>NC_133141.1:43748916-44373916 GCF_048418815.1 Hemitrygon akajei
AAGTCTTGTAATTGGTCAACAAGTTCAAAGTAAATTTATTATCAAAGTACATATTTGTCACCATGTACTACCCTAAGATTCATTTTCTTGTTGGGCATTCACAGTTGATATAATGGATTCACTGGGAAAACTCTGCACAACATAGACGGACAAACAAACAATGTGCAGAAGACAAACTGTACAAATAGAAAGAGGGAAAAACAAAATAATAAATAAAGAAGCAATAAATATTGAGAACATGAGCCCATTGGTTGTGAAACCAGTTCAGTGTTGAGATGAGTGAAGTTGCTCCCCGCTGGTTTGAGAACCTGATGGTGGGGAAGGCTTTAGTGGTGATGGACTGGGCTGTATCTACTTTTTGTAGGATTTTTCATTCAAGGACATTGGTGTTTCCATACCAGGCTGTAATGCAGCCAGTTAATATACTCTCCACAATACGTTTTAGATGATATGGTGAATCTTCACAGACTTCTAAGAAAGTAGAGATTCTACTTTTATTGGTATGAGAGAGGAAATCAAAAAAGGTTGAGTGTATGGTTGGGTCACTCAGCCATATTGTAATTTTAGATCTGTAAATCAGATAGGAGGAAGATTATTATCTTCATAACTTCCTAGGTTTTAAAAAAAATGCTAGTTTTTATTGAAAGTTGTAAAGATAATAATTACCAGCTCGAATTTTGTGCTACTGGTTTTAGTAACTTATTTTGACTGCACTACATGTATCAAGAAAATGCCTTTACTCGCCAAAGGATATCGACAGTTACATTAAAATGAGCAGCATTTTCTTATTTAAATGTAACTGCAGTCAATACACACATTTAAAGGCCTTTGTTCATCCATGAAAAAAAGCTTAGATCTTGAAAATAATTTTTGTGAAATCACCCAAAAAAATTGATAAACAAGGTGAATGAAGACCAATTGACTATGCTATATCATTTGAATAAATGTAATTTCTTTGCTGAAATCTTTATTTGTCATGTCTAGGTTATAAATTTCAGGATGATGGTGAAAGCTGTGGAATGTAATTGTATATAAAGCTAATGTGTATATTTTGGAGTTTATTGTAAAATTATGCAGTAGCATAAATAGCATGCATTATAGTTCTGTCACATTCTAAGTATCAAAGATTAAGAAATAAAATTCTGAATATTCCAATATTTGCAGTCATAGTTTGTATTACTATAGTCATAATGTTTAATCTTTTTCTATTTCAAAAGAACCTACTCACCAGTTTGCTCTGGTTGAATTCAGATCTTCTGAATTAAAATTTCATAACACTTAATTTCATTTGCAATGTCGGGTGGAAAACTGACATTTAGTATTCCACACTTAAAATGAAACAGGTTCTCAACCCAAAACATCAACTGTCCATGCTGCCTGAGTTCCTACAACACTTGATGTTGCTCCACACTTGCAATGCCTTGCAAACCACTTCCAAAAATCTTTTGTCAAAATTTACTGTAGAATTGTCTTACAAATGGCGATGTTCACTGTAGGCTCCCTTCAATAAAAGGTCTCACATTCCATCTGGTTCCTGATAGCACAAATAGATTCTTGTCCTCTTAACTAGTTACATTTTAATTATAATTATGTTAGTGATGTTTTACTGCTCCAGAATTTCCAAATAGGTTTTTAAACCATACTTCTCTGAAGAGGTACAGGAGCCTGAAGACCCACACTCAACATTTTAAGAACAATTTCTTCCCCTCTACCATCAGTTTTCTGAATAGTCCATGAACACTACTTCATTATTCATAGTTTGTACTATTTGTTTATATCTGTAACTTAGTCATTTTATGGCTTGTACTGTACTGTTGCACTTAAGGGCAGTCCAAAACCACAGAAAAGAAAAACAAATCCATCAATAAACCCAATGAGGAACTGAGCAGTGATTTTACTTTTTCCCTCTTGGGTGTTAAGTATTTTGATCGTATTGCTACTTAGGTGAACAGCTGATTTCCTAACACGTCATTGAAAATAAACCTGATTCTGATTCTAATTCCTATCAACAAATCTGTATTTGTTTTTCACACTTTCTCTTAAGTGCATCTGTTATTCACCTAAGTGGTGGTACCTACTTCAATGTCATCACTTTTTTAAAATCTCCATCTTTCTGCTGAGAAGATCTTGGACTGTAAACATTTTTCCTCCACTCTCTGATATTTTGAGTTCATGTAAATCTGTACCCCTTAGTTATTGACTTGGATTCCAACAATGGTAACTACAAATGACGATTATAGCAGTTTTAGGTTTTCCCTTCATTGTTTAACTTAAACAAACTTGTCAAACTTAATTTTCTTTTGTGTAATCATGATCCCTACATGTGTTTTTACTCTTGTTCACTATCATGAAGGAAGTGCTCAGTACATTCACATACAGGATTGTTCAGTGGCCCTGGAGCCTTTTGAAAGCTATGTACAGTATTTTCTAATCAAAATGTAAATTCTATATGGTTAACATCTAATTGCTGATGGATATTTTCATTGCTGGTCAAAAGAATCTGCTTTTTTTCAAGTAGGCTCTGGGTGTTATGTTTTAACTGGTTAAAATCAGAGCTTGCAAAGAAAAATAAAGGGCTAAATATATTGTTTAATTAAATACTTCAATTAAAGCAAGATGAAAGATCAATTGGGCAAATTGTCATTTGCCTTGGCTAACGCCTTGAGAACTACAGTGCCTTTGTTAATGAAATTATTTCAGAAAGTAAAACTAAAAGTTGTCTAGTCAATTAATTTGCCACTTGGATCTATTGGAAACTGGGATAGTAAGTGACTCATCCTCCTGCATACATTTGCAGAATAGAAAAAGATAATCTCACTGTACAGCATAGTTCTGATGAAAAGTCTCAACCTGAAACGTCAACTCTTTTCCATAGATGCTGCCTGGCCTGCTGAGTTCGCACAGCATTTTGGATTTCCAGCATCTGCAGATTTTCTCTGGTTTGTTTTAAACAAAGATTTTGACCAGTTTTGCACTGCCCCAAGGCTAAGCTTTGTGCTCAGTTGTCATTCCTTTTAGTTAACCCATAATCTGATTTTATTTAATGTCCACTGTAATAAATTAAGTGTTGCACAAGTTTATTTTGAGTTGAACACTGTTCTCTGCTAGGACTAATCTGGGTACAGTTTTACATATTTGCTCATGTTTACAGCCATATCAATATGCGATCACCCATGTAAGAATTTCATTCCTATGCAAGCACTGCCATCTGCTGACTACTGCGGGTGTTGACATAATCCAGTTCACGAAGAAGTGCAGTTAGAGTCACGAAATGTTACTGAAAATGCTGAGAAAACGCAACAGATCAGGCATTGCCAGCGGAGAGGTAAACACTTGATGTTTACATCCTCTGAGAAAAAGAAACAAGTTAATCTAAGTAGAAGAGAGGGTGGGGAGGTATGTATTTCCTTAAATAATCGTGCAGTTGAAATTAAATCTATAATAGTGGCTGGCAAAAATAGCTAGTTTTCGTACAAACAGAACGAAAGATTGAATTCTTTAAAGTCGAAATTTTTTTTTTTGTTGAGTCAGCATTCTCAGACAGAAGATGAGGAGTTGACCCTTGAGTTTGTGCTGGGCCTCATAACACTACAGGTAGACAGATTGCAGTAGGGTGGTGAATTAAAGTGGCAGGTAATCAGAAACTCATGGTTACTGACTGAAGGTGCTCTGCCAGCTAATACAGAATATGGTAAACTAGAATGGGGGGTAAAAATACAAGTGAATTCCTCTTTTGCCTGGAAAGATATTTGACTTCCTCGGTGGTGGAGAATGGTGAAAGAAAAAGTGTTGCACAGAAAAATACTATACAATACATTGTACGTTGGGATGGAGGGACCGATAAGTCACAAAGGAAGAATATGTGCCTAATGGTGGAAACTTGTTGGGGTTGGCAAAAATTGCAAAGAATGATCTGGTGAATATGGAGACTGGGGTGGAAGGTAGGGAGCAGGAGAATTCTGTTCTTGCTCCATGCAGAAAATCAGTTGTCTACTGTGGTAGAGGGAAAGCACGGTGAGAAAGGGAGACATTTGCAGTATGTAGGCACCCACTTCAACCTGAAGCATTGACTCTGCTTTTCTCTCTCCACAGATGTGGCTTGAGCTGCCATTATTTCCAATATTTTCTGTTTATATTTCGGAGCTCCTAGGTACTTAGAGGTCTTGTGGCTGAAGAGTCTTAGACCATTGAGCACATCTACAAGGAGCGCTGTCACAAGAAAGCAGCATCCATCATCATAGACCCCACCAATCACACCATGCTCTCTTCTCACTACTGCTATCGAGAAGGAGATGCAGCAGCCTTGGGTCCCACACCACCAGGTTCAGGAACAGTCATTACCCTTCAACCATTAGTTTCCTGAACCAGCGTGGATAATTTCACTCAGCTCAACACTAAACTGATTTCTCAACCTACAGACTCACTTTCAAAGACTCTACAACTCATGTTCTCAATAATCTTATTTACAGTACTGTGTACTGTATTTGTCAACATGGAGTGGAAAGGGAACTTGTAAATCTGTCGGGAGTAAAGGATGATGGGAATGGTGAGGGTGGATCACCACAGGAGGGGTGCAGGGCTGGTGGCAGAGAAGGAGTGTCGGGGGCTGGGGGGGTGAGTATGCAGACACACCCAGCCCTGAGACACCAGGCAAGGTCATTTGATTCCAAACAATTGGTTTATTGATCATTACAGAATGTCTCTGTGGTGCTTCCTGCTCCCTCTCCTCTCCCTTTCCTTTTTTTCCAACCATGATTCCCTCATCCTGCCTCCTTCCCACACTCAGTCCACAATGGAGACCCATATCAGAAGCAGGTTTATCATCACTCACTTTTTTTTTGTGTCAGCAGTACAGTGCAGTACAAAAAATTACTACTGTATTGTGCAAAAAGCCTTGGGAGGGGCACACACACACCCACCACCACGACGACAACGCCGCCGCCGCCTAGTGAAGCCTGTGTTGATATTATTCTAAGTAGAAAAGATGTTCCCTAGTTATGTATGTAATTGCTGAGCCAGTTAATAATGTCCTCAGTGGAAATGTGTGAGTCCTATATCAAGACCAATACTGGTCTTAGGCATCAAAATGATTTACCCATTGGGTGCCAGATGGGTTATTGCAAAGTCCCCAAATGTGAAAACTGATCACACATGAGCCTTGCATTATCTACAACCAATTCACATGGCCAATGTCATCCTGTAGCATCCACAACAAGAAATGTGTTTGCTGGAGATATTATCCTCCAATTTCCCATTCACTGGAGTCACTGGTTTAGCAATTTGGTCTAGGACGGGAGTTGACATGGGCGATATGCAGCAGGAACACTCAAAAAGTTCTGAGTTGATACCTCGGGTAAGGTCCATGAGCTAGCCCTCATTAGGGGATCAGAAGCGGTCTGTAACTTTAAACTCCTTGGTGTGCCAGATACAGCTTACGAAGGGCTATCTCAAGACCAAAAGAACAACTGTGATTGAGGTTAGAGGCAGAATTGGATGCACGTCAACTCTGGCAGGGTTTGCAGGCCATTACTTCCTACAAAGCAAAACCTATCATGATGAATGGCTGTGATAATTCACTCCCAGATGAGCTCAATGCATATGAAGTTTTAATTTAGAGACATGGAAGGTGGGATTGATCTTCAGGATCTTGGGGATCTGCAAGGTATAACCCACCGGAAGGGTCCAATGAACTTAGGTGCCAACTTCCAAGGCTCCATTCAGAGAGTTAAATCATGAGTGGACAGCCAGACCTGTTGCCCAGGATGCAAAGTGGGTCCCTGTCTTCTCTTTGGGTCCACCTTGGTTTCTGCTTTCTGGTTAGAGTCCAGCAAAATCTCTCTTGCCCTCATCCATTTTTTGCTTGCAGCGTTGGATGAGATCTTCAGCTGCAGGGACCCCAACCTCGGCCTCTTGTTCTGGAAAGAGAGGTGGAGGATAACCAAACTGGCACTCGAGCAGTGACATCCTGTGTGCAGAATGCTGTAAGATGTGGATGACCTCTGCCCACATCAAAAGGTCACACCACTCATTAGGGCTGTCTGAGGCCAGGCATCTTAGGGTACATTCTAAATCTTGGTTGGTCCACTCCATCTGGCTGTTGGACTGTAGGTGAAACCCAGAGGAAAAGCTTGCTGTTGCTCCAGTCAGCTTACAGAATGCCCTCCAGAAATCGGATGTGAATTGTGGAGCATGATCCGAGACAATGTCCATCAGGAATCTGTGAATCCTGAAGACCTGGTCAAGGACAATCTCAGCTGTCTCCGCTGTGGATGGTAGCTTCTCCAAGGCAATGAACTTGTAGGCTTTTGGAAACCAATCGACAACTACCATGATGACCAACTTCCCTCTTGGATGGCGGGAGACCCATGACAAAGTCCATGGAGATGTGTGCACAGGATCTTTCCAGAACAGGTAGGGGCGGAGCAGCCCTTGAGATCTGGTACAGGGCTCTTAGTTCTTGGCACAAACCTTACTTGCCTGCACGTACTGTTGAACCTCTTTAATCATTCTGGGCCACCAATGCCTCCTCCTGATAAACACAAGGGTCTTGGCAATCCCCAGGTGTGTGGTCATTTTAGATGAATGTCCCCATTGGAGTACCTGGAACTGGATGGAACTTGGGATGAACAGCTGACCCAGAAAACCGTTCTTAGGAATCTCCTCTTGCACTTGGACCTTGTGAATAAGTGCATCGATTCCGCAACGAATTGGCTGGCACTTCCACCTTGGTTTGGGCAAAATGGTTATAGGCTGCTTCTCGCGTTCCGGTTCATAAACTGACGTGACAAGGCACCTGGTTTCTGGTTCTTCATCCCCGGTCAATAGGTCGGATGAATTCAAAGTGGTTAAAGAACAAAGCCCACCTGGCCTACCTGGAATTCAACCTCTTGCATCCAGACTTTAAGCCAGATTCTTGTGGTCAGTCTAAACAATAAAAGGGTTCTAGGCCCCCTCCAGTCAGTGATGCCATTCATCCAAAGCTAACTTAGCCACGAGAAGCTCCCGATTCCTGATGTCATAGTTCACCTCTACTGGGGATAGCCGCCTGGAAAAGAATGCACACAGGTGCAATTTACTGTCCTAAGGTGATTGTTGGGAAAAGACGGCACCCACACTGATGTGTGAGGAGCCCACCTCCACAATGAAGGGAAGGTCCGTGTTAGAGCAAACCAAGATTGGAGCTGTTGTGATCCACTGTTTAAGCTCTGCAAAAGCAGCCTCCACTTCAATCAGCCAGACTAAAGGTCCTGAGTATTTCTTAGTTAGTGCCGTTAGCTGAGCTGAAGTTCCAGATGAACTTCTGGTAAAAGTTTGCGAACCCCAGAAATTGTTTGATACTGGAGATTTGTGGCCAGTTGTTGACTCCCTGTGTCTTAGTAGGGTCCATCTTGAGATTGTCATTGGAGATGACAAAACCCAAAAATGAAATGGTCGAAACGTGGAACTCAGACTTCTCCAACTTGATATAAAGTCCATGCTCTAGAAGCCTCTTTAAAATGTCCTTGCCGTGCTCCTCCATAGACTTCCAGAAGATTAGGATATCATCCAAGTAGACGAAGGCTTGCTTATGAAGAGTATCCCAGAGCGCGTATTTTATAAAGGTTCAGAAAACATCTGGAACAAGGCCGAAGGACGTGACCAGGTATTCGTAGTGCCCTGTCAGTGTATTGAATGCAGTCTTTCCTAACACGGACCAGATTGTACGCACTGTGCAGGTCTAGCTTTGTGAATACTCTTGCTCCTTGGAGTATCTCGAAGGCCATATTCATGAGTGGAGGGGGCTAACAATTCTTGGCCATTATGTGGCGTAACCCCCTATAGTCAATGTATGGCTGCAGACTCCCATCTTTCTTTTGTATGAAGAAGAAGCCTGTGCCAGCTGGTGAGATGGAGGGCCAATTGAAACCCATGGCAAGAGTTTCCTTTATATACTCTTCCATTGAGCTTATCTCTGGGCCTGAGAGTGCGTACAATTGACCTGTGAGGGACAAGGCCTACAGCACAGTCATAGGGTCGGTGCGGTGGAAGGGCTGAGGCCTTTCCCTTGCTGAAGACCTCCTCTAGGTAGATGGAAGGGATTTCGACCAGTTTGGGAGTTGCTATCACCTCTGGTCCTTCCTTTGAAGATGACTCCTGAGGCATCTTAGGTGGCAGGGGTGATTCGACAGACCTCAGAGTCCCCCTAGGCTCACAAAGCTCATTCGTAGAAACAGTGGCAAAATCAGTCCAAATTCCCATCTGTATCCTCAGGTGATAGCGGTGAGGCATTACAGATGGTCCTTGCCTCACCAGGAATAGGCTTCAAGGATCTGTGTATAGGAGTCTTTCCTTTCCTCAACCTGGTGGTTGGATTCCTTAGGGTTAGCTATGTTTTCCAGACTGCTCAGGCATCTCCCTGGTCTCCTCCTGAACTAGAGATTCCCTCTCTCTAGATCCCGTACTGTCCCGACTAGACAGTGTCAGAGCACACACAGTCCCGTTGGTTGGGACGGGCTTGTCTGTCCTTGAGGACAGGACTAGGTCTCCAGAAGGCCTCAGGTTCCCTCGCACTGAAGGCCACCTCCTTGTTGATTGTTGGTCTCAGGAGAGTCTGGGGATCAGAACACCACACCGCAAACAAACTTTCTTACTATGACCAGACCAAGCAATGATTCTTCCCTCCCTCCAGTCCACAGATGGGCTATGCTAGGACAGCCAAGAGTACCCAAGGATCAGGGGGATGAGTAGAGAGTCAATAATGTCTTCCACATGATCCCCTATCCTCATCTACAACACCACAGTCTGTTGCTGGATCTGCCTGGAACCTAGCGGCCAGCCGTCCAAGATGGTTGTGGGCATGGAATGGCTCAACTCTCACAGTGATATATCAAACTGACAGGCTGATCCTAAATCCAGAAAATTACCCACTGCCCCAGAGTCTGCAAAAGCCTTCACCTGTCTCAGGTTCCTCCCCCAAGTAAACTCCACCTTCAGTACAAAACCAGAATCCATGGGATTGGGAATAGTGGCTCCTACCATCACAGTCCTCCTGACACTGGATCATCTTAGCAGTTCTCCAGGTGGCTGCAGCTTTGGACATTCGGCCCACAGGTGGCCTGCTTCCCCACAGTAAAAACAGCAACCTTGACTCTATCACTGGGACCTCTCATTGGCAGAGAGTCTAGTGCCACCTATCAGCATGGATTCGACTGGATCTTGAGCAGGCAACAGTTATGGTCCGAGTTGGGGAGTGGATGTGTAGGGACCAGGCTCTGTCTGCTCTCTTAGCCAGACAATTATCGAGATGGATGGACTGGTCAATTGGAAACTCTAAGTCCTCTGCTGGCTCTCCCAATGTGAGGGCATCCTTAAGTTCATCTTGGAGTCTGTGGCTAAGGCTTCCCTATTCCAACCACTCTGCTGGGCCAAGGTCTGAAATTTGATTGTGTCGAGTCAAGTCAAGTCAAGTCACTTTTATTGTCATTTCAATCATTACTGCTGGTACAGTACACAGTAAAAAGGAGACAACATTTTTCAGGACCATGGTGCTACATGAAACAACAAAAACTACACTGAACTATGTGAAAAGAACACAGAAAAAAAACACACTAGACTACAGACCTACCCAGGACTGCATAAAGTGCACAAAACAGTGCAAGTATTACAATAAATAATAAGCAAGACAATAGGCACAGTAGAGGGCAGTAAGTTGGTGTCAGTCCAGTCTCTGGGTATTGAGGAGTCTGATAGCTTGGGGGAAGAAACTGTTACATAGTCTGATCGTGAGAGCCCAAATGCTTCAGTGCCTTTTCCCAGATGGCAGGAGGGAGAAGAGTTTGTATGAGGGGTGTGTGGGGTCCTTCATAATGCTGTTTGCTTTGCAGATGCAGCGTGTGGTGTAAATGTCTGTAATAGCGGGAAGAGAGACCCTGATGATCTTCTCAGCTGACCTCACTATCCACTGCAGGGTTTTGCGATCCGAGCTGGTGCAATTTCCGAACCAGGCAGTGATTTAGCTGCTCAGGATGCTCTCAATAGAATGTATGAATGTGATGAGTATGGGGGGTAGGAGATGGACTTTCCTCAGCCTTCGCAGAAAGTAGAGATGCTGCTGGGCTTTCTTTGCTATGGAGCTGGTGTTGAGGGACCAGGTGAGATTCTCTGCCAGGTGAACACCAAGCAATTTGGTGCTCTTAATGATCTCTACCGAGGAGCCATTGATGTTCAGCGGAGAGTGGTCACTCCGTGCCCTCCTGAAGTCAACAACCATTTCTTTTGTTTTGTTCACATTCAGAGACAGGTTGTTGGCTCTGCACCAGTCTGTTAGCCGCTGCACCTCCTCTCTGTAAGCTGACTCGTCATTCTCGCTGATGAGACCCACCACAATCGTGTCACCGGCGAACTTGATGATGTGGTTCGAGCTGTGTGTTGCAGCACAGTCGTGGGTCAGCAGAGTGAACAGCAGTGGACAGAGCACGCAACCCTGGGGAGCCCCCGTGCTCAGTGTGATGGTGTTGGAGATGCTGCTCCCAATCCAGACTGACTGAGGTCTCCCAGTCAGGAAGTCTAGGATCCAGTTGCAGAGGGAGGTGTTCAGGCCCAGTAGGCTCAGCTTTCCAATCAGTTTCTGAGGGATGATTGTGTTGAATGCTGAACTGAAGTCTATGAACAGCATCCAAACGTATGTGTCTTTTTTGTCCAGGTGGGTTAGGGCCAGGCGGAGGGTGGTGGCAATGGCGTTGTCTGTTGAGCGGTTGGGACGGTACGCAAACTGCAGGGGGTCCAGTGAAGGGGGCAGCAGGGTCTTGATATGCCTCATGACGAGCCTTTCGAAACACTTCATGGTGATGGATGTGAGTGCAATGGGACAGTAGTCATTTAGGCAGGACACTGAAGACTTCTTCGGCATGGGGACGATGGTGGCGGCCTTGAAGCACGTTGGAATGGTGCAGGGAGATGTTGAAGATGTCAGTGAGGATATCTGCTAGCTGGTCTGCACATCCTCTGAGCACTCTGCCAGGAATATTGTCTGGTCCAGCAGCCTTCCGTGGGTTGACCCTGCACAGGGTTCTTCTCACGTCGGCCACAGTGAGACACAGCACCTGGTCATTTGTAGGAGGGGTGGACTTCCTCGCCGCCACATCACTTTCCGCCTCAAAACGGGCGTAGAAGTTGTTCAGCGCATCTGGGAGAGAGGTATCACCCACACAGTCAGGTGATGTTGTCCTGTAATTGGTGATGTCCTGGATGCCCTTCCACATGCGCTGCGTGTCGCCGCTGTCCTGAAAGTAACTGTGGATTCACTGGGCGTGTGCACACTTTGCCCCTCTGATGGCCCAGGACAGTTTGGCCCTCACTGTTGTTAGGGCTACCTTGTCCACCTGCTCTGAAGGCGGAGTCATGGGTCCTCAGCAGCGCACGCACCTCCACTGTCATCCATGGCTTCTGGGTTTTTTTTTAAATCAAAATATACTTTATTCAAAAATAAAATTATATACAATAAACCATTCAATGACTTTCAATCCTTCACAACTGTTTCCATTACGGTCTTTACATTTTCACACTTTTCGCCACCCACGTGGCACTCTGTTATTCCATATTTACATTCCCTTGTTGAGGGGTGTACACCCTCCTCCAACCCCTCAACTCCCACAGGAGAAGAACCCTAGACTGTGGTCCTTCCCCACCGGGCCCTTGCGGTGGCTGCACCGAGTTTGAGTGCGTCCCTCAGCACGTACTCCTGCAGCCGAGAATGTGCCAGACGGCAGCATTCCCCCACGGACATCTCTGTGTGCTGGTAGACCATCAAGTTTCGGGCCGACCAAAGAGCGTCTTTCACCGAGTTGATGATCTGCCAGGAGCACCGGATGTTGGTCTCGGTGTGCGTCCCCAGGAACAGCCTGTAGATCAGAGAGTCCTCTGTTATGCAGCTGCTGGGGATGAACCTCGACACCGTCCCTTCCATCCTCCTCCACACCTTCTCCGCGAACCCACAGTGTGCAACGAAGTGGGTCACCGACTCCTCCTCACTGCAGTCCTCCCGTGGGCAGAGGGGTGTGGAGACGACGTTCCGGGCATACAGGAGGGATCGGACTGGGAGGTCTTGGTGCCTGTTGGTGAGGTCTGGCGATGAGGCATTTTGCCAGATGAACTGGACGGTCTGCTCAGGGAACTACCCCACTGTGTCCATCACGTCCTTCTCCCACAGTGCCTGCAGAACCTTACGTGCTGACCACTGCCTGATGGCCCTGTGGTCAAAGGCGTTGACTTGAAAGAACTTCTCTACGAAGAACAGGTATGGCGGCAACAACCAGCTGACAGGGGTGTTGCGCGGGAAGGGGGCCAGACCCATCCTTCGTAGCCAGGGGGACAGGTAGAACCTGGGCACATAGTGGTACTTGGTGCCCACGTACCTGGGATCCACACACAACCTGATGCAGCCACACACGAAGCTGGCCATCAGGGTGAGGGCGACATTGGGGACGTTTTTGCCCCTGTTGTCCAGGGACTTGTGCATGGTGGTCCATCTGACCTGCTCCATCTTAGATCTCCAGACGAATCTGAAGACGGCTCGGGTGATTTCCGAGCTGAAGGAGCGGGGGACTGGCCACACTTGCACCAAGTACAGCAGCCCTGAAAGCACCTCACACCTGATGACCAGGTTCTTGCCCATTATCAAAAGGGAGCGCCCTCCCCACAGTCCCAGTTTCTGTTTGACCTTGGCAGTCCACTCCTGCCAGTTCTTGTTGCATGCCTCGGCCCCTCTGAACCAGACCCCCAACACCCTCAGGTGATCAGACCTGATGGTGAAGGGGACGCTGGATCGGTCGGGCCAGTTGCTGAAGAGCATGGCTTCGCTCTCTGTGCGGTTGACCCTCACCCCCGATGCCTGCTCGAACTGTTGGCAGATGCTGATCAGCCTGCGAACTGACCTCGGATCAGAGCAGAAGATGGTGACGTCGTCCATGTACAGGGAGGTTTTGACTTGGTTCCCTCCACTGCCTGGCAGCGTCACCCCTCTTATGCCCCCATCCCTCCTGATGGCTTCGACAAAGGGCTCAATGCAGCACACAAACGAGACAGGGGAGAGAGGGCAGCCCTGCCTGACTCCAGACCTGATGGGGAAGCTGTCTGTATCCCACCTGTTGACCTGGACTGCGCTACAGATGTCCGTGTAGAGCAGTTTGATCCAATTCCGGATTCCCTCCCCAAATCCCATTTTGGAGACTACATCCGTCATGTACGTGTGCAATATCCTGTTGATGGCTTCTGGTTAGCGCATGTAGTGATGGTCTTGGACACAGTGATGTTGTCGATGCACTTGTTGATGTAGCTGGTCACTGATGCTGTGTACTCCTCTAAGTTGGTAGAGTCGCCATCGGTTGCAGCCTCCCTGAACGTGTGCCAGTCAGTGTGCTCAAAGCAGTCTTGAAGAGCAAAGATGGCTCCTGCTGGCCAGGTTTTCACCCGCTTCTGAACTGGTCTGGAGCGCCTGACGAGCGGTCTGTATGCTGGGATTAGCATAACAGAGATGTGGTCTGAGTAACTGAGGTGGGGGCGGGGCTCCGCCCGGTACGCATCGGGGATGTTTGTATAAACAAGGTCCAGTGCGTTCTCCCTTCTCGTTGCAAAGTCCACGTTCTGATGAAATCTGGAGAGCACTGACTTGAGGTTCGTGTGGTTAAAATCTCCAGCGACAATAAACAGTCCATCAGGGTGTGCATTCTGCAGTTTACTAATAGCCTTGTACAGTTCACAGAGTGCCTCCTTAGCATTAGTGCTGGGGGGAATGTAGACACTGACTATAAGAACAGTGGTGAATTCCCGAGGTAAATAAAATGGTCTGCACCTAACAGCCACAAACTCCACTAGTGATGAGCTGTATCTGGAAACCAGCACAGAGTTCTTGCACCATTCCGTGTTGATGTAAACACACAAGCCACCACCGCGAGTCTTACAGGAGAGAGCTGCATCCCTGTCTGCTCGAAACAAGGCGAGCCCGTCCAGCTGAACGGCAGCATCCGGAGCTCTGTCGCTGAGCCATGTTTCCGTGAAAACATACGCCCAGCAGACTCGATGCTCCCACCGAGTGTTTTGTTCGAGTGTGTCGGATATTGGAGAGCAGAATGAACGGGAATACCGGCCGGCTAGGGTTTGCTTTTTGCCTGGCATGGACTCCTGCCTGCTTGCCTCGCTTCCACTTCCTCGCAAACTGCTTACGACGTCCCCACTTCCGGCCACCGGCATCAGGCGACTCCGAGGACTGCAGGCCCAATTCCCTCAGCAAGCCGAGGTTGCGCAATTTAACCAGCAGATCTTCATGAAGGTTTGTTTTTGGGCGATCTCTGTATTGTAGTAGTATCTGGTGATGGTAGATAGTCGCTCTGTTATCCATGTGCCCTAATCAAAAATTGTGCCTCAAAATTAAATTAAAGTAACACCAGGTCCGAAAGGCCACTGCTGCGGTGCCACACCGCCTGTAGTCAGCCACTGACCGACTACTTGAAAAGGATAGGTTGGACCCAAAAACTGAGGTATCCAAAGCAAGGTTCAAGACACGGTATCAAACTAGATCTGAGTACAAAACCAACACTGGATGATATCACTAGTAGGCTTACAATTGAACACCAAACCCCAGTTCAGGTGTTCTTTAAATACTTGATTCTTGACACCCAAAACATGATTACCAATTAGCAGGACTGTCCTGAACCCTTAAAGAGGCTGTGCCAGCTATCCCTACTCCGGGGAGTTAGAGCGTCGAAATCCAGGAAGCTGGCATGGTTGGGAGCGTCTTGTAACAATGGTGATGAACTACTTTGACAGGTTGGTCATGGCTAGAATGAACTCCTGTCTCAGCAAGGACCTGGAGCCACTGCAATTTGCCTATCGCCACAATAGGTCTACAGCAGATGCTTAATTCACTGGTTCTTCATGCAGCCTTGGATCACCTGGACAATACCAATATTCACATCAGGCTGCTGTTTATTGACTGCAGCTCAGAGTTTAATGCAATCATTCCTACAGTTCTGATTGAAAACCTCCAAAACCTGGGCCTCTGTAGCTTCCTCTGCAACTGGATCCTTGACTTCCTCACCAGAAGACCACAATCTGTGTGGATCAGAAATAACATCTCCACTTCGTTGACAATCAATGCTGGTCCGCTTCAGGGATGTGTGCTTAGCCCACTGCTCTAATGTCTCTATACCTGTGACTCAGATCAAATACCATTTATATACTTGCTGATGATACAACCATTGTTGGCAGAATTCCAGATGGTGATGAGCGGGCATACAGGAGTGAGATTGATCAGCTGGTTGGGTTTTGTCACAGCAACAACCTTACGCTCAACATCAGTAAGATGTGGACTTTAGGAAGGGGAAGTTGAGGGAGCACTCACCAGTCCTCATAGATGGATCAGCAGTGGAAAGGCTGAGCAGTTTCAAGTTTCTGGGTGTCAACATCTCTGAGGATTGATCCTGGGCCCAACATATCGATGCGGCTACAAAGAAGGCACGACGGCAGCTATATTTCATTTGGAGTTTGAGGAGCTTTGGTTTATCAACTAAAACACTTGCAAATTTCTACAGTTGTATACTGTAGAGAGCTCTGACTGACTGCATCTCTGTCTGGTATGGGGTGGTGGGGGGGGGGGGGGTGGTCACTGCACAGGATTGAAATAAGCTGCAGAAAGTTGTAAACTCAGTCAGCTCCATCACGAGCACTAACCTCCCCAGCATCCAGGACATCTTCAAGAAGTGATGCCTCAAAAAGGTGGCATCATCATTAAAGACCCCCATCACTCAGGACATGTCCCTCTGCTCAATGCTGCCATCAGGTCGGAGGTACAGGAGCCTGAAGGCGCACACTCAACGATTCAGAAACAGCTTCTTCCCCTCTGCCATCTGATTTCAGAATGGACGTTGAACCCATGAACGCTACCTCACTACGTTATTTCTCTCTTATTGAACTCAGTTTTTATTATGTATTTCATTGTTCTGCTGCCACATAAAGCAAGTTTCATGACATATGCCGATGATATTAAACCTGATTCTGATTCAGAGGATCTGTTCTGGGACCTGCAAAAAGTGCCATCACAAAGAAGGCACAACAGAGCAACACACACAAAACGCTGGAGGAGCTCAGCAGGTCAGGCAGCATCTGTGAAAATGAATAAACAGTCGAGGTTTTGGGCTAAAGCCCTTCTTCAGAAATGGAAAGGAAGGGGGAAGACACAAGAATAAGAAGGTGGGGAAAGAGGAAAGAGGATCGCTGGAAGGTGATGGGTGAAGCCAGGTAGGTGGGAAAGGTCAAGGGATGGAGGAGAAAGAATCTGATAGGAGCGGAGAGTGAACAATACAAGAATGGGAAGGAGGAGGCCCAGGGGGAAGTAATAGACTGATGAGAAGAAGTGAAAGATCAGAGTGGGGAATGGGGGTGGGGGGAATTCATTTACCAGAAAGAGAAATCGATGTTCATGCCATCCAGTTGGAGGGTACCCAGACAGAATATAAGGGTGGCCTCATCTTTGCACAAGAGGAAGCCATGGAGTGACACATTGGAACAGAGCATCTTCTTTCTTAGAAGTTAGTGTAGATTTGGCATGTCATCTCAAATTTTGATAAACTTCTATAGATGCACAGTGGAGAGTATCCTAACTGGTTGCATCTCAGCCTGGTATGGAAACACCAATGCCCAGGAATGGAAAAGCTGACAAAAGGGGTCGATACGGCCCAGTCCATCACAGGCAAAGCCCTCCCCACCACAAGGAGTGATGCCAAAAGAAAGCAGCATCCATCATCAAGGACGCCCACCATCCTTGCTCTCTTCTCATTGGGCGGGTGGTACAGAAGCCTTAGGTCCCAGTTCACCAGGTTCAGTAACAGTTATTATCCTTCAACCATCTGAACCAGCGTGGATAACCTCACTCACCTCAACACTGAATTGATCACTGCACACAACCTATGGACTCTCTTTCACGGACTCTCCAACTCCTGTTCTCAATATTATATATTTATCCATTTGCACACTTTGTTTTCTTTTGCACATTGGCTGATTTATGTCTGTATTTATGTGTAATTTTCATAAATTCTATTGCACTTGTTTGTTTTCCTGTTAATGTCTGCAAGAAAATTAATTTTAAGGTCGCATCCATCATGAAGGATCCTCACCATCCAGGACATGCCCTTTCCTAGTTACTTCCATCAGGGAGGAGGTACAGAAGCCAAAACACCCACACTCAACACTTTAGCAACGGCTTTTCACCCTCCATCATCAGCTTTCTAAATGATAAACACAAAATGCTCAAAGAACTCGGTAAATCAGGCAGCAGAACTACTGCCTGATTTGCTGAGTTTCCCCAGCATTTTGTGAGCAACCATTGAGCACATCTACATGGAACGCTGTCATAGGAAAGCAGCATCCATCGTCAGAGATCCTCACCACCCAGGCCATGCTCTTTTCTTGCTGCTGCCATCAGGTAGAAGGTACAAGAACCTCAGGACTCGCACCACCAGGTTCAAGAACAGTTACTACCCCTCAACCATCAGGCTCTTGAACAAAAAGGGAATAACTACACTCACTTGCCCACCCATTGAGATGTTCCCACAATGATCTCACTTTAAGGACTTTCATACTCTGGTTATTTATTGCTATTTATTTATATTTACATTTGCAGTTTGTTGTTCTTTGGTTGATCTTTCATTGATCTCATAGATTTGCTGAGTATGCCTGCAGAGAAATGAATCTCAGGTTTATATGTGATGACATAAATGTGGTCTGAAAATAAAATGTACCTTGAACTTTGAATGTTGTTCAACATTTCCAACCTCTACAGAATATCTTGTGTTTACAGTATTTCTGAATTGGAATCAGAATCAGGTTTATTATCACCGGCATGTGACGTGAAACTTGTTAACTTAGCAGCAAGCAGTTCAATGCAATACATAATATACAGAAAGAACACAAAATAATAATAAATAAGTAAATCAATTACAGTATACATATATTGAATAGTTTAAAAATCCATGAATGGTCCATGAGCCCATACATTGCTGTTTCTTTTTCACATCATTTACTTATTTTTGTAACTTTCAGTGAAGTTTTCGCATGTCACTGATAATAAACCTGATTTGGTGTACAAATTGCTACATTGTTAGGAAAAATATAAACTGCAGATGTTGGAAATCGGAAACAAAATCATAAAGTGCTGATTATGATTATGAAACACTCAAAGGAGAGAGACGCGCTAAACATTTCAGATGGCGAACCCTTTGCCACATTGTACATCCTGCTGCTAATATAGGTTGTTTGGTGCAGCTTTGCAGCAAAGGAAGTGACGTCGCCGGGGGAGAGGTGTCAAAGTTCAGCGAGAACGACCTACCTTCCTCTACTGTGGGCGACGGCCATCGAGCAACACCGCTGGTAATGTCTTCCTTCACTATCCATTGCCATCCTTCGCCCTTGGGTCTCATAGCTTCCTTACCGCCTCACGCCGAGAAACAGGCGGTCTCTCTCCTGGTGTTCAGCTACTTATTTGACGACTTGATGTCCGTTTTATCAGTGTATTTTAATGGTTGATGGGCGGCGGGGGGGGGGGGGGGTGATGAGGAGCCTTCCTGGGCAGGCAGCACCGAGACTCTCTGAGGCCCCACGTCCTGCCGGCTCCTGCAGCGGGTGCAGCCGCTCTACAGATGGGCTAGGCTTTGCATTAAGCCCGGCATGCTGAAGCCGGGCCGTGGGCTGTTGGGCTTCACGCTCACGTACTGAGGCGGCAACCCGTGGGGGCCAGGCTGGGCAATAACCGTAGGCCCCCGCTGCGGGAGCAGGCGGAACATGGGGCTTCAGAGAGTCTCGGTGCCGCCAGACTGGGAAGGTTCCTCATATGTATCTGGTATTAAATGAGTTGCCTTCCAGACGAGTTCCTTTTCACATTCTATGTCGTGGGTTTTGAAACATAATCGTTTATGCGGAAACCGAGAATCAGCACGATCCTACAGATAAAAATTGGGACAACCTTTCGTGAAGGCCTTTCTTAAGTCTGGCTTTCAACGTGTCCCAGGCACTTTGAATCCGTGGAGGTTTGTGTGCCCATAAACAGCAATTTAAGAACTGAATGAATGATTTAGTCATTTAGATTTGAGGAATCATTGTTGGCCAGATCCCAGGGATGAACGCTCTCAGCCTATCAGCACTGCCTTTGGTCTTTGAACTAGTCCGATGGGATCTTGCTAATTTTTCAACCTTGTCAGAAACAGCACCTTGCAGCATTTCCCTCTACTGTATTAGGTTCGTGCTAGGATTTGTGCCTTATGACTGAAAAGAGCATATACTGCCTGTATATCAGAGTTACTTGTTTTTGATGTGCTGTTTTTGTGATGCATCAACCTTTGTTTCTTGCAGAAATGGGGAAATTTATGAAACCCGGGAAGGTGGTTCTGGTGCTGGCTGGTCGCTATGCTGGACGCAAAGGTGTTATTGTAAAGGTACAATTCCTATAATTGTAGTTCTGGGTGGATTTTCATGATTCAGTCATTAAAAAAAGGTTGGCCTGTAAATAGTGTGTTTACATTTCATTTTTAAGGAAAATTTGCTACTGTCTATAAAACTTTAAATAATTCTCAATGAATTAATGTATTTCAAAAACAGCTGTACTTGAAGGTGGAAATTTGTGTAGTAAGGTGTCACTGAATACTTCATGGGGATTTAGTTAATGGTTCATTCTTGCTATTAAACAAAATCCTTCTGGTGTTAAGAATGCTAATAAATTGATAATGGCCATATAGTCCAGCTTCTGCTGTATGTTGGTCTGGTTTTGAAGTCAATAGTATTGACATGACAGGCAGAAATGGACTACTTGCATGTGGCACTTGAAACTTCATGGCGTCAGATATGATGGAAGCATTGGGATAAGTGGAAGTGGTGATGGGCAACAGGTAATGCAAGAGAAGATCTGCAGATGCTGAAAATCGAAGTAATACACACAAATTGTTGGAGAAACTCAGCATTTTGTGTGTACTACAGATTCCCTTCTGTGATCTCTGCTACCCTCGGGGTGTGGGGGTGGAATAATGATATTGATTTCTCAAATCTTCCAGTAAATGCACTTGCCCCCATTCCCATTTCTTGCTCTCACCTCTTTATGGTGCTCCTCTCCCTCCACCTTCCTACTCTGACTTCTCATCTTTTTTCTGGTCCTGATGAAGGGTCTCGGCCCAAAACGTTGACTGTATTCATTTCCATAGATGTTGCCTGGCTTGCTGAACCTCTGTTGACCTTTTATCTTGGTGGCCAACAGAAAAATATGGGTTGATAGTCCAAAAAAACTGCTGATACTGGGCGTTTAGAGCAAAGAAACAAATTACTGGAAATATTCAGCAGGTCAGCCTGCCCCTTGGTGTACTCTGTTAATTGAAATGCTCTGTTCTGTACTCTGTTCATGATTCCAGGGACACGGGTTCTGAGAACCTAATACTGCAGTATACTGCCTAACCACCAGTGGTAGCTAGATTTTGAATAGGAATTGTCTTATTTGCAAAGGGCAATAAATTTAAATGTGCTTTTCTTGTAGAACATTGATGATGGGACTTCTGACAGGCCTTACAGTCATGCCCTTGTTGCTGGTATTGATCGTTACCCTCGAAAAGTGACTGCCAAGATGGGTAAGAAAAAGGTGGCCAAGAGGTCCAAAATCAAGTCCTTTGTGAAAGTCTACAACTACAACCATCTGATGCCAACCAGGTGAGTATTGGAACATATTCTGTGTCTTCATATGATTTCCTTTTCTGCCTCTGTAGTAATGTGTTCTGAAATACGTTTCAGAAAGATTACTCCCTAGTGGAAAGACTTCAATTTAGATGTAAGAGGATCAGATTCCAAGGTTGCCTACCATCTTAAATAGCATCAAAAGCCCTTCAAAATTACTGCAGAAGTTCATAGATATTGTAGGGTGTGGGGTTTTATCTTAATCTGGCTCTTCTGAAATGACTCGATGTTATCCTGCAAGTGTAGTTAGTTTGTCTTTACACAGTGAGTTAATTATAGAGGTTTCGGGGTGGAGAGAAAGACTGAAAAAGTCGGTTGTTCCTCATGATAGAATGTTTGCATGTGTGGCAAACTGAAGGGAAACATAATATACTGTTGGTTTGCTTTGCTTGCTTTTATCAAACCCACCGTACCCCTTGATTAGCTGAAATATGTAGTGATGCCCCTGTATGAGGAAGTTATTGAATTTGAACATTTGTACATGTCCAATTGATAAAGAGGAAAAAGCTCTCAACCACTCTTCATGTGCCTGGTAATTTATTCAAATAGTGGTGTTGAGAACATGGATGTGTGCCATTGCTAGATAGGCCACATCCACTCCACCTTTTACAAAGCAAGAGAATTTACTACCTTCTACTGTGTTCCTCCACATTTCCAGCATCTTCACTCTTCTACCTCCACAGTATAGCTAATTTTGTGTACATTTATCTATTATGAATGAGTTTTCAATACAAGTTGCCTGAAGTTCTAAAATAGTTAACAAATTTTATTGTGGAGTAGATAGCCTTGTGTAATCTGCTGAAGTTTGCGTCTTTTTTCGTTAGTTGATCCTTGTATAAATAGGCTTCTTTGACAACCATGACTTTGTGGGGGGGAAATTTGGCCAGAACATCTAATTGTGTAAATTTCTTTATATTTATTATTAATTACATTTTTTGAGTTAAGGTTACATTTCATATAAAATGAAGATTAAAAACCAGTTTAGTTTTCTTATTTTGGTTTTCTGGTTGAATTTGTGATCCAAGACAGTGTATTTTGGCTATTTTGAAGTTTTTTTTAGTATCAAAATGTAGTCCCAGCTGACATTTCCTGTCCCTGCCACTGCTACCAGTCTAGGATCAGATGGAGCTTTATGGACGTTAAGGAAACTTAGGGCTTCTGTTATTAAAGAATCAAGTGCATATATGGATCAGTCTATTTCAAGTTCCCCATAGTCGCTGGTAATTATGGATTTTTTTTGTTTTATTTGCAGATACTCCGTTGACATTCCCCTGGATAAGACCATTGTGAACAAGGATGTTTTCAGGGATCCTGCTTTGAAAAGAAAAGCCAGACGGGAAGCCAAAGTAAAATTTGAGGAAAGGTATGGAAAAATGTGAGATTGAGATGAAGAACTTTGTACCTGAGTATTAGTCATTTGTGCTACTATCGTTGCTTGCATGAAGTTCATTTTGGGGAGGAAAAATTGTCCTTTACCATGAAAATAGCTGTGGAGGGAATGTACTCATTGATCTTGCAAATAATGATGTGTTTAAAAGTGGGGCTGTCCACATTTAAACTGGTGAGACCCATGAGAAATCTAATTTGATTAAATGCATATGAATGATCAAGTTGTGCTCCCAACTTCATTGTTGTGCTGGTGATTTTTCCCTCCCCAAAATGTATAGACTAATGCTGTGCATATTTAACAAGTTCCTAGTCTCTAGATTGGTATGTTCCATCACATCTTTTACCCTTTGGTGGGAGGATCAGTAATATATATCTAAAGTAAATACTTTTTAAATCCAAGCCTTTGCGATTTAACTTATTTAGTGCAATATTCATTGTTGGGGAAATATAAGCACAATACCTTTTTACCAAAGAGTAATTTTAGTTAAGATTACTGCCTAGCATTCATCTGAAGAGAAAACTTCAATATATGAGGTATCTTCAGTTGGTAATATTACAGGCAGTGTATTATGTGCTAATTGATTGTCTTATATTTGTGGCAATAATTGTAGAGTACTTGTATTTTGAGGAAATAATGTTTTTTTTTTTAATTTTGTGCAGGTACAAGACAGGAAAAAACAAATGGTTCTTCCAGAAGCTCCGGTTCTAAGTTGTATATCAGATAAAATAAATTTCATTTAAATTGTATTTAATATCAGTGTCATTCATTGCCTGAGTACTGGAAATTTGTTGATCTGACGTTACTTGTACCCGTCTGAAGCCCAAGAAGAAAGCTTATTTGTTGATCTGGCATTTTCAATAATTTCTGTATTGGGACAGCCATGTAGAAAGTGGATGTCCCATTTCTCTGCATTTAACCCAGAAACGATAGTCTTAAGTTGATTTTTAGCAAAACTTTGACATACTTGGGTTGAGAAGTAAAGGTTAAAATAATATAGAATCCTGTAAATTGTGGCAGGTTTCATGGTGTGGTGGGGGAAGATGGATTATGGTGGAAGAAAATAGCAGATTAGAGAAACCAAATGCTAATTTTGTAGTAGTCAATTGATTCTACTTGGGATACAGTTAGTGTGCTAAAATCTGAACTGAGCTAAACAATGAATGAGCAAATATTTTAATTCTGTTAGCCTTCTACAGTGTGATCATCTACATAACTGGTTCATGGGGTGTGCAAGCAAGGGAGAATGACATGATTTTTTAAAAATTATTTTTAGAAATACAACATGGTAACAGGGCCTTCTAGCCCAATGAACCCACACTGTTATGTTACACCCATGTGACCAATTAACCTACTGAACCGTATGTCTTTGGAATGTAGATGAAACCAGAGTTCTGTGAGAAACACCTCATGGCCAAAGGGAGAATGTACAAACTCCTTACAGACAGTGCCATACGTATATTTGTACCCTTTTGGGAAGCAGAAAATTATTTCTGGGATGATGCAACTATAACTCCAAGCTGGTAGATTTAAATGTCAAAGTTTGCATTCTAAGTTATTCCCAACTTGGGGGTGGATATTGGGTGTACTGTACATTCAAAACCTAATAGTTTGCTTTTAAGGGTTCCAAAACGGTTTGGAATATAGAATACAGGAACAGGTTCTTCAACCAATGATGTGCTGAATTACTCAAGCTAGCAATGATTAATTAAACTATCTGCCTGCATGTACAGCACCTACAGCTTGAGATTCATCATCCTGCAGGCACCCATGAAATAAATAAAGCCAGAGAATAAAAATCCACGAAAAACACTTGCAACAAAGGCTGATGAGCATCCAATGTGCAAGAGGACAAATCGTGTAAATAATACATAGAACATAAATTGCAAAGTTACTGAGAGTCCGTGCACACTCAGTTTAGCACTGAGGTGAGTGAAGTGTATACCTGCATATTAATGTGCATATCTGAGCCTCTATCACAACCTCAGCAGCACATTCCACACACTTGCCACTTGCCATATATACTTTGAATAACGCATGCCTTCTGGTATTGGGACATTTTGACCGTGCAGGAGGGCAACTGTTGCCTACTATGCCTTTGATAAATGTATACCCATGATTCTTTAAAGTCACGTAACACTTGCACTCCTTCCAACTTGCAACAAGCTTTAGCTTACTTCCTCTTCTGGCTGTTTAATGCAATCTGAAGTCTTAAAAGTAATTTTAAATAATGTTCCAGGTCATTGAACAAGTTACCTTATTAATATTTTGGAGTTTACTTAGATTGATAGAATTGTACATTCATAGTGTATTTTAGAAGGGAAATTACACCTCTGAATCTTCATTCACCTGCTTGTGTTGAACGGAGTGAAAGCTGGTTATTCCCATGAGAATAATTTGCGTATGTCAGAGGTACAAGGGACTGCAGGTGCCTCTTCATCTACATCAGTATTTCTAAAAGCTAAAGCAAAATTCATATATCAAGCTTCTATTGTTAACAGTTGACAATGTGATTACTGTGAATGTTATGGCCCTGTGGATAATCAAGGCCATAAATGGAACCCTATCTCCTTCATTTCTGTTACATTTCAGAGCTTTGGCTTTCTCAATGCACCCTGGGTAATGGTGATTTTAGTCTTTTTAGAAATGGAATAAATTCTCTTACTGTACAGCACCAGCACAGCCAAAACAATTATTGTAGATAATGCAGATACTTATCCAGCAGGCGTATAGTTCAACTGCAATTTAGTAATCTAAGTATTTGGACCCAGAATTCTCTTAAGACCCATTAGAAACTGCCTTATTTCCCATTTTAAGTTTGAATGGTGGCTTCAGTTTTAGAATCTGAGATAATTTATATATGGGTAAATAATTGGGTTTTAAATAAGTGTTGCTGAAATAATTTCCTGGTTTGCTTATTGCGTAAATTTGAACAAGTACACACAAAAGTACAAACTTAATTTGTTAATATCACTGCCCAGGTTATCAAAACAACATAGAACATAACAGAATAGTACAGCACATTACAGGCCCTTTGGCCCATAATGTTGTGCCGACCCTCAAACCCTGCCTCCCATATAAACCCCCACCTTAAATTCCACCATATACCTGTCTAGTAGTCTCTTAAACTTCACTAGTGTAGCTGCCTCCACCACTGACTCAGGCAATGCATTCCACTCACCAACCACTCTCTTGAGTGGAAAAACCTTCCTCTAATATCCCCCTTGAACTTCCCTCCCCTTACCTTAAAGCCATGTCCTCTTGTACTGAGCAGTGGTGCCCTGGGGAAGAGGCGCTGGCTATCCACTCGGTTTGGAAACATCAGAAAGAGGTCATTCAACCCATTAAGTTTATACTGGCTCCCAGTAAACTGATCAATCAAATTCCTCTACATTTCATATTCAAGCATGAGAAAATCTGCAGATGCTGGAAATCTGAGCAATACACACAAAATACTGGGGGAACTCAGCAGGCCAGGCAGCATCTATGGAAAAGAGTAAATAGTTGACGTTTCAGGCCAAGACCTTTCATCAGGACTGGGGAAAAGGACGAGAAGTCAGAATAAGAAGGTGGGGGGAGGGGAGGAAGGAGTATAAGGTGGTAGATGATTGGTGAAACTGGGAGGGGGGAGGGGTGAAACAAAGAGCCGGTAAATTGATTGGTGAAAGAGATAAAGGGTTGGAGAAGGGTGAATCTGATGTGAGAGGGCAGAAGGTTATGGAAGAAAGGGAGGAGCACCAGAGAGTGGTGATAGGCAGGTAAGGAGACAAGGTGAAAGAAGGGAACAGGAATGGGGAATTGTGAAGGAGTGAGTTTGAGAAATCGATGTTCGTGCCATCAGGTTGGAGGCTACCCAGACAGAATATAAGGTGTTACTCCTCCAACCTGAGTGTGGCCTCATCACGACAGTAGAGGAGGCCATGGACTGACATGTTAGAATATCCCATAGTCTATTTTTTCATCCTATTAGCGTCCCAGTGATTTACCATCTACACTACAGTCACTACACTACAGCAGCCAATTAATCTAACAAGCAGCATGTATCTGAGGGAAAATGGAGTGCCCAGACAGTCACCATGCAGCTATAGAAAGAACATATAAACACTATACACACCACATCTGATGTCAGAATTGAACTGTGAACCTGTAGCTGAAAGACCACTGTACTACCTGCAGTACCACTCTGCTTTCTTGGACCAGGGCCTGAAATAAGTAGCTAGAGCTTCTACTAATTGATAGATGTTCCCAAATACACTCTGTGGTGACTTACCCCCTGTACTTCAATAAGTGGACACTGAGTGTATATTCATGGATTCTGCTGCTGGAGCCCATCCACTTCAAAGTTCAACGTGTTGTGCATTCAGAGATGTCCTCTGCACACCATGGTTGTAATGTGGTGTTACCTGAGTCTCCTTCCTGTCAGTTTTAACCAGTCTGGCCATTCTCCTCTGACCTCTCTCATTAACAAGGCATTTTCACCCCCAGAACTGCCACTCACTGGATGCTTTTTGTTTCTCGTACCATTCTATGTAAACTCTAGAGACTGCTGAATGTGAAAATCTCAGATCAGCAGAATCTGAGATACTCAAACCACCCCATCTGGCACCAACAATCATTCCACAGCAAGTCACCTAGATCACATTTCTTCTCCATTCTGATGTTTGGTCTGAACAACAACCAAAGCCCTTGACCATGTCTGCATGCTTTTATGCATTGAGTTGTTGCCACATGATTGCCTGAGTAAATACTTGCATTAACAAGCAGCTATATCTAATAAAGTGGCTACTGGGTGTAAATCCCCAGCTGTGTTCAAAGTTCAAAGTAAATCTATTATCAATGAATGTAAATATTACCATATACTACCTTGAGTTTCATTTTCTTGCAGGCATTTATAGAAAAAAGAAATACAAAACTGTACATAAACAAGATCTGTCAAACAACCAATGTACAAAAGAAGACAAACTGCAAATATATATGCAGTGGAAATATATGTGTGAATTTGGCTGAAATGTGCCTGTTGGCAGGTGTAGAAGCATAGTCAATACTTCCAAGATTCAAAAAATATTCAGTTTATACTGATCAATCAAAACTGTCCTGAATGCCATGAGATTTTAGTATATGAAATTATATTAAATGATTTAATTTCACAGATTAAACAAAAATTCCCAGCCAGGAGGACAGAGTCTGGTTTGCTGGGCACTTGCTCCTCATTCTGATGAGGGGGATTGGGTGCATCTGAGTAACGAAGCACAGGGAGACCTGGTAGGAAATGGCGCCTGAGTAGTTCTTTCGCTCCTAGTGTGCCTAAACTATAGAATTTATGTAAATATCCCAGTAGAAGTAGGCCCTTCAGTGGCTTTATAATCATTTGGTTTCCGGAATGATTGATTACCAATAGAAAGTAATATTGGTAAACAATGAAAAAATTGCCAGTAATATCTCAGCTCAGAAGCTTGGCAGATACCAGGAAATTCATTCTATACCAATCCCCATACATACACAGGTTTAGGACAAAATCTACAACAGTCGACAGAGTAAGGCTTGAACAATTTTGACCAAAACCAGTGATGCAAGGCAGTGAAGGGCACTGGAACCCCAAACCCTTGGACGTTGCCTCAAACTTTCTGCTTCGGGGCTGCGTAGCGCGCCTGCCTTTCGCGATACGTTCGCAGTCACAGTCGCAACACCCAAGGGTTGTTGGTTAGTTTCACTTTCCTGAACTTCCGTGGAGTTTGCCTGCTGCTCTCATTTACCAAAGGTTGTTTTCAGCGTAAGTTCTCGAGTTTTCCATCCACTTTAATTCACGAAGTGTCGATCAGGTTGTACTATTGCCGATTTCCTTTAGTGCTTTACTGGGTCGGAACGCCAGATCCAGGCGGAAAGACCAATACTGGGGCGAATGGAGCAGAACTCCAGTTCACAACTCGTCCTTGAAAAAGAAAGTGAAGGTTTTTAATTTCAAATGCCGGGGATCTTGTATACTGCAGCAATTTGGCAATTTTTATTTCGTGGGAAAGAATAACGAGCAGAGTATATGAAAAATCGAAAGTGAAAGTGTTGTCGCTCTTTAGAAAATAAGACGTAACTTGTTTTTCATGAATGTGTAAACAATCTTTCGTCGTGTTTTCCTTTGGTTACATTGTTAAAATGTTAGCATGAACATAAAATATCTATTAGAGCAATCCAACAGGGAAATGGGCCATTCGGCCCAACTAGTCCGAGTCGACCAGCGCAAATCTTTACGTATGAATTCCAACGCCAAGCACTTGGTTCATAACCTAAATGATTCAAATGCTCAACTAGGTACGTTTTAAATGCTGTCGGCGACCTAGCATCATTTACTCGCTCCTGTAGGGTTTGAGGATCGCTGCATCCACTGTTGCATTAAGTAATGACTGAATTTTTAGACTGGTCAACCCTTTCCCACCCTACACCAGAGTCATGGGGTTATCGAGAGGGGCTGCATTGAAACGGGCATTTTGTCCCACTGAGTCCATGCTAACCATACTAGGATGTGATCGCGAGTTTAATGAATATAGTTAGCTAGTGACCAACCACGGCACTTTGGGTCAGAACGTTTAAAAGGACCATATCTCTTGAGTGAAGGAAGTTGCAAATATTTGACTCAAATCCTGAGAATGATCTTGCCTCCAGACTGAAAGTCAGTGAATTTCAGATCACCATCAAAAGAAAATAATTGGATTGCCGGGATTCGAGTTGAAGATCACCGATTATATGACTAGGGTAGAAAAAGTTTTTATTTTTTCATGCAATCACATACTGTAAAACTGAAATAATACACGATCTGACTATTTGGAGATCACAATGGTTTGGCTTCAGGCTCACTTGGTGAAATTTGCTGTGCTCCAGTTAACCACACGGAGGCCTGCGCTCCCTTACCCCCCAGCAAGGCTTCAATTCCTGTGCTTCTTCACTCACTGCAGCTCCAGTTCCCTTCCCATCTACATATCCACCTATGTATCAGCATATTGGTTACTTCCTTGTGAAATTTAACGCGAAACTTCACATCTTTGTGACAGGTTTACAATCTTGAAGCTTTGGAAATTACACCATGGAATTCTCTGAAAAAGCATGGGAGGTGAGTCCATTTTTGAAACAGTTTTATGAATTATATATGAATCAATTATATGAAATATAATTAAGTGGAGGTAATAATATATAATATTTACTTTATTGTCGCAAAACAATTGCTACTACAGTGTACAATCATCACAGCGATATTTGATTCTGCTCTTCGAACTCCCTGGAGTACAAATCAATAGTAAATATAATAAAAATTTAAATTATAAATCATAATAAAAAATTAGAAAAGGGAAAGTAAGGTAGTGCAAGTCAGGTCCGGATATTTGGAAGGTACGGCCCAGATCCGGGTCAGGGTCTGTTCAGCAGTCTTATCACAGTTGGAAAGAAGCTGTTCCCAAATCTGGCCGTACAAATCTTCAAGCTCCTGGACCTTCTCCTGGAGGGAAGAGGGACAAAAAGTGTGTTGGCTGGGTGGGTCGTGTCCTTGATTATCCTGGCAGCACTGCTCCAACAGCATGCGGTGTAAAGTGAGTCCAAGGATGGAAGATTGGTTTGTGTGATGTGCTGGGCTGTGTTCACGATCTTCTGCAGCTTCTTCCAGTCTTGGACAGGACAACTTCCATACCAGGTTGTGATGCACCCTAGAAGAATGCTTTCTACGGTGCATCTATAAAAATTAGTGAGGGTTTTAGGGGACAGGCCAAATTTCTTCAGCTTTCTCAGGAAGTAAAGGCGCTGGTGGGCCTTCTTGGCAGTGGACTCTGCTTGGTTAGACCAAGTCAGGTCATTTGTGATATTCACCCTGAGGAACTTAAAGCTTTTGACCCGTTCCACCTGCGCACCACCGATGTAGATGGGGTCGTGAGGTCCGCTACTCCTTCTGAAGTCAACAACCAATTCCTTCGTCTTGCTGACGTTGAGGGATAGGTTATTGTCTTCGCACAATGCCACCAGGTTCTTAATTTCCTCTCTGTACTCAGACTCATCATTACCCAAGATACGGCCAACAATTGTGGTGTCATCAGTAAACTTATATATTGAGTTTGATGGAAACTTGGCTACACAATCATGGGTGTACAGTGAGTACAGCAGGGGGCAGAGCACACAGCCTTGTGGGGCACCGGTGCTCAGAGTGATTGTAGAGGAGAGCTTGTTCCCTATCTTTACAGCCTGGGTCCTGTCTGTGAGGAAGTTGATGATCCAGCTGCAGATCTGAGTGCTAAGACCCAGGTTCCAGAGCTTAGGAATCAGTTTATTTGGAATGATGGTATTAAAGGCAGAGCTGTAGTCAATAAAAGGGAGCCTTACAGCCCTGCAAGCCTGCTCCATCATTCAATAACTTCATTCTGTACCTCAAGCCTGCTATCCTACCTGATCACTGTATATTTTGATTTGCATTCCCCTTAAAAATCTATCAATCTCAGCCTTGGGAATTTACTCAACTGCTGTGCATCAATGGTGGAGAATGCCAAAGGTTTATAATCTGCTGTGTAAGGAAATTCCGTATCATAGAATGAAGTGTCCAGACACTTACTATTGAATCTTGCCCCTGGTTCTAAACTCCAGCACAAAGAAATGGCATCAACTCTGCCAATCTCCCTCAGGACCCTGAATGAGTCATCTCACATTCTGCTAAACTCCGGGGAGTATAGAACATTATTACTCTCTCTGGCTTCAAAGGATAAATCCTTCTTCCCAGGAATCAGCTGAGTGATTTCACAAATTACTGTCTCCAATGTTTAAATAGATCTCGTACTCTACTGAATGCAACCCTTTTCTGGAGCACAAATGCGCAATGTCCTTTTTTTATCGGTGGAGTATGCGTATGCATAAACCTTACTGGTGGACAGGTTAGTTGCTCACGCTTCAAGTTAGGATGACACAGTGCCTAGGAACTGGAGCAAAAACGCTCACTGAATTCACCCAAATGACCTTGTTCTTATTTGAAAGTTTTGCTTTTTGCTCAGAGGTAACGTTTTACTTTATCTCCCTGATCGAATCTGTAATTTTAAAACTGTTTTATCAAATTCACTGCCAACTTTCAAACCACACAGAATACAAATCATATTTAAGGCACATAATGTAACTTTCCATTGTTGCTACTGTTGGTAATGGTATCATTCCATTGTCACCAAATCCTGGAAATAACTACTAAATAGTTTCATTGGGTATCTTCACTTGAGGTACTGCCACGGTTCATGCTGGTGGGGGGGGGGGGGTTTGTTGCCTTGCTGCTGGGGGGGGGGCTTTGGGGTTCTAAGATTTAAATGTCATTCATTCTTTGGGGCACTCCTGTGTTTGCAAAGCAAAAGAATTTCAGGATGTATATTGTATACAGCTCTCTGACATTAAACGTACCCATTGAAACATGGCTTGTCATTATCTTCTCAACAGTAATTAGAAATGCTCCCCAAAAATACAAACAAAAAAATTACAATGAGCTTCCACAAACCACAAAGAATTGATATACTGGAGATTAAGATGATATTAGCTGAGATAGGAGTCTTGATTAAGACATCAGGAAAATTCTAACTTGTTTGGATAAAGTACTTTCTTTGTTAAAATTCCATGATTTTAACTAGGTATTTTGCTACATTTTATATTTTTTTTGTATTTAGATTAGTTGGAATACAACCTTAAAACAGAGAAGTCAGATAGGTTTGTCAGTGGCTTTGTGATTTCATCCAGTTAAACTTGGAAGTATTTAATTTTAAAAGCATAAAGTAACTTACAAAGAAGCAGTTTTTTAAAATTTCCTTGGCACAGAAGGAAATCACCTTTTGAATCTGGTTGTGGTTGGTTTTATATTGTGTGTTGGGATTTGTTACATTATTGCTGTGGACAGGGGCTTCATTGCAAATCACTGCAAAAGACAATTTGTTGGCAACGTAGCAACCATTGCCTCAGGATTTTGTAGAGACTTGTGAAATCATCAGCGAGTCTTGAAGTTACAAACATCTGAAGCAGAGCTGAGAATATTACTTATAACTATAAAAAACTGTGTTTAGTAAGAGAATACGCTACAAGTATGGCCCTTATGCACATGTTGCTTACTTTTTACAGGGCTTGTTGGCCAATCCACAGAACCAGGCCGTGAATGGAGCCTCACAACTGAAAATACTGCAACAGGAAATAGAAAAGTGCAAGGTCAGAATGCTGGGGTATTTTTTAATTACCATGACTATGAATTCAGGGCACTGTAAATGCGTTTGAGAAAATCTCTTTTTTCCAATATTTCCAGTGAAACTACAAATGTACATTCCCAGATGCATAGAATAATTATTGCGAGTTTCAGAAAGTTACCGTGCAGTACAGTAAACATTTAGGAAGTCACATGGCATACTGTCCTTTACTGAAAGAAGCTAGAAAAATATGAGCAATACACACATAATTCTGAGGAGCTCAGCAGGCCAGGCAGCATCTATAGAAAAGTGTACAGTCGCCGTTTCGGGCTGAGACCCTTAATTAGAAACTGATGATCTCGGCCCGAAACGGCGACTGTTTATTCATTTCCATAGATGGTGCCTGACCTCCTGAGTTCCTCCAGCACTTTGTGTGTGTTGCTCTGGATTTCCAGCATCTACAGAATCTCATGTGGTTTAGAAAATTATGAGTAAGGAGAGGAAAGATGAAGGACAAAGGAGTTCAGAGCTTAGAAGTATGAGTGGTGATCGCAGTGAAAGGGATAAAGTTCTTGAATGATCTTAGGGTGGAAGCTGAGAGAGAGCTTCTCTTGACTGAAGAACCTAGAGCTAGTAGTTGTCACAGTCTCAGATTGAGGAATTGGCCAGACAGAACTGAGATGGGAAACTGTTATGAATCTCTGGAATTCTCTGTCCCAGAGGACTGCTCATTTGTTGAATATAAATGAGTGAAAAGTGGAGAGACTACAAAGTCTGACAAAGTCAAGCAAGAAGGAGACAGCGACGCATTAAGTGATCTTATCAAACGGTAGGAGTGGTACAGTAGACTGCTCCTGTTCTCCTTCCGCTCTGACATTACATTATATTACACAATATGAGAAGCAGCTTTCTTGCCACTTACAGACTCTGACAGAGTTGATCAAAGTAGCAAGGAAGGAGATGAAAGAGTTTAAAATCTATTTTTATTATGCTGAAACTCAATGAAAATTATCTCGGAGACTCAGGTTGTCAGAAAAAGTCTTCCACAACAGTTGTATGTATTAGATATGATGTTGTGACAGATGAAAAAACATGATTAGAAGAATGACAGTTCCTTGCCACCTTTCCTAAATCCAGTGGATTCCAGTTAATTGTTAATCCAGTTAATAACAGTTAAGTTAACACATCTTTGGTCCAATTAAATGGCTGCTCCAGTTAGCTGAAGATTCATGGAGATAATTGAAAAGGTATGAAAAAAAAACTACCATTTAACTGAGTAACAAATTATGTACTTAAATACAGAACAAATTAGAACATTACCAATGCTACTACAGTGCTATAAAACTGTGCACTAGTTCCTAATAGTTATTAGTGGATGAATTCATCCAGTGTACACTGCCATGCTCGTTTGATAGACTGTAAATGAACAAAATTAGCGCAAACACCTGGTGCAGACAATGAACTGCCTTCATACAATGCAGCCTCCAAATCTTCATTTTAATTGTAACAGTCAAGCTGATTGTCGATAACTTCAAATTCTTTGTAGTTCCTAACTTCTTGAAGTAGTGAAATCATTTCATTTCCACTCCCGGCTGTTTCTGACATCTCCAAGCCTGAATGCTTGAAACCGCAGTGAGCGAGGCAGTTCTGAATTGACTTGCTGCTTATTTCTAGCCAACTATCAGTGACAAAAACCACTGCTTTTTGAACATAAATACAGGCAACTGAGGCTATTGAAAAACTGCTTGCTCCAAGCACGGTGTAGTGTCTCATGGCCACACAATGCCAGTTAGAAACTGTTTGGCAACAGTCCCCTGACCCAGTTAAGCACCATATTGTCCCAAATAAATGAAGCGATTTCTGGCTATTTTCTCAATTAGTTTTTGTTCTTTTACAGTCATCCCAAATAAGTGGCTGTCCCAATTAGCCAATAGCCCAATTAACCAGAATCCACTGTATTTGCAATTTTGCAATTCACTTATTCAGCAGAAGTGGTTCTTTAATTAAAAAAAAACTATTTTATATTCTACCAGGGCTATTATAATTCGATGTCAAAGGACAAGGAAGACTTGTTAAGGGCAAAACTTGAAGTTGAAGACCTGACAGCAAAATACAATGCCCAGATTCAAGCATACCAACAAAACTCTGAGGCTAACAAATTCGGAACTACAATTCAAGACCTGAACATTCAGGTTGGCATTTCTATAGTCTGTATTTATTTTTATTTGTGACCAACTTAATAACACTTAATATGAAGCAATAGTTTTTCCACTTTGTGCATGGTGCTTGTAAATCTGGTATTTGAACAAGGCGGTTTAATGATCAGGACAAGCGGAAATTGTGGATTAAACAGCAAGAAGATTCTGTTATAGTTCTTTAGATTCCATTCTTGTTCCCCTGTTTACATCTCCCCAGATACCTGTCTACCTTTGCTTCCAACAGGTCATACCCAGACTTTCATCTTTGATCTCTATGCTTTTGGAGGAACCATCTTATTTTTGCTTTATATTAAATTAGGTTAATACTTCATCAGGATGACTGCAGAGACATGGTACAGTATGAGTGTGCTAGCTCTGTGTACCTATTACTGTTCAGGCTGCTGATCCTGTCTTACACTGTAAGTAGATTAATAAGTGACCAATGTAGGATTGTTGTGACTGGCTTTATTTGAGAGGCTTAGTTTTTATCAAATGTATGGAATAATGTTTGATTTGGGGGAAGTGGTTGCAATGAACTGTAGATTTAATAGCAGTGATCTAAACTGTGTAATGGTTTGGAGAAATGAAGAAGAGTTGTCTACACACAAAGCACTGATTTTAAGGCAGGCTTGACAGGTGAGTTACTTTCTTGGCCTCTTATTTTCATTTATTTGTATTGTATGTATGTTAAATACATCTAACATTAGCAGGAAGTCAACATGTATTTAAAAGAGAAATTAAATGGTGACCCATTAATTAATAGGTAGCACAGTAGCTCAGCTGTTGCTGTAACAGCACCAGCAACCCAGGTTTAATTCCACTGCTGTGCATGAAGTTTGTACGTTCTCCCCATGTCCACACAGGTTTCCTCCGGGTGTTCCAGTTTCATCCCACATTCCAAAGATGTTTGGGTTAGTAGGTTAATTGGTCACGTGGGTGTAATTGGGCGGCGTGGACTCATCGGGCCGGAAGGGCCTGTTACCGTGCTGTGTCTCAAAATAAGCAAACAAGCAAATAAAATGATGAATGAATGAATAAACAACTAACAATCTCAGTCCTGATCTTACAAGGGGAGCACCTTCACTGAAGCTGTTTCTCAGATTAGGACTGAGATTTTCTGGAATTTCTTTCTGGTCACTTCTGCTTGTTACCTGTGGCAGAATGAAAATGCTCAGTTGTCATAAGTTAGAGGAACGGATCGGTATGTGTGGTGCAGCTCCAGAATATGCTTCATCAAAGAAGAAACCCTGTAGTCTGAACTTGCTAAAACTACCTCATAGAATTCAGTACTTTTATTGATCTATGTTTGCTCTTTGGCAGGAGAAATTGAAGGAAGCGGAGAAAAAAATTGGGAATGTTATCAAGGAGCAGAATACAGTAAAGGAGAAGTTAACAGACCTCAATGAGCAGAAAGCAATGTTGGAGAGGCAGAGTAAGGTAATGGAGTTCTGTTAGTTGACCAAAAATCATAGAGAAAAGTTGTCTCTGCGCAATGGTCAGGATCAACTAATCACATAAGACGACCCTGCACTGGCAGGTGCCCATGAATTGTGACCTGGGATCATGGTGGGTTAGTGGTATGAGCGAAAATAAGAAGCAACAATCTGAAGGTCAGAGGAAACCAATGGCATGTGCAAGATGTCTGGAGTTACGTTGAAATAGTTTGGAGAGAAGAAATTCTTCCAGGAGATTCTCTCTCAATGATTTCTAGTAATCTGTGTGCATACATTGATATAATTGTGAATACTGTTCCCTCTAAGCTGTATGGGTACTCGGCCACGTGGTAACCGAAATGTTCCCGTGCACATAGTCTTTGTTGCCACGTAAGTGGAATTGGAACTAGAGAATATTTACGAAATGTGATTTTCTTTCTATTTCATTATACCCTTCAATTAATGAATTAAATCAAAAGTATATGATTTTTCCATTTTCATTCAAAATTTTCATGGTATGCATATTACAAAAACATTTAAAGAGCTGCACAGTTTTCAGGCCTGTAAACATTTCCTGCTCAGAGCAATGGTTAGTCTGTGCAGTTGTAAAAAATATTAGAGGGAACATTGCTTGCAGATAATACTTTGCACAGATGTCTCATTAAGAACGATTTGGCCAATCACAGCCTCTAATATTGGGCTGTATGCCTTAATATTCTCCTGTCAATGTATTAATGAAAAGATACTTTTACATAAGTGCTACACTCTTGTTTTCCATGTCAATCACATTCACATTCGGGCTTTCTATAGGTTTCTTCATGTATGCCTGAGAAAAAATGGGTTTTTGCTGGCCAAGAAACAGAAAAGAATAAACAGGAAGTAAAATTTGATGTCAAGCCAAAGATACAATATCCAATCAAAGGGGGATGTGCCCTGATCACTTTTGATGATGTCAAAGGTAGGATACTTCTCCTCATCAGTAAGTTTAGGGAAATGGGATGAATTATAACAATCACTACCAGTGCCGATTCAGTCAAGATGCTGATGAGCAAGGTTAAAGTGTTAAACACTGAATGTGGAGTTAGCTCCTTGTTGTTTACATTCTGCTGGTAACTGTCCCAGAGAAACATTGTAGATGCATTGCTAAATCAAATACAAAAGATCTTGATGCTGCCTCAGAGCCTTTACTCAACGGTAGCACTTTATGATGTAGACATTTCTGGCAAGGCCAAAATTTGTTGCCCATTCCCTGTTGCCCTTGACAAGTTGGTGCTGAACTGCCTTCTTAAACGGCTACAATCCTTCGGATGAAGGTAGGAAAGGAGTAGAAGCATGTATGTTAATGATGAATGAGCGATCGGCAGTATGCTTCCAAGTCAGGATTCTGTTCGACTTGGAGGAGGATTGTCAGTGGGTGGTGTTCCCTTGCAGCAGCTCCTTTGTCTGTCCTGGTGGTAGAGGTCACATGTTTTCAATCTGGGTGAGTAATGAGCCAAATAACAAGAGTGCACCTTGTCAATAAGCTACTGTTTTGGGTAGTGCGAATGGTACTTATTAAGCAGGCTGCTTGCCCCTGGATGGGGTCAAGCTTTCTAGGTGTTGTATGAGATGCAGCTGTCCGAGAAGTGGAAAGTATCACATTGTGCTCCTGAAAGACTCTGAGATGTCAGGAGGTGAGTTATTTACCACAGCCTTCCTCTCGCAGTTACGATATTTGCACGTTGAGTTTCTGATGTAACATTAGCTTAAAGATTAGCTTTATTTGTCCCATGTACATTGAAACATCCAGTGAAGTGTGTTGTTTGCATCAAAGCAAGTCAGCGAGGATTGTGCTGGGAAGCCCGCAATGAGTGATGACTGCCCCCAGAAAACTGTGTTGGAGGATTTGGTGATGGTAAAGCTTATGAATATTGAGGATAGGTAGTGATCCTGAATTCTATTAACCAATATGACAGAATGAGTCTATAGTTCAGTAGAGCTTCTTATTCACCATCTGGCACACCGAGTGACAATTGCATGCTTTCCGAACCCTCGCCAGGGCTCCCATTCCAGCACTCCTTTTGAAGTTACTAGTCACCCAATCCCGCGCTCTCTTTAAACTTACCAATAGGATGTAGTATGGCTGTGTAACCTCTGACAGAAAGCAAATTTGAAATGTGTCGGAGTATAGATAAAATAACATCTGACAGACCAGATGATTTGCAGGCCCAGCACTGACAAAGTCCTGAAAATGGCAAATTAATAAGGTTATACTATATTGATTAGAAATTTAGTCGCAATAAACACAGCTTTCTGTAGTAGCTGTTTGAGATTTTTTTTGTTGAAGTCGATGTTACTGTAACTCTGAAATAGATTAAATGCACAGACTATGTTGCACGTTTACTACAAGTGACCAGGAAACACTTTCTACCCATTGTGGTTTTCATTGTATTACCTGGATGTACCTATAACTATAACCAGAAGCATCAAACTTACATCTTATGAGTCTTTAAAATTGTTTTTTAAATTATTATTACAGTTGCTAGCAGGATATTGGAGATGGGATGTCACAAGATTGAACTTGGAGAGTGTTCAATTACTATAGAAGCTCATCCAGTGAAGCTGCCGACAGTGGAAGAAATTGAAGTAAGTCGATCGTTGCCTGCAGATCATCCTCCCAGTGAAACCAGAGCCGATTCTCACCAACAGAACCTTTCCCATTATTGGTCCTTGTCCCAATAATGTTGCCTTCTGTTTTCTGGTTATAAGTTGGGATCAGTATCATCTATCAGAGCCAGTTAAGTAGTTCATTTACATGTATCTTGCATGTGTGCATTGGCCATAAAGAAGGGCACAAGTGTAAGGCAGTGTCCTTTGCTACACTGCCATAATACTCTTCAATTTGTCTGCAGCTGCTTGAGTACAATGTTCTGTCCAGTGCTATGCCCTCATTTCATCCCATGGTTGACATGAAAGCACTTCAACAATGAATATTAAGGATTAGAAACACAGCTGCACTAAACATACCCTTGAAATTTGTTTCAATTAAAATCAGCAATGACTTTTTGCCCCCAACCTCCTGCAACTTCCTTCGAGTGTTAACTGTTGGTGCCCCACTCCCTTTCCTTATTTAAAAGCTACATCTTATTGGCACCATCTAGCGGTGTGCGATCAGCTTTCATCAGTACACTGAAGGCTCCTGGGTCTGTCAGCTACAATGAGCCCCTCAGCTGTCATTCAGTTAGTAATTCCAAAAAGGGAGGGTTGTAGATCCCTCTCTGGACAGATGAATAGAAAATCTAGGCCGCCCTTCGCTGCGCCACATTAGGATCTCTCCAGAGTCAGAGATATTGTTTTACGGATGAGGTGTTAAACTGAGGTCTCATCTACTCAAGATTCAGTGTTACTTTTCCAAAAGAGAGCAGTGGAGTTATCTCTGTACTTTCACAATATTTAGCTGCCAATTAAGACCACAAAAATAAATTATCCAGCTACTGTCATACTGTCTTTTGAGGGAGTCAATACTTGAAAGATATATTTCATATGTCAGAACTGTAGCCCACTTAGTTCCATCATGTATAGGGCTGATCATTTACAGCGCCTATTGCTTCCACAGAATCCTGAAGGAACCCAGCAGGGCAGCAGAAATAAGCCTAAAATATTGACCATTTATTTCCCTCCATAGCTGCTGCCTGACCTGCTGAGTTCCTCCAGGATTTTGCATGTGTGTTACATTTGAGTGTGGAGATGCTGGCAGCAAAGACTGCTGTTGGCTGGGTTAGGCTGTTGGTCAACATGTGGAGTAGATGCTGCATGTTCACTACAATGGGTTGGGCTCTGCCAAACAAAGGTTCAGTTGTTATCTTGATGCTATTATAATATATCCTGGGGCGATTCCAGATCCCAGCCTGTCAGCCACTATAGAATGGATATTGTTGCGATCTCTTGTGAGTTTTATGTAGCCAGTTAATGACTCTGACCTGTGCTGAATCTACCACCTGTCTCCATGAAGTAAGAAACTCGATATCGAAGATTATGACAACACACACAAAATGCTGGTGGAACACAGCAGGCCAGGCAGCATCTATAGGGAGAAGCACTGTCGACGTTTCGGGCCGAGACAGTGCTTCTCCCTATAGATGCTGCCTGGCCTGCTGTGTTCCACCAGCATTTTGTGTGTGTTGTTTGAATTTTCAGCATCTGCAGATTTCCTCGTGTTTGCTCATTGAAGATTATGAACTCTTCCTGCAGATTCAGACCAAAGTTTGCAAATACAGAGTGCTGATTTCAGAAGTCCCAAAGTTTCTTGCAACTGACCAGATGCTGGACAAGTTAGAACTCCATTTCGGCAAACAAAAAAACAATGGAGGAGAAGTGGACAATATTGAGTTCTTGGAAGATTCTGGAAATGTGGTGATCACATTTGCTGATTGTGGAGGTAAGATATTAAAAGTAATGTTTTCTGAAAATCTATGCATATATCCTTGATATTATTAATCTTTTCTTTATGACTTCACAAATTTTTACTGATCTTCATGTGAGGGATGACCTGGTTCTTGTTCTTCTTAAGCCCATCACCACAACTGGGGCACGGGCCATGGACAGCACCTCACCAGAGTCCTCTGTCTTGGGCCGAAGGTTGATGGGCCCTGTGGCTCCAGCTTTCAGTAAAAGACTTCATATGTCTTCCACATGAAGACCCTTTCTCCTTCAGGGATGAAGTCTTTGGAGCTTCTGTTGACATTTCTGTAGCTCTGCATTTTTATGGGATGGGGTTGCTAGCTCCATGCCCAGTCCTCCTCCTCTCACAGCCGGGCCTGGAACCATCTGTGGCAGAGTTGGCAACCTGATAGAAATATACAGAATTATGAGAGGGATAGATAAGGTAGGTAGTCTTTTTCAGAGGGTGGGAATGTCAAATGCAGAGGACATAGTTTTACGGTGAGGGGGAAAAGTTTAAAAGAGATATACAAGGCAAGTTTTTTACACAGAGAGTGGTACGTACCTGGAATGCGTTGCCAATGGAAGCTAATATGACAGCAGCGCTTATGAGACGTGAACAGCCAGAGAATGGAGGGATATAGACTGTGTGCAGGCAGGTGGGATTAGTTGAAATTGTCAACATAGAAGCTGTGGTCTGAGAGGCATGTTCTTGTGCTGTGCTGTTTTAAAAATCCCATGAGTATCTTTGGCCAACATCGTTTCCAGCTTTTCACCCTTTCAAGAATGTCTTCACTTTTTTAGAATCACATTTGCCTGCTGGTCTTGTGAGGAGCTGTGACTGCATACATCACTCCAAAAAGCAATTGTGAAGGTTTTATTTAAGCTCAGTTATGTTAGTTTCCGTTATGTATTCCTCTAAACTACATTTGTAAAGCCCATTGGGATATCCTACTGTGCTAAAAATGCTATATACTGTAAATAAACAGTCAACATTTCCCATCAAGAACCTTCATCAGGACTGGAAAGAAAGGGAGAAGAAGCCAGAATAAGAAGGTGGGGAGGGGGGAAGGGGAAGGAGTACAAGTTAGAAGGTGATATGTGATGCCAGGTGAGGGGGTAGATGGGCGGGGGAGGGGGGAATGAAATGAGAAGCTGGGAGTGATAGGTGGAAAGGGTAAAGGGCCAGGTAGGAGTTCCTGGTGCCCGCCCATTTTAATTCTACTTCCCATTCCCATTCCAACATGTCTGTCCAAGGCCTCCTCTACTACCACAGTGAGGTCACTCTCAGGTTGGAGGAGCAACACCTCATATTCTGTCTGGGTAGCCTCTAACCTGAGGTCATGAACATTGATTTATTTAACACAGTAATTTCTCCCCACTCTAGCTTCTCTCTCTTTCCATTCTCCTTCTGGCTCTCCTCTTACCCCCTCTCTTCTCCTCACCTGCCCATCACCTCCCTCTGGTGCTCCTCCTCCTTCCTTTTCTCCCATAGCTCACTTTCCTCTCCTATCAGATTCCATCTTCTTCAGCCCTTTACCTTTTCCACCTATCACCTCGCAGCTTCTCACTTCATCCCCCTCTCCCCCTCACATGACTATAACTATCACCTGCCATCTTGTACTCCTTCCGCTCTCCCCACCTTCTTATTCTGGCTTCTTCCCCCTTCCTTTCCAGCCCTGATGAAGTGTCTCAGCCCAAAACATCGACTGTTTATTTTTCTCCATGGACGCTACCTTACCTGCTGAGTTCCTCCAGTATTTTGTGCGTGCTACTATGATCCTGAACCTTGAGTTAATCTTGAGTTTTCTTGAGTTAAGAAGCTCAACATTGAAATGCATGAATTCTTCCTGCAGAATCAGACTCACGTATGCAGACACAGAGTGCAGGTCAGGAAGGTTGGGTGTTCTGGCCACAGGAAGAGATACACATCTGGTGATTTCCCCCCAACCCACCATCTTTTATTGTCATGTGCCTTGCTGCCAGATTACCCAGCAGCCTAACCTTTTGGTAATTTGCTGACCTAGTAACCACTTACTGGTGGGAGTGGGGAGCAAGTTGGAAGGAACAAGTGAACGATATTGGAGGTGTCAGCAAAGTAATTGCAATGACATGGAAATACTTGCAAGACATTGCCTGGATAATAAACTGTTTAATACATTTAATTTTTTCTCTAGTTGCTGAGAATTTGACAAATACAGAGTTTCATCGGGTGACATTTCGGGGATGTGACAAAACAGCCATTTTAAAGGTCTCTCCATTTATTAACGGAGAAATTGTGCACATAAAGGTATAGAATTTACTTCTTATTTTATCAGGGTGATTGTGCAGCAGGTAAAGTTATACCATGTAGGAAAGCAGGAAGAAAATGCATGCATGATATATTTCTGATGGGTGTATTGAGTTTGTGGTTGTAAGTTTATATAGTAGAATTGACAGTATGGCAGGTGGAGGTGCTCATCAACTCTATGGCTGGAACAACTGATAGGAAGATCAAACACATTTTTACATTGCCAGCATTTGATACTTTCTTTTCTATCACTTCACTATTGCTCTGGCTCACCTGGTGGCTCTTACGTTTCTCTGTCAGAAGGTTCCAGATTCAATTCCCACACCAGGAATTTGAGTTTGGAAATCTAGGCTAAACTCAATAATCTGATGAGGATTGCCTGCTCGGTGATAAGACCATAAGCAGAATTAGGCCATTCAGCCCATCATGTCTGTTCCACCATTCCATCAAGGGTGTTTTATTATCCCTCTCAACCCCTTCTCCTGCCTTATTCCCGTAACCTTTGACGCCCCGACTAATCATGAACCTATCAGCCTCCACTTTAAATATACTCAATGACTTGGCCTCCACAGATTCACACCCCTCTGGCTAAAGAAATTCCTCCTCATCTCTGTTCTAAATGGGTGTCCCTCTATTCTGAGGCTGTGCCCTCTGGTCCTAGACTCACCACTGTAGGAAACAACCTCTCCACATACACTCTGTCTGGACCTTTCAATATGTTTCAATGAGATACCCCCACATTCTTCTAAATTCTGGTAAGTACAGGCCCAGAGCCATCAATTAGTTCTCATACATTAACCCTTTCATTTCTGGGATCAGTCTTGTGAACCTCCTCTGGACCCACTCCAATGCCAGCACATCTTTTCGTAAATAAGAGGCCCAAAACTGCTCACGATACTCCAACTGTTGTAATGCAATCTCATTGACTTTTGCTCAAGATTTTAAAATGGGAAAATCCCAGGACATTATTTTGAAAAATAGGGAAATTATCCCTGATATCCTAATTCTATTTTATCATTCAATTTTTTAAAAACTTTTTTTATTGAGTTTTCAAATAATTACAGAAAGAAAAAGAAAATATGTAAAAAAATATATATACCCTTCCCTCCTCCCCTTAACCCCTCCCCCCTAACATCCCTATAGAAAAAAGAAAGAAAGAAAGAAAAAAAGAAAGAGTGCCTGGATATTGGAAGATCCCCACATGCTCCATGGAGTTCGTAATAACTTTAGTATATATATTTATTTATTTCCTCAAATAACCAATTATTTTATCTTCGGAGCACCTATATATTTAATCCTGTCTTTTGTAAATAAGTGCGCCAAATTTTCAATCATTCAATTTTTTGGTAAGGAATAATCATTTGGTTATAGGAGCTTGTTGCATGAAAATTTCATATTACCAATTTTACGCTTGCGATTACAATTTCAAAGTTAATTGTTTATAAAACACCAGGATAACTGGAAAGGGATGCATAAAGTGTTAGAGAAATGTACATCATGTCCGAATACACATGTGCTATATTTTTCACCCTTTTCTTTCATCCTGCTCATTCATCGGCTATTAACATATGGATGAAAGAGTGAACTAGTTGAAGCTGGGTCAGCAAGCCAGAAAGAAAATGGGCGACATAATCAGTACAAATGGGGCAATGTCGGCAATGCCACGGCACCATAAGTGATTCACGTTACTTTCCACCCACTACATTATCTACCTTTTTCTTTCTCTTCAAAATACTGCCTCACTAGCTTCAGCTTTGTGCTATACTGCCTGCTGTACTCTGGACAACTTACACATTGTGTTATTTTCTGTTCTACCCTCAGGTAAACGAAGTTATTTCTAAAAAGAGTGTGCTGCTTACTGGAATTCCGGATATACTGGATGAAGAGCATCTTAAAGACTTCTTGGAGATTCATTTTCAGAAACCGAGAAATGAAGGTGGGGAGGTGGATGCGATCACATATGTCCCTCGGGGGAAAAGTGCATTAGCTTGGTTTGAGACAGAGTAATCATTAACATAATGTACTCATTAACATAATATCTTAAGGTTGTTATGAAAGGAATACAGGAGTGTTAAATATTACCTCGGAATGGCTAACTTCTCATATTTGATTTTTAGATAATGTTAGTGTCCATATTACCCAACTGGACAATAATGTGTCTGTCAAAGGAGTGTGCTGGGAACCAGCCATAGATAGATAGATAGATAGATACTTTATTCATCCCCATGGGGAAATTCAACATTTTTTCCAATGTCCCATACACTTATTGTAGCAAAACTAATTACATACAATACATAACTCAGTAAAAATATGATATGCATCTAAAATCACCCTCTCAAAAAGCATTAATAATAGCTTTTAAAAAGTTCTTAAGTAGTTTACTTAAATACATTGAGTCCTAACCCCAGCACTTTAACATATCTTACTCCTGGCGGTTGAATTGTAAAGCCGAATGGCATGGGCCTATCCCTCGCCCAGCCTGGCCAATACTTATAAATCATGTTAAAGATGAATGTACACATGTCTGATATGTGCACTTGGTTAAGGTGTGTTTTCAAAATGTTTCAAAGTTAAATTCATGCTGGTGGGTGGTTTGATATTAAGCTGGGGAAAAGGACTTGCAGTTCTTCCCTCCATCTGAAGAACATAAGACTCACAGTAGTTGTGAGGCAAAATTATTTTCTCCAGAACTATTGCTATAGGCACCATAAAGCCATTAGGAATGTGTTCTGCCTTTCCCTGTTGGTATAATGTGGCTAACCTCAAGGATTATGTGATGTGTGGACTGTTGACATAATTATGACCGAACTGTTTTGTAATGTTGGGAACTTTTTACTCTCGGTGAACAAAACGAGATGGCAGAGAGTCTAACTTGGAACAAGATGCCCATTGCGATGCCCAGAACAAGTATATAAGTATCCCTCAGTGATTTTGCTTTGATACCCTCATTGTCGGCTGCCTTTATATTTGTAGACCATGTTGCAATAAAAGATAAGACTAATCGTTACAGTCCAATTACGGGACTGGAGTCTCGGGTGGACCTAATTCTGGTGAATGCTGTAAAATTAACTGTAAACTCCAAAATCTCCCTCAGCTCTGCAAGCCCCGCTTCTTTGTTATTTCTGAAGTTAATCTCACCACCATTCATGGTTAAGGTCCTAAGCTGTGGAATTCTCCTCCTCACTTCCTCTGCCTCTCCCCTTTTAGGACACTTCCATCTGAAAAAGGATTCATAGGTACCCAGCTCGAAGGGCTTGACTACCATTGGGCCATTAATGTTAATATTCCAGCTTATATCTTAAGATATAAATATGTTTGTAGCTTTCATTTTGCAGATAAAATTTATGTTTTGGTGACTTTATGCTGTGTCCGTTTATGTTGGTGAAGGTGTTACAGAGCTTTGTGGTCAGGACAGCTGTTGGAACTCAGAAAGTCAGGCAGCATCTATGGAGAGGAATAGCAGTCAACGTTTCAGGCCAAGATCCTTCATCGGAACTGGAAAGGACGGGGGCATAACCAGAATAAGAAGAATGGGGTGGAGAGGAGTAAAATCTGGCAGGTGATAGGTGAGGGGGAAGGTGGGTGGGTGAGGGGGAGAATGAAGTAAGAAGCTGGGAGCTGATAGGAGGAAGAGGTAAAGGGCTGAAAAAGAAGGAATCTGATAGGAGAGGATGAAGAACGGAGAATGAGAAGGGGAGCCAGAGGGAGGTGATGGGCAGCTGAGCAGAAGAAATGGGAAGCGAGGGTAACCAGAATGGGGAATGGAAAAAAGAGAGTGGGGGGAAGGGGAGAGGAGTAATCCCCAGAAGTTAGAGAAATCAGTGTTCATTGCCATTAGGTTGGAGTCTACCCTAATGGAATATGATATGAATTTCTAGAGTGCTCAATAGTTCCATTTAATATCAGAGGATGTATACAGTATACAACCTGAAATTTTTACTCTCTGCAGACATCCACAAAAACAGAAAAAAACCCAAAGAATGAATGACAAAAAGAAGTTAGAACCCCAAAGCCCTCTTTCCCCCCTCACATGCACAAACAGCAGCAAAGCATCTACCCTCCCCCCTTTAGCACAGCCCGCAAAGAGAGACCACGATCTGCAGAACAACAAAAACTGTTGTTCACCCCGACGATTTGACATGTTACAGGCTCTCTCTCTCTCTCACCAACAAGAGACAGCTGTCACCACAGCTAGGGCAGAGCAACAAAACAGTCGCTTAGCGACATCTTAACTGTTGCCAATGACCTAGAAATGGTGGGTGTAATGTTCCCATTCTGGGAAAAATCAATTTCAACTTCATAATGTCAAAAACCATCACTTAATGTTATTGAATTTCTAAGTACCTATATAAATCTCTCTGAAAAAAGTTTTTGGTCATCGATCTTAATAACTTCTCATGTTATTTGATGTCTGATTTTCTTTGCATTTAAGCTCTTGTGAAGTGCCTTCGGACCTTCTTCTATAGACCTCATACAAATAAAAGTTGTTTATTTTGGACAGAGGTTTGTGATTTTCTATTAATAACATCCTTGCACATCTATGTTGAATTAACAGTCATTGGCTGCTTATGTCTTTTAGATAGATAGATAGATAGATAGATAGATACTTTATTCATCCCCATGGGGAAATTCAACTTTTTTTCCAATGTCCCATACACTTGTTGTAGCAAAACTAATTACATACAATACTTAACTCAGTAAAAAATATGATATGCATCTAAATCACTATCTCAAAAAGCATTAATAATAGCTTTTAAAAAGTTCTTAAGTCCTGGCGGTAGAATTGTAAAGCCTAATGGCATTGGGGAGTATTGACCTCTTCATCCTGTCTGAGGAGCATTGCATCGATAGTAACCTGTCGCTGAAACTGCTTCTCTGTCTCTGGATGGTGCTATGTAGAGGATGTTCAGAGTTATCCATAATTGACCGTAGCCTACTCAGCGCCCTTCGCTCAGCTACCGATGTTAAACCCTCCAGTACTTTGCCCACGACAGAGCCCGCCTTCCTTACCAGCTTATTAAGACGTGAGGCGTCCCTCTTCTTAATGCTTCCTCCCCAACACGCCACCACAAAGAAGAGGGCGCTCTCCACAACTGACCTATAGAACATCTTCAGCATCTCACTACAGACATTGAATGACGCCAACCTTCTTAGGAAGTACAGTCGACTCTGTGCCTTCCTGCACAAGGCATCTGTGTTGGCAGTCCAGTCTAGCTTCTCGTCTAACTGTACTCCCAGATACTTGTAGGTCTTAACCTGCTCCACACATATGATCGCTGGCTCCATATGAGGCCTAGATCTCCTAAAGTCCACCACCATCTCCTTGGTCTTGGTGATATTGAGACGCAGGTAGTTTGAGTTGCACCATATCACAAAGTCCTGTATCAGTTTCCTATACTCCTCCTCCTGTCCATTCCTGACACACCCCACTATGGCCGTGTCATCAGCGAACTTCTGCACATGGCAGGACTCCGAGTTATATTGGAAGTCTGATGTGTACAGGGTGAACAGGACCGGAGAGAGTACGGTTCCCTGCGGCGCCCCTGTGCTGCTGACCACTGTGTCAGACCTACAGTAAAATGCATGTTCTATTTTCTATAGAAAATTCTATAGAAGATTCTATATAGTATTTTCTATAGAATTATACATACATACAGTTACATATGCAAACACAGGTGACCATTTTAAGGTTTATAATTAATATATTCTTTTAAAATGACTAAATAGTGAACAACCTATTTTTAATTTTTGTTAGACCATAAGACATAGGAGCTGAATTAAGTCATTTGGCCCGTATAGTCTGCTCCACTATTCCATCATGGCTGATTTATTATCCCTCTCAACCCGATTCTCCTGCCTTCTCCCGTATCCTTTGAGGCTCTGACTAGTCAGGAACCTATCAACTTCCGCTTTAAATGTATTCAATTACTTGGCCTTCGCAGCTGTCTGTGCAATGAATTCCATAGATTCACTGCACCCTGGCTACAGAAATTTCCTCCTCATCTCCATTCTAAATGGATATCCCTCAATTCTGAGTCTGTGCCCTCTGGTCATTATCTTCCCCTGCTACAGGAAACATCCTCACCACATCCACTATATCTAGATAGGTCTCAATGACACCCCCCCACATTCTTCTAAAATCCAGTGAGTACAGGCCCAGAGCCATCAAATGATCCCTTTACATAACGGTGTCATTTCTGGAATCATTCTTGTGAACCTGCTCTGGACTCTTCCCAATGCCAGCACATTTTTTTCTTAGATAAGGGCCCCAAAACTGCACAGGATACTCCCAAGTGCAGTCTGATCAATGCCATGTAAAGCCTCAGCATTTAATCCTTTTATATTTTAGCCTTCACGAAATGAGTGCTAACATTACATTTGCCTTCCTCACCACCAACTCAATCTGTAAGTTAACTTTTAGGGAATCCTGCACAAGGACTCCCAAGTCCTTTTGCATCTCTGATTTTGGAATTTCCTCCCCTTCTAGAAAATAGTCTCCACCTTTATTCCTTCTACCAAAGTGCATGACCATACACTTTCAGAATCAGAATCAGGTTTAATATCACCAGCATATGTCATGAGATTTATTGTTATGCAGTAGCAGTATATTGCAATACACAATAATAAAAATTTATAAATTATATTAAGTACATATTAAAAATTTAAATAAATAGTGAAAAGCGAGGGAGAAAATACTAAGGAAGTGTTCATTGTCCATTCAGAAACATGGCAGAGGGGAAGAAGCTGTTCCTAAAATGTTGAGTGTCTGTCTTCAGGTTCTTGTACCTTCTCCTTTATGGTAGAAATGAGAAGAGGGCATGCCCTGGGTGATGGGGATCCTTAATGATGGATGCCACCTTTTTGAGGTGTCACCTTTCCCTACACTGTATTTCATCTGCTACTTCTTTTCCCATTCTCACAATCTAAGTCCTCCTGCAGACTCTGTTTCCTCAACACTACCTGCTCCTCCGCCTATCTTTGTATCATCCACAAACTTGGCGACAAAGCTACAAATTCCATCATCCAAATTGTTTACATACTGTTTAAAGTGAAAAGAAATGGCCCCTCGTCACCAGGAGCCAACCAGAATCAGCCCCCATTATTCCCACTCTGCCTCCTGCCAGTCAGCCAATCTTCTTTCCATGCTAGTATCTTTCCTGCAATACCATGGGTTCATGTTAAACAGCCTCATGTGCAGCACCTTGTCAAAGGCCTACTGAAAATTCAAGTAAACAATATCCACTGATTCTCCTTTGTCCATCCTGCCTGTTATTTGCTCAAGTAACTCCAACAGATTTGGCAGGCAGGATTTTCCCTTAAGGAATCCATGCTGACTTCAGCCTATTTTATCATGTGCCTCCAAGTACCCAAAACCTCATCCTTAATAATCAACTCCAACATCTTCTCAACCATTGAAGTTGGGCTAACTAGCCTATAATTTCCTTTCTTCTGCCTCTCTCTTAAAGGGTGGAGACATTTGCAATTGCCTGGATTGGGGAGCATGCCTTATGAGAATAGGTTGAGTGAACTCGGCCTTTTCTTCTTGGACCGATGGAGGATGAGAGGTGACCTGATAGAGGTGTACGAGATGATGAGAGGCATTGATTGTGTGGATAGTCAGAGGTTTTTTCCCAGGGCTGAAATGGTTGCCACAAGAGGATACAGGTTTAAGGTGCTGGGGAGTAGGTACGGAGGAAACGTCAGGGGTAAGTTTTTTACTCAGAGTGGTGAGTACGTGGAATGGGCTGCCGGCAACAGTGGTGGAGGCGGATACGATAGAGTCTTTTAAGAGACTTTTGGATAGGTACGTGGAGCTTAGAAAAATAGAGGGCTATGGGTAACCCTAGGTAATTTCTAAGGTAAGGACTGTTCAGCACAACTTTGTGGGCCAAAGGGCCTGTATTGTGCTGTAGGTTTTCTGTGTTTCTATGTTTCTAATTTACCAGTCCTTTGGAACTATTCCAGAATCTAGTGATTCTTGAAAGGTCGTTACTAATACCTCCAGTCTCTTCAGCCACCTCTTTCAGAACCCTGGGGTGTAGTCCATCTGTTCCAGGTGACTAATCTACCTTCAGACCTTTCAGCTTCCCAAAATCCTTCTTAGCAATGGCAGCTACACTCACTTCTGCCCCCTGACATTCTTGAATTTCCGGCATACTGCTGGTGTCTTACACAGAGATGACTGACGCAAAATATTTATTGAGTTCATCTGTGATTTCTTTGTCCCCCATTACTACCTCTCCAGTATCATTTTCCAGCAGTCCAATATCCACTCTCACCTCTTTTACTCTTCATATATCTGAAAAAACTTTTGGCATTATCATTTATATTATTTGCTAGCTTATCTTCATATTTCATCTTTTCTCTCCTTATGGCTATTTTAAGTGTCTTCTGTTGGTTTTTAAAAGCTCCCCAATCCTCTACCCTCCCACTAATTTTTGCTATATTACTCTTATTTTTATGCAGTATTTGACTTCCCTTGTCAGCCACAATTGTCTCATCCTCCCTTTAGAATATTTCTTCATCGTTGGGATGTATCTACCCTACACCTTCCAAATTAGTCCCAAAAACTGCAGCGATTGCTGTTTTGCCATCAACCCTGCTAGTGTCCCTGTGCAGACAACTTTGGCAAGCTCATCTCTCACACTTCGATAATGCCTTTTACTCCACTGTAATACTGATGCATCTGACTTTTATCTTCTTTCTCTCAAACTGTAGGTGAATTCAATCATATTATGATCACCCTCTCCTAAGGGTTCCTTTACCTTAAGCTCGCCAATAAAATCTGGGTCATTGAACAACACCCAGTCCAGAATTGCCTTTCCCCTATTAGGCTCAACCACAAGCTGTTCTAAAAAGCCATCTCATAGCCATTCTACGAATTCCCTCTTTTGGGAGCCAGCATCAACCTGATTTTCCCAATCTAGCTCCATGGCTATCTTGGCTTTGCACTTATTACTTGTCTTTTCTATCTCCTATATCCTACATCCTAGCTACTGTTTGGGGGCCCGTACATAACTCCTATCAGGGTCTTTTTACCCTTGCTGTTTCTTAACTCCACCCACAAGGATTCTACATCTGATGCTATGTCACCTCTTTCTAAGCATTTGATTTCATTTTTATACAAACAGAGTTACCCCACCCTCTCTGCCTACCAACCTGTCTTTTTCATAAGTGTATCCTTGGATATTAAGCTACCAACTATGATCTTCTTTCAGCCAGGTTGATGCCCTCAAAATCATACCTCCCAATTTCTAACTGCGCTACAAGATAACCTACCTTATTCTGTATACTGCATGCATTCAAATATAACACCTTCAGTTCTGTATTCATCACCCTTTTTGATTTTGCCCCTATGTTGCTAAATTATTTGAATTATTTGAATATTGCTATGTAAAATTAGCTAAGATAGACCGGCAAATGATACTTAAAGGGTTGACGGTGGATATGCAATGGCAAGCATTTAAAGATCGCATGGATGAACTACAACAAGTGTTCATCCCAGTTTGGCAAAAGAATAAACCAGGGAAGGTAGTGCACCCGTGGGTGACAAGGGAAATTAGGGATAGTATCAATTCCAAGGAAGAAACATACAAATTAGCCAGATACAAAAGCCAGATACAGATACAAAAGCGGCACACCTGGGAACTGGGAGAAATTCAGAGACCAGCAGAGGAGGACAAAGGGCTTAATTACGAAAGGGAAAAAAGATTATGAGAGAAAGCTGGCAGGGAACATAAAAACTGACTGTAAAAGCTTTTATAGGTATGTGAAAAGAAAAAGATTGGTTAAGACAAATGTAGGTCCCTTACAGTCAGAAACAGGTAAATTGATCATGGGGAACAAGGACATGGCAGACCAATTAAATAACTACTTTGGTTCTGTCTTCACTAAGGAGGACATAAATAATCTTCCGGAAATAGTAGGGGACCGAGGGTCTAGTGAGATGGAGGAACTGAGGGAAATACATGTAAGTAGGGAAGTGGTGTTAGGTAAATTGAAGGAATTAAAGGCAGATAAATCCCCAAGGCCAGATAGTCTGCATCCCAGAGTACTTAAGGAAGTAGCCCAAGAAATAGTGGATGCATTAGTGATAATTTTTCAAAACTCGTTAGATTCTGGATTAGTTCCTGAGGATTGGAGGGTGGCTAATGTAACCCCACTTTTTTAAAAAGGAGGGAGAGAGAAACCGGGGAATTATAGACCGGTTAGTCTGACATGGGTGGTGGGGAAAATGCTAGAGTCGGTTATCAAAGATGTGATAACAGCACATTTGGAGAGAGGTGAAATCATCGGACAAAGTCAGCATGGATTTATGAAAGGAAAATCGTGTCTGACGAATCTTATAGAATTTTTTGAAGATGTAACTAGTAGAGTGGATAGGGGAGAACCAGTGGATGTGGTATATTTAGATTTTCAAAAGGCTTTTGACAAGGTCCCACACAGGAGATTAGTGTGCAAACTTAAAGCACACGGTATTGGGGGTATGGTATTGATGTGGATAGAGAATTGGTTGGCAAACAGGAAGCAAAGAGTGGGAATAAACAGGACCTTTTCAGATTGGCAGGCAGTGACTAGTGGGGTACCGCAAGGCTCAGTGCTGGGACCCCAGTTGTTTACAATATATATTAATGATTTAGACGAGGGAATTAAATGCAGCATCTTCAAGTCTGTGGATGACACGAAGCTGGGCGGCAGTGTTAGCTGTGAGGAGGATGCTAAGAGGATGCAGGGTGACTTGGATAGGTTAGGTGAGTGGGCAAATTCATGGCAGATGCAATTTAATGTGGATAAATGTGAGGTTATCCACTTTGGTTGCAAGAACAGGAAAACAGATTATTATCTGAACGGTGGCCAATTAGGAAAAGGGGAGGTGCACCGAGACCTGGGTGTCATTGTACACCAGTCATTGAAAGTGGGAATGCAGGTACAGCAGGCGGTGAAAAAGGCAAATGGTATGTTGACATTCATAGCAAAAGGATTCGAGTACAGGAGCAGGGAGGTTCTACTGCAGTTGTACAAGGCCTTGGTGAGACCGCACCTAGAGTATTGCGTGCAGTTTTGGTCCCCTGATCTGAGGAAAGACATTCTTGCCATAGAGGGAGTACAGAGGAGGTTCACCAGATTGATTACTGAGATGGCAGGACTTTCATATGAAGAAAGACTGGATCGACTAGGCTTATACTCGCTGGAATTTAGAAGATTGAGGGGGGATCTTATTGAAACGTATAAAATTCTAAAGAGATTGGACTGGCTAGATGCAGAAAGATTGTTTCCGATGTTGGGGGAGTCCAGAACAAGGGGTCACAGTTTAAGGATAAAGGGGAAGCCTTTTAGGACCGAGATGAGGGAAAAGCTTCTTCACGCAGAGAGTCGTGAATCTGCGGAATTCTCTGCCACAGGAAACAGTTGAGGCCGGTTCATTGGCTATATTTAAGAGGGAGTTAGATATGGCCCTTGTGGCTAAAGGGATCAGGGGGTATGGAAAGAAAGCAGGTACAGGGTTCTGAGTTGGATGATCAGCCATGATCATACTGAATGGTGGTGCAGACTCGAAGGGCCGAAGGGCCTACTCCTGCACCTATTTTCTATGTTTCTATGCACTTCATCTCATCCCACTGACTGCAATTCTGCCCTATTATCTGCCTGTCCTCCTCACAGTCTCACTACACATGGCATCTGGTTGTATATCAACTGCCCCATCCTCAGCCCTATTACTCCAGTTCCCCTAACTATTGATTTTCCTATCACTATCACTCTGCCTGACTTTACCCTTCCCAGCTGAGCCTCAGGGCTGGCCACGGTGCCACGGCCCTGGCTGCTGCTGCTTTGCCCTGATTGGCCATTCCTCCCCCAGCAGTATCCAAAAGAGTAGACTTGTTGCTGAGGGAAACGGCCACTGGGGATCCCTGCACTGACTGCTTACTCCCATTACTTCTCCTGGTGGTCACCCATCTACTACCTGAAGCCTGCACTCTGGGTGTGACCACCTCAATAAAAGTCTCATCTGTGAGGTTTTCAGCCTCCTGGATGGTCCTGAGTACATCCAACCCCAGCTCCAGTTCCTTGACCTTGGCAACCAGGAGCTGAAGTTGGGTGCACTTCCTGCAGATGTATTCATCAAAGAGACCATTAGGTATGTTTTAGAGGAGGAACATTCCACTGCCTTAACTACCATCTTGCCTACTCTTGTCATACCTCTATCTTCTCAAGGTTAAGTTCTAACCTGTGCCTGTTCTCACTGAAGCCTTTTGAGCCAAAGACTGACCACTCTAACATTGACCCACCCCAACAATGGCCACCCCGCTTACACTTTGCTTCTTTTTATTGGCTCCTGCCAAGTACCTAAGAGATTGTTATGATTGCAGCTCACCGAAAAGTTCTAAAAAGCCCCAAGCCTTGCACTGCCTCACCAGCAAATGACTGCTTGCGATGGTTGCAGGCCATGGCTTGAGAACAGCACACACAAACATGATGCATTGTAGGCAGAGAAAGTTTGGTTATGGAGAGGACGTAATGAGGCTGAAAAGAGATATAGGTAGGTTAAGTAAGTGGACAAAGAAGTGGAAAATGGAGAATAATACGGGGAAATATGAAATTGCCCATTTTGGCATGGAAAAAAATTAAATAGAGGCCTATGATAAATGGTGAAACAGAGCTCAAAGATGCAGAGATTCCTGGGTGTCCGAAAACATAGTTCACAAAAGGCTAGTTTACAGGTACAGCAGGCAGTTAAGAGAACTAACAGAATATTGTATTTTGTTTCCAGAAGAATTGAACAAAAAGTAGAGATGTCGTTGCTTAGACCACATCATGAGTATAGTGTATAATACTGGTATCCTTATTTAGGAAAGGATGCTAATAAATTGGGGGCTGTTCAGAGAGGCATACTGGACTAATCCATGGAATATCCATTATATCTGAGAAGGAGTTGGACAGACTAAGCTTATATCTGCTGCTTTACAAGACTGAGAGGGAACAATTGAATGAACCATCCTATCAAGGAGACAGAATGGTAAACACAGGATGCCTGACACCACTTACATATATACATATATTGGAGTATAAAGTTGCATTGTTTGCTGTGTAACCAAAACTATGTAGTCAGCTTTGTGTTTGCTATTTGCTATGTATGTATCCAATTTAGTAGGAGAATGAAATCTCTGTATTGTCTCTGTACTATTGAACACATCAGTGACTTAAGAATGTAGCCAAATAAGAAGATAATGGTGTGTTAATGAGAGGCTAGCAAAGAGATAACTGTGGCCAGGGATGAGGTAACACGTGGCCCAAAAAGTAGAACATGATTAAGTTAATGGGTAGAAACAATAGTGGGAAGTCGGGAGCTGATGTACTTGTGATACGCAACTGTAGACCGATTGGATATGCTAATACAACTAAACCAGGAGATTGCTATAAAAAATGCTATGTACAAGGATCGGTGGGCAATCAGCGACTAGCTCACTGACTGTCTCAGCTTTGATTTGCAAATTAAAGTTTAACCCTTCTTGAAGAATCTTCTGTGTCTCCTGGTCGTTTGTGGGGCACAAGAAACCACGTTTCACACAGAGAAAGAAGACTAAGAGTCCGCGCACAAAAGCCCCAATAAACTCAAGCACTTATTCCCAAATCTCGGGTTAAACTATAATTTTCTGCACCAAGACCTCAAAGTATTCTCTCCCTGTTACCCTGGGCCGCTGAGCCAAAAACCTGTCCCTTTGTACCTGAGACAGGAAAAAAAACTCAGAAGCCCTTACAATCTACTCCCACACTATCGTTTTGCTCTTGTTCATCCTGCAGGTGTTGTAGGCTGTAACAATACATCTTCGGTGCTTCTTTCTCCACTAAGCTTGCTTCAGTAATTGCTCGGTCAGTAATTGCCACGAGCATCGGAAATTGTTTGGTTGCAGCACGCACTACAAGAGATTTGAGACAAGGAAGAAAACAGCACAGCACAAGCGCACAGCTCAACAATACAATACTGACAGTTATTGCCATCTTAGTCAGCCATGCCCCCCATCCTCCGAGTCTACTTTCTAACCAGTCAAATAACTGATGTCCGAACCCTGCATTCTGTTTAACTTCCTTTCTTAGACTTTTCAACTTATACATTGCCTTAGTAAACGATCCTTCTGGACTAGTGCTATTTGGTATAAAAGTACAGCACTTCTCTCCAAACATCAAACTCCTCCTTTTTCTGCCAACAGCCAGTCCAATGCTTGTCTATTCTGTCACGCCAATTTGCTAGTTGCATCTAACTGTTCTCCCAAGACCTCCAGTGCATCATCGGTGTAGTTGATGAATCTTTGCTGATTGTAATATATATAATTTATCCATTCAACATTCTTAATTGTTCCTATCAAGGGTAGAAATGTTTCAAAGCCTGCAGCAATCTCATTTCTCGCCTTAAATTCGTTAGGTATACCTCTCGGCTGACCTATACTATCTATCCAGATCGTCGAGTCGGGCTCATCTCCTTTTCCGCAATAGTGTCTGCTGTTCAGAGATATCAGTGTTGAAGTGTACTTCAGGGGATACTATAACTTCTTGAAGTAGCATAACACGTGTACACGTACCTGCCCAATTGATGGGAAGCGTGGATCTTAGACATTCTTCCTTACCACACAGCCACCAGGTGTCCGCTAAGGGGATGGTCTGGGCGTCCAATGCACCTTCGGGTGGAGGGGAACCTACTATGTGTCTTTCGCCTGGGGTTACATCCCACATCTGAGTGCAGCTACCTCTGAAATGATCCACTGGACGAGCACCTTTCCTCGTAAAACATTCATAGCTCAACTGATACTGCATTATAAGCTGTTCCAGTGTAGGTGTCTGGCTTCTTTTGTTTACAGCCCATGGTCTGCTGTAGTTGCAGTCAGAGGCAAGCTTGCGTTGATCAAACTGTGGGGAAGCCTGATATAACATACACCAATATGGGCACATTGGTGCGTTTCTCATACAGCTTTGATAGCAGGGATCTGTTATAACACAAAGCTTCAGGAAGCAAGCCTTAATCGAACCTGAACACCGTCGTTCGCATTGTTCCCTGTGTTCTCTTTGCCACCGCGTGCAAGTGGAGGAGTTATAAGGCATGGGAACTACATGCTGAGTGGGGCTTTCCCTTGAGCACAGGTAACAACTCTGTCTTTTCATCATTCCTGCCGTGTAAGTTGCCCATTGATACCACTGATTAGTACGTGTCTGTAACCATGGCGAGGAGGTAAGTGCTGTGCTCCTCTTACTTCTTTTCTGTAGGTTCTGTGGGGACTTAACAGTCCCATTCCATATCTGCCACACTAATGGTTTCCAAGTCTGCACTGGAGTATGTGGGTGCTTTGTCCCCAGGGGCACGACTGGTCATTCCCAGCTCATCCCCATTATCTGAAGAAGCCCTACTATCCACCACCACATCCTGAGGGTCTTCAGGCCCGTCCTCAGAATCAAAAATTTCCCTTACTAATTGATCAAACTCCTGAGGTGCAGTGTCAGCTTCTTGTTCCTCCTGTCTGTCTCCTGCTAACTGCTCTTCCACATCACTTACCTCGGACACCTCACCTGATTGTCCTTGCGGGACTGCCCTCGTGCAGTGGTTCAGATGGTACCAGGTGGAGCGTCCTTCTACCTGAACTGCGGTGGGTGATGCCTTGGTCACTGTAAAGGGTCCTAAGTCTTTAGACTGATATCCCTTGTTTACCAACAACGTTACGTGGGGCGCAGCCTCCGGTATCCCGTACCATTTTTCTAAAAAGGTGTTCCACTTAACTTGTAAAGCTGCCCCTTGCTTTCCAATTATCACAGCCTCCCCTTCCAGGTGCTGTTGGGTACATGCCTCCAGGTGCCATCTCTCCTCTAACTCCCTGTTCTGAGTCTCGTCAAAAATCACTGTACAATGTAGCTCAGATTTAGGCATTACAGCCCTGGGTAATATAGCCTGCACGCCCTTTTTCCATTTTCCCCAGGTTTCCTGAATCTGATCTGGTATGTCTCCTATCCAAAAGACATTAGCCTTCTTGTCTTCTCGCACTATCAATTGAGCCCCTGCTCTTTCCACACTCAGCCCATTTCTGGTGCATTCTAATTTTAATTCCAGTTTCAATAAGGCATCTCTGCCTAACAAATTAATCGGAGTTCCTTTAGATACTAGCACCGGCAAAACAATTCCTTTATTTCCCATTCTCAACCGCACTGGAGCCCTGCACTGTGTCAACTGTGTTTTCCCCGAGAACCCTACCGTCTTAATAAACTTTCCTGACATGGGAAGGTGAAGGGCATACTGTGGCTGTACACAAGTGTACGTGGCTCCAGTATCTATCATCATTGGTGTCAGTTGCCCTTCTAACATAACCTGAACAATGGGTTCCTTGTCTGCCTCCCTTGTTATCATTGGGTAATGTCCCTTCCCACTCGAGTTCTCGGGACACCCCTAATACCTCGCATAGGGGTTCACAGGTCCGCTTGGGCCTGTGGGGGCTGGTCCTTGGCTAAACTTTAGTTCCCTTCTTATCGGTTCCTGCTGGTGTGTGACAGGCCATGGTGTAAACAGACAATCTCTTCTCATGTGACCTGGCTGATTACATCCCCAGCACAATCTCTCTACCTCTCTTTCCCCCTGTTTCCTCACTGGTCCCCTCTGCCCATAGCACCTTTGTCCCCCTCCTTGGGACTTCCAGTCCTGTCTGGGCTGTTTGAATTTAGTCTGTTCCTGGTAGGGCATTTGTGGGAATGCTCCTCCAAAGACGTTGATTATTGGCATGGGGTTTTCCGGCCCTTGTCTTACAGTATGATCGGTTCCTCCATATAGCGGTGCTTCATCCAGTTCGATGGCTGTACTCGGACCGGTGATTGCTGGCAGCATCTTTTTGTTTTTCTCTTTTTCCTTCTTTTTGAGTTCTTTGAGCTGCATTTGTATTAACTTTCTTTGCACCTCTTCCTGCTGCTCAGCCAACCTTCGTTTGTCTTTCTGGTATTTTTCAACCGCATGGACTACATGGTCTCTAAATTCCTGTGGGGTCATTGACGTCAGCCCAACCACTTCCTCCAGTTTGGATTTTACTTGCAGAGGCATTGCATCCAAAATGCTATGTCGGAACAGTGTGGTGATAAATAAGCTATTCTCCACCTCTTGCTCAGTCTCCAGTCTCCACCTTTTCAACTGGTTTTCTACGTAGGCTGCTGGGTTTTCAGTGTCTCCCAGTGGATCCCCTTTAAGGCTTTGGGGCCCACTTTGGGTGGATAAAGCTTCCTGAGGGCCTGCCATACCCTCTGCCTCACTCTGTCAAACCCGTCTCCATCAGTTCTCGGGTCGTTCGAGTTTACTATGCCAGCCATTTCCATTAGTTCGTTAAATTTGGAGGTTCCCATCAACCTTATCAATAGTGCCTTCAAATCTCCCATAGCCAATAATCGTCCCACCGTTTCTTCTTCAAAGGCTCTAATCCATTTCCCTGCTCCTTCATGTAGATTGGGCAGAGTGTTTTTCAGCCCTTCTAGGTCCTGGGATCCCCAAGGGATGTACTGCACTTGTCCTGATCCTTTAACTAACAACGGCATCATTCTTCCTCCTTCCCTGGCTCTCCTCCTCGCCTGACTCCCCATCTGTCTCAGGGTATCTCTTTACTGCCTCCCACACAAATTTCTCCGGGGTCCTCTTCTTCCCTCGGTCTCCCTGTGGAGTCCTTCCTTTCTGTCCTGATTCAATGCTTGGTTGGCCCCTGGAGTATTTTTCGCATCTCCTCTGGCAATCCCCTCTCAGTAACTTATCTAGCTCTCTCTCTACTTCCGCAAGTCGCTTCCCTACCGCCTCCTTCTGCTCTTCTAGGCTTCTGCCTCTTACCTCTTCCCCACAAATTCTCGCATCCTCTCTCTCTCCACTTAACTCTTGCTCCTCCAATGAGTCACCTTCTCTTTCTTCCTGTCTGTGTCTGTACACCTGTGGCAGGGACTCCTCATGATCCTTACTCGTGCTTGCTTCCCTTCTCTCTTGTGTTTCTCCAAGACGCTCGTCTCCTATCTGTTTTCCACTTCCTCTTGAATGCCTCAGCTCTTCCTGCCCTGATGAGCCACTTTCTTTTCTAGTCTGTTGATTTCTATGGTATAATCGATACTCCTCATACTCCTTTTCCTCTCTCAAGTATTTCATCTGTTCAATCTCTTCTTTCATTTCTCTCTTTGACTGTTCCACCTTTATCCTTTCTGCCTGTATCTCCTTCCATATCGCCGCTTTTTCCTTCTCGTATTGTCTTTTTTCCTCCTCATTATCCCAAACTTGTACTTCTCCCTGCATGTTTACTGTTCCCGTCAGCAGGGGGCACTGCTTAGGGGTTTCTTCCTCATTATAGGGAGGGGGGTTTTTCTGTTTCTTTCGCATCCGGGTACGGAGCCGAAGCCAGCTTCTCACTGTACCTCCCTCTAACAGGCTGTTTCTCCAGCACCTTAGTGTCTTCCTCGCTTGTAATCAATATTCTACCTGTCCTCCTCAGCCTTTCTCCCTCCGTTCTGAAGAGTTTTAGCACTTCCATTTCTCGTTCTCTTTTTTGCCCTCTTTTCTTAGATTTATCTTTTGGTTTGTAATTTTTAATTAGTGCCTCCATTTCTTTGCACAAGCTTACATCAAATGTTCCTTCTCTTGGCCATTTTGTGACCAGGTTTTTGATTCTTTTTTCCCATTTTTCTGAAGTTTTTGTGATCTCATATTTATTTACTGGGATTTTTTTGCTCAGAATCTCTACTGCCGTTCCTTTACCTGTCATGTTATTCTCTCTTTTTAAGGTATTTCAGAGATTCACAGTTCATTTACTGGATAATATTATTTACTCTAATTCTATGCCTAGTCTATCGTCTATCTACCAGTGCTTTAAACTATATATTGGACTGTCCTTGTTTCCTATTCTGTTCTGCTCATACAGACCTCTACTTAGGGCGGTATCCACAGAACTTTCTTTTTAACTTTCTCATTAACACACCATTATCTTCTTATTTGGCTACATTCTTAAGTCATTGATGTGTTCAATAGTACAGAGACAATACAGAGATTTCATTCTCCTACTAAATTGGATACATACATAGCAAATAGCAAACACGAAGCTGACTACGTAGTTTTGGTTACACAGCAAACAATGCAACTTTATACTCCAATACATATTCACCCATGCAGGACTCTGCCTGAGCTTGCTCAGGGGTTTCCTCAGGTCAGTACTACCGTTGTGACCACCTGCAAGGGAAGGTGGCAGGCATGACTTGTATTTTGATTGTGGTGTTAACGTGGGCATCTGGTTGATGGAGCAGTACCCTGTGGAGCAGAGGAGAAATGGACCACCTGGAATACTTGAAAACTCCTCCAAAACTTAGCTGACTGTTGGAAAGCTAACACAATGAAATGGGCTGTACCCAAGATCTGTGGTCAGAAGAGGCAAATCATGCAACACCATACTGACTACATTTATCCACTGGGTTTGTTGCATTCTCCTTGTAACAAGAAAGTGACAGAATGGGCATTTTTCCAGATCATGGCTTAGTTGCAAGCTATGGCCCTGGATTGCAATAGTTTGCACAGCTTTATCCATCACTGGAGGTCCTTTCATTACTTTACAAATACTGGACCTAGATCAGATAAATGTTACAAGGATGTTGCCAGGATTTGAGGACCTGAGTTATAGGGGAAGGTTGAGCAGTTAGGACTTTATTCCCTAGAGCGTACAAGAATGAGGGGAGACTTGATGGAGGTATATAAAATTATGAGGGATATAGACAGAGTCAATGCAAGCAGGCTTTTTCCACTGAAGTTGAGTGAGACTAGAACTAGAGGTCATGGGTTAGGGTAAAAGGTGAAATGTTTAAGGGGAACATGAAGGGGAACTTCTTCACTCAGAGGGTGATGAGTGTGTGGAATGCGCTGCCAATGGAAGTGGCGGATGCAGGTAAAATTTCAACATTTAAGATAAATTTGGATCAGTACATGGATGGGTAGTTTATGGTCTGAGTGCAGGTCATTGGGCTAGGCTGAGCAATAGTCTGGCTTGGAAAGGATGGGCCGAATGGCCTGTTTCTGTGCTGTAGTGTTCTATGACTATGACGATGTCAGCATTCGCAACATAATATTCAAGGTTCTGCAGTCAGTGGCGAACTGATGGCACTCACCTCTAACCTTGAAGAAAGCCACCCTCCAGCACCTGATCATCTCCGTGTTCTCCTTTCCCAACTTCAGATGGAGCTGCACGTTATTCTGTGGGGATCCTCTGCTTCCAGCAGCAATGAGATCATCAAGCTGACTGAGGAGTCAATCAAAATGAAGAGTCCGCAGATTCTGGAGTGGCACGGTGGTGTAGAATTAGAGTCAGAATCAGGTTTATTATCACTGGCGTATGTCATGAAATGTGTTGTTTTGTGGCAGCCGTACACTGCAATACATAATGATATCAATGACATAGGAAAGTAAAGAGAGAATATCGGGAGTTAGGCTGAAAGCTGAAAAGCAGGGCCAACGGGGTAGCAATCTCTGGATTGCTTCCTGTGCCACACGCCAGTGAGGGCAAGGATAGGATGATTTGGCAGGTGAATGCGTGGCTGAGGAATTGGTGCAGGGGGCAGGGGTTCAGATTCCTGGATCATTAGGAACTCTTCTGGAGAAGGTGTGGCCTGAACCTGAGGGTTCCAATATCTTTGCGGGCAGGTTGGCTAGAGATGTTCAAGCGGGTTTAATCTAATTTGGCAGAAGGATGGCAACTGAAGTGAGGATAGGGGTGTTGGTTTAGAAGCAGAGGCAGTGTGTCGTGAGACTGTTAGGAAGGATGATAGGGCAAAGTTGCAGTCAGTGGGATAGGTTGTACTGTAAAAGGGGGATAAAATTGAAAGTGGTGACAAATACAGGACTAAAGGTGTTATATCTGAATTCACATAGTGTGAACAACTTTAAGTTCCTCGGCATACACATCAACAAGGATCTCACATGGTCTGTACATACTGGCTGTGTGGTGAAAAAGGCACAACAGCACCTCTTTCAGTTGAAGAAGTTTGCTATGGCCCCCCCCCCAAATTCTAAGGACTTTCTACAGGGGCACAATTGAGAGCATCCTGACTGGCTGCATCACTGCCTGGTATGGGAACTGTACTTCCCTCAATCACAGGACTCTGCTGAGAGTGGTGTGGACAGCCCAGCACATCTGTAGATGTGAACTTCCCACTATTCAGGACGTTTACAATGTCAGGTGTGTAAAAAGGGCCCGAAGGACCATTGGAGACCTGAGTCACCCCAACCACAAACTGTTCCAGCTGCTACCATCGGGGAAACGGTACCACAGCATAAAAGTCAGGACCAACAGGCTCCCGGACAGCTTCTTCCACCAGGCCATCAGACTGATTAATTTACGCTGATAAACAACTGTATTTCTATGTTATATTGACTGTCCTGTTGTACATACTGTTTATTACAAATTACTATAAATTGCACATTTCACAATTAGACAGAGACATAACATAAAGATTTTTACTCCTTTTACATGAAGGATTTAAGAAATAAAGTCAATTCAAATTCAATTCAATAAGGAAGATGATCTTATGGTGCAGTTAGAGATTGGCAGGTGTGACATTGTGGGTATCAGAGTCATGGCTGAAAAATGATTGTAGCTGGGAGCTTAGTATCCAAGGATACACAGTCTATTGACAGGACAGGCAGGTAGGCAGAGGAGGAGTGGCTCTGCTGGTAAAAAAAATGAAATCAAATCCTTACGAAGAGGTGACACAGGATTGAAAGATGTAGAATCCCTGTCGGTAGAGTTAAGAAACTATAAGGGTAAGAAGAGATGGGAGGTATGTACAGGCCTCCAAACAGTAGCCAGGAAGTGGTCTTCAAATTACAGAGGGAGATAGAAAATGCAAGGCCAAAAGGCAATGTTATGTTCATCGTTGGGGATTTCAATATGCAGACAGATTGTGAAAATGAACTTGTTCCTTTGTCCCAAGAGAGTAAATTTGTGGAATACCTCCAAGACGGCTTTTTAGAACAGTTTATGGTTGAGCCCGCTAGGGAATCATCTATTCTGGATTGAGTGTCATGTAATGAACCAGGTATTATTAGGAAGATTAAGGTAAAGGAACCATGAGGTAACAGCGATCATAATATGATAGAATCCACCCTGAAATTTGAGATGAAGAAGCTAAAGTCAGATTATAGTGGAATAAAGAGAATTATGGAGCCATGAGAGAGGAGCTGACCAAAGTTGATTGGAAGGGGACACTAGCAGGGATGATGGCAGAGCTACAATGGCTGGAGTTTGTGAGGACAATTTGGAAGGCACAGGATAGATACATCCCAAAGATGAGGAAGTATTCTAAAGGCAGGATGATGCAAGTGTGCCTGACAAGGGAAGTCAAAGCCAACATAAAATCAAGAGAGCAAATATTAGTGGGAATGTAGAAGATTGGGAATTTTTAAAAAGCCAACAGAAGGCAACTAAAAAAACTATAAGGGAGGAAAAGATGAAATATGGCTTGAAAATGGTGCAAGGGGAGGGATTCAAATTTCTGGGGCATTGGAACCAGTTCTGGGGGAGGTGGGACTGGTATAAACAGGACGGTCTGCACCTGGGCTGGACTGGAACCAATGTCCTAGGGGGAGCGTTTGCTACTGCTGTTCAGGAGGCTTTAAACTAATGTGGCAGGGGGATGGGAACAAGTGCAGAGAGACAGAGGGGTGTAAAATGAGGGTAGAAGCAAAAAGTAGTAAGGTGAAAAGTAAAAGTGGCAGGCAGGCAAATCCAGGGCAAAAAGCAAAAAAGAGCCATTTTTCAACATAATTGTATAAGGGCTAAGAGTGTTGTAAAAACAAGCCTGAAGGCTTTGTGTGTCAATGCGAGGAGCATTCGTAACAAGGTGGATGAATTGAATGTGCAGATAGTTATTAATGAAAATGATATAGTTGGGATCACAGAGACATGGCTCCAGGGTGACCAAGGATGGGAGCTCAACATCCAGGGATATTCAATATTCAGGAGGGATAGACAGGAAAGGAAAGGAGGTGGGGTAGCATTGCTGGTTAGAGAGGAGATTAATGCAATAGAAAGGAAAGACATTAGCCTGGAAGATGTGGAATCGATATGGGTAGAGCTGCATAACACTAAGGGGCAGAAAACGCTGGTGGGAGTTGTGTACAGGCCACCTAACAGTAGTAGTGAGGTTGGGGATGGCATTAAACAGGAAATTAGAAATGCATGCAATAAAGGAACAGTAGTTATAATGGGTGACTTCAAGCTACATATGGATTGGGTGAACCAAATTGGTAAGGGTGCTGAGGAAGAGGATTTCTTGGAATGTACACGGGATGGTTTTCTGAAGCAACATATTGAGGAACCAACTAGAGAGCAGGCCATTCTAGATTGGGTATTGAGCAATGGGGAAGGGTTAGTTAGCAATCTTGTTGTGCGAGGCTCCTTGGGTAAGAGTGACCATGATATGGTGGAATTCTTCATTAAGATGGAGAGTGGCATAGTTAATTCAGAAACAAAGGTTCTGAACTTAAAGAAGGGTAACTTTGAAGGTATGAGATGTGAATTAGCTAAGATAGACTGGCAAATGATACTTAAAGGGTTTGTGAGAGCTGAAGCCATAAATTAAGATGTGCGTTTCTGAAAGAGGTTGGGGGTCGGTGCAGAAAACAAATGTGATTTAATTATGTCGGGGTTAAAGTCAGTAAACAAATGTGATTTAATTATGAATGCAGACGCCCTGACAAGATTAACTGTTTGTGGAATCATTGAAGTCCTGAGATATGGACTATTGTTTTACAGAAATGTGTAAAAAAACAACTCCAAATATGGAATGGGAAAACACTGTGTACCTCCCGAGTCAGGGAGGGGGGTGGTAAGGAAGAAGGATAAAACCTGCTGCCCTGTAAGGTTCAGGGTTCCCTTCTCTGAAGGCACCCAGCTCTGCAGAACTGTTAATAAACTTTGTTTCCTTGAATTTGTCTTGAAGCCATTATTCGGGAGCGTGGCTCATTTCTGACAACTTGGGGTGCTCGTCCGGGATCCACACTCCGGCCGTGAGGGGGGCAAGGAAGGACATTGGAGAAGGTGCACCCTGCCGAGTTCGGCAGTCCCTGATTCCTTGCTCGTCGCCCCGCGCGGCTTGAGCGAGTGATATCCGGCGGACTCAAGGAAACAAAGAGGGGTTGTCGAGGCAGTTGAGACAGTGAGCGATCGAGTAATTTCTGTGCACAGGACCCAGGTAAGAGATCCTGCAGTGACGTGGTACACGAGAATTGTGGAACTACGGGGTTACCCTGCAGGTGGATCCTGCAGAGACGTAGTGCACGAGAATTGTGGAACCACGGGGTAGCCTGCGTGTGGATTCCTGGGCGATCGCGGGAATACAGGTTCCGGAATTGGACAGGAGTGATCGAGCTAGGTGGGTCACATTCAAATTAAATTCCTGCAGTGACGTGGTGCGCAAGGAGTGCGGAACCACGGGGTAGCCTGCGGGTGGATAGGAACCGGGCAAGTCCTCGAGATGGGAAATAAGGGGTCTAAGAGAGAAAAGGGTAAAGGAAATCCAGGCACCAATGATGAAAAATACCCCGGGGTACCCCCTGATAGTCCGTTGGGACGGATGTTAGAAAATTGGGATTACGGGAGGCGAAAAGGGAAGTCAAAGAAAAAAAATGATACAGTACTGTGAATTCTGGTCCCGCCAGCCGATCCAAGGGTCGGCTGTGTGGTGGCTTAAGTTCGGGTCTAGCGAGGATTGGGTACAACAAGCCCTTAATCTGTACGTGAATTCAAAACCTAACGTTAAACCCGAAGAAAGTGATTATGTCCTATGCTGATTACCAACGACAAATAGTTATAAATTGAAAACGATAAATGAAGGGGGACAGAAAAAGAATACATGGGAGGTGCTCGAGCACCTGCCGCCCCCATATGTGCCCCCTACCGCTCCGCAAATCGAAAACCCTGAGGAAAAGGAAAGAAAACCAAGAGATGAAGAAAGAGGGCGAAGAAACAAAAATGTGTCCCCTCCAAGAAGTCCCAATGGGAGGGGCACAAGGGGAAACAGGTTACGTGAACGTTCCCCTGACGAGTACAGAGGTACGGACCTTTAAGAAAGAGATGAAAAATCTGTTAGAAGATCCTATGGGCCTTGCGGAACAATTGGACCAATTACTGGGACCAAATACCTATACCTGGGATGAAATGTACTCAATTATGGGAACCTTGTTTTCCACCCAAGAAAGACAAATGATAAGACAGGCGGCCATAGTAATGTGGGAAAAGGAAAGGCCAAATGAAGCAGAGCCGCAACAGAAATTCCCTGTTGTGGACCCAGGCTGGGATAAGCAAACGGAGGGGGGCCGAAGAAATATGAAAGATATGTGAGAATTCCTAATAAAGGGAATAAGACAGGCGGTTCCGAAGGGACACAACTTTACCAAGGCATTTGGGAGCCACCAAAACCCCGATGAAACCCTGTCAGATTTCCTGGATAGGATTCGGAAAAATATGCAACAATACGCAGGAGTAGACCCAGAGACAGAGGTGGGACAACAACTAATTCGAGTAGAGCTTGTGTCCAAAGCCTGGCCGGACATTAGGAAAAAGCTGGAGAAAATGGAAGATTGGAACAGCAAGCCCTTGAGTGAATTACTTCGTGAGGCTCAGAAGGTCTTTGTCAGGAGGGACGAAGAGAAACAAAAGAAAGCAGCCAAGATAATGGTGCAGACGGTCCAACAGGTGACCGCAGACAAAAGAGAAAGAAGAGACCCATGGCCGGGACGAAGTGGCAGCCAAGATCGAAGTAGGGAACCCAGGAGGGCCCCTAGATGTTTTCACTGCAACGAAGAGGGACACTTCAGGCACGAGTGCCCCAGATACCGATGGGAAGTCCGGTCGTATGCCATGATGGAAGATGAAGACTAGGGAGGTCGGGGGTTCCACCCCTTGGGGATGAATTATCGGCAGGAACCCCTGGTAAATTTAAAAGTAGGTCCCCAAGGGTCAGATACAACCCTTATGGTAGATTCGGGTGCCGAAAGATCTAGCGTAATCCAGATACCTCCTGGCACCCGAACTGGAACAAAGGTAATGGGGGTGTCCGGTATCGGAGGAAAGACAATACAAGTGCAAATTGTGGACAATGTGGAAGTCGGATATGAAGATAGAGCAACTAGACGAGACCTCCTCCTGCTGCCCTCGGCAGGATTTAATCTATTAGGAAGAGATCTGCAAGTTCAGTTGGGTATTGGAACAGTGCCAAGCAATGGAGAGATAATAGTAAAACTATTCGCATTAAAAGAGGAAGACGATCGGAAAATAGAGCCCGAGGTATGGTATAGAGAGGGAAACAGGGGAGGATTGAACATCAGCCCTTTACAGATTACCTTGTTACCGGACAGTCGCCCAGTGAGAAGGAAGCAGTACCTCATTGCGATGGAAGGAAGAAAAGGGCTGCAGCCGGTGATTGAGGGATTGATCGCTGACGGACTACTGGAGGAATGTATGTCACCATATAATACCCCAATACTCCAGGTGCGAAAGCCAGATGGGACTTATCGGATGGTACAAGACCTGCGGGGCCTAAATGCAGTAGGCCAAACCCGATACCCGGTAGTGCCCAACCCTTACACGCTGATGAGTAAGATCTCCCCTGACCATGAATGGTTCAGTGTAATAGATCTAAAAGACGCCTTCTGGAGTTGCCCGCTAGAAGAGAGCAGTCGTGACATGTTTGCGTTCGAATGGAAGTACCATACCCCGTGGCATCCCCAGAGTTCGGGAAGAGTAGAACGAATGAACAGCACCCTGAAGGCACAGCTAACCAAGTTGATGTTGGAAACCAAGCTACCATGGACCAAGTGTTTGCCGACCGCTCTCCTGAGAATACATACAGCGCCCCGGAAGGACATAGGAGTATCTCCTTATGAGATGCTCTTTGGACTGCCATATTGGAATAAAATAGAGGGGTATCCCACACTACAGGGGGGTGATTTATTTGTAAAGAACAATTTACTGGCCTTGTCCCGTTCCTTTGCAGAACTGCGGAAAAAGGGTCTCTTGGCCCAGACTCCGCCGCTCGACTTTGCTTTACATCAGATCGTGCCTGGAGATTGGGTTCTGGTAAGGACCTGGAAGCCGGAGAAGTTACAGCCACAGTGGGAAGGCCCTTTCCAGGTCCTGCTAACAACAGAGGCGGCTGTACGGACAAAAGAAAAAGGGTGGACACGCGCATCCAGGGTAAAAGGACCGGTGAAGCCCGAAAGCCGCACTGAGTGGACCTGTGTTCCCGGTGAAGAACCGTTGGTGGTGAAGCTAAAAAGGCAGCAAAAATGAACTTTATGTGGACTGTAACATTATTGACTGTAATATATTTGATTCTATATGTCGAGGAAGTTGAAGTGAAATGTGACAAGTGCAGAACCGTGGTACAAGTGGGGCAGAGGGTGTTCCCTGGATCCTTCGTATCCCACTCGCATGTAAATGACCGTTGTTATGATAAAAGCAGAAGGGTGTTGGGAAAATGGTAAGCCGTACTATCAGGTCTATAATAAAGGCGGTTGGTGGCGAACAGTACTCTGGATGGTGGGAGGTGGATTAATGAGTTTGATGCTTTTACCCTGCCTCATTCCCTGTGTACAAGCACTAATAAGACGAAGTGTGTCACAACTTCAGGCAATAGTGATAACCAATCAAACGGCACTGGCATTGGAGCTGTTGGCAAAACAGCAGAGTCAGATGCGAACAGCAATATACCAGAACAGGCTGGCTGTGGATTACCTATTGGCCTCTGAAGGCGGGGTATGTGGGAAGTTCAATCTTACAAACTGTTGCCTTAAGATAGACGACAGTGGAAAGGCCGTGTTAAAAATATCCGACAAAATTTGGAAACGTGCCAGTACAAACCTGGAGATCCCTGGGGAACATGAGTTGGCTAGACGGGCTACTGGGAGGTAGTTGGTGGCGCACCACTCTCCTAGTAGCAGGCGGGGGTCTAATGATTCTCTTACTTTTGCCGTGTTTGATTCCTTGTATACGAACACTGATCAGGCGCAGTATATTCCAGCTCCAGGCAGTAGCGATATCCCAACATGGGACAAATGAGCTAAAACTTATGCTATTAAAGAAGAAAGTTGACCCTCCACGGGGGGTGGAGGAAGGACGGTGGGCCCCCTGGAAAGAGGAAAAATGCTAGCTGCTACGCACATCTTAAAAAGAAAAAGGGTGGAATTGTGAGAGCTGAAGCCATAAATTAAGATGTGCGTTTCTGAAAGAGGTTGGGGGTCGGTGCAGAAAACAAATGTGATTTAATTATGTCGGGGTTAAAGTCAGTAAACAAATGTGATTTAATTATGAATGCAGAAGCCCTGACAAGATTAACTGTTTGTGGAATCATTGAAGTCCTGAGATATGGACTATTGTTTTACAGAAATGTGTAAAAAAACAACTCCAAATATGGAATGGGAAAACACTGTATACCTCCCGAGTCAGGGAGGGGAGGGGTAAGGAAGAAGGATAAAACCTGCTGCCCTGTAAGGTTCAGGGTTCCCTTCTCTGAAGGCACCCAGCTCTGCAGAACTGTTAATAAACTTTGTTTCCTTGAATTTGTCTTGAAGCCATTATTCGGGAGCGTGGCTCGTTTCTGACAGGTTGACGGTGGATATGCAATAGCAAACATTTAAAGATCGCATGGATGAACTACAACAATTGTTCATCCCAGTTTGGCAAAAGAATAAACCAGGGAAGGTAGTGCACCCATGGCTGACAAGGGAAATTAGGGATAGTATCAAGTCCAAAGAAGAAACATATAAATTAGCAAAAAAAACCGGCACACCTGAGGACTGGGAGAAATTCAGAGACCAGCAGAGGAGGACAAAGGGCTTAATTAGGAAAGGGAAAGAAGATTATGAGAGAAAGCTGGCAGGGAACATAAAAACTGACTGTAAAAGCTTTTATAGATACGTGAAAAGAAAAAGATTGGTCAAGACAAATGTAGGTTCTTTACAGTCAGAAACAGGTGAATTGATCATAGGGAACAAAGACACAGCAGACCAATTGAATAACTACTTTGGTTCTGTCTTCACTAGGGAGGACATAAATAATCTTCCGGAAATAGTAAGGGACCGAGGGTCTAGTGAGATGGAGGAACTGAGGGAAATACATGTTAGTAGGGAAGTGGTGTTAGGTAAATTGAAGGGATTAAAGGCAGATAAATCCCCAAGGTCAGATGGTCTGCATCCCAGAGTACTTAAGGAAGTAGCCCAAGAAATAGTGGATGCATTAGTGATAATTTTTCAAAACTCGTTAGATTCTGGATTAGTTCCTGAGGATTGGAGGGTGGCTAATGTAACCCCACTTTTTAAAAAAGGAGGGAGAGAGAAACCGGGGAATTATAGACCGGTTAGTCTGACATCGGTGGTGGGGAAAATGCTAGAGTCGGTTATCAAAGATGTGATAACAGCGCATTTGGAAAGAGGTGAAATCATCGGACAAAGTCAGCATGGATTTGTGAAAGGAAAATCAATGTCTGATGAATCTTATAGAATTTTTTGAAGATGTAACTAGTAGAGTGGATAGGGGAGAGCCAGTGGATGAGGTATATTTAGATTTTCACAAGGCTTTTGACAAGGTTCCACACAGGAGATTAGTGTGCAAACTTAAAGCACATGGTATTGGGGGTATGGTATTGATGTGGATAGAGAATTGGTTGGCAGACAGGAAGCAAAGAGTGGGAGTAAAGGGGACCTTTTCAGATTGGCAGGCAGTGACTTGTGGGGTACCGCAAGGCTCAGTGCTGGGACCCCAGTTGTTTACAATATATATTAATGATTTAGATGAGGGAATTAAATGCAGCATCTCCAAGTTTGCGGATGACACGAAGCTGGGCGGCGGTGTTAGCTGTGAGGAGGATGCTAAGAGGATGCAGGGTGACTTGGATGGGTTAGGTGAGTGGGCAAATTCATGGCAGATGCAATTTAATGTGGATAAATGTGAGGTTATCCACTTTGGTTGCAAGAACAGGAAAACAAATTATTATCTGAACGATGGCCGATTAGGAAAGGGAGAGATGCAACGAGACCTGGGTGTCATTGTACACCAGTCATTGAAGGTGGGCATGCAGGTACAGCAGGCGGTGAAAAAGGCAAATGGTATGTTGGCATTCATAGCAAAAGGATTCGAGTACAGGAGCAGGGAGGTTCTACTGCAGTTGTACAAGGCCTTGGTGAGACCGCACCTAGAATATTGTGTGCAGTTTTGGTCCCTTAATCTGAGGAAAGACATTCTTGCCATAGACGGAGTACAGAGAAGGTTCACCAGATTGATTCCTGGGATGGCAGGACTTTCATATGAAGAAAGACTGGATCGACTAGGCTTATACTCACTGGAATTTAGAAGATTGAGGGGGGATCTTATTGAAATGTATAAAATTCTAAAGGGATTGGACAGGCTAGATGCAGGAAGATTGTTTCCGATGTTGGGGAAGTCCAGAACAAGGGATCACAGTTTAAGGATAAAGGGGAAGCCTTTTAGGACAGAGATGAGGAAAAACTTCTCCACACAGAGAGTGGTGAATCTGTGGAATTCTCTGCCACAGGAAACAGTTGAGGCCGGTTCATTGGCTATATTTAAGAGGAAGTTAGATATGGCCCTTGTGGCTAAAGGGATCGGGGGTATGGAGAGAAAGCAGGTACAGGGTTCTGAGTTGGATGATCGGCCATGATCATACTGAATGGCGGTGCAGGCTCGAAGGGTCGAATGGCCTACTCCTGCACCTATTTTCTATGTTTCTATATGAAGGTAAGCTAGCCAATAATATCAAAAATAATACCAAAAGCTTATACAGATATATAAAGAGTAAAAGAGAGGTGAGAGTAGATCTTGGACGGCAGGGAAATGACACTGAAAAGATTGTAATTGGGTACGAGGAAACGGTGGACGAACTGAATAAGTATTTTGCATCAGTCTTCACTGGGGAAGACACAAATAGTATGCTGGAAGTTCAAATGTCAAGGGGCAGAAGAGAGTGAGGTAATTACTGGGGAGAAGGTGCTTGGGAAACTGAAAGGTCTGAAGGTAGATAAGTCACCTGGACCAGATGGTATTGAATTGACTTTATTTCTTACATCCTTCACATACATGAGGAGTAAAAATCTTTATGTATGTCTGTCTAAATGTGCAATGTGCAATTGTTGTAATTTATAATAAATAGAACAGTCAATGTAACATAGAAATACACTCAAATCAGCGTGAGTTAATCAGTCTGATGGCCTGGTGGAAGGAGCCTGTTGGTCCTGACTTTTATGCTGAGTGTAGTATTGGAGTATAAAAGTTGCATTGTTTGCTGTGTAACCAAAACTATGTAGTCAGCTTTGAGTTTGCTATTTGCTATGCATGTATCCAATTTAGTAGGAGAATGAAATCTTAAAAATGTACAAGATAATGGTGTGTTAATGAGAGGCTAGTTAAGAGATGTAGATTATAACATGATTAAGTCAATGGGTAGAAACAATAGTGGCGGATGTACTTGTGATACGCAACTGTAGACCGATTGGATATGCTAATGCAACTAAACCAGGAGATTGCTATAAAAAATGCTATGCACAAGGATCGGTGGGCAATCAGCGACTAGCTCAATGACTGTCTCAGCTTTGATTTGCAAATTAAAGTTTAACCCTTCTTGAAGAATCTTCTGCGTCTCTTGGTCATTTGTGGGGCACGAGAAACCACGACAAAATTGGCGACCGCAGCAGGACCGGATAGAGACCCGCGGAAAGGAAACGGCAGATTGGGGACGCTTCCCAGTCCTCTAGGGACCCCCACAAGGCTAACAGAATTAAGGGTGCACCCAAACAAAAGGTAAGCGCTTTTTGCGACAATTTGGACTAAGAATTCTGTTGGCTTTGGGGAGGTCTTGGAGTCTCAGAAGTGTGGAACCACTGCCGAAGGGTCTCTCTGGTCCAAAGAATCTGGCAGAATTGGGGGTTAACAGAGGAGGCTCAGAGGATTGATCAAGAACACTGCAGTGAGGGTAAGTACAAATAAGTTAATAAGAAGTTAAGAAAAATTCCACGTGGTGTTGGTAAATCCCTGTGGGTACCACTTCGTATGAAACAAAGGGCTGAACGGGCAGAGAAAGGAAAATAGACTAGGCGTAGAATTAGAGTAAGCTTAGTTAAGAAAAAGTCCATGTGGTGTTATAGGAAGAAAAAGTCCACGTGGTGTTAGACTAGGACAGGGGTCGGCAACCTTTACCACTGAAAGAGCCATTTGGACCCGTTTCCCACAGAAAAGAAAACACTGGGAGCCACAAAACCCGTTTGACATTTAAAATGAAATAACACTGCATACAACGTTTTTTTTTGCCTCTATGCTATGTATAAACAAACTATAATGTGTTGCATTTATAAAATCAATGAACTCCTGCAGAGAAAACAAAATTACATTTCTGCATGCAACAAAAACATTTTGAACTCCGAAAAAAAGACGTTGGGTTGAAGGTTACTTTTAAGTAAAATACTCAATGTCTATTTGAGTCCTTCTTGTATTTATGAAAAACGCCGAACTTAAATTGTCCGCCAGCAGCAAACCAAAAATAACGTCAGCCAGCTGTCAACCTGAAAAATAAAAGGACTATTTCACTGAACAATGAAAAAATATGAATATACATAAAATAATAGGCATTTAAAATATTTATCATACTTGGTTAATGGGATTTCTGCTCCTGGACCTCAGCGCACAGCGTCTGCACATCAGGGCTGTATGACGTCACCTTCATCTTTACACAGGATCGCAAGCTGTCATCTGTGAGGCGTGCGCGATGTTTGTTTTTAATAAAGTTCATGTTGGAGAACACCTGCTCACATACATATGTGGATCCGAAGATCGACAGGACTCCAAGCGCATACTTTTTAATGTTTACATAAATGTCGGGGATAGCATTCCATGTTTCGAACACAAGTTTGTCCAGTTTGGGGAGGTTTTCAATATCACTCCATTTGTGATTCTGAGCAAGAACGGCCTTCTGACGGGCAACATCTTCAAGGTCTGCTGTCAAGCGTCTAAACTTGGACACCCATATGTCTTTGTCGGCTATGTCGGCCAGTTCCATCTCAAGATCAGGTTGACTCACACCTGCCAATGCAGTCGTATTCAGTAGGGATGGATCGATGCTTAGGGGAGTGACCGGGAAGGATAATGTGTTTTTTTCCTCTCTGAACTCACAGAAGCGTTTCCCAAACAATGTTTGCATTACGATGATTGCAGAATGTAAATACTCCGAATTTATCATGTCATGAGCTTGTTTGAATTCTCTCAAATTGGGGAAGTGAGACAATGTGCCTTTCTGTAAATCTCTGGCAAGCACTGTCAACTTGCGCTCGAATGCCAAAACATCCTCCAACATGTGCAGGGCTGTGCGTCCTTTCCCCTGAAGAGCTGTGTTCAGCGTGTTCAGGTGCGCTGTCATGTCTACCATGAAGTGTAGCTTTTCCAGCCACTCTGGCTGTTCCAGCTCAGGAAAGGTGAGCCCTTTGCTGCCCAGGAAAGTTTTCACTTCTTCCAGACATGCGACAAAGCGTTTCAGCACCTCCCCTCTGGACAGCCACTGGACTTTGTTGTGCAGCAGGAGATCAGAATATGTGCTTTCCAGCTCGTCCAGTAACAAACGGAATTGACGGTGATTTAAACTTTTTGCCATTATTTTATTGACAATCTAAATGACAACATCCATTACTTCTGTGCATTCCGGAGGAAATGTTTGAGCGCACAGTGCCTCTTGGTGCAAGATGCAGTGAAAAGTCAGCAACTTTCTGTCCAGCGACTTCTGCAGTAAAGCCACAAACCCCTTGTGCGCTCCTGTCATACTTGGTGCCCCATCAGTAGCTACTGACACCAGGTGGGTGGTCTTTATTCCTTTGGCTCTTAAACAATTCAAGACAGCCTCACAGATGTCCTCCCCCCGTGTTTGGCCTTTTAGAGGTATCAACTCAATCATTTCTTCCTGTGGCCCGGCAGAGTTTACATACCGGCAGAACAGCGCTATTTGTTCAATATCACCTTTGTCTTTAGACTCGTCATAGGCAATCGAGTAGGCCACAGCTGAATTGATGTCTTTAATTTGCTGTCTTGTGATGTCTTCTGCCATTTTTATGGTCCTGTCTTTGACAGTCTTTGCAGAGAGGGGCATATCCCTGATTTTCTGCACAATTTCACTCTTGTTTTTAAAGTCCGTGAATAGATGTTCTGAAATCTTAATGAAAGATTCTTTTATATATTCACCATCTGTAAACTGCTTCCCGTGCCTGACTATTTCCTGAGCGGCAACAAAACTAGCATATGTAGTTGATTTTCCAGACTTCATCCACTTCTTGAAATGATTTTTGCTCAGATCAACATTCCGCATCAGTTCCGAAACGGCTTTTTTTCTCTCATCTCCATCCGGATATTTTTGAGCAAAGGCTGCGTGTTTATTCTGGAAATGTCTTGCGACATTTGACTTTTTGTTGTTTGCTAGTTTCTCATTGCATATTAAGCATACCGGTAAACCAGTCTCGTCAGCAGTGAAAACAAATGAATCTGCCCACGTATCATTAAACGTTCTGTTTTCTTCAGTCACTTTTCTTTTTTTAGAATTCTCCATAGTTAGCCTACCTTGGATCGAAAAATTAAAGAAATCGCGCACTGGCGGGTGTCAGGCTTCGGCAGTGGTGATGTATATTAATAGCGACAAAAAACACGTTTTATTTAGATTGTACAAGATTACCATAATCTTCAAATTTAGAATTACATTTCAAAAACTAACAAACTAACATAAAATACATTTTAATTAAATACTCATCATTTATTTTCCAAAGCCACAGGGAGCCGCAGCACAGAGATGAAAGAGCCGCGGGTTGCCGACCTATGAACTAGGAAGAAAAAGTCCACGTAGTGTTAGACTAGGACTAGGTGTAGAATTAGAGTAAATAATATTATCCAGTAAACAAACTGTGAATCTCTGGAATACCTTAAAAAGAGAGAATAACATGACAGGTAAAGGAACAGCAGTAGAGATTCTGAGCAAAAAATTCCCATTAATTAAAAACGAGATCACAAAAACTTCAGAAAAATGGGAAAAAAGAACCAAAAAACCTGGTCACAAAGTGGCCAAGAGAAGGAACGTTTGATGTAAGTTTGTGCGAAGAAATGGAGGCACTAATTAAAAATTACAAACCAAAAGATAAATCTAAGAGGGCAAAAAAGAGAGCAAGAAGTGGAAGTGCTAAAACTCTTCAGAACGGAGGGAGAAAGGCTGAGGAGGACAGGTAGAATATTGATTACAAGCGAGGAAAACACTAAGGTGCTGGAGAAACTGCCTGTTAGAGAGAGAGGAGGGTACGGTGAGAAGCTGGCTTCGGCTCCGTACCCGGATGCGAAAGAAACAGGAAAACCCCCCTCCCTATAATGAGGAAGGAACCCCTAAGCAGTGCCCCCTGCTGACGGGAACAGTAAACATGCAGGGAGAAGTACAGGTTTGGGATAATGAGGGGAAAAAATACGAGAAGGAAAAAGCGGCGATATAGAAGGAGATACAGGCAGAAAGGATAAAGATAAAACAGGTACAGAGAGAAATGGGAGAAGAGATTGAACGGATGAAATACTTAAGAGAGGAAAAGGAGTATGAGGAGTATCGTTATACTATAGAAATAAACAGACTAGAAAAGAAAGTGGCTCATCAGGACAGGAAGAAAGAGAAGGTGACTCATTGGAGGAGCAAGAGTTTAGTGGAGAGAGAGAGGATGTGAGAATTTGTGGGGAAGAGGTAGGAGGCAGAAGCCTAGAAGAGCAGAAGGAGGCGGTAGGGGAGCGACTTGCGGAAGTAGAGAGAGAGCCAGATAAGTTACTGAGAGGGGATTGCCAGAGGAGATGCGAAAAATACTCCAGGGGCCAACCAAGTATTGAATCAGGACAGAAAGGAAGGACTCCACAGGGAGACCGAGGGAAGAAGAGGACCCTGGAGACATTTGTGTGGGAGGCAGAAAAGACATACCCTGAGACAGATGGGGAGTCAGGCAAGGAGAAGAGCCAGGGCAGGTGGGAAGAAGGAGGAAGAATGATGCCGTTGTTAGTTAAAGGATCAGGACAAGTGCAGTACATCCCTTGGGGATCCCAGGACCTAGAAGGGCTGAAAAACACTCTGCCCAATTTACATGAAGGAGCAGGGAAATGGATTAGAGCCTTTGAAGAAGAAACAGCGGGACGATTATTGGCTATGGGAGATTTGAAGGCACTATTGATAAGGTTGATGGGAACCTCCAAATTTAACGAACTAATGGAAATGGCTGGCATAGTAAACTCGAACGACCCAAGAACTGATGGAGACGGGTTTGACAGTGAGGCAGAGGGTATGGCAGGCCCTCAGAAAGCTTTATCCACCCAAAGTGGACCCCAAAGCCTTAAAAGGGGATCCACTGGGAGACACTGAAAACCCAGCAGCCTACGTAGAAAACCAGTTGAAAAGGTGGAGACTGGAGACTGAGCAAGAGGTGGAAAATAGCTTATTTATCACCACACTGTTCCGACATAGCATTTTGGATGCAATGCCTCCACAAGTAAAATCCAAACTGGAGGAAGTGGTTGGGCTGACGTCAATGACCCCACAAGAATTTAGAGACCACGTAGTCCATGCGGTTGAGAAATACTGGAAAGACAAACGAAGGTTGGCTGAGCAGCAGGAAGAGGTGCAAAGAAAGTTAATACAAATGTAGCTCGAAGAACTCAAAAAGAAGGAAAAAGAGAAAAACAAAAAGATGCTGCCAGCAACCACCGGTCCGATTACAGCCATCGAACTGGACAAAGCACTGCTATATGGAGGAACCGATCATACTGTAAGACAAGGGCCGGAAAACCCCATGCCAATAATCAACGTTTTTAGAGGAGCATTCCCACAAATGCCCTACCAGGAACAGACTAAATTCAAACAGCCCAGACAGGACTGGAAGTCCCAAGGAGGGGGACAGAGGAGCTATGGGCAGAGGGGACCAGTGAGGAATCAGTGGGAAAGAGAGGTAGAGAGATTGTGCTGGGGATGTAATCAACCAGGTCACATGAGAAGAGATTGTCCGTTTATACTATGGCCTGTCACACACCAGAAGGAACCGATAAGAAGGGAACCAAAGTCTAGCCAAGGACCAGCCCCCACAGGCCCAAGCAGGACCTGTGAACCCCTATGCGAAGTATTAGGGGTGCCCCGAGAACTCGAGTGGGAAGGGACATTACCCAATGATAACAAGGGAGGCAGACGAGGAACCCATTGTTCAGGTTATGTTAGAAGTGCAACTGACACCAATGATGATAGATACTGGAGCCACGTACACTTGTGTACAGCCACAGTATGCCCTTCACCTTCCCATGTCAGGAACGTTTATTAAGACGGTAGGGTTCTCGGGGAAAACACAGTTGACACAGTGCATGGCTCCAGTGCGGTTGAGAATGGGAAATAAAGGAATTGTTTTGCCGGTGCTAGTATTTAAAGGAACTCCGATTAATTTGTTAGGCAGAGATGCCTTATTGAAACTAGAATTAAAATTAGAATGCACCAGAAATGGGCTGAGTGTGAAAAGAGCAGGGGCTCAATTGATAGTACGAGAAGACAAGAAGGCTAATGTCTTTTGGATAGGAGACATCGCAGATCAGATTCAGGAAACCTGGGAAAAATGGAAAAAGGGCGTGCAGGCTATATTACCCAGGGCTGTAATGCCCAAATCTGAGCTACATTGTACAGTGATTTTTGACGAGACTCAGAACAGGGAGTTAGAGGAGAGATGGCACCTGGAGGTATGTACCCAACAGCACCTGGAAGGGGAGGCTGTGATAATTGGAAAGCAAGGGGCAGCTTTACAAGTTAAGTGGAACACCTTTTTAGAAAAATGGTACAGGATACCGGAGGCTGCGCCCCACGTAATGTTGTTGGTAAACAAGGGATATCAATCTAGAGACTTAGGACCTTTAGTTAAGAGTGCTGAAACCGTAACAGTGTGGAGGAAAATCACGCCAGAGGTGTGGATATCAGAAGACAACAATTGTATTAAAATAACGGTAAGTGTAGATATGGTAGGGCCAGTGAGAGAGGTCGAAATAACTCCCCACCCACACATGCCATTGCTGGGAAAGGAAAGAGGCCAGCAGAAAGATAAAAGGTTAGATGAGTTGCCGCCTATTCTGTGGTCACAGCATGACGCGGACATAGGGAAAATAAAAACAGCTAGTCCGGTGGAAATAAAGCTAAAGAGAGGAGCAATTCCACCCAGGAGACCACGATACCCACTAAGGCCAGAAGCAGAAGAGGGAATAGCATCAACAGTGCAGGGGTTGCTTGAAATAGGAGTGCTTGAAAGAACAAACAGTCCATGCAATACCCCGTTGTTGCCGGTCTTAAAAGCAGATAAATCTAAGTGGAGATTGGTGCATGATTTGCGAGCGGTAAACTATGTGGTAGAGGACTGGCCAGCGGTAGTCCCCAACCCACACACGCTTTTGACTAATGTTCCACCAGAAGCAAGTTACTTTTCAGTGATTGATTTGTGTTTGGCTTTCTTCAGCATTCCTCTAGCCGATCAGTGTCAGTATTTGTTTGCATTTACTTACAGAGGTGCTCAGTATACCTATACCAGAATGCCGCAAGGATTTAAACATTCACCACACATTTTTAATCAGGTATTGAAGGCAGACCTGGAGGGCATGCCATTGGAAAGTACATTGTTACAGTATGTGGATGACCTGTTGATTTGCTCCCACAGTGAGGAACAGTGTGAGCAGGACACTATAACTCTGTTAGAGAAATTAGCGCGCTGAGGACATAAAGTATCCAAAAAGAAACTGCAATTTTGCATGCAGCAAGTGGAGTACTTAGGCAGGGTAATATCCAAGGGGGTGAAGGCGATAGCACCAGATCAGATTGAGGCAATAACTAAGGCCCCCAAACCCCAGACTGTAGGGCAGATGATGACGTTTTTGGGAATGGCAGGGTACAGCTCAGATTGGATAGGAGAATATGCTGAGATTGTGGCACCTTTGAGAAAGATAATGAAAGAAGCAGGACATACAAATTTGAAGAACAGCTTACAGTGGAATGGAGAGGCGGAGATAGCTTTCAATACTATTAAGCAGGAATTGCAGTCAGCACCAGCATTAGCTTTGCCTGACTATGAGAAGGTTTTTTATTTGTATGTATCCAACCGACAGGAGGGTTATGTCACAGCGGTTCTAACACAAGAGGCAGGCACAGGAAAAGCAAAGCAGCCGATAGCATACTACAGTACGAGACTAGATGAGGTGGCTCAGGGGTACCCACCCTGTTATCAGGGATTGGCGGCGCTGTACTATGCATATGAAAAGGCATCATCGGTAACCCTGGGCTATCCTGTGACTCTGTACACACACCACAAAGTAGCAGAATTGCTAGAAAGGGGGAAATTTGTGCTGACGCCAGCCAGGATAGCAGCGTATCAGATGCTAGTGACATTTCCAGACATAACTGTACAGAGATGCACTACCAGTAATATAGCCGATTTTGTCCCTTTAGACTATGAAGGAGAACCCCATGATTGTGTAGGGAAGACGATGGCATTTGCCAAATTGAGAGCAGATTTACGGTCAGAACCACTAGAGGATATAGATAAAAAGGTTCTGTTCGTAGATGGCTCTTGTTATAGGGATTATGATGGAAATCACGCAGAGTTCTCAGTAGTGCAGCAGGATCAGTCGAGCTATAAGATTATTAGGATGGAGTCCTGTCCCCAACTGTGTTCCGCCCAACTAGCAGAAATCAAAGCCCTGACAGCTGCGTGTGAAATGATGGAAGGTGAGGAAGTAGACATCTATACTGATTCGGCATATGCTCATGGAGTATGCCATTTGTTCGGGGCAGTGTGGAAGCAGAGAGGTTTTAAAAAAGGTAATGGAGATCCCATACAACATTGTCAGCAAATTCTAGACTTAATAAATGCCATAATGAAACCTAAAGCATTGGCTATAGTAAAATGCCAGGCACATAAAAAGGGAAAGGATGTAATAACAAAGGGAAATCAAGCTGCGGACGAGGCAGCCAGAAAAGCGTCTGGGTGTACATCAGCTGTCATTGCCCCCCAGGTAAGCCTAACTCCAGAACCTGACATAGAGGACCTAATTGAAATACAAGGTAAGGCAACTTTGGCAGAACAGACAATGTGGAGAAAAAGGGGGGCCAAGCAGAACCCGGAAGGCTTGTGGAGCACGGAAGACTGTTTGTTGGTAGCGCCCACCCCTCTACTGATGATTCTGATTTCAGAAGCGCATGGGATGGACCATTGTGCAAGGGGGGAAGTGATAAGGAAAATAAAGAAGGATGGTTTTTGGTCACCTTATTTACAGGCTTCAGTGGACTTTGTCTTGTCACAGTGCGAGGTATGCGCACAGAATAATGTTCTGAAGGGAATTACAACCCCAATAGGTCACATTCCTGTACCTGAAGGACCATTTAAACATCTAGTGATCGATTACATAGACATGATAAAGACAGTGAGAGGGAAAAGATACATGCTAGTAGTAATTGATCGATTTAGCAGATGGGTGGAGGCGGTACCTTCAAGAGATCAAGGGGCAAAGATAGTGGTAAAATTTCTGACAAATGAACTGATCCCAAGGTTTGGAATACCTACAGAAGTTAGCTCAGACAATGGTTCAGCTTTTATCCAGAAAGTGGTCAAATTGGTACTACAGGCGCTGAGGATAAAGCAAAGTTTTGGATGTGTACACCACCCTCAGTCGCAGGGCATGGTAGAGAGAATTAATGGAACCCTGAAAGCCAACTAAACAAAATTTGTGCAGACACTAAACTTAATTGGGTCGATGCTTTACCGTTAGCATTGATGAGTTACCGCATGCAAACTAATCGAATAACATGCCTGACACTGCATGAGATTGCTGCAGGCTGGGAAGCTATCATACCTCTGATAGGGGTAAGCAAAAATGTTGAATGGATAAACTATATATACTACAATCAACAGAGGTTCATCAACTACACCGATGATGCACTGGAGGCCTTAGGGCAACAGCTGGATGCAACTAGCAGGGTGGCGTGGCAAAACAGACAGGTACTGGATTGGCTTTTGGCAGAAAAAGGGGGTGTGTGTGATGTTTGGAGAACAATGCTGCACTTTCATACCGAACAATACTAGCCCAGAAGGGTCTTTCACCAGAGCAATGAATAAGTTAAAGAATCTGCGGACGGAGGTCAAACAGAACGCAGGGTTTGGACATCAGTTCTTTGATTGGTTAGAAAGTAGACTTGGAGGATGGGGAGCATGGCTGACTAAAACTAAAACTGTCAGTATTGTTGAGCTGTGCGCTTGTGCTGTGCTGTTTTCTTCCTTGTCTCAAATCTCTTGTAGTGTGTGCTGCAACCAAACAATTTCCAATGCTCGTGGCAATTACTGAAGCAAGCTTAGTGGAGAAAGAAACACCGAAAATGTATCGTTACAGCCTACAACACCTGCAGGATGAACAAGAGCAAAACAACAGTGTGGGAGTAGATTGTAAGGGCTTCTGAGTTTTTTTTCCTGTCTCAGGTACAAAGGGTCAGGTTTTTGGCTCAGCGGCCCAGGGTAACAGGGAGAGAATACTTTGAGGTCTTGGCGCAGAAAATTATAGTTTAACCCGAGATTTGGGAATAAGTGCTTGAGTTTATTGGGGCTTTTGTGCGCGGACTCTTAGTCTTTCTCTGTGTGAGACCCTATGGGTCTCAAAAGGGGGATATATTGGAGTATAAAAGTTGCATTGTTTGCTGTGTAACCAGAACTATGTAGTCAGCTTTGAGTTTGCTATTTGCTATGCATGTATCCAATTTAGTAGGAGAATGAAATCTTAAAAATGTAGAAGATAATGGGGTGTTAATGACGCTAGTTAAGAGATGCAGATTATAATGGTGTGTTAATGAGAGGTAGCTAAGAGATGTAGATTAGAACATGATTAAGTAGAAACAATAGTGGCGGATGTACTTGTGATACGCAACTGTAGACCGATTGGATATGCTAATGCAACTAAACCAGGAGATGGCTATAAAAAATGCTATGTACAAGGATCAGTGGGCAATCAGCGACTAGCTCAATGACTGTCTCAGCTTTGATTTGCAAATTAAAGTTTAACCCTTCTTGAAGAATCTTCTGCGTCTCCTGGTCATTTGTGGGGCATGAGAAACCACGACAGTAGCAGCTGGAACAGTTTGTGGTTGGGGTGACTCAGGTCCCCAATGATCCTTTGGGGCTTTTTCTCACACCTGTCTTTGTAAATGTCCTGAATAGTGGGAAGTTCACAACTACAGATGTGCTGGGCTGTCCACACCACTCTCTGCAGAGTCCTGTGATTGAGGGAAGTACAGTTCCCATACCAGGCAGTGATACATCCAGACAGGATGCTCTGAATTGTGCCCCTGTAGAAAGTTCTTAGGATTTGGGGACCATACCAAACTTCGTCAACCGTTCGAGATGAAAGAGGCGCTGTTGTGCCTTCTTTACCGCACAGTTGTTGTGTACAGACCACATGAGGTCCTCAGTGATGTGGATGCCGAGGAATTTAAAACTGTTCACCCTCTCAACTCTAGATCCATTGATTTCAATAGGGGCTAGCCCATCTCCATTCCTCCTGTAGGCCACAACCAGCTCCTTTGTTTTTGCAACATTGAGGGAGACGTTGTTTTCTTGACACCACTGTGTCAGGGTGATGACTTCTTCCCTGTAGGCCACCTTGTTATTATTTGAGATTAGGCTAATCAGTGTAGAGTCGTCAGCAAATTTAATTAGCAAATTACAGCTGTGGGTGGTGACACTGTCATGGGTATACAGGGAGTAAAGGAGGGGACTCAGTACACAGCCCTGAGGGGCTCCTGTATTGAGAGTCAGAGGGTTAGAGGTGAGGGAGCCCACTCTTTCCACCTGCCAGTGATCTGACAGGAAGTCCAGGATCCAGCTGCACAAGGTAGGGTGAAGGCCGAGGTCTCAGCTTCCTGTCAAGCCTGGATGGAATTATGGTGTTGAATGCTGAACTGTAGTCCAAGAACAGCATTCTCACTTAAGCGTCCCGCTTCTCCAGATGTGTAAGGATGTTATGTAGAGCAGTGACTATTACATCATCTGTCGATTGGTTGTGTCGGTGAGTGGATTGTAGGGGGTCCGGTTTGGGTGGTAGCATGCTGTAGGTATAGTCCTTGACCAGCCTCTCAAAGCATTTGCTTATCATTGGGGTGTGTGCAACAGGACAGCAGTCATTCAGTTATGTTACCTTGGTCTTTTTTGGTACAGGGACAATGGTGAAGCAGGAGGGCACTCTGCACTGAGAGAGGGAGAGATTAAAAATGCCTGTAAACACACCTGCCAGTTGTGCTGCACACATCCCGAGTACCTGCCCTGGGATGCCATCTGGTCCTGCAGCCTTGCGACTGTCCACTCGTTGGAAACACCTGTGTACCTCAGCCTCAGAGATGACCAGGTTGAATGTTGTAGCGGTGGCTTTCCTCGGAGGCTCAGAGTTAGTGATATCGAACCAAGCGTAAAAGCGATTGAGCTCATTTGGGAGAGAGGAGGAGATGTTGGCAGCACAACTACGTTTTGCTTTGAAGTCTGCGACGGTATGCAACCTTCACCACAAGTCACGTGTGCTATTTGTTGTGAATCTTGACTCAATCTTGGCCCTGTATTGTTTCACAGCCTCGATAGCTTTGCGCAGATCATAGCTGCTTTTCCTGAGCTCCTGCTGATTGCCGGCAGTGTAAGCTCTGTGTCACACAGTAAGTGCTGCTCGCACGGAACTATTGATCCGGGTTTCTGGTTCGGGAAGACCCTGACCAACTTCTGGGGGACAACATCATTGAGGCACTTCTGGATGAAGCACATGGCTCCATCCATGAACTCGGAGACATCCTCATCATGGAAGACATCCCAGTCGACGTAATTGAAGCAGTCCTGCAGCATGGAGGCCGATTGGTCGGACCAACAGTGAACCGTTTTAACTATGGCTGCCTCTTGTTTCAGCTTCTGCCTAGACGTTGGGAGAAGCAGGATCGAAGAGTGATCTGATTTTCCAAAAGGTGGGGGAAGGAGAGCTTTGTAAGCATTGCGGAAGGGAGTGTAGCAGTGGTCAAGTATCTTATCTCCATGAGTGCCCACCTGGATGTGCTGACAAAACTAAAGGAAGACTTTCGTCAGTGATGCTCAATTAAAGTCACTGGTGATGACAAAGGCACCCTCTGGGTGTGCACTCTCCAGGGCTTACACCCCAGGGTTCTAAAAGAGGTAGTTGAAGAGATTGGGGAGGCATTAGTAATGATCTTTCAAGAATCAAGAGATCCTGGCATGGCTCTGGAGGAATGGAAAATTGCAAATGTCACTCAACTCTTCAAGAAGGGAGAGAGGTAGAAGAAAGAAAATTAACCAGTTAACCTGATCTCAGTGGTTGGGAAGATGCTGGAGTCAATTGTTAAGGATGTGGTTTCAGGGTACTTGGAGGCACATGACAAAATAGGCCAAAATCAGCATAGTTTCCCTAAGGGAAGATCATGTCTGACAAATCTGTTGGAATTCTTTGAAGAAATAACAAGGTTGAGAAAGGAGAATCAGTGGATGTTGTGTACTTGGATTTTCAGAAGGCCTTTGACAAAGTGATGCACTTGAGGTTCCTTAACAAGATAAGAGTCCATAGTATCTGGCATGGATAGAGCACTGGCTGTTTGGTAGGAGGTAAAGAGTGAGAATAAAGGGAGTCTTTTCTAGTTGGCTGCCGGTGACTAGTGGCCACAAGTGGTGGCAGGGTTTGGTGTTGGGACCACCTCTTTTTACGTTGCATGTTCATGATTTGGATGATGAAATTGATGGCTTTGTGGCCAGGTTTGTGGATGATATGATGATAGGTGGGGGAGAAGGTGGGTGTTGAAGAAATAGAGAGGCTGCAGAAGGACTTAGACAGATTAGGAGAATGGGCAAAGAAGTGGCAGATGGAATACATTGTTGGAACGTGTATGGCCATGCACTTTGGTAGAAGAAATTAAAGCATAGACTATTTTCTAAAAGTTTTAAAAGTCTGAGGTACAAAGGGATTTGGAAGTCCTCATGCAGGATTCCCTAAAGGTCAATTTACAGGCTGAGTCTGTGGTGAGGAAGGCAAATGCAATGTTAGCATTCATTTCAAGAGGACTAGAATACAAAAGCAAGGATGTAATGCTGAGGCTGCATAAGGTACTGGGGAGGCCTCACTTGCAGTATTGTGAGCAGTTTTTAGCCCCTTATTTAAGAAAGGATATGCTGACTTTGGAGATGGTTCAGAAGAGGTTCATGAGAATGATTCTGGAAATGAAAGGGTTATCATATGAGCAGCGATTGATGGTTCTGGACCTGTTGTGGGGAGAGGGCAGGAGAATGGGGTTGAGATGGAAATAGATCAGCCATGATGAAATGGTGGGACAGATTCAATTGGCCAAATGGCCTAATTTTGCTCTTATGACTTACGGTCTAAAATGACTAAGTTACAATAAATTAAAAATATTTTAAAAAGTACAAAATATGAATACAAGCATGGGTTCAATGACTATTCAGAAATCTGATGGTGGAGGGGAAGAAGCTGTTTCTAAAATGTTGAGTGTGTGCCATCAATGTCCAGTACCTCCTCTCTGATGGTAGCAATGAGTGGAGGGCATGTCCTGGATGGTGAACGCCCTTGATGATCAATGCCACTTCATGAGGCACCACCTCTTTAATCAAATTAAGGTTATTGTCATTTAACTATCTACATGTATATAACATATAGTCACCACAGAATGTATATAGAAACACGACAACATTTCTCTGAACCAGGGTGTAAAGCACATAACACACTCCAATAACCACTAGTCATCTGTACCCAACTAGAAAAGACTCCCTTTATTCCCACTCTTTACCTCCTACCAATCAGCCAGTGCTCTACCCATGCCAGATACCATGGACCCTTATCTTGTTGAGGAACCTCGTGCAGCACTTTGTCAAAGGCCTTCTGAAAATCCAAGTACACAACATCCACTGGTTCTCCTTTCTCAACCCTGCTTGTTATTTCTTCAAAGAATTCCAACAGATTTGTCAGACATGATTTTCCCTTAAGGAAACTATGCTGATTTTGGCCTATTTTGGTAAGGATAAAATCTACAGATGAATCACACATAAGTAACAAACTAAAGTGCATTAATATTAAATATTCTAAGGTATGGAACAGATTAACCAGTGACACTTAGAATACAATGTGAAAAGGAGTTCAGAAGCCCTGATGGCCTGAGGAGAGAAGCTGTTTCCTATCCTGACCGTTCTTGTCTTTATGCATTGGAATCTCCTGCCTGAGGGTAGAAAGTCAAAGAGGATGCTGGATGGATGGGTGGGATCCTTAATAATACTAAGGGCCTTGAGTACACAACACTCCTGATAAATGTCTCTGATGGACGGTGGGGAGACCCCTATGATCCTCTCAGCTGTTCTCACAGATGTCCTCCATGCTGTGGAGGGTTGTACCCACGATGGAGCTGGTTGAGTGTACAAATGTCTGCAGTCTCTTTTAATCAGAGTGCCTCCATACCCCACTCTGATGTAAGAATGCTCCCCATGCTATATCAACAGTAACTTCCAAGAATCTTGCAAGTGACATACGAAATCTCCTCAAACTCTTAATGAAGTAGAGCCACTGGCGTGTTTTCTTCGTGATTGTATCCTCTGAGACATTGAAGCCAGGAATTTGAAGCCTTTCCACCATCGACCCCTCAATGACTGGTGTGCATTCTCCTGACTAGCGCTTCCTGAAGTCCACAGCCATTTCCTTGGTCTTTCTGATGTCTAGAGCAGCAGCTTCAGCAAAGCGGGTTCAATCCTGACCTCCGCTGCTGTCTTTGTTGAGTTTTTGTACATTGATTGCGTGGGTTTCCTCAGGGTGCTTTAGTTTCAAAGATGGGCAGGTTGGTTGGTTATCTAGCCCAAGTAAAAAGCCTCTGGTGTGCAGGTAAATGTCAGATTCAAATGGGGAGTTGATGGGAATGTGGGAGAATAAAACAGGATTAGAATCAGCATACAAGTGTGCTTGATGGTCAATGCAGACTTGGAGAGGTCAAATGGGCACTTTCCATCCTATATAACTATACAGTTCAAACCAGGAAATTAGACGGACAATCTTTATCCATGATGAAGCAAAATCAAGGAGGGGAGAAGTTTAAAATATAAGCTGAAATATCAAACCTTTAACAAAAACTATTATTTTAAAATCCACCATATTTTGAAACTTTTGCTCAATTTTGCTTTTGTTATTTGTCCACAAATAACATATTTATTTTCTTCAGGCCAAAGCATTTGAAAAGTAGTAATTGCGATGAACTGTGCCATTAAGAAGCCACTTAGCCTTATGAAACAGACTGTAATATTTTCAGAGTACTTTACAATGGCTGCAGCTCGCAAATTTTTTCCATCACATCAGCAATTTTCAAGATTCTGGCTGGAGCATATGGCAACAGCGCCCCCATGTGGAAGAGCCAGTGATCACAGAGGACAACTTGTGAATGTCAGCGTTTAACACTGGGTGTTGCTATCTGTTTTAGTGTAAAAATCACAAACACTAATAGATTGGTCATCCATACTCCCTAGCCACCATTTCTGCAGAAGGGAGGAGTCGGTGTATCATGTATATGTGGACTATGAGAGGTTGCAGCCTCTATTTGTGTATCTGAAGGGGCTGCTCCTCCTGTTTTGGCTTCACTTTAGCCCTATGCTTCTGCTCTTCGGTCATCCGCTGCAGAGGGTGTGCGGATTTGTTGGGGGATCTCTTGGCCAGAATGCTCCTGGGCCTGGCCAAGGTGGCCATTCCCTGCTCCAGGCAGCAGGTTGCTGAGAGTTTTGGCTGAGCTTCTTGCCTGCTCCTCTTCCAGGGTTGCGTCTGTGCACAGGTCCCCCTGCAGAAGTAACATGTGGTCTTTCCAGAACCTGTGGGTAGCCCAGTGGGTCAAGTGCATTCTGGACAGAGATGACTCTGTTATAATTTTATACCTAAGAAAGGATGTGCTGGTAGTGGAGAGCTTATTGAGAATGATTATGGGAATGAAAGGGTTAACGTATGACAGGCGTTTGAAGGCTCTGGGCCTGTACTCGCTGGAGTTTAGAAAAGGGGGGAGGAAATCTCATTGAAACCTATTGAATAGTGAAAGTCCAAGATAGAGTGGATGTGGAGAGGAGGGGAGTCTAGGTCCAGAGGGCACACCTTTAGAGTAGGATGTCCCTTTAAAACAGAGATAAGCAGGAATTTCTTTAGCCAGAGGGCAGTAAATCTGTGGAAATCATTGCCACAGACGGCTGTGGAGGCCAAGTCTTTGGGAATATTTAAAGCGGAGGTTGATAGGTTCTCAGCCCCCTGCTGTACTCACTGTACACCCATGATTGTGTCGCCAAGTTTCCGTCGAACTCAATATATAAGTTTACTGATGACACCACAATTGTTGGCTGTATCTTGGGTAATGATGAGTCTGGGTACAGAGAGGAAATTAAGAACCTGGTGGCATGGTGCAAAGACAATAACCTATCCCTCAACGTCAGCAAGACGAAGGAATTGGTTGTTGACTTCAGAAGGAGTAGCGGACCTCACGACCCCATCTACATCGGTGGTGCGCAGGTGGAACGGGTCAAAAGCTTTAAGTTCCTCAGGGTGAATATCACAAATGACCTGACTTGGTCTAACCAAGCAGAGTCCACTGCCAAGAAGGCCCACCAGTGCCCTTACTTCCTGAGAAAGCTGAAGAAATTTGGCCTGTCCCCTAAAACCCTCACTAATTTTTATAGATGCACCGTAGAAAGCATTCTTCTAGGGTGCATCACAACCTGGTATGGAAGTTGTCCTGTCCAAGACTGGAAGAAGCTGCAGAAGATCGTGAACACAGCCCAGCACATCACACAAACCAATCTTCCATCCTTGGACTCACTTTACACCGCACGCTGTCGGAGCAGTGCTGCCAGGATAATCAAGGACACGACCCACCCGACCAACACACTTTTTGTCCCACTTCCCTCCGGGAGAAGGTTCAGGAGCTTGAAGATTCGTACGGCCAGATTTGGGAACAGCTTCTTTCCAACTGTGATAAGACCGCTGAACAGATCCTGACCCGGATCTGGGCCGTACCTTCCAAATATCCGGACCCGACTTGCACTACCTTACTTTCCCTTTTCTATTTTCTAATTATGATTTATGATTTAAATTTTTATTATATTTACTTCGATTTGTACTTCAGGGAGTGTGGAGCGCAGAATCAAATATCGCTGTGATGATTGTACGCTTTAGTATCAATTGTTTGGTGACAATAAAGTAAAGTAAAGGTTCTTGATTAGTAAGACTGTCAAAGTTATGGGAGGAGGCAGGAAAAAAGGGTAGAGAGGGGTAAGAAACCAGCTATGATGGAATGGTGGAGCAGACTCGATGGGCAGAATGGCCTAATTCTGCTCCGATGTCTTATGGTCTAATGAAACTATAGATTGTAATCTATAGTGTGAATAGTGATGTACTGCAGTAAGAACGTGATGCTTTAATGGAAAAGGAGTTGAAAAACAGATTGGTCATTAGTGCATCTGCAAAATCTAAAATACTTTAGGTAGGTTTTCATTGGTGGGTAAAACATACAGACCTGGTCTCAGAAGAATGAAGAACACACTACAAGGACACGTGTCTACCATCCCACCCACCGCCATAAGTACATTGTTTCCAGCTCCAGCATTCCATGCTGTCATTAACACTCTCTATAAAGGCACTGTTGTCAATCACCTCAGATACTCTGACAACACCTCCCAAATCAGTAACTAGCATCACCCAGGAAGACATGGGCAGCAGATGAGAATGGGTGTAAATTGGATGAAACATTTTAGTATTGGAGTGGAGGAGGGGGAATGGGAGGAAAGCGAGCATAGACTGGGGGCAATAGCATGGGGAACGAGGGAGAGGACATCAATGAGTGTGAAAGGAGTGAGGGGAGAGTGGGATTGGACAGAGTAGAGAAAGTCAGAGTCATATGGGCGGGACATATGGTGTAGGGAGTAAGGAGAGGCCAAATGAAAAATTCTAAGTTATGAAAAGTGATCGAAAAGTGGGGTTATGCTGGATGAGATGTTGAGGGTTGCGAGGAGTCAGAGGAGAAGCAGTTACTGGGCAGGATTGCAGTTAAACTGACAATAAGTTATCCAAAGAATTGGTAAAACAACTTTGGAGGGTACTGAACAGTCTTGGGGGATGTGTTTATTAACCAGTCTGAGACCCTTTGGGATGAGGTGTGGGATTAAGGCTAGGGAGTAGGGTGCCCACCAGTTTAACCAGCACAACCCTGACCTACAAGGACACAGTTCTGAAAGACTACAGGACAGTGTTTGAGTGGAGAGGAGTGGGTTTGGTGAGGCAAAGGGCAGGCAGAGGGAATGGCAGCAATGGGTTTGAGCTTGTGGTGGGGATGGAGGCTGCAGTGTCCACCTACCCAGCCCAGTTCTGCCTTTGAACAGGCCCCATATTTTTTGATCACTTGCTGCAGTAACAGGTCATTCATTGGCTAACCAGTGCTGGCAGGAACTTTCCTGCTATACAGTACACCCTCTAGGACTCAACATCAGCCTAGCAAAATAAATATTTGGATTCCACATAATGTGGCAAGCGCTTGTGTAGTACCCCTGAAAAAGGGAGACGAATGTTACATTCACATGACATCACACTGTGCACATTCACATCAGTAACTTTATGGCAAATGTACAGTACAGCGTGTATTGCCCTCCCCCTACGCGCGCACGCACGCACGCACACAGAGGCATTCTGGCAGGCATGACCAATCAATCACGTGCTGAAGATTGGTTGCAAGCCTTTACAAGTCAATGGCAGATTCAGAGTTCAAGTCAAGTCAAGACAAGTCACTTTTATTGTCATTTCAACCATAATCTGCTGGTACAGTACACAGTAAAAATGAAACAACGTTCCTCCAGGACCATGGTGGTACATGAAACAACACAAAACTACAGTAGACTACCTGAAACAACACAAAACTACATTAGACTTCAGACCTACACGGGACTACATCAAGTGCACAAAATAGTGCAAGACAGTACAATAATTAATAAACAAGACAATAGGCACAGTAAAGGGAAAATTACAATAAAATAATAAATTAGGTAAATGTAAACAATGTTTTAGCAGGAATTGAGAAAGAAATGATCAAAAATTGCAAAGGGAGTAGAGTTGCGTTTAGGGTGTGTGTGTGTGTGTGTGTGTGTGTGTGTGTGTGTGTGTGTGTGTGTGTGTGTGTGTGTGTGTGTGTGTGTGTGTGTGTGTGTGTGTGTGTGTGTGTGTGTGTGTGTGTGTGTGTGTGTAGGTTGGTGTCAGACTAGACTCTGGGAATTGAGGAGTCTAATGGCTTGGGGGAAGAAACTGTTACACAGTCTGGTCGTGACAGCCCGAGTGCTTCAGTACCTCTTGCCAGATGGTAGGAGGGAGAAGAGTTTGTATGAGGGGTGTGGGGGGGGGTCCTCAATATTATAATAACTTGCACATAGATTCTCGAAATTTTCAGCTAAACACATTTGCATGTTTATAAAGTAATATCTTTTTCTCAACATAAAATTATATTCACATTAAATAAAATATTTTAACTCTTTTTTAAAAAAATTATCTGAATGCTTATTTATAACTAAATTGAACAGATTTCAACATTGTGACACTTGTGTACCACCAGAGAGGATCAAAGCACACATCATAACAGTGACCACATTAGGCTCTGATTTCTTTACCCAGCCTGAGTCCAATTTCACTTTTTTGCTTGAAAAGGCAGTCACTCTACAGGATACTTATTCATCTATTTCACAGCCTAAGTTAAAATCATGCCGAGACTATTTACAGTTCTGGTACCTCTTTCCAGCCTTATTCTGCTGAACAAATGTTAGACACAAATGCATTTGTCACCTTGTTGCAGATATTACTTAATTTGCTTGCGTACTTAGTGTTGGGGAGTGAATGTCAAATTTAATCAGGAGTTATATATACAGCAGCCCTTAAAACAAGCAAGGACTAGTCTTCAACAAACTTGTACACACGTAACTTGCAAGCAATAATCAGATAGAAGTTATTGTCTGCAAAAATTGCAGACTGGGAGATTACTTAAAAGAGCAACACACACAAAATGCTGGAGGAACTCAGCAGGCCAGGCAGCATCTATGGAAAACGTCGACTGTACTCAGATTCCTGACCTGCTGAGTTCCTCCAGCATTTTGTGTGTGTTGCTTGGATTTCCAGCATCTGCAGATTTTCTCATACTGTGATTTGATCACTTAAGAGATGTGTTTTTGAAACTGAGATGAGAATCTTCCCTTTAGATACTTGTACAAAGATACTTTGTTAAAATGCAACATCAATCAATATTTTAAAACCCGACTTTTCGGTTTTGCACTCTTGCAAGCCATGCAGGGCAAAACAATAAATAATTTTATATTAGTCAATCCACATTTTGAGCTCTCAGCATGAGATCAGAGAAGGGATTAAATGCCCATCCTGTCACTTAGCACATAGTTTCTGAAATATTTGTCCTGTCAATCAATATTTGCAGTGTTTGTACTGTATATCCAGGGAACTGTCCCTCAATACTATGATAAAACATCTATATTCTGAGTGTCAGGAGTTTTGTGCCCAGAAAACTTCAAACCATCTATAAGTGCTTGAATATTTAAAGTTCTGTTAGTTAAAATGTGTTCCCATTGTAAATATGTAAATCTGTAAAGCTATTTGTCCACACTCGTTACTAAACCACAGTATATTGTAACTATTCAAAATGTGCTTAATCACCTGCTGTTATTTTTGTGATTAAAGTATAAATCCTCCATGTACTTTGAATTTAGTGAGATCCTTTTGCGATTCGGCCAAGAGGAATTCTTCTAAAATGCCTGTTTGCTCTGCTGAATAAAGACCTTATATGTTTGCAGCTGCAATTTCCATGTGACTCATTCAACGTCACAACAAGCGGTGAGCCAGAAAGCCACTAACCACAGTGTACATCATGTGCATAAGGGGCAAACGCAAAGCTACCTAGAGAAAAACAATGACAAAAATAGAATAAATTGCTGCACCTTGCTGGATGCATGGACCTCATCAGGTGATGTGTCCATCATCAAGTTCTGAAATATTTGATCAACATCCGATGGTTAAGCAAGGGAAACAAAACAGTCAAGCTAAATATTAGAGAGTCCTTGAATGTGAAGGAAATATTCTGCTTAGTTGCACATCCAGAAAACACATACCGACCTTCCACAGTCACCACTTTTCAACATTGAGCTTTCCATTTTCACTTTCTGTGCTTCTTTCTCTCTCTTTCTCTCCTTCTGGTTCCGCTAACCCAACCCCTGACATCCAATTTCATTCCCTTCCCCTACCTGGTTCCATCTGCCTTTCATGTACACACCTTCTAGTTCCCCCCGTCTTCTCCCCCATTCTGCTCCAACTACCTTATTGGGGTCCACTCATCACCTTCCTTATCTATCAGTGTCCGGCAACTGCACCCTCTTGTGTTTCCACTTACCACCTTTCCGCTGCATCTTCCTCATCCACCCCTCCCCCTCCTCCATCTGGCTCCACCTGCACATCAACCCCCTCCACACCTGGTTCCATCTATCGCCAGCCAGCCTCCTACTTCAGCCTTCCCTCCCACCTCTCTCCACTCTCTGTCCCAATGTAGAGACTCAACTCCACATGTCAGACTATCCCTTTGTCCTGCAGAGCTCCTCCAGCAGTTTGCTCCACACTCCAGTATCTGCGGTCTCTTTTGTGTCGACACTTCCAGATAACAATTTGCTTTTCCTATTCACACTTCTCCTGTTGTACATTTACTCAATCTGTTAGCCTTGTTCCAACATTGTTTTACACCTTTGATTCCCCCTTCCTTGCCCACAATCACAGATCTTCCCTTTACTCCCACCACCGCCACCCCAACTCTTCTCATTTAAAATCTTCCTTTCTTCCTCAGCTCAGATGAAAGATCATGAGCTTGAAGTGTTAACTTTAACATTGTTTCTCCCTCTGCAGATGCAGCTTGGGCTGCCAGGTATTTCCAGTTTTAGATTTTCAGCAACCAAGTATTTTTGTTTTACATGGGAGATCAATGTGTGCTTGGGTTGACAGGAGATTGATACTAAATAAGAAGGAGGTATTCAGTAGCATCCATAAGAGGGGAAAAAAAGTCAATATTTCAGGTTAGAAACCTTAGAATTGAGAAAACTTAGAAATCAGACATGTTTTAAGCTACTGAGAATGGGAAGGTGAAGTCAATAATGGGAGAACAGTGAGAGAGTAATGGGTTCTTCTATGTAAAGGCTTGTGACAAAGCAGGGTTGAAGGATATGAATGGCACTATTGCCAGCTGAGAGACAGCGATGTAAACATATTCATTGCAAATAATTGCCCTGGAGGAGATGTAAATTGGAGGTGAATGAAAAAGAAGAGAAAAAAACAGTATTAGAACTGGAAGAGACAAGCTGGAGAAATAAAACACTGCAGATGCTGGAAAACTGAAATGAAAACAGAGAATGCTGGAAATGTGGAAAAGTTATGTTGCTCATACAACCATTGTTGGTAGAATCTCTGATGCGAGGAGTGAGATATATAACTAGTTGAGTGGTGTCACAGCAACAACTTTTCACTCAATGTCAGTAAGAGGAAAGAGCTGATTGTAGACTTCAGGAAGGGTAAGACAAGGGAACACGAACCAATCCTCACAGAGGGATCAGAAGTGGAGAGAGTGAGAAATTTCAAGTTCCTGGGTGTCAAGGTCTCTGAGGATCTAACCTGGTCCCAACATATCAATACAGTTATAAAGAAGGCAAGACAGTGGCCATATTTCATTAGGAGTTTGAAGAGATATGGTTTGTCACCTAAAACATTTGAAAACTTCTATAGATGTAGTGTGGAGAGTATTCTGACAGGCTGCATCACTGTCTAGTATTGGGGGAGGGGCTACTGCACAGGACTGAAAGAAACTACAGAAAGTTGTAAAATTAGTCAGCTCCATCTTGAGTATTAGCCTCCATAGTATCCAAGACATCTTCAAGGAGCAGTGTCTCATAAAGGTGGCATCCATTATTAAGGATCTCCATCACTCAGGACATGCCCTCTTCTCATTGTTACCATCAGGAAGGAGGTACAGGAGCCTGAAGGCACACACTCAGCGATTCAGGAACAGATTCTTCCCCTCTGCCATCCGATTCCTAAACGGACATTGAACCCATGAACACTACCTAACTTCTTTTTAAAACATACAGTACATTATTTCTTTTTTACACTATTTTTAATTTACCTATTCAATCCACAAATATATACTTTCTGTAATTGATTTACTTATTTATTTTTCTTTCTATATTATCATGTATTGCATTGAACTGCTGCTGCTAAGTTAGCAAATTTCATGACGTGATAATAAACCTGATTCTGATTTAGATTGAGTTCAGGTGGCACTTGCTTGAGAGAGAGAGACAGAATTAGTCTCGTAACTTGATAAAATTTTATCGGAAATGGCCATTTCTAATAGAAACTATAAAGTGTGGTTGCTACATCAGGTAGAGCTCCAGTGACTCAGGATTCGATCTGAGTTCACACATTCTCTCTTTGACCTGTTGGGTTTTCCCCTGGTGCTGCAGTTTCCACCCACATTCCAACAATATTCTATGCAGGTGGTAGGAGAATTTGGGGGAAGCAGAGAGAAAATAGGTTACAGAAATCAAAGTAGTCAAAGGGGTTAACGAGATTGCTCTGAGCGGTCTAACACAGACTTGACGGGCTGAGTCACCATGCTGTAAGGAATTATGGGAAACATAGGAATATGAAAAACTTGAATCTAACATGGAGCCCTGAGGACATTCTGTGTTACATAAGATGATGAGATTCTACTCTTTATGTTGGGGCTTTGCTGGAATAATGTAGGAGTCCAAAGACAGCCAGGTCAAGTGCAATGGGGAATTAATAGTATATGGAAGAATGCAGTCAATATGAGAGGTCTGTACAAATCAATCACCCATTGTGCTCTACAGATCTCACTACAGGCTACACATGATCCTGACCTGAGGCTACGAGACTAGTCCACCATCTTGGATGACGTTTCTGTGTCTAGTGGCTGTAAAACAATGGCAGTTGTCTAAGAAGGTGGCTCACCACAGATTTTCAAATGGACTGTAAGTGAATACATAAAGCAAACTCCTTCTAGCTGAATAAATAGTGGAACATTATATCAAAGCTGACTAACACCCTACATCGCTTGTGATTTCAGTGTTGTAGATAGGAAAGGCCAGGAATTAGGGAGCTGAGTGCTACAGAGTGAGAAGATAATGGAGAGGTTTCAAAGACAGCTGGACCAACTATAACGTAAGTGTTTGGATCTACAGTACCTCAGCCTATTCTACTGGATTGTAATGCAATAACTGTTCTCAAATCAGATTTGTATATACTTGGTACAAACATCAAATACTAAAATCTGTATTTAGCCACAGGGCAACGAGGTGTCATCCAGGATGAAGAGCTGGTGTTGCAGCCTCAAGTCAGGATGATGCGTGGCTTGGAGAGGGATCTGTAGATAGTAGCGTTACATTAAGGTGAGTGTCATACAGATGCCAGCGATGGACACGGTCCATGCCATGCACCCCACCTGATCCAATGCAGAAAGCAGCATCCATTGTCAAACCCTCACCATCCAGTCCATATTCTCTTTTTGCTAATGCTGTCGGAAAGGAGATACAAGAGCCTTAGGTCCCAAGCCAACAAGTTCAAGAACAGTTATTACTCTTCAACCACTAGGCTCCTGAACCAGAGTGGGTAACTGCACTCACTCCAACACTGAACTGATTCCACAGCCTATGTGCTCACTTCCACGTTCTCAATATTATTTATTTGCTCATTTTTTTTTCTTCTTTTGCACTTTGGCTGTTTGTCAGACTTTGTGTGTAGTTTTTCATTGGCTCGATTGTATTTATTTGTTCTACTGTGAATGCCCGCAAGAGAATGACTCTCTGAGCGATATATAGTGGCATGCGTACTTTGATAATAAATTTATTTTGAACTTTGAACTTTCCCTGAGATTAGCGGCATTTCATTAAGGCGGGTGTCCCAGACTCCTTAGTGGCAAAATGCCCCTCCCTGCTGCAGGTTTGAGTCAAGTTGTATCTCTCCTCACAAGACCTCACTAACACTTTCCTAATTGAAAAACTGGGCTTACACTCGAGGTCTCATTGTGTAAGTCTTCTAACCCACTCCACAACAGCGCTAAAATCTTTAAAGTCTAACACAATTGTGTTCAATGCCCCAATGAATTTTGCCTCAAGCCTTTAAGATTCCAGGAGATCCCCGGGACAACATTGAGGATTTTGGCAGCCCCACGCTACCGCCGTGTCCCATTCCCTAAGGTTTAAAAGATGAAGCCCACATTTAGCAGAAAATCGAAGCTCTGTGTGACCGAGCAGTGGAAGTACTGGTTCTTGCAACTAGGATCAGATTGAGGGCTGAAACCAGACTTTCACTTTCGATACTAACATTTTGGCTGCGTGTTTTTTTTTGTTGTTTTTCAACGCGGATCTGGGGGTCAGATGGTCGGCAGAGGTAGGAATCCGAGGCATTTCTGTTCTGAAAAATATTCACAAACTCCTCGGGGCTTTTCTTCATCGGAAGGGGACGGTGGTGGGGTTTGCGGGTGGTTACGAAAGAAAACAAGACAGCAACATCTGCATTAAGCTACTGTATTTGCAAAAGCGAAAGCTTCGACAAGAGCAAGCGGGGGCTCCTACGGTGGGGTCGAACTTTGTTCGGATAAACGGCTCACTCTGAGACTGGTTGTAATCGTGATGCGTTTCGCCAGCACAGAGGGTTCTGCTTTAAACGAACGTGGCCTCGCCACTTGGCTGGTTGTGTAGTTGCTTTTAGGATCCAGAGGCCTGAGCTAATCGCCAGAGCTTTCAAATTAAAATATCATTTAAATCTGGGTGTGCAAAGTTCCAAAATAGCAAGTTGGCACCCGGCGGCGAGTGGCGCCCTTAACTCCGACCCTCAGCGTGGTGGGTTCAGGTCCCAGCTAAGAGCTTAGAAATTTAGACTCAGGCTCTTGTCGACAATAAGGAAGTTGTAGCTTTAAAGGGAGATGCTAAATTAAGGCCCTGTGAGAAATAAAGAATTATACAGCACGGAAACGGAGAAACTTATCCTTGCCGTCCAAGATGACTGTTCATCCTAGTCCTGTTTGCTTGCGTTTAGCCCATATCATTCTAAACTTAAGTATAGAATGCTATTTGCTTACTTTCATTGTTTACACGATTTGTTTTTTTCTCTTTCCACATTGGGTGCTTCACGGTTTTTATAATGGGTTTTAATGGGTTTACTTGTTGTGTGGCTGCCTGCACCAAACAAATCTCAGGGTTGTATAAAGTACAGATACTTCGGTAATAAACGGACTTTGAACAATAATTGTCTTTTAGTTATTGTAATTGTATCTGCCGTTACCACTTCCTCTGGCAGTTTGTTCCATATACCTACCGCCCTCTGTGTGAAAAACTATTTCTCAGGTCCTTTTTATATCTTCCTCTCTCAGCTTGGACCTATGCCATCTAGCTTTAGACTGCCCAGCATTGGTAAAAAAAACACCTATCTGTGCCCCTCATGATTTTACAGTATATACCTCTATATTTTGAGCCTCCTATACTCCAAGGAACAAGGTAACAAAAGAGGACATAATTTTCAAAGTTCAAAGTACATTTATTATCAAAGTGTTCTTTATACAACCTTGAGGTTTGTCTTGCAGACAGCTACAAAACAGTGGAACCCATTAAAACAAGAAGACCATCAAAACCCAGTGTGCAGAGAGAGAAAAAGACAAATCATACAAACAATAAAAGTAGCAAACAGCAATCAGAACTGGAGTTCACAAAGCCAGGCTGATTCAGAAGTCTGTTAGTTGCAGGTCACAGGTGATCAGAGGGAAGTATGGGAAAATGTTCTTTACACAGAGAGTGGTGGATGCTGGGAATATGCCTTGCCACTTGTAAAGAAGTTACCTTTGACCTCCCCTCCTCCTATACTTTCCTCCATTCATCTTAAAATTATGTCCCTTGTATTAGCTATTTCTGCCCTGGGAAATTTATCATTTGTCATGAAACTTGTTGTTTTGTGGCAACAGTACAGTGCAAGAAATATAAAAAAATACTATCAGTTACAATGTTCATGGGTTAACTGGAGTTCACAAAGCCAGGCTGATTCAGAAGTCTGTTAGTTGCAGGTCACAGGTGATCAGAGGGAAGTATGGGAAAATGTTCTTTACACAGAGAGTGGTGGATGCTGGGAATATGCCTTGCCACTTGTAAAGAAGTTACCTTTGACCTCCCCTCCTCCTATACTTTCCTCCATTCATCTTAAAATTATGTCCCTTGTATTAGCTATTTCTGCCCTGGGAAATTTATCATTTGTCATGAAACTTGTTGTTTTGTGGCAACAGTACAGTGCAAGAAATATAAAAAAATACTATCAGTTACAATGTTCATGGGTTCATGGATCGTTCAGAAATCTAGTGGTGGAGGGGGAGAAGCTGTTCCTAAAATGTTGAGTGTGTGTCTTCAGGCACACTCTCTGATGGTGGTAGTGAGAAGATGGCATGCCCCAGATGGCGTGAGTCCTTAATGATGGACGCTGCCTTCTTGAGGCACCACCTTTTGAAAATGTCCTCGAAGATGGGGAGGGTCGAGCCCGTCCGTGATGGAGCTGGCTGAGCCTACAGCCCTCTGTAGCCACTTTTGAACCCGTGCATTGGAGCCTCTGTACCAGGTTCTGATGCAACCAGGCAGAATGCTCTCCATGGTACATCCGTAGAGATTTGCTAGAGTTTTGCTGACATATCAAATCTCCTCAAACACCTAATGAAATATAGTCCCTGCCAAGATAGATCCACTCAGTGCTGACATATTGACTCCATGAATCTCAGAGATTCCTACGGAGCCATGAGTGATGTGATACCAGCTTTTTATTTTGAAATTTGTTAAACTGATTTGAATCCACAAATTTGTGTGCTATCAGGTCAGCAGAAAAGGTCATTGGCTGCAGTCTACCATCACTGTCAGACTTGTACAGTATGTTTGTGGTCTTCTGCTGGAGCCCATCAGCTTCGAAGTTCGATGTGTTGTGCATTCAGAGATACTCTTCTGTTATAACGTGTGGTTATTTGAGTTACTGTCACCTTCCCGTCAGCTTGAACCAGTCTGGCCATTCTCCTCTGACCTCTCTCATTAACAAGGTGAACTACTTCTCACTGGATGGTTTTGTTTTTCACACCATTCTCTGTAAACTCTAGAGCAGAGGTTCCCAACCTTTTTTATGTCATGGACCATACCGTTAATCAAGGGGTCTGTGGACCCCAGGTTAGGAACCCCTAGAATCTAGGGACTGTTGTGTGTGAAAATCCCAGGAGATCAGCAGTTTCTGAGATAATCAAACCGCCCTGTCTGGTACCAACAACCACTTCACGGTCAAAGACACTCAGATCACATTTCTTTCCCATTCTGATGTTTGGTCTGAACCACATTGGTTGATTCAATATTTGCATTAATTAGCAGGTGTACATAATAAAGTGGCCACTGAGTGTATGTGTCCAGGGCAAAGAAGTGGGCAACGATTGTGGACACTACCCACCCAGTAAACTGCATTTTCCAAACGCTCCCTTTGGGAAAGTACTATAGGACTATTAAACAAAAACTTCACACCATCTTAAAAGTTACTTTCCCCAGGCAGTTATAACCATATAACAATTACAGCATGGAAACAGGCCATCTCGGCCCTTCTAGTCCGTGCCGAACACTTACTCTCACCTAATCCCACCGACCTGCACTTAGCCCATAATCCTCCATTCCTTTCCTGTCCATATACCTATCCAATTTTTTTTTAAATGACAATACCGAACCTGCCTCTACCACTTCTACTGGAAGCTCGTTCCACACAGCTACCACTCTCTGAGTAAAGAAGTTCCCCCTCGTGTTACCCCTAAACTTTTACCCCTTAACTTTCAACTCATCTCATTAATTATTCTAGTCAGCTCCCCGCATCTATTACCCCGTCACTGCTCTGCACGTAAACACTTTAGGCCACTTTTTATAATTTTATTTCTTATTTATCAATAATTTTATTTTTATATAATTCTTTATAATTGTTGAAAGTTGTTGTTTCCTGTTGCACATCGAGCCCTGACCAACACACCACAGCAAACCCCTAATACAGATAAATGTATATGACAAGTAAAGCTGATCCTTGAAAAATACGGTTTGAATTCCAATGGAAAACCTGGCTCATTATCACATGTTAGTTGTCAGATTGCTCTATTTCCAACATCTTGACAGTGTCTGCCTGTTTATCGCGTTTGTCAAGTTGCACAGAGGCACAGAGAAAGGCAATGTGTAAGTTCAGATACAGAAACAGACCATAAGTATGTGATGCCAATCCACCTGATTCATGCATGTCCGTTAGAAAATCAAACATTTACCTAATATAGTCAAAATAAGACTCTGGTATCCTCCAGCAGGCCAACCAAAAATTTATGTTATTTTTCATTTATACTTTCTTCAGGGGCATTCAACTGATCAAGTCAGTGCTAGTTCTCAGAGTTTTCTCATTAGTCCTATTCCTTCACTTATGGGAGTGGACAATGGGCTGAAGTGAACAGAAAAGGAATTCCACCCTGGTCCCTGATAGTCACGTACTAAAATAGAAGTAAATAATTGCCAAGTCCAACAATTACAGGGTTAACTGTTACTGATTGGCCAACTGGGTGACTAAGTTCAAATGTTTGTATCTCGTTAGCTATTACTAGCTAGTTTACAGCTACAGATATGCCATTCAATCTTCAGGAAAACTGAGTAAAGGGAAATGCTCCAAATTCCCCTGAAAAATAGCAGATGAAAAAGAGAAAAAGTCCCATCAGTGTGTTCCTACAGGTCCTGGGCACAAAGAAAAATTGGAAAAAGTTTTGCTAAAGTCAATAAAACTGACCACATGAAAAATAACAGCGCAAGTTAAACACCTTTTTTGCTCAGGTCACTGTAGTAACTGTTGCATTTATAATAAATTACAGGTCATCACATAATTATATAGATAAGAATTTGTTGTACGCTGATTAATGTGAATTCTCTTAGTTTTTACAGGCATCTGATACCAAGCTTCCTATGATTCTTATGTGCAATCTTGTAAGTTGACTGATGAAGCCTGTAATCTTTAACGTAATAACGAGATTCTATAGATGTAACACACAAAATGTTGGAGTAACTCAGCAGGTCAGGAGCATCTACGGAAAGGAATAAACAGTCAATGTTTTGGAGAGTCCTAAGGAAGGGTCTTGGCACAAAACATTGACTATTTATTCCTCTTCATAGATGCCTCCTGACTTGCTGAGTTTCTCGACATGTTAGACCATAAGACCAGAAGATACAGGAGCAGAATGAGTTTGCTCTGCCATTTTATCGTGGTTGATCCATTTCCTTCTGAGCTGCGATCTCCTGCCTTCTCCCCGTATCCCTTCATGCCCTGACTAATCAAGAATCTATCAACCCCTGCCTTAAATATACCCAATGATTTGGCCTCCACATTCACCTGTGGCAATGAATTCCACAGATTCCCCACCCTCTGTCTAAAGAAATTCCACTTCATTTCTGTTATGAGTCAGCGTCCTCTGGTTATAGACTACCCCACCATAGGAACATCCTCTCCACATCCACTCTACTGAGGCCTTTCAACATTTGATAGGTTTCAGTGAGATCCCCCCTCATTCTTCTGAATTTCAGTGAGTACAGGCCTAGAGCCATCAAACGCTCCTCATATGATAGGCCTTTCAGTCCCAGTGTCATTTCCGTGAACCTCCTTTGAACCTTCTCCAATACTCAAAATGAGGCCTCACCAGTGCTTTATAAAGCCTCAGCATCACATCCTTGCTTTCATATTCGAGTCCTCTCGAAACGAATGTTAACATCGCATTTACCTTCTTCATCACTGACTCAGCCTGCAAATGAACCTTTAGGGAATTCTGCATGAGGATTTCCAAATCCCTTTGTAGCTCAGACTTTTGAATCTTGTCCCCATTTAGAAAATAGTTTACACTTTTATTCCTTCTACCAAAGTGCATGACCATATACTTTCCAACACTGTATTCTATCTGCAACTTCTGTGCCCATTCTCCTAATCTAAGTCTTCCTGTAGCCTTTCTGCTTTCTTAAGACTACTATGCCCCTCCACCTATCATCATATCATTTGCAAACTTGGCCATAAAGCTATCAATTCCCTCATCTAAATTATTGACATATAACATAAGAAGAAGCAATTCCAACCCTTGTGGACCATCACTAGTCACTGGCAGGTAGCCAGGAAAGGCTCCCTTTATCCCCACTCTTTGCCTACTGCCAATCAGCCAATGCTCGAATTTTTCCTGTAACACCATGGGCTCTTAACTTGTTAAGCAGCCTTATGTGTGGTGCCTTGTCAAAGGCCTTCTGAAAATCCAAGTATACAACACCCACCGATTCCTGCTTCTTATTCCTTCAAAGAATTCTAACAGATTTGTCAGGGAAGATTTTCCGTTAAAGAAACCATGCTTAATACGGCCTATTTTTATCATGTGCCTCCAAGTATCCCAAAACCACATCCTTAATAATCGACTTCAACACCTCCCTAACCATTGAGGTCAGATTAACTGGCCTATAATTTCCTTTCTTCTGTCTCTCTCCCTTCTTGGAAGAGTGGAATGACATTTGCAATTTTCCAGTCTTCCAGAACCATTCCAGAATCTAGTGATTCTTGAAAGAAAAAAAAGTAGATCATTACTAATGCCTCCACAATCTCTTCAGCCGCCTCTTTCAGAACCCTGGGGCGTATACCATCTGGCCCTGGTGACTTATCAACCTACAGACCTTTCGTTCCCCAAACACCTTCTTACTAGTAATGGCAATTCAACACACGCTTGCCACTCTCGAACTTCCAGCATACTACTAGTATCTTCCACAGTGAAGACTGATGTAAAATGCTTATTCAGTTCGTCCGCAATTTCCTTTTCCCCCATTACTACCTCTCCAGCATCGTTTTCCAGCAGTCCAATATCCACTCTTGCCTCTCTTTCACACTTTATATATCTGCAGAAACTTTTCATACCCTCTTTAATATTATTGGCTAGCTTACCTTTGTGTTCCATCTTTTCCTTCTTTCTGATTTTTTTAGTTGCTCTCTGTTGGTTTTTAAAAGCTTCCCAATCCTCTAATTTCCCACTAATTTTTACTCTATTATATGCTCTCTCTCTGGCTTTTATGTTGGTTTTGACTTCCCTTGTCAGCCATGATTGTGTCATCCTGCCTTTAGAATACTTCTTCTTTGTGATGTGTGTATATATATATATATATATATATATATATATATATATATACCCTGCACCTTCTGAATTTCTCCCAGAAATTCCAGCCATTGTGGTTTGCCATCATCCCCGCTAGTGTTCCCTTCCAATCAATTTTGGTCAGCTCCTTTTTCATGCCTCTTTAAGACCTTTTACTGCGCTGTAAAACCTATACGTCTGACTTTAGCTTCTCCTTCTCAAATTGTAGGGTGAATTCTATCATATTATGATCACTGGTCCCCTAAGGGTTCCTTTACTTTAAGCTCTCTAATCAATTTTGGTTCTTTACACAACACCCAATCCAGAATAGCTGATCCCCTAGTGGGCTCAACTAAGAGCTGCTCTAAAAAGCCATCTCGTACACATTCTACAAACTCCCCCTCTTGGGACCCAGCACCAACCTTATTTTCCCAGTCTACCTGCATATTGAAATTCCCCTATAACATGCATTTTCTATCTCCCATTATAATTTGTAGGCTATATTTTTACTACTGTTTGGAGGTCTGTATATAACTCCCATCAGGGTCTTTTTACCCTTGCAGTTTCTTAGCTCTCCCCATGACAATTCTACACATTAAGATCCTATGTCACCTCTTTCTAATTATCTGATTTCATTCTTTATCAATAGAGCCACACCATCCTCTCAGCCTATCTGCCTGTTCTTTCGATTCAATGTGTACCCTTGGACGTTAAGCTCCCAGCTATAATCTTCTTTAAACCATGATTCAGTGATGCCCACAACGTTGTATATGCCAACTTGAATTGTGCTACAAGTTCATCTATCTTATTCTGTGTACTGCGTGCATTCAAATATAACACCTTCAGTCCTGCATTCACCCTTTTCGATTTTGTCCTCCTTTTACATTGCAACGCATCCTTTTGACTGTAATGTTGCCCTATCATCAGCCTCTCCTTGCTAGCAGCCTCACTACACACTGCCTCTGTTTGTAAACCAACTACCTCATCCTCAGCAGTATCACTCTGGTTCCCATCTCCCTGCCAAGTTAGTTTAAACCCTCCTGAACAACTCTAGCAAATCTGCCTGCAAGGATATTTGGTCCCCCTTGGGTTCAGGTGTAACCTGTCCCTTTTGTACAGGTTGTACTTTCCCCAGAAGAGATCCCACTGATCCAGAAATCTGAAGCCCTGTCCCCTACACCAGTTTCTCAGCCACGCATCCATCCACTACATCATCCTATTCTTAACCTCAGCAGTGCGAGGCACAGGCAGCAATCCAGAGATTACTACCCTGGAGGTCCTGTTTTCCAGCATTCTACCTAGCTCCATAAAATCTCTCTTCAGGACCTCCTCACCTTTCCTACCTGTATCATTGGTGCCAATATTCTTGCTGCTCACCCTCCCCCTTTAGAATGCCGTGGACCCAATCCGAGACATCCAGTTCCTTAGTACGTTCTCTGAGGAGCTGCAGCTCAGTGCACCTGGTGCAGATGTGGTTATCGGAGAGGCTGGAGATCTCCCAGAATTCCCACATCACACACACAGAACAAAACATGACCCCTGGTGCCATTCTCACTGCATTAACTCCGCCCGAACTGATAAGGAATGAAGAATTAAAGAGGAAGAAGAAAACTTACCAGATACTTACCTTTCCAAAGCCTCCCCACTCAAATACTGGACCGCTCCGCTTGCTCCTGCCTTATTTTTATTTGCCCTTTCGAATGAATCCCATTCACTAATTGAGCACAGTCTAACTCCGAAAAACTGCCGCGAAGCGCTGGCTTTTTTAAACTTCAGCTGCGGACCTAAATGAAGTCACTGCTTCTTCTCCTGCTCCCCCTCACTGATTAGGCGCAGTCATTTTGTGTCTGTTGCTCACGATTCCCAGCATCTGCAGAATCTCTTGTGTTTATGTTGAAGATATTAGTTCAATGGGGCATTTTTTGACCTTGGTTACCCTTGCATTCCTGAGTCTTCATATCAGCAGCACCAGGATGACATCATTCCCCATTAAAAGGGAACTTAAGACTCCAAGAAGCACCTAACAATGATCACACAATGTTGGATTGTGATGTGTCTGGGTTAACTCTTATACATTGATCGCTGAAGAACTACCCCTCCACCCCAACTTGAAGGTAGACTGATCTCACTCCTGACCCACATCAATAGCAAGAGCACAATGCCTTACCATGGCAACAAGGATAATCCTTCAACCCAACCAACTTCCTGACATTGCCCTACTTCTCCTGACCCTATGAGATTCCTGATAAAGGCTCCAATTTTCACATGCTTTCATGCACCCAGCCACTTCCTTGGCCTGCTGAGTTCCTCCAGCATTTTGTGTGTGTTGGCCTGTAATCTTTCCCTGCTGACAACATTAATTTTAATGTGATCGTACTTCTACACATGTCAAACCCACCCCCAGGCTTGGTTTCAACTGCATGAAACTCAGGATGTGAGGTGAATGAAAAAAGGAAGGAAAAATCTTGATTTAAGTAGCATCTTTCATATCTCATGAGCAGTCCTACGTGATTTTCAGTCAATGAACTGCCTTTAAAATGTAGCCACTGTTAATAAAGAAAATGCAGCATTCAGTGTTAGCTTTTTGAGCTTAAACAAACCTCTCTGTTGCAGTTTAAAAATGGACAGAACTATAGAGGTGTCTGATCTCCCCACGGGTCTTTCAAAGCGGAGCCTTGAAGACAAACTCATGATTCATTTCTTGAGGGCTAAGAATGGAGGAGGTGAAATCATTGATGTGGTGTTCCCAACAGAGTTGCTGTCATCTGCACTTATAGTCTTTGAAGAGGCAGAAGGTAAGATGCAAATCAAGAAATTCCAGGAAAAACAAGGCATGAGAGTGTCAGGCAAACAATGATGAAGTGAACAAGGTTAATTTGAGCTTAAAACAAAAGGAGAAATGGAAAGCAGTTTAGTTGTCAAAGGCAAGGATTGTTTTCTTTTGGGTCCATTATATTGGTTGTGATACTTGCAGTATTTAACTTTGAAGAGTCTCTTTTCCGTAGATGCTGCCTGGCCTGCTGAGTTCCTCCAGCATTTTGTGTGCGTGGCTTGGATTTCCAGCATCTGCAGATTTTCTCTTGTTTGTGATTCTAGACCTTATATTCCGTTTGGGTACCCTCTAACCTGATGGCATAAATGTTGATTTCTCCTTTTGGTAACATTTTTAACCCCCCCAACTCTGTTCTCTTACCTCCTCTCACCTGCCTATCACCTCCTTCCCTTTCTCCAATGTTCTGCTCTCCTCTCCTATCAGATTCCTTCCTCTCCAGCCCTTTATCTTTCCTACTCATCTGGCTTCACCTATCACCTTCTAGCTATCCTCCTTCCCCTCACTCTGCCTTTTTATTCTGGCATCTTCCCCCTTCCTTTCCAATCCTGAAAAAGAGTCTTGGCCCAAAACATCGACTGTTGATTCATTTCCATAGATGCTGCCTGACCTGTTAAGTTCCTCCAGCATTTTGTGTGTGTTTCTTTGGATTTCCAGCATTTGCAGACTTTTTTTTGTGTTTATAATCTACAATACTGTGTTAGTTTATCCTCAAAGCAGTATCCCTTTGAAAAGTAGATTGAAAGTGGCCTTCATAAATCAGATCATTGAGTATAGGAGTTGGGATGTCATGTTGAAGTTGTATAAGACATTGGTGAGGCCTACTTTTGAGTATTCTGTGGAGTTTTGGTCACCTACTGTGGTGGTTTCTCGTGCCCCACAAATGACCAGGAGACGCAGAAGATTCTTCAAGAAGTGTTAAACTTTAATTTGCAAATCAAAGCTGAGACAGTCATTGAGCTAGTCGCTGATTGCCCACCGATCCTTGGACACAGCATTTTTTATAGCAATCTCCTGGTTTAGTTGCATTAGCATATGCAATCGGTCTGTAGTTGTGTATCACAGGTACATCCGCCACTATTGTTTCTACCCATTGACTTAATCATGTTCTAATCTACATCTCTTAGCTACCTCTCATTAACACACCATTGTCTTCTACATTCCTAAGATTTTGTGACTTAATCATGTTCTAATCTACATCTCTTACTAAATTGGGTACATGCATAGCAAATAGCAAGTTTCAAAGCTGACTACATAGTTTTGGTTACACAGCAAACAATTTCAACTTTTATACTCCAATATAACCCCCCTTTGAGACCCAGAGGGTCTCACACAGAGAAAAGACTAAGAGTCTGCGCACAAAAGCCCCAATAAACTCAAGCACTTATTCCCAAATCTCGGGTTAAACTATAATTTTCTGCGCCAAGACTTCAAAGTATTCTCTCCCTGTTACCCTGGGCCGCTGAGCCAAAAACCTGTCCGTCTGTACCTGAGACAGGAAAAAGACTCAGAAGCCCTTACAATCTACTCCCACACTGTCGTTTTGCTCTTGTTCATCCTGCAGGTGTTGTAGATAGATAGCTAGATAGATAGATAGATACTTTATTCATCCCCATGGGGAAATTCAACTTTTTCCCAATGTCCCATACACTTGTTGTAGCAAAACTAATTACATACAATACTTAACTCAGTAAAAAATATGATATGCATCTAAATCACTATCTCAAAAAGCATTAATAATAGCTTTTAAAAAGTTCTTAAGTCCTGGCGGTAGAATTGTAAAGCCTAATGGCATTGAGGAGTATTGACCTCTTCATCCTGTCTGAGGAGCATTGCATCGATAGTAACCTGTCGCTGAAACTGCTTCTCTGTCTCTGGATGGTGCTATGTAGAGGATGTTCAGAGTTATCCATAATTGACCGTAGCCTACTCAGCGCCCTTCGCTCAGCTACCGATGTTAAACTCTCCAGTACTTTGCCCACGACAGAGCCCGCCTTCCTTACCAGCTTATTAAGACGTGAGGCGTCCCTCTTCTTAATGCTTCCTCCCCAACACGCCACCACAAAGAAGAGGGCGCTCTCCACAACTGACCTATAGAACATCTTCAGCATCTCACTACAGACATTGAATGACGCCAACCTTCTTAGGAAGTACAGTCGACTCTGTGCCTTCCTGCACAAGGCATCTGTGTTGGCAGTCCAGTCTAGCTTCTCGTCTAACTGTACTCCCAGATACTTGTAGGTCTTAACCTGCTCCACACATTCTCCATTAATGATCACTGGCTCCATATGAGGCCTAGATCTCCTAAAGTCCACCACCATCTCCTTGGTCTTGGTGATATTGAGACGCAGGTAGTTTGAGTTGCACCATATCACAAAGTCCTGTATCAGTTTCCTATACTCCTCCTCCTGTCCATTCCTGACACACCCCACTATGGCCGTGTCATCAGCAAACTTCTGCACATGGCAGGACTCCGAGTTATATTGGAAGTCTGATGTGTACAGGGTGAACAGGACCGGAGAGAGTACGGTTCCCTGCGGCGCCCCTGTGCTGCTGACCACCGTGTCAGACCTACAGTCTCCCAACCGCACATACTGAGGTCTATCTGTCAAGTAGTCCACTATCCAATCCACCATGTGAGAGTCTACTCCCATCTCCGTTAGTTTGTGCCTTAAGATCTTGGGCTGTAACGATACATTTTCGGTGTTTCTTTCTCCACTAAGCTTGCTTCAGTAATTGCCACGAGCATTGGAAATTGTTTGGTTGCAGCACGCACTACAAGAGATTTGAGACAAGGAAGAAAACAGCACAGCACAAGCGCACAGCTCAACAATATAATACTTAACAGTTATTGTTATTTTAGTCAGCCATGCTCCCCATCCTCCGAGTCTACTTTCTAACCAATCAAAGAACTGATGTCCGAACCCTGCATTCTGTGCACATACCTCGCACTGTGACAAGACAAAGTCCACTAAAGCCTGTAAATAAGGTGACCAAAAACCATCCTCCTTTATTTTCTTTATCACTTCCCCGCTTGCACAATGGTCAATCCCATGCGCTTCTGAAATCACAGTAGAGGGGTGGGCGCTACCAACAAACAGTCTTCCGTGCTCCACAAGCCTTCCGGGTTCTGCTTGGCCCCCCTTTTTCTCCACATTGTCTGTTCTGCCAAAGTTGCCTTACCTTGTATTTCAATTAGGTCCTCTATGTCAGGTTCTGGAGTTAGGCTTACCTGGGGGGCAATGACAGCTGATGTACACCCAGATGCTTTTCTGGCTGCCTCGTCCGCAGCTTGATTTCCCTTTGTTATTACATCCTTTCCCTTTTTATGTGCCTGGCATTTTACTATAGCCAATGCTTTAGGTTTCATTATGGCTTTTATTAAGTCTAGAATTTGCTGACAATGTTGTATGGGATCTCCATTACCTTTTTTAAAATCTCTCTGCTTCCACACTGCCCCGAACAAATGGCATACTCCATGAGCATATGCCGAATCAGTATAGATGTCTACTTCCTCACCTTCCATCATTTCACACGCAGCTGTCAGGGCTTTGATTTCTGCTAGTTGGGCGGAACACGGTTGGGGACAGGACTCCATCCTAATAATCTTATAGCTCGACTGATCCTGCTGCACTACTGAGAACCCTGCGTGATTTCCATCATAATCCCTATAACAAGAGCCATCTACGAACAGAACCTTTTTATCTATATCCTGTAGTGGTTCTGACCGTAAATCTGCTCTCAATTTGGCAAATGCCATTGTCTTCCCTACACAATCATGGGGTTCTCCTTCATAGTCTAAAGGGACAAAATCGGCTATATTACTGGTAGTGCATCTCTGTATAGTTATATCTGGAAATGTCAATAGCATCTGATACACTGCTATCCTGGCTGGCGTCAGCACAAATTTCCCTCTTTCCAGCAATTCTGCTACTTTGTGGTGTGTGTACAGAGTCACAGGATAGCCCAGGGTTACCGATGATGCCTTTTCATATGCATAGTACAGCGCCGCCAATCCCTGATAACAGGGTGGATACCCCTGAGCCACCTCATCTAGTCTCATACTGTAGTATGCTATCGGCTGCTTTGCTTTTCCTGTGCCTGTCTCTTGTGTTAGAACCACTGTGACATAACCCTCCTGTCGGTTGGATACATACAAATGAAAAACCTTCTCATAGTCAGGCAAAGCTAATGCTGGTGCTGACTGCAATTCCTGCTTAATAGTATTGAAAGCTATCTCCGCCTCTCCATTCCACTGTAAGCCGTTCTTCAAATTTGTATGTCCTGCTTCTTTCATTATCTTTCTCAAAGGTGCCACAATCTCAGCATATTCTCCTATCCAATCTGAGCTGTACCCTGCCATTCCCAAAAACGTCATCATCTGCCCTACAGTCTGGGGTTTGGGGGCCTTAGTTATTGCCTCAATCTGATCTGGTGCTATCGCCTTCACCCCCTTGGATATTACCCTGCCTAAGCACTCCACTTGCTGCATGCAAAATTGCAGTTTCTTTTTGGATACTTTATGTCCTCCACGCGCTAGCTTCTCTAACAGAGTTATAGTGTCCTGCTCACACTGTTCCTTGCTGTGGGAGCAAATCAACAGGTCATCCACATACTGTAACAATGTACTTTCCAATGGCATGCCTTCTAGGTCTGCCTTCAATACCTGATTAAAAATGTGTGGTGAATGTTTAAATCCTTGCGGCATTCTGGTATAGGTATACTGAGCACCTCTGTAAGTACCGTAGATTCCGGACTACAGAGCGCACCTGATTAAAAGCCGCTGGCTCTAATTTTAGAAATAAAATCAATTTTTTACTTGTACAGGCCGCACCGGATTTTAGGCCGCACCGGATTTTCGGCCGCAGGTGTCCCACGTTGTAATATGAGATATTTACACAGAAAGATATTACACGTGAGGATTTTTTAACTTTTAATTAAATCCATATGGTAACAAACAAATATATATTGCAAATGCTTTTTTTCGAACCGTGCCTGTAATACGGCTACTTTTAAATATACATACGTATCGGTAACACAAATTACGTTGCATATACTTTTTTACTGAACAGCACGAACAACATTCCAATATCTCCTAGCGACTGGTAAAAATATATATACTGCAGCCTACCAGGAAAAGTTATTGATCGCCTTTAACTTAAAAGCAGCGTTTTCGCTCGGGTCTGATGTGCTCGGGTCTAATGAGCTCGCGTAACGCGATCGGGTCTAATCGGGTCTAATGTGCTCGGGTCTGATGTGCTCGGGTCTGATGAGCTCGCGTAACGCGATCGGGTCTAATGTGCTCGGGTCTGATGTGCTCGGGTCTGATGAGCTCGCGTAATGCCCCCACCTTCCCGTTTATCGCAAACCGGTATCCCACAAGACGCGGCGAAACCGGGTGTGACGTCATAGCATCCCGGGATGTAGTACAGAAAACAAATATAGTTAAAACACTTCTAACTTTAACTAACAAATGAATTACTAAGCGAAAATATTATAAACTAAATAACTGCCATAAAGGCAGCACAATGCTTTTCTTCGAGTGTTTTCCATGTTGATGAGGGTGAGTACAAATGACTGATTTACAATAATTTAATTGTGAAAGTGCGCTTGATTTATCGTACAATTTCATTGGACCTCTGTGAACTACTCATCAATTTTATTGGTCTACTGTTACGAGGCAAAATGTTTACGAGGCGGCATGAAAAAAAACCATGTATTAGCCGCTCTGGATTAAAGGCCGCAGAGTTCAAAGCTGTTCAAAATGTGGGAAAAAAGTAGCGGCTTATAATCCGGAATCTACGGTAAATGCAAACAAATACTGACACTAATTGGCTAGAGGAATGCTGAAGAAAGCCGAACACAAATCAATCACTGAAAAGTAACTTGCTTCTGGTGGAACATTAGTCAAAAGCGTGTGTGGGTTGGGGACTACCGCTGGCCAGTCCTCTACCACATCATTTACCGCTCGCAAATCATGCACCAATCTCTACTTAGAGATTGCTTTTAATCTCTGCTTTTAAGACCGGCAGCAACGGGGTATTGCATGGACTGTTTGTTCTTTTAAGCACTCCTATTTCAAGCAACCCCTGCACTGTTGATGCTATTCCCTCTTCTGCTTCTGTTTTTAGAGGGTATTGTGGTCTCCTGGGTGGAATTGCTCCCCTTTTCAGCCTTATTTCCACTGGACTAGCTGTTTTTATTTTCCCTATGTCCGTGTCATGCTGTGACCACAGAATAGACGGCAACTCATCTAACCTTTTATCTTTCTGCTGGCCTCTTTCCTTTCCCAGCAAGGGCAGGTGTGGGTGGGGAGTTATTTCGACCTCTCTCACTGTCCCTACCATATCTACACTTACCATTATTTTAATGCAATTGTTGTCTTCTGATATCCACACCTCTGGCGTGATTTTCCTCCACACTGTTATGGTTTCAGCACTCTTAACTAAGGGTCCTAAGTCTTTAGACTGATATCCCTTGTTTACCAACAACGTTACGTGGGGCGCAGCCTCCGGTATCCTGTACCATTTTTCTAAAAAGGTGTTCCACTTAACTTGTAAAGCTGCCCCTTGCTTTCCAATTATCACAGCCTCCCCTTCCAGGTGCTGTTGGGTACATACCTCCAGGTGCCATCTCTCCTCTAACTCCCTGTTCTGAGTCTCGTCAAAAATCACTGTACAATGTAGCTCAGATTTGGGCATTACAGCCCTGGGTAATATAGCCTGCACGCCCTTTTTCCATTTTTCCCAGGTTTCCTGAATCTGATCTGCGACGTCTCCTATCCAAAAGACATTAGCCTTCTTGTCTTCTCGTACTATCAATTGAGCCCCTGCTCTTTCCACACTCAGCCCATTTCTGGTGCATTCTAATTTTAATTCCAGTTTCAATAAGGCATCTCTGCCTAACAAATTAATCGGAGTTCCTTTAAATACTAGCACCGGCAAAACAATTCCTTTATTTCCCATTCTCAACTGCACTGGAGCCGTGCACTGTGTCAACTGTGTTTTCCCCGAGAACCCTACCGTCTTAATAAACTTTCCTGACATGGGAAGGTGAAGGGCATACTGTGGTTGTACACAAGTGTACGTGGCTCCAGTATCTATCATCATTGGTGTCAGTTGCCCTTCTAACATAACCTGAACAATGGGTTCCTCGTCTGCCTCCCTTGTTATCATTGGGTAATGTCCCTTCCCACTCAAGTTCTCGGGGTACCCCTAATACCTTGCATAGGGGTTCACAGGTCCGCTTGGGCCTGTGGGGGCTGGTCCTTGGCTAAACTTTAGTTCCCTTCTTATCGGTTCCTGCTGGTGTGTGACAGGCCATGGTGTAAACAGACAATCTCTTCTCATGTGACCTGGCTGATTACATCCCCAGCACAATCTCTCTACCTCTCTTTCCCCCTGTTTCCTCACTGGTCCCCTCTGCCCATAGCTCCTCTGTCCCCCTCCTTGGGACTTCCAGTCCTGTCTGGGCTGTTTGAATTTAGTCTGTTCCTGGTAGGGCATTTGTGGGAATGTTCCTCCAAAGACGATTATTGGCATGGGGTTTACCAGCCCTTGTCTTACAGTATGATCGGTTCCTCCATATAGCAGTGCTTTGTCCAGTTTGATGGCTGTACTCGGACCGGTGGTTGCTGGCAGCATCTTTTTGTTTTTCTCTTTTTCCTTCTTTTTGAGTTCTTCGAGCTGCATTTGTATTAACTTTCTTTGCACCTCTTCCTGCTGCTCAGCCAACCTTCGTTTGTCTTTCCGGTATTTCTCAACCGCATGGACTACGTGGTCTCTAAATTCTTGTGGGGTCATTGACGTCAGCCAACCACTTCCTCCAGTTTGGATTTTACTTGTGGAGGCATTGCATCCAAAATGCTATGTCGGAACAGTGAGGTCATAAATAAGCTATTCTGCACCTCCTGCTCAGTCTCCAGTCTCCACCTTTTCAACTGGTTTTCTACATAGGCTGCTGGGTTTTCAGTGTCTCCCAGTGGATCCCCTTTTAAGGCTTTGGGGTCCACTTTGGGTGGATAAAGCTTTCTGAGGGCCTGCCATACCCTCTGCCTCACTCTGTCAAACTCGTCTCCATCAGTTCTTGGGTCGTTCGAGTTTACTATGCCAGCCATTTCCATTAGTTCGTTAAATTTGGAGGTTCCCATCAACCTTATCAATAGTGCCTTCAAATCTCCCATAGCCAATAATCGTCCCGCTGTTTCTTCTTCAAAGGCTCTAATCCATTTCCCTGCTCCTTCATGTAGATTGGGCAGAGTGTTTTTCAGCCCTTCTAGGTCCTGGGATCCCCAAGGGATGTACTGCACTTGTCCTGATCCTTTTACTAACAACGGCATCATTCTTCCTCCTTCTTCCCACCTGCCCTGGCTCTTCTCCTCACCTGACTCCCCATCTGTCTCAGGGTATGTCTTTTCTGCCTCCCACACAAATGTCTCCGGGGTCCTCTTCTTCCCTTGGTCTCCCTGTGGAGTCCTTCCTTTCTGTCCTGATTCAATACTTGGTTGGCCCCTGGAGTATTTTTCGCATCTCCTCTGGCAATCCCCTCTCAGTAACTTATCTAGCTCTCTCTCTACTTCCGCAAGACGCTTCCCTACCGCCTCCTTCTGCTCTTCTAGGCTTCTGCCTCTTACCTCTTCCCCACAGATTCTCACATCCTCTCTCTCTCTCCACTTAACTCTTGCTCCTCCAATGAGTCACCTTCTCTTTCTTCCTGTCCGTGTCTGTACACCTGTGGCAGGGACTCCTCATGATCCTTACTCGTGCTTGCTTCCCTTCTCTCTTGTGTTTCTCCAAGACTCTCCTATCTTTTTTCCACCTCTTCTTGAATGCCTCATCTCTTCCCGCCCTGATGAGCCACTTTCTTTTCTAGTCTGTTTATTTCTATGGTATAACCGATACTCCTCATACTCCTTTACCTCTCTCAAGTATTTCATCCGTTCAATCCCTTCTTCCATCTCTCTCTGTACCTGTTCCACCTTTATCCTTTCTGCCTGTATCTCCTTCCATATCGCCGCTTTTTCCTTCTCGTATTGTTTTTTTTTCCTCCTCATTATCCCAAACTTGTACTTCTCCCTGCATGTTTGCTGTTCCCGTCAGCAGGGGGCACTGCTTAGGGGTTCCTTCCTCATTATAGGGAAGGGGCCTTTCTGTTTCTTTCGCATCCGGGTATGGAGCCGAAGCCAGCTTCTCACTGTACCTTCCTCTCTCTCTAACAGGCTGTTTCTCCAGCACCTTAGTGTCTTCCTCGCTTGTAATCAATATTCTTACCTGTTCTCCTCAGCCTTTCTCCCTCCGTTCTGAAGAGTTTTAGCACTTCCATTTCTCGTTCTTTTTTTTAAAAACATTTTTTTATTAGTTTTTCAAAACATTTTACAAATTAGAAACCCCAAATCCCAGTGAGGAGCATTAATACAGTGCAAAATTAAGCATACAATAACAATATGCTACAAAGGAAGAGAATTTAACAAAAAAAGCACCTAAATTAAAGACAGGTAAGCTTAGTGTCCTCCCCCAGTCCCACAACACAAGAAAAAACAACAGCAACTCCAGACCGACCACAACACAATATAAAGAGTATAGGTCAGGACAGTCAAACTCCCAGACTGTGAATACACTTAGCAACAGAGGATAATAATGCCTACTACCAGAAAAAAAAAGGGAGCTGAAAGCAAGGGACCGAAAAGAAGAAAAAAAAAACCCTAGTCAGGAGGAAGGTTATGAAAGTACTCGATAAAAGGTCCCCAGCCCTTATGGAACTTTAGATCCGAATTGAGAACTGAATAATGAATTTTTTCGAGGTCCAAGCAGGCCATGATGTCGTTAAGCCATTGCGCATGAGTGGGCGGGGCAACATCTCTCCATCTAAGGAGGATCAAGCGTCTAGCCAGGAGAGAGGCAAAGGATAGTATTCGGCATTTGGTCGGATTCAGAGGTAAATCTGTCTCGCCCCAGAAACCGAACAGAGCAATTAAGGGGTTTGGTTCTAGGCGCTGATTCAGAATACCCGATAATGTAGTGAAGACATCTTTCCAGAATTTCTCCAAGCTAGGACAGAACCAGTACATATGGATGAGAGAGGCCACGCCCCTCTTGCATTTATCACAGAGCGGACTAATGCCAGGGTAGAATCGAGATAGTTTAGATTTAGACATATGGGCTCTATGAACAATCTTAAACTGTAAAAGGCAATGGCGAGCACAAAGAGAGGTTGAGTTAACCGATTTGAGAACTGAGTCCCAGCTCTCCTCGGATAAGGAGATATTTAAATCCTGCTCCCAGGCCATTTTAATTTTATCCACAGGGGCCCGTCGTAAGGCTGCTAGTTTATCTCGGATAATTGATATTAAACCTTTACCTAGTGGATTAATGGAAAGAAATAGGTCCATAGCATTTTTCGCAGGCATTTCAGGAAAGTTAGGAATTAAAGGAGCAATAAAGTGTCGGATTTGGAGATATCTGAAAAAGTGAGCGTTAGGCAGGTTGAACTTAACAGAGAGCTGCTGAAAAGAAGCGAAGCGATTATCGATGAAAAGATCTTCAAAATGTCTAATGCCCTTCCTATACCAAACATGGAATGCTGAATCGTACGTAGTAGGTAAAAAAAGGTGATTGTGTGCGACAGGGCTAGAAATGGAAAACCCCTGGAAACCATAGCATTTCCTAAACTGAGCCCATATACGCAAAGTGTGTCTAACAAGAGGATTAGCTATTGATCTGGGCAGACTGCTAGGGAGTGCAGAGCCAAGAAGTGCAGATGTAGATAATTCTTTAGTGGAGCTCAACTCCATTGCCACCCAGTTAGGGCACTCGGGTTGGCCGTGGAAGAAAGACCAGAAGGCAGCACAACGTATATTAGCTGCCCAATAATATAAGCGAAAGTTAGGTAAAGCCATGCCACCCTCTTTTTTAGATTTTTGGAGGTGGATTTTATTAATTCTAGAGCGCTTATTCTGCCACAGATATGACAAAATAATAGAGTCTAAGGAATCAAAAAAAGATTTAGGAATAAAAATTGGGATAGATTGAAATAGGTATAAAAATTTGGGGAGAACATGCATTTTAACAACATTAATATAACCTACCAAAGACATAGATAGAGGTGACCATTGTACCAGACTCTGATTTATTGCATATGAAAGGTTGACAAAGTTTTCACGAAAGAGATCTTTAAACTTCCTTGTGACTGTAATTCCAAGATAAGTAAATTGATTATGGACTACTTTAAAAGGGAGATCACGAAATATTAGTTCTTGTGCTTCTTTATTTATTGGGAAAAGTTCACTCTTATGTAAATTAAGTTTATAGCCAGAGATCTGGCTAAACTGGTCAAGAAGTGAAAACATTAGAGGTAAGGATGTAGACGGATTTGAGAGAAAGAGTAATAAGTCATCAGCATAGAGAGAAACTTTATGCTCAACACCCCCTCTCCAAATCCCGGTCAATTCAGGACAGTCTCGAAATGCTATCGCCAGAGGTTCTATAGCCAAATCAAAGAGAAAGGGACTTAAGGGGCATCCCTGACGGGTGCCACGTTTGAGATTAAATACTTGGGATTTCTGAAAATTAGTTAAAACAGAAGCAGTAGAACACAGGTACAGCAATTGGATCCAAGAGATGAAACTTTGGCCGAGGTCAAATTTTTCTAAGACTGCAAAGAGGTAGTTCCACTCTATACGATCAAATGCTTTCTCCGCATCGAGGGAAATAACACATTCAGGAGTCCCAGTTGGAGCTGAGTATAAAATATTAAATAGACGCCGAATGTTAAAAAAAGGGAGACGGTTTTTAATAAAGCCTGTTTGGTCATCAGAGATAATGGAGGGAATAACAGTTTCTAATCTATGAGCCAACACTTTAGCTAAGATCTTTACATCAACATTGAGCAGAGAGATCGGCCTGTACGAGGAACACTCTGTTGGGTCTTTGCCCTTTTTTAAAAGAAGAAGAATAGATGCCTCATTGAAAGAGGGTGGCAATTTGCCATAATTAAACGAGTCAGATAATACTGAAAGTAACTGAGGAGAAAGGAGTGAGGAAAATGATTTATAAAATTCTACAGGGAACCCATCAGGTCCAGGAGATTTCCCTGAGGACAGTGCAGAAATTGCAAAAGATATTTCTTCTGATGATATAGGCGCATTGAGTTTGGCTTTGATATCAGATGAGAGTGAGGGGATATTCAGATTATGTAAAAATTGATCAACAGAGATATTGTCATTCAGAGATTCAGAGGAATAAAGCCGAGAATAAAAAATTTTAAATGCGTCATTAATTTCTAAATGATCCGATGTAAAGTCTCCGTTCTCCTTCCGGATCTTTGTAATATGTTGTTTGGCTTTGGAGCACCTCAGCTGATTGGCTAGGAATTTACCAGACTTATCCCTTCGAGAAGTTGGCGTTCGACAGGTTGAGTGGACAGAAGGTTAAATTTAGTTTGGAGTTCAACGCGCTTCTTGTATATTTCAGGGTTCTTAGTTTGGGCATATATTTGATCCAAATCTTTAATCTGGTTAATGAGGTCTGATCGATCTGCACGGGATCTTCTGTTGTGATTTGCTGTGTAAGAGATTATTTGACCCCTCAGATATGCTTTCATGGCATCCCAGACAATCTGGGATGGCACTTCAAGTGACGTATTAGTGTTAAAATAAAAGGTTACCTGATCCTTAATAAATTTTACGAAATCATCATCCGATAATAAAGTTGAATCAAACCGTCAGTGTTTATTCCTCTGAGGGAGACCAGGAAAGTTCAGAGAGAGGGTAATTGGGGCATGGTCAGAAATCAGTATACTCTGATAGTCACAAGAGTGGGCAAATGGGATAAGTTGGTTATCGAGTAAGAAATAGCCAATTCTAGTGAAGGTATGGTGAACATGTGAGAAAAAAGAATAATCTCTCTCCGTAGGATGGAGGAAACGCCATATATCAGAGATACCAAAATTAGAGAGAAACGATTGGATAGCTAAGGCAGATTTAGTAGGTGATCTGGTAACAGAGGACGATCGATCCAGTTTAGGATCCAACCAACAGTTGAAGTCACCACCCAGTATAAGAGAGTATGAGTTTAAGTCTGGTAGTGAGGAAAAAAACCGTTCAAAAAAGTTAACATCGTCAAAGTTGGGAGCATACAGGTTTGCTAGTGCAACTTTAGTGTTATATAGTTTACCAGAAACAATAATAAAACGGTCATTTGTAGCAGATATTTTATTATGGAGTTCAAAAGGAATATTTGAGTTAATAAGAATGGAAACTCCCCTAGCTTTAGCGGCAAAGGATGAATGAAAATGCTGACCCGCCCACTTTGACAGAAGCCGGGAGTTATCAAAACAACGAATATGAGTTTCTTGAAGGAAAGCAATGTCAGCTTTGAGTTGTTTGATATGTGAGAATACCTTCCTCCTTTTAACAGGGTGATTCAATCCCTTTACATTCCAGCTCACGAATTTAAGTGCACTAGCCATTATCAATTACTAATGCATAAAAGGCAGTAGGCATATAAAAAGTCAAGCAGTACACTAGCAGTCTGGGAGCAGAGATGTAAACATAGATTCGTAAAATCAAAACATATACATGTCCTGAGCAATAAAAAGAAACAATAAATACAGTGAGTGATGTTGGAACTGGAAAATCCACCCCATCCACACAACCCAAAACTAGACGGCTACCAAAACAAGTAGCTAACTCTACCAAAAAAATTAACCCAAATACAACTTCCAGATCTGTGTCATTGACAGCAGTTCCGTATAAATACTATAGCAAATAGTAACTAGTTTATGCACTGGAAAACATAACTACAGATTAGAACACCTTCTGCAGAAATATAAAACTTAATACAGAGAAAATCGGAAGAAAACCAAAACTAACCTACCCGCGAAAAATTATAGAAGAATAAAGTAAGAGAAAGGGAAAAAAAAGGTTAAAAAAAGAGAGGAAGGGGAAAATTATAAATTCAAGACGAGTATTTATCAACCATTTACAGAGAGGAGAGAAAAAAATTCAGAGATTAGAAAAAAGGGATGAAGAAAGGAAAAAAAAGATAAGTAAATATTAAAAAAAGGGGAAAAATAAATCAGCAATTAAACTGTGAACCAACAAACAGGGAGGCCTTCACTAAAAACTTCGAACCTCCAAAACAAGTTAGAGTCAGTTGTAAAACTCTGTAGATAAGGTTATACAAGAGTAAAAATAGATTACACACACACCAAATCCCGGGAGAGATTGTCAACAGCCCTTAGAGTTTCAATGAATAATGTCTGATTGATTCAAGTGAAGTCTGAGTCCAGAAAAAGTAATTTTACTACGAGGAGTACTTATCCACCATTTTAGGAGGTCCGATCAGATTCCGAAGATGACTGGATAGCCGGAAGACTTGCCACAAATGCCTCAGCTTCCTTCACCGACCTGAGCCACTTGTATTTTCCAGTATTAAGCTTGATTCGTAGATCAGCAGGGTTGCGAAGGGAAGGTTTAAAACCACGATCAAACAGCACTTTCATTATGCCTTTAAACTCAGCGTGCATCTTTAAGGCCTGGGGTGCAAAATCTTCCACAAAGCGAATGGTTGTATCCTTGAAAGGAAGAGACCCCCTGCGACGCGCCTCTACAATCAGACTGTGTTTTACCTGGTATTGATGGAAACACAAGATTACTGGTCACGGACGGGAGCCCAAAGTTCCGGGGGGAACGTAAACTCTGTGTGCCCGTTCGAGCTCGGGCGGCTTCGGAAGCAAATCTTTCCCGAATATCTCACAGAGAAACTCGGCGAAAAACTTCACGGTTGATCCCTGTTCAGTTGCCTCTGGCAATCCAAGAATTCTGAGGTTACATCGCCTGCTGCGATTTTCGAGATCCACCATTTTGGAAAGAAGTTTGTTAGATTTTTCCTCTAGGCTGGAACAGAGAGTCTCCAAGTATCGAACACGACTTTCTAAATCTTCAGAAGTCGAATCGATGCGAGATAAGTGTTCAGCATGCTTGTCCACTTTATCGTTGATCCGATCCAGTTTGTCTTCCAGCTGTTTGAAAGCGGTTTTAAATTCCTTTAAAATTTCGTCTCGGAGCTGTACGAGCGCAGCCAGCGTCTCGTCCGACGGAGCGATAGCCTCCTTTCTCCCGGATTTTGAACTCTTGCTAGACATTGTAAGTTAGATATGTTCACAGGCAAGTAAGAGATATCGAAAAAATTCCTAAGGTTTAAAAAATGGAGACATTTAGTGCAAAGATAGCGACATTAACGGAACAAAAGTTCGGAGCAGCTAAACAATCGCCATCTTACCGGAAGTCCCTCGTTCTCTTTTTTGCCCTGTTTTCTTAGATTTATCTTTTGGTTTGTAATTTTTAATTAGTCCCTCCATTTCTTCGCACAGACTTACATCAAACGTTCCTTCTCTTGGCCACTTTGTGACCAGGTTTTTGGTTCTTTTTTCCCATTTTTCTGAAGTTTTTGTGATCTCATATTTAATTAACGGGAATTTTTTGCTCAGAATCTCTACTGCCGTTCCTTTACCTGTCATGTTGTTCTCTCTTTTAAGGTATTTCAGACATTCACAGTTCGTTTACTGGATAACATTATTTACTCTAATTCTATGCCTAGTCTATTCTGTTCTGCCCGTGCAGACCTCTATTCAGAGTGGTACCCACAGAACTTGCTCTTTGCACCTCGTCTATTCAGACCCTTGTCTCTTAAGGCGGTATCCACGAGGATTTTCTCTATTTTCCTTTCCCTGCCCGTTCAGCCCTTCGTTTCATACGAAGCGGTACCCACAGGGATTTACCAACACCACGTGGACTTTTTCTTAACTTCTTATTAACTTAGTTGTACTTCCCCTCACTGCAGTGTTCTTGATCAATCCTCTGAGCCTCCTGTTAACCCCCAATTCTGCCAGATTCTTTGGACCGGAGAGACACTTCGGCAGTGGTTCCACACTTCTGAGACTCCAAGGCCTCCCCAAAGCCAACAGAATTCTTAGTCCAAATTGTCGCAAAAAGCGCTTACCTTTTGTTTGGGTGCACCCTTAATTCTGTTAGCCCTGTGGGGGTCCCTAGAGGACTGGGAAGCGTCCCCAATCTGCCGTTTCCTTTCCGCGGGTCTCTATCCGGTCCTGCCGCGGTCACCAATTTTGTCGTGGTTTCTCGTGCCCCACAAATGACCAGGAGACGCAGAAGATTCTTCAAGAAGGGTTAAACTTTAATTTGCAAATCAAAGCTGAGACAGTCATTGAGCTAGTCGCTGATTGCCCACTGATCCTTGTACATAGCATTTTTTATAGCAATCTCCTGGTTTAGTTGCATTAGCACATGCAATCGGTCTGTAGTTGCGTATCACAGGTACATCCGCCACTATTGTTTCTACCCATTGACTTAATCATGTTCTAATCTACATCTCTTAGCTACCTCTCATTAACACACCATTGTCTTCTACATTCTTAAGATTTCGTGACTTAATCATGTTCTAATCTACATCTCTTACTAAATTGGGTACATGCATAGCAAATAGCAAGTTTCAAAGCTGACTACATAGTTTTGGTTACACAGCAAACAATTTCAACTTTTATACTCCAATACTACCTACAGAAAAGTTATTAACAAAATTGAAAGAGTGCAAAGAAAATTTATAAGCACATTGCCAGGACCCGAGTTAAAGGAAAAGGCTGAATAGGTTAGGGATTTATCTCGAGAGAAGGACTCAGCTTTAAGGTTGAGGTAGCAAAGTTGGGTGGGCAATAAAATAGATGCACAGAGAAGTCATTCAACGCCACATACTTCTCAGTGGTTGTGAGGATGGATTTGCACGTGAGAGAGGTTGAGGAATATGGTTTGTAGTGGAGTAAAGAAGCTAGGGCACATCTTCGTTCTCCAGTGTCCTCCAGATGCGGCTTGACAGAGGAGAGTGAAATGTAGGTTTGGGCACGAGTAGGGCAGAAATAGATGTAGAGTCGTGCAGGATGGAAACAGGGCCTTCAGCCCACCACTGGGCATCAAACATCCATTTACACCAAATCTATTTTTCCTCTTGCATCACTTCTTCCCCACTGCTCCACCTTCCTTTGCCACCTACCTATGCTCATGGTAACCAATGGCAACCCTGCCCATCTTTGGCACGTGGAAGGATACAAGAGCACCCAACGGAAAACTATATGGTCATTGGGAGAATATGCAAACTCCACAAGACAGCATTTGATACCAGGATGAAACTCAGATCTCTAGCCCACTGAGGCTTCAGTGTGCTGTTTCGAGTTTACCTGTTTGACAATTCCTATTGATACCCCAGAAAGTGTGTGACAACGTTAGCAAATGTGCATGTCTATGGTCTTAATTGTATCTTTTTGTATTCTTTACTCAGTGGCTCAACGTGTTCTTCAAACTGAAAATCAGATTCTTACAGTTAATGGGAAACAGCACAAATTAAAAGTGAAATCTGCTGATTCTGAGATCAAAATTGATCAGGTAATTAAGAATCATTCAAATCTTTTCAGATATATTTTTTGTTACATATTTCATGACTACTTTATGATGGTGGTTACTGTGAACCGACAAATTAAGGCTTAGATTTTTGCATGTAAGGTACAAAGTAAGGCTTCATATTGCATTGATGGGAAGGGTTCAGCCGAAAAGATATAAATGTTTTCAGAAAATGTCTTTTTTTTCCTCTGGATCGAGCATGACGCTAGCAAGCAACGTGACCAATGATGACGTCCTTCAGACAGTTCACGAAGCTGCTTCTTTTACTTCTTTCAAATCTGATTCTGTTACTACTGGAACCTGTGATTTACATTTTGACGGTGTGTTTCCGGGCTGATCGAGCAATCTGGCTCTTTGCTGTCTCCAAGGGAGTTCGGTGAGGTTTTGTGTGGAGCGTGCAGCCCGCAGATGGGGTGAGGGCCCATGATTGACTCTATTTCTTGCCGATCTTGCCAAATGAAGAGTTGAGGAAGATGGAAATCAATGAGGATGAGAGTGGAAGGCAAGCAGGTGTTCAGCGCTGTCTGCCTGCATCTGACCGGTCTCTCTCTCCCTCTCGCTCACTGCTGCCAGAGGAAGCTGCCTGTGTTTGACCGGTCTCTCTCTCTCTCCCTCTCGCTCGCTGCTGCCAGAGGAAGCTGCCTGTGTTTGACCGGTCTCTCTCTCCCTCTCGCTCGCTGCTGCCAGAGGAAGCTGCCTGTGTTTGACCGGTCTCTCTCTCCCTCTCGCTCGCTGCTGCCAGAGGAAGCTGCTTGTGTTTGACCGGTCTCGCTCTCCCTCTCGCTCGCTGCTGCCAGAGGAAGCTGCCTGTGTTTGACCGGTCTCTCTCTCCCTCTCGCTCGCTGCTGCCAGAGGAAGCTGCCTGTGTTTGACCGGTCTCTCTCTCTCTCTCGCTCGCTGCTGCCAGAGGAAGCTGCCTGCATCTGACCGGTCTCTCTCTCCCTCTCGCTCGCTGCTGCCAGAGGAAGCTGCTTGTGTTTGACCGGTCTCGCTCTCCCTCTCGCTCGCTGCTGCCAGAGGAAGCTGCCTGTGTTTGACCGGTCTCTCTCTCCCTCTCGCTCGCTGCTGCCAGAGGAAGCTGCCTGTGTTTGACCGGTCTCTCTCTCTCTCTCGCTCGCTGCTGCCAGAGGAAGCTGCCTGTGTTTGACCGGTCTCTCTCTCCCTCTCGCTCGCTGCTGCCAGAGGAAGCTGCCTGTGTTTGACCGGTCTCTCTCTCCCTCTCGCTCGCTGCTGCCAGAGGAAGCTGCCTGTGTTTGACCGGTCTCTCTCTCCCTCTCGCTCGCTGCTGCCAGAGGAAGCTGCCTGTGTTTGACCGGTCTCTCTCTCCCTCTCGCTCGCTGCTGCCAGAGGAAGCTGCCTGTGTTTGACCGGTCTCTCTCTCCCTCTCGCTCGCTGCTGCCAGAGGAAGTTGCCTGCATCTGACCGGTCTCTCTCTCCCTCTCGCTCGCTGCTGCCAGAGGAAGCTGCCTGTGTTTGACCGGTCTCTCTCTCCCTCTCGCTCGCTGCTGCCAGAGGAAGCTGCCTGTGTTTGACCGGTCTCTCTCTCCCTCTCGCTCGCTGCTGCCAGAGGAAGCTGCCTGTGTTTGACCGGTCTCTCTCTCCCTCTCGCTCGCTGCTGCCAGAGGAAGCTGCCTGTGTTTGACCGGTCTCTCTCTCCCTCTCGCTCGCTGCTGCCAGAGGAAGCTGCCTGTGTTTGACCGGTCTCTCTCTCCCTCTCACTCGCTGCTGCCAGAGGAAGCTGCCTGTGTTTGACCGGTCTCTCTCTCCCTCTCGCTCGCTGCTCCTGGAGGAAGGTGTCTATGTGTGACTAGACTCCCTCTCTCTCTCTCACTCAATGAGTCTTGGGCAAGGTTTAATCGGCATTTGTGATCAGGGTTTGTGGACTGAACTCTGCAATTCATGTGGTTTTGGCTTCTTGTTACTCCTTTCCTTAATTGCTTTGATTGGGGTGGACTGGCTCTGCTGCCAGCAGTCAATGAATGACGCAGTGCTAAGTTGAACTGAACATTCCTAAACTGTGCCAGAGACTTTGTGGTTTGATGTTTTATATTCTGTGTTTTTTGCTGTTTGCGTGAGAGTGTTTGATGTTTTCTTTGAAGGGGTTCCGTGGTGTTTCTTTGTTTCGTGGCTGTCCCTGGGAAGGCGAATTTCAGGATGTATACTGCATACATACTTTGATAATAAATGTACTTTGAATCTTTATTATACCATTAGAGGATAAATAGCAAATATACAGTTCACTCAGTGGCCATTTTATTAGGTACCTCCTGTGCCTAATAAAGTGCCACTGAATGTTTTTGAAAATCTTTGTGAAAATTTGATGTTTTTGCAGTGTAATGTTTCTGGTTTGCATTGAACTATGGTTTGAGAAATTAACCTGAGGGCTTTTTGTTTCGACTAGAGGACGTTGGGGAATCTTTTTGAATTCAGATGTTAAGTATGTTGATTATTTTGTTGGTGATTATGATTTAAATTTGTTAACTTTTTTTGTTGCTGTATTAATAGGGCCACATAGAATGCCATTATGCATCTTGAAGTTCTTTCAATATGTGCACAGTGTACTCTCCTGTGTTTGTAATGTAAAGTGGGCTGTATAAACTTGCACCAATGCAGTAAGCAGCTCTAACCCTGCTTTTCCTAAATGAAGTCATGTCAATCAATCCACAGCATCACTGGAGAGTGTGTAGTACATTGGAACTGTCTCTTGAGTTTATTACAGATATTCATGTTTACACAATCATAGCCTCCTCACATCCCTCTGAAGTTAACATTGGATGCAGCTTACCACAGTTCATATCCTTGTACGGTTTCCCCTTCACCTTTCTTTATTTATTTCATTTTTTATTTAAGATAGGTCAGAAGAGGGGCCTACCCTCCATCAAGGTCATATTTAGAAAGGTGCTGGAATAAAGGTCAGCAATATCATGAAGGATCCCATCCACCCTGCTCATGGACTGCTTACCCTCCTCCCATCATGGAGGAGGCTCCACAACATCCACACCAGGATCACCAGACTCAAAAACAGTTACTTTCCCCAAGCAACAAGGCTGATCAACACCTCCACCCACTAACCTACCCCTCTACACCCTCACCCACCACTACTTTATCATTTCCTGTCAGCCACCTTATGTTAAGACTCTTCTACCTAGCGTCACTTTATGGACATACAATCAATGGCATCACAGTAGCATAGTGGTTAGCGAGACGCCATTACAACTTGTGTGTCAGAGTTCAGAGTTCAATTCCAACATCATCTCTAAGGAGTCTGTGTACGTCCTCCCTATGGAATGTGTGGGTTTTCTCCAGGTCCTCCAGTTACCTTCCACACTCCAAAAACGTACCAAGTAGGTTAATTGGTCATTGTAAATGATCCCATGATTAGGTTAGTGTTAAATCAGGGGTTTCGGGGGCAGTGTGGCACTAGGGCCTATTCTGAACTGCATCAATAAATAAATAAATAAATAAATAAATAAATAAATAAGCAACCTTATGTTTAAGTTTTTAAAAATTTATTGTGTTCTTTATCTTATTGTGATTTTTTTCTGTGCGTGACAATTATTTTGTTCTCCTTTACTCTTATGTACTGGAAATGACATTAAACAATCTTGAATCAGGTGAACACATTCTAATTTAATATTTTCATCCGATTAAAGCCATTTAAGTAAAACTAACATTTCTTTCAGTTTTCAAATCATTTACTATTTATTATGGACTCTTAAGAACTGCTGTCAATCTTTTATATGCCAACAGGTCATCCCCCATATTTCTATGACAATAGACTATGGAAAACTCCTTGATGGGAAAAGATTAATGAAACGTTTGCAGAAGACACACAGAGATATCCAGTTTGGTTTTGATCCCAAAGTTGAACAATGTACCGTGGGTGGAACATTCTCAGCCATCAAGGAGCTCAGTGGCAAGATTCATCACCTGCTCACTTTAAATTCTGACCAAAGCAGTGCCAGCTTGAATGAAACTAAGCACCAACTGCGGGACAGCCCGGAAAGTGCAGATTTCAGTGGTTCAAACAGTGCAGGGAAAGATGCCTGGAAATCCAGTGCAGCCTCTAATGCCAAGGGGGATAGCTTAGAATCTCAAACTAAGTCTAGATTGGAAAGTTCACTTCGTGGCAGGAGAGGTGGTGATTTGCAACAATTAAAAGAGGACCGCACTAGCATTTTAGAGGATTACACTTTATTGATGGATTCTGATATTTACATGTATATTCAGAAATTTTATAAAGACCGGTATCAAAACATCCTGCACAAATACCGCGTGGAGGTAATAGATATGAGCAATGAAGGCATCACCACGGCAATTTTGCATTCAGCACCTGGCTGTTTGGACTGCGGAGCATCACTGCTGCGAGCACATCATGAACTTTCTCAACTCTACCAGGAATTTGAGTTCAGGCTTCGCAAGGAACAGGTCGAGAAGGAAAGTCTAACTTCTGATGTCAATCTGCTACAGAACATCTTTATCAATCTCAAGGCACAGTTCCCCCAAATAAATTTCCATGAAGATCCAAAATATTTTTACCTAATAGGCACTTCAAATGACTGTTCATTGGCCAAGAAATACCTACAGGATTTGAAAGAGGAATTGGAAATTATTTCACAGAAAGAAAGGTATGTGACATCAGGCAGCTTGCCTGAAAGCCACCAGACTACTAATAGTAGTGCATCTTACTGTCTGCGAGAATTTAAGGATAGCGGTTCACTTAATCAACATGGTTCAGATGTCAGAAAGGATCACAAATTGGCTCCAACTTTCAGTGGTAAAAGGGAAGTTGATAGTGCTTATCTTGCAGGAAGCAGTGTTGCTAAGGATGATCTGGTTGTTAAGCCTGAGCAGACAGCTGACCAACTGATGACTGGCTTCAGTAAGGCAAGAAGTCCACCAACAGACACCAGGAATTGGGATCAACAGCAAGTCCCCAAGCACAATACTACTACCGATGAGATACTTACTAATACTAATAAATCATTAGTCAGTGGAACAGGGCAGTTGGTTACGCCCAAAAAAGGGTCTCTTGCCAAGAGCAACAAAGATTTTTCTGTGTTAACTGATCAGGCCAAGCTACTGAAAAGTCCTGACAAAACAGGCTGTGATATTTTGTTCAAGGGAGATGAAGATTCTTCCAGTCTTTGTACAAATAAAGGACTCCGACATTTCCAATATAACAAAAGCAACAAAGCCCAAGGTCCTGTAAAGCCATGCCACTTCGAAACATCGGCTGGAACTCTCTTTCATCAAGGAGAGCTGCTAGACACCATGCAGACGGCTCATTCCATTGCTACCACCAACAATTCAGAAGGTCCGTCAACTAAAACACCTTTGAGAAGAACCAGTAGTTTCTCTGGATGCTTGAAATCAAAACGGCCTTCAGAAGCTCTCAGCAGTTTCAAAGAGAAGCCCACTGAAGTTGCGCTCTTCACTGAAGAGATTCTATTGGATTCAGATGTGTGGTCTTATCTGAAGGACATCCATGCATTGACTATTCGACAGATTATATCCAGCACAGATGTTATGGTGAATGAACAATTGCTGGGAGATACCACGGGACTGAAATTGGCAGCACAGAACAAAGATAATGTCAAAGCTGCAAAGGAAGATATTTTGTCAGTTTACACCCTGATAATGAAGCATTTGACTCAGCAGCTCCTTCCTTATAGGGATCTGGGCATAGAAACCATTACAGAGAAAACTGTGGCGCTTTGGAAAAGTAAACTAAAAAGAAACTTCCCCAAGGTAAAATTCATTGTTTCGCAGACTGGTTTCCACATTATTGGCACATATGAGCATTGCTTTAAAGTGATAGCATCTTTTAAGCCTGAGTTAAAATATGCATCTGTGGAAGATTTACCCTGGATGGACACTACATCCATATCAGCTTATAACCAACATCCATTTCTTGAAGCTGAAAAGTCCAAGGACGCAGCGGAAGAGAACCTAACTAAATCTGCAAATAGTTTGTCATCATTGGGTCAGTTTCCTCATGGCAGGAAATCTGAAGACTTGAACACTTCAGACGTCCACACAGGTAGTGTCAGTCTGCAAACAACTGCCAAAAGAGAACCATCTTTGTTTCAGTCAAACAGTGAACCTACTGAAACCACAGGTCAGGGGAAGGCAGCGGAGAGCTCCAGCACTTGTAGTTCTCAGCCAGATGGAGAGGAGCAGCTTTTGTATAAGCAGATGAAGAATCTGAATGAAAGGGATAGCCCTGTATTCATTTCAAGGCAGGAGCCAAGTCAATTTATGAATCAGAAGAGGTCACCAAAAACCCTTGATGATGGGAGTAGTTTTGACTCGCTTCATGGTCAGGTTGATTATAAATGTCCAAAAATGATCAAGCAGGTTGGAGATGTGGAAGGAATCAATGCAAGGAAGACGTTACCTGATAAATTTCATTTTGCATCCAACAAGCTAACAAAGGAAAGCCACTGGTACAATAAAGCGAGCAGCTTGCATCACAGTAAGGTGGATAGCGGGATGCAGTCATTGCCAGTGTCTTATACAGGCATATTGGCCTCATCGTTGCATCAAGGGAATTATGGCCAATATATCACCAAGTCAGCTACAGATTCAAAAGACCAAATGCAAACAAAATACGTAGAGCAGCAAACTGAGAGGAATGAGATAATGCCTCAAGAAAACAAGGTCATGAGAAATTCTCAGCAAAGTCAACCCAGAAGTCCTGCTATAGGAATGGATGCACAAGAGCTAAGTGAACCAACCATGGCATGTAACAACTGCAAGAAAAGTGACGAGTTGTCAAAGGTAGACTGTGGCCAATGTCGAGCCAATGTTCAAAATAAAAACGAAAGCCAGTGCATGCCTACCATGAAGTTTTCAATTCTGAATATTAGCTTGGATGGATTTCCAAGAGCAATGACCATTCAAATAACCTATGACATCCCAGATGGTATCCAAGGGGTGAGTAATCTGGTGTAATTAAGAAGGATTAAGCTACTTATATTACTTGAAGGCCACATTTCTGTTCTCAGTTTGTCCAGTGCTGTCAATATTGGATTAATCAACCAGGAATCAACCGTATGAGGAACATCTGGCAGCTCTTGGGCAGTATTCCCTGGAGTTCAGGAGAATGAGGGGGGATCTGACAGAAACATTCTGAATGTTCAAAGGCCTGAACAGATTAGATATGGCAAAGTTATTTCTCATCGTAGAGGAGTCCAGGACAAGAGGGCACTATTTCAGGATTGAAGGACATCCATTTAGAACGGAGATGCAGAGAAATTACTTTAGTCAGAGGATGGTAAATCTGTGGTATTTGTTTCCATGAGTGGCTATGGAAGCCAAGTCATTGGGTGCATTTAAGGCAGAGATAGATAGGTTCTTGATTAGCCAGGGCATCAAAGGGTATGAGGAGAAGGCAGGGGAGTGGGGATGGCTGGAAGAATTGGATCAGCCCATGATTGAATGGCAGAGCAGACTTGATGGGCTGAATGGCCTACTTCTGCTCTTATATCTTATGGTCTTATATTATGATGAATAGCTATTGATAAATGCCAAGGTTCCAGTAACTGTTAAAACATGCAAGACCTTTGACAAGGTACTACACGTTAGGCTGATCTAGAAGGTTAAGAGTTGAGACATCATATTACAGATGTACAAGACATTGGTAAGGCCATGTTTGCAGTGCTACGAACAATTCTGGTTGCTGAGCGATAGGAAGGATGTCATTAAACTGGAAAGGGTGCAAATGAAAATTTACAGGAGTGTTACTGGGATTGAAGGTTTTGAATTATAATTAAAGGTTAGGACCTATTTCCCTGGGGCAATGGATACGAAATTGACATGATGGTAGGAGACAGGGTGGTGGTAAAGGATTTGCTTTTCAGAGTGAAGGCCTGTGACGGTGCTGGGTGCACTGTTGCTTGTCATTTATATTAATGATTTGGATGAGAAGGAAGGTGGCATGGTCAGTAAGTTTCTGGATGAAATAAGATTGGTGGGAATGGGACATGGAATTAAAATGTGTGGCCACTGGGAGACTCCCCCTCTTTCTGCTTTCTGCAGGGATCGTTCCTTGTCCGTGTCCATTTACGTCATTAAACCAGAAAGAGTGCAAAAAAGATTTGGGAGGACTAAAGGTGTTTGAATTATCAGGAGAGCTGGATAGACAAAGTCTTCTTTCCTTGTAGATTAGGAGGCTGAAGGGTGACTTTATAAAAAGTGTAGATAAGTTTGCTGTTGAGGCGGGGGAGGGGTTGGTAAGGGGGGTGTATGTAGGGGTAGGTGGTGGAGAGCAAGAGAGGCAGGAAGAGAGGAGGATAGATGGGGAGAGAGAGTTCTTTTAGAATATGGTCACTCTGAGAGTGCATGTCAAGAGTGCATCTCTGCCCTCTATATGTTTCTGAGACCTAGGCTACTGGCGTAGGAAAAATATTACCAATGCCGCGATCTCACTAAAAGGAAAAGCAAACCAGGCTCTATGTCCTTTAGAAGGCCAGCATGGCCACTATTGAAGCCCTAGTTCTGCTCAGTGGAGCAGGCCATGTCATTCTCATGTTTGGCACCAGAACAGAGCTGTCATGGAAGGAGATTGCCAGTTGATGTGGTCAAAGCCACTTTGAAGAAAATCAAGGAACACACACAATGCTGGAGGAACTGGCAGCAGGCAGTATCTATGGAAAAGAGTACAGTCGACATTTCGAGCCGAGACCCTTCAGCAGGACTGGAGAAAAAAAAGATGAGGAGTAGATTTAAAAGGTGGGGGGAGGGGAGGGAGAAACACAAGGTGACAGGTGGAACTGGGAGGGGGAAGGGTGGTAAAGAGCTGGGAAGGCGATTGGTGAAAGAGATACAGGGCTGGAGAAGGGGGAATCTGATAGGAGAGGACAGAAGGCCATGGTGGAAAGAAAAGGGGGAGGAGCACCAGAGGGAGGTGATGGGCAGGCAAGGAGATAAGGTGAGAGAGGGAAAGGGGGATGGGTCATGGTGAAGGAAGGGGGGGCATTACTGGATGTTTAAGAAATTGATGTTCATGCCATCAATTTGGAGGCTATCCAGATTGAATATAAAGTGCTGTTCCTCCAACCTGAGTGTGGCCTCATCACGACAGTAGAGTAGGCCGTGGGTTGGCACATCGGAATGGGACGTGGAATTAAAATGGGTGGCCACTGGGAGATCCCGCTTTCTCTGGCAGACAGAGCGTAGGTGCTTAGCGAAACGGTCCCCCAATCTACATCGGGTCTCACTGATATACAGGAGGCCACACCGGGAGCACCGGACACCGTTCGTGTCCCCAACAGACTCACTGGGGAAGTGTCACCTCACCTGGAAGGATTGTTTGGGGCCCTGAGTGGTAGGAATCTCTAACCCGTAACAGCTCTAAATGGAGAAAGACCACTGGGGACAGTGAAAGTATTGAAATGCCCTCTGTAGCAGAGCTTGGTTTCCAACTGTCCTGGACCTCCTTGATATTGGACTAAGTCTTCATTCTGTCCAGACTGTTTAGAGACTGGTGTAGCAACAAGTACCCCATGTTAAGCAAAACTCAGCAGGTCAGGCAACATCTATGGAAATGAATAAACAGTCAATCTTTCAGGCCGAGACCCTTCTTCAGGACTGAGGAGGACGGGGGAAGATGGCAGAATAAAAAGATGTAGGGAGGGGAAGGAGGACAACTAGAAGGTGATGGGTGAAGCCAGGTGGGTAGGAAAGGTAAAGGGCTGGAGAGGAAGGAATCTGATAGGACAGAAGAGTGGAGCATAGGAGAAAAGGAAGGAGGAGGGGACCCAGCAGGAAGTGGTAGGCAGGTGAGGAGAGGTAAAAGGCCAGAGTGGGAATAGAATAGGGGAGGGGGGGAGAATTTTTTTTACTGGAAAGAGAAATCGATGTTCATGCCTTCAGGTTGGAGGCTACACAGACAGAATGTAAGGTGTTGCTCCTCCATCCTGAGAGTGGCCTCGTCTTGGCACATGTCAGAACGTGAATGAGATTTAGAATTTAAATGTTTGACCAGTGAGGAGTTCCGCTTTCGGCGGATGGAGAACAGGTGCTTGACGAAGCAGCCCCCCAGTTTACGATGGATCTCACCAAAGTAGAGGAGGCCGCATTGGGAGCACTGGACACAATAGACGACCCCAGCAGATTTTTGCCTCACCTGGAAGGACTGTTTGGGGCCCTGATGGAGGTGAGGGAGGAGGTGTGTGGGCAGGTGTAGCACTTGGGCCGCTTGTAGGGTTAAGCGCCAGGAGGGAGGTTAGTGGGGAGGGACAAATGGATTAGGAAATCATGGAAGGAGTGATCCCTGTGGAATGCGGAGGGGGCACGGATGGTAAAGATATGTTTAGTGGTGTGTTCCCTTTGGAGGTGGCAGAAGTTGCGGAGGTTGATGAAGAGGCTCACGGGGTGGTAGGTAAGGTTCAAGAGCATCTCTGTCACTGTTAAGGGAAATGGAGGAGATGTGGTTGAGAGCAGCGTTGATGGTGGAGGAAGAGAAACCCTGTTCTTTGAAGAAAGAGGACATCTCTGATGTCCTGGAAAGGAAAGCTGCATCCTGGGAACAGAGGCAAAGGAACTAAGTAAAAGGAATAACATTTTTACAAGAGGTGGGGTGGGAAGAGTTATGGCCAAGATAACTGTGGGAATCAACAGGTTTATAGAATACGTCGGTTGACAGTTTGTCTTCAGAGATAGAGACAGAGAGATTGAGAAAGGGAGGGAGGTGTCAGAAATGGATCAAGTGAATTTAAGAGCAGGGTGGAAGCTGGAGGCAAAGTTGATGAAATTGATGAGCTCAGCGTGGGTGCATGAAGCAGCACCAATGCAGTTGTTAATGTAGTGCAGGAACAGTTGGGGAGTGTTACTGGGGAAGCTTGGAACATAAAGCCTACAAAGAGGCAGGCATAGCTGGGACCCATGCGAGTGCCCATGGCTACCCCTCCAGTCTAGAGAAATTGGGAGGAACCGAAGGAAAATTTGCTGAGGGTGAGGACCAGATCTGCCAGGCGGAGGAGGGTGGTGGTGGAGGGGAACTGGTTGGTTCTTCCGTTGAGAAAGAAGCAGAGAGCTTTGAGGCCTTCTTGATGGAGGATAGAAGTGTATAGGGACTGAAATTCCATGGTAAAAATGAGACACTCACGGCCAGGGAATTGTAAGTTACTGAGGAGATCGAGAGCATGTGAAGTATTGTGGATGTAGGTGGGAAGGGACTGGACCAAGGGGAATAAAATGGAGTTGAGATCTGCAGACACAAATTCAGTGGGGCAGACAGAGACAATAGGCCTACCTGAATAATCAGGTTAGTGGATCTTGGGTAGGAGGTAGAAGTGAGCATTGTGGGGTAAGGGAACTAAGAGTTTGGTGGCAGCGGTTGGGAGTTCTCCAGAGCGGATGAGGTCAGTGGTGGTGTCAGAGAGTTTTCTGATGATCTGGAGTGGGGTAGTATGCATGAGGAGGTGTCCACACCACACTACAGCAACACCCCCTTTGTGGGTTTGATGGTGAGATTGGGATTGTTGCACAGAGAGTGGAGGGCAGTGTGTTCAGAGGGGGTAGGGTTCAAGGATGAGAGAGGAGTACTGAAGTCAAGACGGTTGATTTCTCCTCGGGAACTCGAGATGAAAAGGTCCAGAGCAGGCAGAGGAATAGGGTTGAAGACGGGAGAAAGGGTTGTCCACGTGAGGTGTGGAATTCTTGCCAAAGAAGTGGGATCGGAGACAGAGGTGATCAAAGAAGAGTTCGATGTTGTGGTGGGTGTGGAACTCATTGAGGTACAGGTGAAGGTGGACAAAGGTAAAGCCCTTTCTGAGGACAGAATTTTCTGCCCGTGTTCCTCAGCAGAAATGAATCATCCTCTGTTCTCAGGCACAGGGGGAGGAGGATGCAAGGAATGAATAAACAAATCTGCAGCTCCTTACCGAAATGTTTAATTCTTTTCCCCCTCTTTAAAAGGAAAGTGATCCAAACCCAGGAGAACCATTCAAAGGAGGGGAGTTTAAAGCCTATTTGCCCGAATCTCCTGAAGGAAAGAAGGTTTTAGGATTGCTAAAGGAAGCCTTTAATAAAGGCCTGATCTTCAAAGTAGCAGCTGATCCTCCAAGACCAGACTACGTGACATGGAATGCGATTCCTCATAAAACAGCCATAACTGGAGGTAGACAAAAGTAAGTTAATTTTATTTTTTACCTTTCAGATTGATTATTCAATTATTATACCCACTAGGGCAATAGAAGAAGCCATGATCAGGCCTAGTTTACACTATATTACACTTTACATGCTGGCTAATGCATTCTCATTAAATTCCACTCTGTGGTGATCAAGTAGTCAATGAAGGTGATAATTCAGGGCAAAGCTTCAGTTCATCACATCCTGGTCAGAGACAAAAAAAATATCAGTTCTGTGGAATGGCAACACTGACAATTTACCGAGAACAGAATAAGTGCATTTATTCTTAAACCTTTTACTAAAAAGGCTACGATCGCACTACGCTGGATAAATCTATAACCGAAGCTTTTTCTCTCCATTTTTACCCTCCGTGCACATTAAAACGGCGTTTTCGTCCCCGAAACCGGAGATTTTCAGAAACACTTTACAGAGTGGGTATTTTTGAAAACGCTGCTCACGCAGATCAGTGTGGACAGGGTAACCGGAGACTTTTGAAAACGCTGTCAGACGGTAGCGCGCTATTTCATTGTTTTCTTGAACGCAACCTAACAATTTCAGAACAGACAGCAACGAGACTGAAGCCAGAAGAGTTAGAAATGTACTCACCAAATACATTGACCCATAACTTACTGAATAAATGAGTATACTCACTTTGCCCTGTTTTCTGTCCTTGCTTGTATGAAGGTAGTTTACCTATTTATGCAAGTACTTCTCTGACAATAGATGTGTAACATCCTAATGTAACATTGTATGGAAATACAAGATAACACTGATGCAGACATGTTTTATACATTTAACAAGGTGCTTTATTAATGCAACAGAGTTAGACAGTTTTTCAATGTTCGTTATCAGCCGGATCATACAGTCCGTGAACTCCCTGTCGGTTGCCTGCATACACTCCAGAATTTGTTTTTTTTTAGTTTTAAGTTCTCTTGCGTGAGAGCCAACAGCTGTCCATCATTTTTAAAGTTTTTCTAGTCTGTAACTACACAGATGCGCACTTTTACAGCGAGATTCAACACTAAATATGTCGCTTGTTTTTGGTAGATGTGTCCTGTGAATGTGCAGGAGGAGGAGATTCGCTGAAATCTCCATTTCAGTATGGACAGAGATATTTCCAAAAATGCATGGTGTGGACGCCTATCGTTTTTACGCAAAACCGGCGTTTTCAAAATTATCCGGTCTAGTGTAGCCTCAAAACCACAACACAAAAACGTGGTATTCCAAAAGTAACGTGCATTGAGACTGTATTTTGATTGCAAAGTTGCTTTTGATTTCATGTTTAAGTTGATAAAGGAATTCATGTACTGACAGTGGCTTTGATGAGGCACAAATATATTAAAAAAACATTTGGATTGAATTATTTTTTAAACAAATGTGTGTTTGAACTGTTGATGGTGGAATATTATGCATTTGTGCAAAATTTAAATTTTGGCTCAGGACTTAGCTCCAGGATACGTGCCTAAAGGATGGTTATGACCTAATTCTGTTCCTATGCATTACGGTCTTACGGATTCTTCCTGTGCAATTGCTTCACTGGAAAGATTGCAATGACTCAGGGTAGTTTTTCACCACCACACAAAGCTCGCAAAGTCCAAATCTCCCCAAAAAACAAATAAATGAAAAAGGCCCTTGAATTTAAAAATATATATTTAAACTTTTTTTAAAGTCTAAATTTAAAAGTTTGAAGTAAATTTATTATCAAAGTACATATATGTTACCATATACAGCCCTGAGATTCATTTTCTTACAGGCATACTCAGTAAATCCAAGAACCATAATAGAATCAATGAAAGACCTCACCCAACAGGACGGACAAACAACCAATGTGCAAAAGACAACAAACTGCAAATACAAAAGAAAAAAAAAATCCAGCAATAAATATTGAGAATATGAGATGAAGAGTCCTTGAAAGTGATTCCATAGGTTGTGGCACCAGTTCAGTGATAGGGCAAGTGAAGTTATCCCCCCTGGTTCAGGAACCTGATGGTTGAGGAGTAATGACTATTCCTGAACCTGGTGGAGTGGAGCCTGAGGCTCCTGGACCTTCTTCCTGATGGCAGCAGCAAGATGAGAGCATGTCCTGTGTGACAGGGGTCCTTGATGATGGATGCTGCTTTCCTGTGACAGCACTCTGTGTAGATGTGCTCAATATTGGGGAGGGCTTTATCCGTGATGGTCTGGGCTGTATCTACCACTTTTTGTAGGCTTTTCCATTCAAGGGCATTGGTGTTTCCTTGCCAGGCCATGATACAACCAATCAATATACTCTCCACCACACATCTATAGAAGTTCATCAAGGTTTTAGATATATGGCCGAATCTTCTCAAACTTCTGAGAAAGTGGAAGTGCTTTCTTTGTACATGCTGGGCCCAGGACAGGTCCTCTGAAGTGGATAACACTAAGGAATTTAAAGTTGCTGACCCTCTCCACCTCTGATCCTCCAATGAGGACTGGCTCATGGACCTCTGGTTTCCTTCCCCTTGAATTCAATAATCAGCTCCTCGGTCTAGCTGACAGTGAATGAGAGGTTGTTGTCGTGGCACCACTCAGCCAGATTTTCAATCTCCTTCCTATCTGCTGATTCGTCACCACTTTTGATTCGGCCAGTGACAGTTGTTTGTTGTCTGCAAACTTCAGTATTGCATTGGAACTGTGCTTAGCCTCATGGTCATAAATGTAAATAGAATAGAGCAGGGGGTAAGCACACAGCCTTGTGGTGGACCTGTGCGGATGGAGATTGTGGAGAGGTTGCTGCCCATCCGAATTGACTGGGGTCTGCAAGTGAGGAAATCTAGGATTTAATTGCACAAGGAGGTATTGATACCAAGGTCTTGAAGCTTATTAAGTTTTAAGGGAACGATAGTATTGAATGCTGAGCTGTAGTCGATAAAGAGCATCCTGATATATGAACTCTTGCTAAGTATAATAGTCGGCACTTAATCGTTATATGTTCCAGATCGGGGGGAACAGGAGTACATTAAAACCGCTACATCCGAGTATCACATAGAGTTCATCATAAAACACGGACCCTTATCTTTTGTCTTCCCTGAATCAGGAGTTCCTTCCGACCTTTATATCGAGAGGCCTTCGGGTCACTAGCATGTCCGGAGTGAGCATGTCTCTGTGAAACACAGCAATTCCTCATTTCTCAGAGAGACATAATATGATTAGGAATAGTCAGCATGGCTTTGTCAAAGGCAGGTTGTGCCTTACGAGCCTGATTGAATTTTTTGAGGATGAGCCTAAACACATTGATGAAGGTAGAGCAGTGGATGTAGTGTGTATGGATTTCAGCAAGGCATTTGACAAGTTACCCCATGTAAGGCTTATTGAGAAATTAAGGAGGCATGGGATCCAAGGGGACATTGCTTTGTGGATCCAGAACTGGCTTGCCCACAGAAGGCAAAGAATGGTTGTAGATAGGTCATATTCTGCATGGAGGTCGGTCACCAGTGGTGTGCCTCAGAGATCTGTTCTGGGACCTCTTCGTGATTTTTATAAATGACCTGGATGAGGAAGTGGAGGGATGGGTTAGTAAATTTGCTGATGAGACAAAGGTTGGAGGTGTTGTGGATAGTGTGGAGGGCTGTCAGAGGTTACAATGGGACATTGATAGGATGCAAAACTAGGTTGAGAAGTGGCAGTTGGAGTTCAACCCAGATAAGTGTGAGGTGGTTCATTTTGGTAGGTCAAATATGATGGTAGAATGTAGTATTAATAGCAAGACTCTTGGCAGTGTGGAGGATCAGAGGGATATTGGGGTCTGAGTCCATAGGACGCTCAAAGCTGCTATGCAAGTTGACTCTGTGGTTAAGAAGGTATACGGTGCATTCATGGGATTAAGTTTAAGAGCCGAGAGGTAATGTTGCATCTATATAGGACCCTGGTCAGACCCCACTTGGAGTACTGTGCTCAGTTCTGGTCGCCTCACTACAGGAAGGAAGTGGAAACCATAGAAAGGGTGCAGAGGAGATTTACAAGGATGTTGCCTGGATCGGGGAGCATGCCTTATGAGAATAGGTTGAGTGAACTCGGCCTTTTCTCCTTGGAGCAATGGAGGATGAGAAGTGACCTGATAGAGGTGTATAAGATGATGAGAGGCATTGATCGTGTGGATAGTCAGAGGCTTTTCCCTAGGGCTGAAATGGCTAGCACGAGAGGGCATAGTTTTAAGGTGCTTGGAAGTAGGTACAGAGGAGATATCAGGGGTAAGTTTTTTACACAGAGAGTGGTGAGTGCGTGGAATGGGCTGCCAGTGGTGGTGGTGGAGGCAGAAACAATAGGGTCTTTTAAGAGACTCCTGGATGGCTACATGGAGCTTAGGAAAATAGAGGGCTATGGGTAAAGCCTAGGTAGTTCTAAGGTAAGGACATGTTTGGCACAGCTTTGTGGGCCGAAGGGCCTGTATTGTGCTGTAGGTTTTCTATGTTTCTCTCCAATCTTGCCCTTAGGTTCTCAGTCTTGTTCTCCAGCAATTGTACATTTGCTAACAAGATGCTAAGTGGAGCGATTTTCATTCCTTTGCATCTCAGCCTGGCCTGGAGTCCTCTCCTCCTCCCTCTCTTCTGGCCATGGCTATGTACTATAATTTGCTTAAAGGTGCTGTACCTGAATGCTTGAGAGTGAAGTCCGCCAAGTCCTCAGAAGATCGTGAAATCACTAGTTCATTAAGACAGTTCAAAAGTACATTGCTTAAAGGGAAATTACGGGCTGCAGTATAAGGTAATAGTAAATAATTTATGTATTTAAGGTAAGGCCTAAGAGTACATTTCTCAAACATCTGAAATGAGCTGATTAGTGAACTGGAGACTTGATGGTGCTAGTGAGCTTGATTTGGCTGATTGTCATGATTCAGTTTTGAGGTGCGAGGAGGAGTGATTCCAAGAGTGTTTCCCCCTCCAAACCCAACATTACCATAGCAGTTAGCACAGCAGACATCCCACCCTGCAAAAACTCATTTCAGGGAGGTAGCACCCCTGCCCCCCGGTCAACCTCCAAGGGTGTATGTAATACATTGTTTAGTGATTTTGTCTAATCTGTAAACCAAGTTGGGGATATGCAGAAAATGTGACAGTAAAATATGTACTTATATTATCATGGAGTCACTTTTTTTATTCTATTACAACTTTAAGCAGGTCTACAGGGAGTTTGGCCTCATCACGTAGGACATCAATAGAGTAGCTCCTTAGCAGCTAGCCAGCTAGTTTAAATAACGTTAGCTATGCTAATGAACGAATGACACCTGTTAAACTCCCCTCAACATGTCTTTTTACAGTCAGTTAACCCACCATGGGCAATAGAAAAGTCACTGTTGCAAACAGTGCAGCGAGCAACACTGACATTGTTTTTGAGGTCAACTGTAAAGCCCGCCCACAGAGAAAACTGATAGGTCTACTTAGCACGAAAAGAGACCAATCAGGATGCTCCCTCTCCCCTCTCAAAAATTGACTTCTGGGATATTGTATATAATTTGCAGGTGTCAGGGAGCCGCTATCAATATGCGGGAGACTCCCGGAACTTCCGGGAGAGGTGTGATGTCTGGCACGGCACTTTGCATAATAGCGACCGGGGCTCAATTCCCGCTGCTACCTGTAAGGAGCTTGTACGTTCTCCCCGTGACCGTGTAGGTGTCCTCCGGATGCTCCGGTTTCCTCCCACAGTCCAAGTACATAGCAGTTGGTAGGTTAATTGGTCATTGTAAGTCGTCCCGTGATTGGGCTAGGGTTAGATAGATGGCTTGCTGAGCGGCAGAGTGAACAGAGATTGCTGCACACAGGAGGTATGTGTGAATGTGGATGGAATTTGCTTGCAGCCAGATGTTGTAAAGGATGCACTGGTAAAAGAATCTTCTGGTAAAAATGGAATGAGACAAGTAGACATAACAGAGATAAATAAAGCAGAACTTCAAGGTAGCCATAACTGATGGTGAAACGGGGAACTGAAACACCAGTGGATACAAAGAAAACACTGCAGGTGCTGGAAGCCTTAGGAGATAACGCAAAGGCTGGTAACCTCAAGTTGAACTGCATTTGACTCAATTTCCACAATCCATAATAATTATGTCCATAGATTCAAAACAAGCAGGCAATGAGCCAGGCTCTCCCACAATATCTGGATACAGCCTGCCCCACTGGTAGTACAGATCAACCAGATGTTGTGGCTTGTTTAGCCAAATTATTTTTGTTAGAATTACTTGACTTTTATTAAAGAATAACTTACAGCCATGGAAAAAGCACAAGGAATTCATGGCTCAGTGGCCTTTAATATCCTTTTGTTTTGCTTAGCACGTCTAGCCTGTTGGATGAAAATACTGAATATTTGAAGGATATACAGTGACATAACCCATTTAATTCATTTTTAGAAACTGATTCCTTAAAACTAATAAGGGGTTCTTGTTTCTTCACAGGCATGGTTACCCTGACCCATACTACATGAAGAAAGTTTTGGCAGTTCTGGCAGAGCATGGACTTCGGTGAAATCACACGTCACATCACCCAGCTTGAGAACGTTTTAGCACTATACAGATTTTGCTGCAGATCCTTGTGTGAGCTGATTGTGTGCTTTCTCTTAAAAAATGTGCATTCATTATAAACAAAATACTGAACAGTGTCAAGGTCTGTTACTTCACAGTTGCTCATTTGGACAAATTGCTTTGGATGCTTTTGAATGATGATATGCTCTTGAGAATTAGTTTACTGTCATGTAGTTTCCAGAATACATTCCACTTATTTTACAGTAATCTGTATTTTTTATTAATAAATCGTAATATTCAGTACAAACAAAACATTGGCACTTGGATAAATTATATAGAAATGCAAAATCAGATGCATACATCAATTCTACTTTACAAGTTCAGATTGCAACCACAAACTAAAAACACTTCGGCACGTTGTTGTTGTTCCTTTCTGCACCTTGTGCCACATCAGGCAGCAACTTTGCAGTTTCATTAGCATTTGTCTGTTTTTTTTTAAATGAGGCTGAGTTGCTAGTTCAAGGCTCCACCCAGCACAAATGGAAAACGTACAAGAAGCTGGCCAGATTCGAAACCTGGTCTCATTGTGCCTGGGAGAAGCTTCCCCCCCCCCCCCCACCCCCCACCCCACCATCTTAACAGTCCTTGTCCTAATGCTACCATACCTCGTGCCTGATGGTAGGAGGAGTCAAAGAGATCGTGGGACAGATGGGAGGGATCCTTGAATCCTTGATAATGCTAAGGGCCCTACAAATGCTCCTGATGCTGATAAATATGTCTTACAGGTGGAAGTGAGGCCCTCTTAGCAGTTATCAATCTATTGCAAGCAGATGCCTTGCAATTCTGGTACCAGATTAATGCAGCTGATCAGGACACTCTTAATTGTGCTCCTGTAAAAAAAAATGGTTAGGCTGGGGGGGTGGGGGTGGGGGGGGGGGGGGGTTGTGGTGTGGGGAGCCTCATTCACCTCAGGAAGTGAGACACCACTGTACTTTCTTGACTAAAAAAGGTGTTGAGGGACCAGGTAAGATCAGGTTAAAAGGTAAAATGTGGACACCGTAAAGGTAAACAGGTTAAAAGGTAAAATGACAGATCTGTAGAAAAGGCAGTTTTGCATTCTTGCATCAGAGCTTGATGATCACAAGATCAGGGCCAAGGCCCAGATACACTTCTCAAATAACCCATTGTGTGGCTGGAGAAGTGAGAAAAAAGCAAAGTATTACAGATGCTCACAAATCTGAGATAAAAACACCATTTGCATCTGCAGAGAAAGAAACAGTTACAAGATCTGGGGAGAAAATGAAATAAGTTTCTAGTTGCAGACATAGCTGTGTGGTGGTAGAGGAAAGGGGAAGACAAGATAGAGTGGGGACAAAAAGATTGACTAGCATGTAGTGGTGCTGGTCACTGTTTGTCTGGAGGAGCTGCAAATTCATGAATGCAGTTCAAAACAGAGGACACAAAATAAACAACACTGGAAATACAAGACCAAAATAGTCAATTGCCTGACATTCGTAGATTTTCTGTGGAATTCTGAAGGCAGTGCTGTTTCCAAAGCTTACATTACATTGAGCATTACTGCATTGCATTTGCTCTATAGGGGCATTTGCAACACACTCTGTTATGTACCCCGTAACTGGGTGTCTGACCAGCAAAGATAGAAGAATCAGTTGGAGTCTGGTGGTACTATTTTCAAACAGTGTTTATTAGTAAAATATACAAATCAATATCAACAGTGCAAATATATAGATAATACACATTAGCAATACTAAACCTAAAAGTGTGGGTATAATAATAATCAATAATAAACAAGCTCTATCGATGTCTAGGGGATAATGAATTGTCACATGTAAATATAAAGTTCAGTTCAGTTCATACGTGCTGAGGTAGTTGTTGGTTCTTGTGTTTTAATCGTTGGAGAGAGAGAGAGAGAGCAAACAGTGACAGCTATTGTCAGTCAAACCTTCCTTTACGTTCTTGATCCGTCGATGTGTTGTGGCCATTCAGGCATGACCCCTCTCGCCTTCAGCTAGACCGTTCTTCTATGGTGGACTTGTCACCCAGGCAAGGGCGGACACACACACAAGCCCCCACTGGCCTCGCTATAACACTGTGAGTTAAACTGACCGATCCTTTGTTCGGTCCCCGATGCCCCACACCTTCTCGTAGGTTCCAACACTTAAGCAGTGCTCACTAGTGTGTCTGAGGGGTGTCTCCCCAGACCTCACTTTTATCCCCACTCACGGGGTCTCAGGTGTCAATCAGTTTTGAATGGCTTAGTCCATCAAACCAGCCCACTCCGGCTGTCCACTGAGTAATTTTAATGAACAGAATGGTACCAAGTAAACAGCTCTCTCTGGAGCCATAAGTCTTTCAGGAGTCATAATATGGTGGAACAACAAGACTCTTTCTCCCTGTGTTATCTCTCCCTTGTCTAAAGCAGATGTTCCAGTCCCAGTATGTTTTCCCTTTGTCTCTCTTTCTCTCTCATTAGCAGCGTGGTAACAGTAACAGTTTGTGATTCTCTCGGAGCGGGGGAATATGGGCAACTCTGTACCCTTCTGCCCATCAGAGCTGTTCATCCTTCGTAACAACTCAAACCTCCACCATTCCTCCAGATTAATCACTGATAATACTTGAGGGCTGCTTGCAGCCCTTCCTCAGACTGTGTTGGTCATTGATGCAAACAATACATTTCACTGTATGCTTTGATATTTATTACATGTGTAAAGCTAAATCTTCATCTTAAGCTTTAGAACTTTCTTCAAAACTAGGACCTCACATCTTCCCCAGCGCCACCATTAAAGGGAAGATCATTTGAATTGATTGATGTGTTTGTACTCCACGATTCCTTTATCTTCTTCCCCAAGTACTCACATGTTCCAAGTAAACAAGCGTTTTTAAAAAAAAATACCTACCACTAAAATGCACCACCCATTAGTCAGCTCAAGGCTAAAAGCAGAAGTTGGAATTACAGGGATATGCAACTGGAAGCCCAGGATCACTCTCAGTGTGAACAGTCTTCCAGTTTAAGACGACATTACTGAAGTTAGGCGGCAACTTACTGGTGGCTCATAAAGCGAAAACACAAAACAACTAAATACCTCATCAATAACAATAGACAATAGGTGCAGAAGTAGACCATTCGGCCCTTCGAGCCTGCACTGCCATTTTGAGATCATGGCTGATCATCTACTATCAATACCCGGTTCCTGCCTTGTCCCCATATCCCTTGATTCCCCTATCCATAAAAAGCATCCAGAGAATTGGCCTCCACTACCTTCCGAGGCAGTGCATTCCAGACCCCCACAACTCTCTGGGAGAAGAAGTTTTTCCTTAACTCTGTCCTAAATGACCTACCCCTTATTCTCAAACCATGCCCTCTGGTACTGGACTCTCCCAGCATCTGGAACATACTTCCTGCCTCTATCTTGTCCAATCCCTTAATAATCTTATATGTTTCAATCAGATCCCCTCTCAATCTCCTTAATTCCAGCGTGTACAAGCCCAGTCTCTCTAACCTCTCTGCGTAAGACAGTCCAGACTTCCCAGGAATTAACCTCGTGAATCTACGCTGCACTTCCTCTACAGCCAAGATGTCCTTCCTTAACCCTGGAGACCAAAACTGTACACAATACTCCAGGTGTGGTCTCACCAGGGCTCTGTACAAATGCAAGAGGATTTCCTTGCTCTTGTACTCAATTCCCTTTGTAATAAAGGCCAACATTCCATTAGCCTTCTTCACTGCCTGCTGCACTTGCTCATTCACCTTCAGTGACTGATGAACAAGGACTCCTAGATCTCTTTGTATTTCTCCCTTACCTAACTCTACACCGTTCAGATAATAATCTGCCTTCCTGTTCTTACTCCCAAAGTGGATAACCTCACACTTATTCACATTAAACGTCATCTGCCAAGTATCTGCCCACTCACCCAGCCTATCCAAGTCACCCTGAATTCTCCTAACATCCTCATCACATGTCACACTGCCACCCAGCTTAGTATCATCAGCAAATTTGCTGATGTTATTCTCAATGCCTTCATCCAAATCGTTGACGTAAATTGTAAACAGCTGTGGTCCCAATACCAAGCCCTGTGGCACCCCACTAGTCACCACCTGCCATTCCGAGAAACACCCATTCACCGCTACCCTTTGCTTTCTATCTGCCAACCAGTTTTCTATCCATGTCAATGTCTTCCCCCCGATGCCCTGAGCTTTGATTTTACCCACCAATCTCCTATGTGGGACCTTATCAAATGCCTTCTGAAAATCGAGGTACACTACATCCACTGGATCTCCCCTGTCTAACTTCCTGGTTACATCCTCGAAAAACTCCAACAGATTAGTCAAGCATGATTTACCCTTGGTAAATCCATGCTGGCTTGGCCCAATCCTATCACTGCTATCTAGATATGCCACTATTTCATCCTTAATAATGGACTCTAGCATCTTCCCCACCACCTATGTCAAGCTGACAGGTTGATAGTTCTCTGTTTTCTCCCTCCCTCCTTTCTTAAAAAGTGGGATAACATTAGCCATTCTCCAATCCTCAGGAACTGATACTGAATCTAAGGAACATTGGAAAATGATTACCAATGCATCCGCAATTTCCAGGGCCACCTCCTTTAGTACCCTAGGATGCAGACCATCTGGACCTGGGGATTTGTCAGCCTTCAGTCCCATCAGTCTTCTCATCACCATTTCCTTCCTAATGTCAATCTGTTTCATTTCCTCTGTTACCCTATGTCCTTGGCCCATCCATACATCTGGGAGATTGCTTGTGTCTTCCTTAGTGAAAACAGATCTGAAGTACTCATTAAATTCTTCTGCCATTTCTCTGTTTCCCATAACAATTTCACCCAATTCATTCTTCAAGGGCCCAACATTGTTCTTAACTATCTTCTTTCTCTTCACATACCTAAAAAAGCTTTTGCTATCTTCCTTTATATTCCTAGCTAGCTTGCGTTCGTACCTCATTTTTTCTCCCCGTATTGTCTTTTTAGTTAAGTTCTGTTGTTCCTTAAAAACTTCCCAATCATCTGTCCTCCCACTCATCTTAGCTCTGTCATATTTCCTTTTTTTTAATGCTATGCAATCTCGGACTTCCTTTGTCAACCACTGTGGCCCCTTTCCCCCCTTTGAATCCTTCCTTCTCTGGGGGATGAACTGATTTTGCACCTTGTGCATTATTCCCAAGAATACCTGCCATTGCTGTTCCACTGTCTTTTCTGCTAGGCTATCCGTCCAGTCAACTTTGGCCAGCTCCTCCCTCATGGCTCCATAGTTTCCCCTGTTCAACTGCAACACTGACACCTCCGAGCTGCCCTTATCCTTCTCAAATTGCAGATAAAAGCTAATCATATTATGATCACTACCTCCTAACGGCTCCTTTACTGCAAGATCGCTTATCAAATCCTGTTCATTACATAACACTAAATCCAGAATAGTCTTGTCCCTGGTCGGCTCTCGTACAAGCTGTTCCAAGAATGCATCCCATAGGCACTCTACAAACTCCCTATCCTGGGGTCCAGCACCAACCTGATTCTCCCAGTTCACCTGCATGTTGAAATCCCCCATAACTACTGTGACATTTCCTTTGCCACATGCCAATGTTAACTCCATATTCAACTTGCACCCAATACCAATGCTACTGTTTGGTGGCCTGTAGACAACACCCATTTGGGTCCTTTTGCCCTTACTGTTCCTCAGTTCTATCCACACAGACTCTACTTCTCCTGACCCTATGTCCCCCCTTGCAAAGGACTGAATCTCATTCCTCACCAACAGGGCCACCCCACCCCCTCTGCCCACATTTCTGTCCCTACGATAGCACGTATACCCTTGTACATTCATTTCCCAGGTCTGATCTCCCTGCAGCCATGTCTCCGTTATCCCAACAACATCATAGTTACCCATTCGCACCTGGGCACCTGGGAAATTGTGGTAAGCGATCACTAAACAATGACGAGGCGAGCGAAGGCGAGGATGACCCGAGGGTCGAGGCATAGTCGGAGCGAGGTCAAGGCATGGTCAAGGAGTAGTCGAAGTGAGGTTGGGACGCGGTCAAGACGGAGATGGGGCACACAGAGAAAAGCCAGAGTGGAGGAGTTCTTGTAGCTTGTCCACCTGAACCACAAGAGAGGTCTAATCGATCTAAGCTACAGTCTAAAATGTGGCAGCAGGCTCCAGGCTCAGAGCGTATCGAAGCGACAGGGCCTGGGTCTTAGTGTAGAGAATGACCTAGTCTTGGACATTTAAATATGGGCCAGATGGACAGAATGTCAGGACCAGAGGGGAGGGACAGGCTGCTCCACCAAGTTTGCCCCGCTTGCTGCAGTGCTGAGGCTGTGAAGCTGCTCCAGCTGCAAGCTCCACAACAAAATGTCCCCCCCCCCAGCATCTTAGGTGTTTTTGTGTTTTTTTTAAAATAAAAAGTGGGTTCTTTGAGGTTTCTTGTTTTGTGGCTGCCTGCCAGTGGACAAATTTCAAAGTTGTATAATTTGTACATCAATAATAAATGTACTTTGAACTTTTTGCAAATTCAGTGCTGAGATGGCATTTCACTTCTCTAATGTACAGGGTGGAGATACATCTCTACCATACGTGCAAGGGGCTCCTTCCCCCCGCTAGCCCGCAGGCAAGGTGTGGCAGCTGCATAGGCCCCAGCTCAGGTCACGTGAAGGCATGGGATCAGGTGGTGCATATCACAAGTCCTGGCTATGCAACCGCTGATGCCAGGCAATCACTGAAGAGTACTGGTAATGGCCGAGGTCACTCGCCTTGTAAAGACACTACCCGGAAGCAGGCAATGGCAAGGCACTTCTGTAGAAAATTCTGCCCAGAACAATCATGGTTATGGAAAGACCACAATCACCCACATCATACCGCAGCACATAGTGAATAAACAAATGTACAGGGCACCAAGTCAGAAGCAAAGCGGTAGAGCTTCCATGGGAAATGGTTGGATCATGAGATAACCTAAATGGGCACAGGTGTTGCTTTGACTACAATGCCATGCAGGAATGGTAAACCAGACTTATTGGTTTCTGACAATAATCCAACTCTTATCATACAGCTTCCCCCTACTCCCTTCCAACCACTATTGAAGATTTGTCTACCTGCTCCTTACAGGCAGAGGATCACCACCTTCTTCCCCGTCAGTACCACCCTATCCATTACCACACACGCCTTTTCTCCACCCACACCCCTCCAAAAAAAAATTCTGCAACCAACTGCCTCATTGCCCCATTCCTAATGAAATAAGATCAGTGATCCGAAGTACCATTTCTTGCCAGATGTTCTACAGTCCAGTTAATAGTCCAGCATTGATTTTTTTTTAAAAAAGGCAGGGAAATATTAAAGTTCGAGCAGCAGTGGTAAAAGTATAGCACACCCAAATTCCTTTCAAAGGAATGTTTTGAAATTAAATCATGCAAGTTCAGTTTCATTTGAAAGCAACTGTACTAGAAAGCAGTTTGCAACTAATTCAATACTTATAACAGTGAGTTATGTTGCAATGTCAAAGTGAACCCTGCTGAACAGATTTGAGACCAGGCCAAGGATTGTGGCCAGTTTTCATTCCCATTGCATATTAGATACCCAGCAATTTGTAGATTTTTGTAAACAACTCAATGCAGTGTTCACACATGAAGTTTAATACAGTTTAAATCCATTTGCAAAAGAGAAGGCAGGGGATCAGAAACCACAAGAGACCAGCACTAGCATATAGAAAAACTACAGCAATCCAGAGTAATCAGTATGCATTTTATTAAACATTTAAGGCATGTGGTAATACCTGGCATAAACAGCATTACATTTCATTGTAGAATCCATCTAAACAGCAGCTGCCTCACATGTACAAAAGCAGGTTTGATGAGATTAAATCAAGCACAGTTAACATTTGACCTGTTTGTTTCCCCCACCCCCCCCCAAAACACTACTATTCTTGCCTTTAACAAATTTACAGTTGCAAGACCTTTGAGCATTTCTAAATGAACTCTTCTTACAAGCTGCTGTAGAGATGCTCAGCCCTGAACACATTTAACTGTTCAACGTTTGGAACAAAACTTATCCCTTTTTCTAAAAAAATAATCATCCAATCAGTATTTAAAATGGAAGTTAATATCCACCAATAAATTCCTTCAACTTCATGCCAGCAGATATCATTAGGTAATAGTACATTTTAAAGCCAGACAACATCATCATTGTTGCATATTCTCTGGGAAAACCATTATACTGCGAATGTTATCAACAGAATCATCCTATTGTGTAGAGATAACTGCTCGTCTCACAGCAATTTTTTAAAACTAGAGAACACTTCAAGATACACTACCAACTAGCCAGTCAAGGGCAGGCTAATAGGATTGCACTCAAATCTTTGCTGCAATTTTACAGTTGAATTTACAATATTACTGCCAAGACTATGCTAAACTACTAATATTTGAAGTTGGTTGAATCTCAGATCACCAACTCCTTTTCCCCATTTGGCAAGCACAGTTTGCAAGGCAGGGGAGGGAAGTGAGATGCAGAGGAATGCCTCTTGGGACTGTTACACCCAACAGCATCAAATAATAGGTTTACATTTTTTTTCTTAAAGATTTTGGCAAATTGCCAAGGGATACTTGCCTCTTGGCAGAATTTCAGTAACAGACCCACACTGAGTAGGTCCTCAGGATACAACTAGCACCTCTAATAATTGATTACTGGTCACAAATTGAAGTATAAAGGTTTAGTCCTCATTAGTGGCTCTAGTTGAACCATTGGATCAACCCACTTCAAAAACTTGCAATAGGCAATGGATTTGGAAAAGAAGATGTAAACAAGCCTACTCTTAACTTCAAATGTGAGCTTAATGCCTCATTCAAGAAAATATGCCCCTACTTTTAGTTCAAGGCTTCCTACTTCAAAAAGGAATGCTTTTCAGTAAATGCTCAGCTGGAGTTCTTTCCAAAGTTTTTGTTTTCAGTTTAGAATGAATTACCCGAATACCCTCAGCAGCCTAGGTGTATATGTGGACAAAGGATTTGCAACTGTAAAACAAAGGCAGGTTTTAAGCCATATTAAGGCTGAATTCACTCTTTAAAATCCAGACAAAATGGAGAGTTCCATTGGAATGACCTTCATAATCCTTTCCTTTGACATCAACTACTTAACTGGATACATTAAAATCACATATTCCAGTCACATCTAAAACTACTGGTTCCTTGGCTTTAAGTCATTGGCACATTTTCCAAGATAGAAGACAATAGTTTAGAGCTGTAGCTCAGGCTCAGTTTTAAATAAGGAAATGTATTATGTGAATTTTCAAACACTATCTTGGTGGACTGATGAATAGATCACAAATCCATCTAGCTTTAATTGTTTATTCCACATGTTAATTATTCTTGGAGACGGGTGGAACTGGGAAGTGAAGCTCTGGCTGCAGAAACCTGCAAACTTGCCTAACTAGTTTCCAGCACAGAAGTGGAAATCTTGCCGATCATCTTTTCTCTTACCTGGGAGAAGAAATTATATTCTTCCCCATAAACTTCTCTCAAATGCAAGAGCTAGAAGCAAAACCATTATACCATCTGCAAAATAGATATAGTGCCAAGTGTAATCTCTGGATTGGACAGTGCAAGGCAACACCTTTCAGAAGTGGAATGGTTCTCAACCAACAAACACTAAGGAGTAATACAGGATGGAGGAATCTAACAGGAATTGCATCAGAAGTACAATAGCCAATAACAATACAAGTATTTTAGTTGATGTATGATTATTAGAAGATTTGCAGTTTGCTGGCAAAGTCTGCGAATACATTGTCATCAAAACTGTTTCACGGGGCAGCAAACAAGATGCCTCTTTGGCTCACGTGTATGCGTCAACTCTAACTTGGTATTTATACACAAGGCAAAGGATTGTTTGTCCACATGGGTAATGAGATTCTTTCAGCTCTTTGGTCCAAGTTGTTATGCAAGATTGTAGACCTTGCACATTACATTTGACAACAGAAAATCTCAGGATTTAATCAATTTTTCTACAGAATTTCCATTCCATTTCACAGCATTGAAGGGCTAAAAAGGTGGCCACAATGACAACAGACTACTCCAGTGAAGTTTGTGTTCTCAAAGATCTCTGCCAAGAGTGAGATGGGACAAAAGATACTGAGGGACTTCTTCACTTGTTTCAAATTTATTTTCCCCCTCTCCCAAAGAGAGACAAGTATCTGAGAGTCCACAGGTAGATTAGTTGTGTTGTTTAAAAAATAAAATGAATAGAACACAATGGATTTTTGAAATCCACATTGCACAGATTAAAAGTTTGGCTACCACTAGTGTGTAGCCCAAATTATAAACAGAATACAATTTAGACAAACACCTTTCAATGTTCTCTCTAATATGTGTGCATGCACACCTTTTGCTACTGGTGCAAAAAGAATTTAAACTGCACACAAGGTTGCCACCCTCTACCTCATTGGCTTGTTAAGTACATTTCACAATCATACTTCCTTTTCTGGGTTCTGAAGCAGACAATGTTGACAACATGGAGTTGGCGATGATCTGTCTGGTGATTTTAGAACTGGCTTATTTATACCATTTTTATTAAAATTGATTCACCCTGTCAAATTCCAAAGAAGCAAAAGAACTGCTAGTTCATTTAAAGTGGAATGGCTTAATGAAACGGTAGAAACTGCTACTCTGAAAGCTCGAGGTCAGGAATGTTCAGCTACAAGAAATATTTATGTACAATACAGAAACTGGTGTTACCTGTGCATATTGTCATGAAACAGAAGTTACTGGAGCATTTGCAAGTGGTTAGAAGGGGAGTGATATTTGGAAACTTGACTTTTTAAAAGCACCATTTCACAAACAAATCGCATATGGATGGTGCGCAAAAGCTCTAGTGAAAAAATCCTTTATTACCCACTACAGGCCTACTATGTTTTGAGAGTGTAGATTAACAACCACAAAAACAATCAAACCAGATGAGATCAGATTTCTTATTGACAGCTGTTAAAATGAATACCTTTATAGAAAATTCAGTGCACACGTTACTTGGCAAAAAAATTGCCCAGCACAAGATTTTTGCTAACACTGGTCATCACACATTAGAGGGAACATTGATCTTTTTAGTCAACTATTAGAAATATCAGAATTCCATGCAAAGGCTTCCTTTTAGTTAAACTAAATATGTTAACAGGCGTTTGGATAATTTAGTAGAGAAAGTTCTAATGAAGACAAAATTCACTGGCTCAAAAATATTCAGTGCACCGAATTAAATCGGGTTTAGTCCAAGTGTCACATATTCTCTCTAACCACTTGGAAAACAAACTCAACCATACCCAATGAAGAGATTTAAAAGAAATATTTTGGATGTATGACACTTGTAGAGTTTGGATAAAGTTTCTAAACAAAAAGGAACTAATAATTACATGCTTCTAAAAATATTGGCAAGAACTAAAGTTTCTTTAGATCTGGCATGTTATCATTCATGGACTTTTTGAACCTTGCAGGTTGCTGTCAAGCTTTCCTGCGTCTCATGTACTGAATGTATATGAGAGGGCATTCTGTGTAAATTACCTACAAGCAAGATAGAACTGCACATTTGTTCCACAGTTTTCTGTTTCTTGTGTTATTCATGGTCACACAGCTTCCCAGTACCACAAACAAATGGCGACAAGAGTGACAAGCCCTCGTGTGATATTTGTTGTTTTGTTCCCTTTGGCACGAAGGGTCTGTGTGCAACTCTGGGAATGGACCGCTGTACGATGCGGGCAGGTGAGAAGACACCACACCAAAAAAAAAAGCAGCCGCAGGGAATGCTGCAAGTGAAGAATTGGAGGCGAGAGAACAGGAACTGGAACTTAGCAGAACAAGTGAGAGGGAGAAACAAAGACTAGTTCCAGAAAAGTTAACATGATTGCATATTGAAGTATGGGGTCAGATGACAAAAGTGACAGAGCAATGGAGTTAATATACTGAAAGATTTGACTATTCTGCACTATTCTGCACTGATGATATTCGTGTTCCAACTTTTCTGACTGATGGGTACAAAGCTTTTAATTTATTGTGCTGTCTCATGCCGTCTGCTAGGCTTGGCAATAAGTCTTACAAAGATATAGTTAAAGGGTCACAATTCACCTAAACCTTTGATCATCACTGAGGTTTAGATTTCATAAGAGATCAGAGGAAGGCAAGTCTATCTCAGTCTATGGTGGTGGTGAAGCAATCGTCAGAACACTGATTTTGGGCAGTCACTGAATGACATGTTTTATGATACATTGTTTGTGTAGAGGCAATTCAGAAATTTTTGCTTACAGAAGACAAACATTACAGCAGGCAATTGAGGTCAGTACATCTGCGGAGATGGCAGCTAAAGAAGCACAGCTATTAAGCGCATTTTCCCAAGTTCATAAAGCTTCTACAGACACCTTTTGGCAATCAATGTTACTGTTGTGGCACAACTGGGTATCAAGCAAAGAATGCTGGTATAAGGATTGAGATTGCCAAAGCTGAGGTGAAAAAAAAGTGACATTGAACACCTGTAAAGGTAAAAAGATAGTCAATTAAAAACTAATAAAGAAAACTGACTTTTGGAAAAAAAAAAGCAACAAGATGGAGCGTACTGAGGATGGACTGAGTGGCTCTCACTCTGTGGTTGAAAGGGCTTTGTATGTTTTATCTGTTTCAGGGCACGACAATGTCTTTTGGGTGACTGCGATTGGATGTGGCCACAGTGAGGATGCAGGGGGACACAGGAGCTGCAGTATCATTGGTGTCATACAGTTTACAAGGAGAAATTGCAGGATCTCACCCCAGAAGGGGCAAGGTTGACTTTAAAGGCTTTCACTGGTGAGGCTGTTCCAGTGAGAGGAGTGGTACACGTTACAGTAGAGATTAATGAGCAGAGAAAGAAACGTCCACTGTACATTTTTAAAGATCATTATCCAGTGTTTCTGGGCCACTCGTGGTTGGAGCAACTCAAACTCAACTGGCACAAGAGCACCTGAGTGGTGGGAGTGCTGGTCTGCCAGAGGTATTAAAGAAATATGCAGAAGCATTCAGTGGAGAACGGGGCAGTATGAAAGGAGTTACTACCACCACAACACCCAAATGCCTGAAGACCAGACCTGTCCCAGACAGTCTCAAACTAAAGGTAGAGGCTGAATTGGAAAGACTGGTCCAGATTAAGTATTGGAATCAGTGTGCAAATGAATAACTCCAGTGGTTCCTGTCCTAAAAAGAGATTGTTTGGCATCACCTGGGCTCCTGCACTTTTTCAGGGAGCAATGGACCAGATCCTGAGTGGGTTGACAGGGGTACAATGCTATTTGGTCAACTTGCTCCTTACTGGGAAAAGTGACCCCCAGCACCTACAAAACTTGGTTGCTGCACTACAAAGACTCCAGGAATGTGGACTAAGGGCTCAGAAGGAAAAGTGTGAGTTCTTTGAACCATCGATGGAATATTTGGGCCATGTGATCAACAACCCATGGCTTCACAAGGCACCAAAGGGGAAGGAAATCGTGGAGACTCCATCACCACGCAAGTCAATTAAGATCTTTCTTAATACTACTAACATACTACGCAAAGTTTGTTCCTAACCGAGCTAGCACGCTGAAAGCACGTCATGGACATTTAATAAATCAACACACTGGCAGTGGACAGATCACTGTGAAGAGGCTTTTAGAAAGGGTCAAGTTAGCTTTGTCACAATCTGAAGCACTCACATACTTCAACCAGTCATTGCCCATATAGTTGGTCTGTGACTCATCACCCTATGGTGTCGGGGTAGTTATCTCACACATCATGCCAGCAGGTGAAGAGCGTCCACCGGCTTTCACATCAAGGATATTAAGCAAGGCAGAAAGCCACCATGCCCAGATTGAGCAGGAAGCGCTCGCAATGGTCTTTGGAGTTAAGAAATTCCATCAATTCCTCTTTGAGCAACAATTTACAGAACTGACAGATCACTCCTTGACGTCAGTTTTGAAGGAATACATGTTGGGCATTTCTCCCCTGGCTGCTAGTCGAATGCAATGTCAGGCTCTGTTACTATCTGCACAACAGTACGATACAAGGTACAGGAGGTCTGAATGCTGATGGACTATCCAGACTCCCCTTACCTATTACAGCTCCGGAGCCATCCCCAAAAGTGGTCTTTTACTTCAAGGAAGCATCTACAGCTCCGACAACTGTGGCACATCCAGAAGCACACACGTACTGACCCTGCTCTATGCAAGTGGTGGACATGGTAACTCAGGAGTGGAAAGGAGGGCCAACCATAGAACTGAAACCTTAGCTGGCTCGATGGAAGGAGCTCACGGTTCAAGATGTTTACAATTGGGCCACTGCATTGTCATTCCTCCACCATTAAGAAAGCACAGCTTGACGAACTACATGCAGGGTATTGGTGTAGTGTACATGAAAGAAATTGCACACTGCTACCTCTGGTGGCCAGGACTGGATGTAACCATTGAAGAAAAGGTCAAAGCACACCCACATTGTCAGCGAGTGAGAAATGTTTCTCAACTTGCTCCTTTGCATCCATGGGAATGGCCTGAAGAACCATGGCAGAGAGTCACAGACTTTGCAAGACCTGTAGAAGGCCACATGTTCTCAGTTGTAGTGGATGCACATGGCAAATGGCCTGAGGCTGCCATCATGAACAGCACCACATCTGAAAAATGAACTGAGCAGCTACGTTCCACCTTTAGCCAGCTTGGACTTCCTCAGCTTGTATGTGACAATGGCCCACAACTCTGTCTGAAGAGTTCAAGGCATTTATGGAAGCAAATTGTATTCAGCACATCAAGTCTGCACGTGTTACACATACTGAACGTAATGTGAGGGGTCATTCTGGGTGGATGACGTACAAGCAAAATGAACAGCAGCATGTTTGTTCCACACCTCTCCACTTCTCGTGTTATTCACAGCCACCTGGTATCCCAGTACAACAAACACAAGTCATGTCTAGAAGAGGCTAACACTACAACCAAATGCATTTTTTTTTTAAAAAATCACTTTCCATATTTAAGAAACATTCATTTTGAAATCTGAATTAATATCTGCAGAAATATCCGAGAAAGAATTTAACAAAATGAGAATTCAAGGCACTGGTTTTGTATTCTGGTTTGGCTGGCAACTACGATTTGATAGGCAGATCTACATTGGTTTGTTGCCCCAGATATATGGCACCATCAGTGGGAAAAAAACCCCAGACACGAATACCCGAATCTCAAACAAAAGCACAAAAATCAGACCTGGTAACTACGACCCAATTGTCCTTTGCAGAATAAAGGAATGTTAAGTAAAATTAGCTGGGAGCTGTTGAAATACAACTTTATTCAGAAGTTGGAGCTTATAATGTCCAGATGGCATGTGTTTCACCCAAAAGTTAAAAAGTTATGAGCTCTGGTGCAACAATAAAATGGTACTCTATTTTGAAGCACTAAAGCAAGGTAAAGTTGCTAGTACTACTGCAAACTTACAGCACTTCATGCTTGAGGTGGTGTAAACAAGTTGTTCAGCTCCATAAAATCATGCTTAAACATTTTGCTGCAACTGGAAAACTACTTGAATGGAGTAATTCATATTGGTTTCAGTGGATCAAATTAAGTGCATCAGCTTTGGCTTACATTATTAATTCTTAAAAACATGTTAATCTTGGGTGTCTGCAGCAGATTTGTATTTGGCTTCAAAAGATCATTTTCTCCTACACGAGGAGGCAACACATAGAGATGGAAGTGGTCAGACCATTTCAGAATAGATCCACTTTTGGGACTTGTAGGTTTAAGGTTTTGACAGTGAAGCTCAGATGGCAAATATGGAACTAGATTAGAGGGTGCACATCACTGGCTCCATGTTTCCCCTCAGTGTACCTTGTACTGCTGAGGCATGGGTGGGGGGGGGGGGGAAGTAAAAAGGGGGTGTTAGTTTAACATTTTCTAGCTAGAGAAAATAAGTGGAATCCATTTTAAACAGTAGCCATGCCAAACTAGAGCATAAACCTGGCAAGTTAATTATATCTGCACAAACATTTGAACAGCAGATAAAAAACCCTTGGCATCAAACTAAAACTAAACCTGGATGTTATTCCAGATTAGACCAACACAGAAAAGTTGCCTTTGGCAAGTTTATATTTTGGGAAAGTGGAGATATTCTACAATTTGATCATTTAAGAAGATCCCCATTGTACAAGAGTTGGGAGCTTCACCTTGTTCTGAGTGGGACTTGGAGCTAATCTTTCACAAAAGGAAGAGAATATTTCTACAAGTTATAATTGACAAAGCTCAAAGCACTTCAGTAGAAACCCAAAGAGAAAGAAACTCATTTAGAATTGAATGGCTTCTATTTTCCTCAATGATACCTTTAGTACAGAAACTTAACATGCCTCAGAATTTTACTATTCAATTATCTGTCAAGCCAAATCAACTGGCCATGGACATTACACAACCCTACAATTGTCTCAATTGGCACCTTTGAAAATTCTTAAACCATGGATTCAAACTACTAACCGAGAATGAAGTCAGTATCCCCCCAGTTTTAGGGTTCTATACAAAACTTGTTGGGGAAAAGCTTAATATGAAACTGTAGGAAGGGATGGCTGCTGCAAATTATACATCGAGAGCACCATTTGAGGAGAGCCATTTGAAGCCATTGATTAAAAAAGTGGTTTGAAGGATTCTTACCATTACCCAAAACATGCTGTCCACAGCAAACAGCTAAGACCTTGCCTCTAACTGCTTGTTAGACACCATAAATCAGTTAGTTACTTCATGGAAGGCCACAAAGACAATTCATAGCAGTGGTCTGAAAAGGACAACATGCAGTTTACTGCAAGTCAATTTCCTATGCATTTACCAGGCTTCTGACAGAACTTCATGGGTGGCGGGTAGCAAGATATAAAGGGAACAATACTAACATTACAACAGTGTCACAAGCAAGCAAACTCTCAAGTCTGGTTATAGGAGTAAATCAGTCAGGAATCACTTCCCTACTTCAGCCAAACTATCACATCTACCTTCAGGTCAAAAGAAATGAATGTTAGGAATTTTAGCTAATTCATGAGGTTATCCCCTGCTTATAGAAACACTTAATTTTCAGTTGTTTTGGCTTCAGTTGTGGCATCAGTTGTTGTGGCATCAGTTGTCTTGACTTCAGGGACCAGAATGATTTTTCCAATGTTCTTGTGCTCCTGCATATGCTTCATAGCATCACCAATCTGCAGAGGAAGAAAAATTCACACTTAGGAAATGGTACACAAAACACAATTCATTCTGGTTAAAGATGACTACAGCAAACATTTTAGCAGGGGGAAAAAAAAATCATGCCATCCAGGCAACAAGTTTTACTGATGTAAATACTTGTTTGTCCTGAAGTGACAAGTTCAAGCTTATCGTCATCTGACTGTACAATATACAACCAAACGTAGCAACATTCCCCCAGACCACTCAAAACATTACAGCAGTAACAAAACAAGTTTTTAAAAATTCTAAATGCCACCATCTACCAAGTGGGTGCTTAAGGACTAGGTTACTTGAAGCAAGGCAGTACAGAACAATGCCATCTTGCCCTATCCTGCCAGAGGAATCCCACATTGATAAAGTGTAATGTTGATTCATTTAAATCCAGTGCAGAGATGGAGAAAATTACCAGACAAAAAGGGCACTTTGGACCATCAAAATTCTTCAATACCATACGAGGGCAAACAAGCAGCAAATTTCCATCGCCATTATGGCAACTTAAGAGTCAATAGCACAATGGATTACTTGAAGGCAAAATTGAACCTCGTGATAACAGTTTGCATTTTAATCAACCTTAAACTGTCTGTCATTATAAATACTACAAACACTTAAAACATACAATATCAAATTTCTACAGATTTTATGGAGAGCAATTCTGACTGGCTCTGGAATGGAGACTCCAATGCACAGGATTAAAAAAGAGAAAACAAAAAGGCTGCAGAGGGTTGGAGACTCAACCAGCTCCATCGTGGGCACAAGCCTCCCCAGCATGGAGGACATCTTTAAGATGCAGTATCCATCACTATGGACCCTCACTGTCCAGGATATGCCCTCTTCTCACTACTACCATCAGTGAGAAGGTATAGGAGCCTGAAGATACACAATGTTTTAGGAACAGATTCTCCTCTGGCATTATATTTCTGAATGTCCATCAACACAATCCTGTTATTCCTCTTCTACAGTTATCATTGCAATTTTTAATGTCTTACACTATACTGCTGCCACAAAACTTGTCATGTCAATTATAAACCCGATTTGATTCAATTCCAAAGTGCACTCCCCCCAAAAAAGATAGTTAAAAACAATTGAGTTTGAATATCCATTTAAAAAGTACAAAGCAATCTTTTTACTGGACAATAACTACAGTGTGCACTGGAAAGTCTGTCTTTTATTAGCACAATAACAATTATGACCAGATCTGGAAAAGTTAACATTCACTTTTTAAAGCACATGGATCAGCTTATCTGCTCAGAAACCCTGAAGCCACCAGTAACACAAAATGCTGGAGAAACTCAAGTGGGCCAGGCAGCACCTATGGAGGAAAATGAACAGTTGATGTTTTGGGTAGAGACCCTTCATCAGGGCATTTGTTCACTTCCTTCTGTGGGATGCTGCCTGGCCCACTGAGCTCCTCCAGCTGTGCATTACTTCAGAATTCCAGTTTCTGAAGCCTCATGTCTCCAGGTTGAAGTCACCACTTGATGGCTTCCTACACAACAGAATTTGTGAAACCAAGTCAAACAATATTAACCTTAATACCATGTCACCCACTCCAAAAGTATATTATAATGGTAGTGATTAAGTAGTTCAGTCTAACTTACAATTACATCATTTCATCCATTAAATACATTCTGCAGAGGTCACACGTTTAGCGCAGTGCTTTAGGAGGAACCGATTACAGCAAACCATTAGCAAGACATCTTACGCTGTTGTTGCCAGAGACCAATTGTAAAATAGACTTGTCAAGTGCAGGATTAGATTTTATGCCAGTGTAGCATCACACATGATAGTCAAATAATATCTTCTGGACATGGACACAGTTGTGCTCAAACAGCCCCATTCCCCAATTGTGCAACGGTATCTCATTATCAGACTTCATAAAATTATCACATTGTATGCAACTGCTAAGGGTAGACTCATCGGCAAAGATTACTGTTATATTAAGTTGATTTGGTCATTCTTAAAATCACAATTGATACCAAAGAAAGCAACATTGCACTGAAAAGAAAGTGTAAAATAATAAAGTGTAAAAGTCAGATTATTTTCTGAACAGGGAGAAAATTCAGAAATCTGAGGTGCAAAGGGTCTTGGGAGTCAACCGTGGGGACATTTCTCAATGACAATTTAATCAATAAACTTTTCCCCAGCCCTCCTACAAACCCGTCAGTCTGCTACAGACTTTAGTAGCAACTTCCAAGTGAAAACAAACCTTAAAACATCAAATGCAATAGTTGTGAAGACAAATGCAATGTTAGCATTTATTTAAGACTAGAACATCAAAGCAAGGATATAATGTTGAGACTTTACAAAGCATTGATCAGACTGCACTTGAAGTATTGAGAGCAATTTTGGTCCCCTTATCCAAGAAAGGATGTACTGGCATTGAGGAGAGTCGTGGAGGTGGTTCATGAGAATGATCCCTGGAATGAAAGGGTTAACATATGGAGAGATTTTGATGGCTCTGGGTCTGTACTTGGAGTTTAGAAGAAAGTGAGGTTGGTGAGAACTGGATAGAGCCAACATGGCATCTAGGACCAGAGGCCACAGCTTCAGAATAAAAGGAGATCCCTTCAGAACAGGTGGAGGAATTTCTTTAGCCAGAGGGTGATGAATCTGTGGAATTCATTGCCACAGATGGCCATGGATGCCAAGTCATTGGGTATATTTAAAGCAGAGGTTGATAGGTTCTTGATTAGTAAGGGTGTCAAACGTTACAGGGTGAAGACAGGAGAATGGGGTTGAGCACGGAATGTAGCAGACTCAATGGGCTAAATGGCCTGTGCTCATTTTCCTTTTTCTAACTGTGATGGGGTGGGGCACAGAAAATAAGAAAACTCAATTTAATCTCTTCTTGCTGTGACTTCCTGATTACACGAATACCTGATTCAATGCCAACTGTGGGGACATTTCTCAATGACAATTTAATCAATAAACTTTTCCCCAGCCCTCCTGCAAACCCGTCAGTCTGCTACAGACTTTAGTAGCAACTTAAAAGTGAAAACAAACCTTAAAACAGCAAATGCAATGGTTTGCACACTGAGTTTTACATCAGTAAACTACATCTTCCAACTGCCAAGTGTTAAAAACATCTGTCCTGACTCAAAGCATTTGCTCCATACTTGAAGTAAACAGGCTTATTACAGGGCTTACTTATTGCCAAGGCGTCAATGCACTGCTCCTCCCAACTCCTCACTGCCAAGGAAGAGGTGCCTTTGCAAAAACTGACAACTATTTGTTCTGTAACACCAAGTTTGATACCACACTAAACATCAAAACACCCTTCCATTTGGTTTTCAGTGGGACACCAAATCAATGAAAATTGAATACCTCCCAAAAACAGCACAAAATTATTCCACAAACTTGTTCCCACACTAGCTTCCTTTTAGAGGACAAATGGTTTGTGACCTCACAGTACAAGAGCACCTCAGCTCCCTGCCCACACTCCTTTCCTGCTGGGATGAGATAGTTGCTACAAAAAAAATAAAGCAGCAAACAGAACTAGAGACACATCGACAAAGGAGGAAATGGAGGACTTCAATGCCAACACAATAGCAGAGATGTAAAGGTCTAACATATAAACAAGTGCTTTGTAAAGCCACTTTTAGTATTCCCTCCACAACCCCAGCCGACTGAAACGGAGTCTGAGCCGTTTACATCTGCAATGCATGACAGGGTCTCGATCGCTCAGAAAAGACACCGGACTGCAGTTCTTCCTCAGTTCTGCAATGTTGGATTTATGCTGAAGTATCTTCAACACAGACATGTGCTGCTAAAGGGGGGGGGGGGGTGAAGAGAAGAAAGTGCATCCAACAATAGAAGGAAATTTCTCTCAAGTTCCTCCTATTGAAATAAAATACAGCAGATAATATTTATACCATGCTGGTTATTGTAGCCAGCAAACTGTAATCTGCAGACAAGTGTACAAGTTGCATTTTCAGCTGGCGAACATTCTTTCCGAATACAAAAAATATACAGGCAGAACTGTCACTTGGTACCAATATCCCTGTTCCATGTTAATCTGCACCTGGTTCAAAAAAAGTTAGCAGAAAAATAAGATACAACAGCAGTGGCGAAATTACTGAACTTGTCAAGTGCTGGAACTAAATAGTCAAAGCTATCCAAATTCTATCATGGTAACTGGGCAAGTTCAAAAAAAAATACTAGCAATAGGAAGTGACTGGATTTCTGTTTTTAAAGTTAAGGGCTATTCTGCTTATGCACTCCAGAAAATAAATAGAAATTCTACACAGAGGTCAGAATTAGGTTTATTATCACTGACATGTCACAAAATATGAGTGGTACAGTGCAAGGCAAATCAAATAGTCCAAAAGCAGAATGGGAGGTAGCATTTTTAGACCATACAAAAAAAATCTGATGGCAGAGGGGAAGAAGCTGATCTTAAATGTTGAGTGGGTCTTCAGGCTCCTCTACTGCATCCCCAATGAGTAGTAATGAGTACTGCTAACTGTACAACTTTCACAGGAAGTTAAACGTTTCACGTTTCTTAAAACTGCATGTTTCTAGGAGGTTATAGCCATAAAACTGCCAGATCTGCTGGAGTCCAATTATTTTTGTCATACAATTAGGCAGAGAAACTGCTTCTGATGTTTTATGTATAATGAATCATGCATACAAAAAAAGTCTCCTGCCTCAATTTTGTCCTCAACACAATATGCATACTTCTGTAAGAGCTTAGAGAAGGGCCACTAGAGAGCCTTTGAACAAAAACCTAATGAAACCATTTGGTTTCACAGGTTTTTGTTAATAGAAACAGCAGGATTTTAAACAGCGAGTTCCACACCTTTGTGATCCAATGTTCAATTCAATGAAATGTTTGAAGCAAAATGCTTGCTGGCTTGGGAAAAAAAAATCTGAAAATGTGTGAACATGCATGCATCAGGATGCTCTTCATTGACTATAGGTCAGCGTTCAATACCAACATCCCCTCACAACTAATCAGTAACCTTCAAGTCCGAGGCCTCAATACCTCTGTGCAACTGGATCCTCAAAAGCCTCACTTGCAGACCCCAGTCAGTTCAGATTGGTAACATCTCCCCCACAATCTCCATCAGCACAAGACTGTGCTTAGCCCCTGCTCTACACTTATGACCGAGGCCAAGCACAGCTTCAATGCCATATTTAAGTTTGCTGATGGCACCAGGGTCAATGGCCAAATCAAAGGCGGTGACAAATCAGCGTCTAGAAGGGAGATTGAAAATTTGGCCGAGTGGTGCCACAACAAACTCATTCAATGTCAGCAAGGCCAAGGAGACAATTATCGACTTCAAAAAGAAACCTGAGGGCCATGAGTCAATCCTCATGGGGGGGGGGGGGTGGGGGGGAGAGAAGAAGGGGGAAAAAAAAGAGGCCAGCATACAAGTGCAGTTACAAAGAAAGCATGGTAGTGCCTCTACTTCCTTAGCAGTTTGTGAAGATTTGGCATGACATCTATAACTTTGACAAACTTTGATAGGTGTGGAGGAGTATATTGACTGGTTGTATCACAGCCTGGTATGCAAACACAAATGGGCTTGAATGGAAACTCCCGCAAAAAAAAAGTGGATATGGCCCAGTCCATCACAGGTAAAGTCCTCCCCACCATTAAGCACAACTACACAGCGCTGTCGCAGGAAAGCAGCATCCATCAAGGACCCCCAGCATCCGAAGCCATGCTCTTTGCTGCCGTCATCATAAAGGAGGCACTGATATTACCACTCAGCCATCAGGTTCCTGAACCAGAGGAGATAACATCACTGGTCTCACTTTCAAAGACTCATCTTGTTCAATTTGTGCATTTATTATTATTTTTCCTTTGTATGTGCACAGCTTGTTTGTAAAACCCCAATTTAATACTAGCCTAATCACAGGACAACTTTACAATAACCAATTAGCCTACCAACTGCTATGTCTTTGGACTGTGGGAGGAAATGAGCACGCAGGGGATAACCATGTGGTCACAGGGACAATGTACAAACTCCTTACAGACAGCGATGGGAATTGAACCTGGGTCACCTATACTGTAAAGTGTTGTCCTATGCTCCTGTGCCACCCCACAGAGGAGTGGCCATGTTAGGAAACCAGGGAGACGGTAACGAACTTGCTTACCTGCTCGAATGACCATACAGAGTCCACTTTAGGTTTGATTTTCCCTTCATTGTACAGCAAAATCAGCTTGCCAACAACTTCTGCAACCTGCTCGGGGTCTGTGCGGCCCAGGTGAAAGCCACATACAGCTTTGTTGCTGTTCATTAGCTGGAAGGCATCAATGTTGAACTTGTGCCACCAAACCTTCGCCGCGATCAGCGGACTGCGTTTCGGTGCAGTCACCAGATTTGCAGCACCTGATTCAAAGGAAGTAATGCCGTTAATTTAGAATTGAAAACATGTAGGAATGAACGATGCAACAAATCTTCAAGTGGTTGGCATCTAATACTCTGCTCAATCTGTAGCTGATGCCCAGATACTTCCATCATTCAAGATATTGCTTGCTATTTGAAAGCTGGGTGAACTGGCTCATGCCATACTATGCAAAATAGAATGAAGCAGCTCCCCTCCATCACACCAAAACCTCATAAGCAGATTAAACTAGGAGTACGCAGCTTTAGGGCAAGGGGCAAGAGAAAAATCAAGGTTTCTATTATTTATTATCCTCCACCTAGAGTGAAGAGTAGCTGGAGAACACTGCTCACACAATGTCCCCAACTGCAATCATGTGGAGATGAGCAGTCAAATTGCAAAGGAATAGAAGGTTATGGGCCAAGTGCTGGAAGATCAGGTTAATATGGCAGGGTGCCTACTGGCCAGCATTTGTACAGTGGGTTGAATGGCACATTTCCATGCTGTATTACTCTATGAATTAAAGTTACTGCCAGTAGAGCATGTACAAGTTACAAAACAGTTGTAAACATTGCAACAGAAACCACTCCACATTTCTTCCCAGCTTGCAATGTAGCAGCCTTTGTCTGCTTGCTACAAATAACACAATCTAGAAACTATTCTACTCCTCCGCCTTGCCATTCTCCTCATATTAATGAGTCAAGGAACAATTACTGCACTTTTACAAAATTGGATTCATTTGCAAGTAATTGTGCTTGGGACATCCACCACATATGCACAAAGTGCCAGGGCTAGGGATCAATTCAGCTTTAAATAGTTTAGAAAGGCAAGGGAATAAACATTGACCCTGTGTACTGTTGAGCAACATGGAGATGAAGAATTCAAAGACTCGTAGGAGTTGAACATTTAGGTCATACTGTTGACCTCCACTCAATATTTTGCTTGGGAGTTACATTCAAGATGTGAAGCAATACAATGATTTGGTCAGCCAGCAAAAATATCTCCTCCAATCTTGGAAATGTTTAGCTAATATAATCTTTATTTTGCATTCATGCATTTTTAAAAAAAAATCTTGTTATTAACAGTGGAGAGAGGTCACTGAATCTCAGCAGTCAGAAATACCTAGTGGTTTGCTATTGTAAGGGCAAGTATAAGAGATAGCATAGATAGGGGTAAAATAGGGGTTGAGGAGAAAAGGATTACACCAGTGCCAATGTTAACTGGGAAGGTTAGACGATTCTGATATCTAAAATTTGATATTGCCATCATCTCCAAAGGAATTTTTAACCACCTTTTGAAGGTAGACTTGTTATTCTTTATCCCTTTTTTTGTATTTTTTTTTTATTGAAGTTCAAACATTTCCATAAGATGTATTTCCGATATTGTACATATATCAGTCATATGTTCCACAAATCTCCACATATTTATCTGAGGTATACACTTACAGGAGAGGAAAGAACGAACAAGTGAAAGGAGAAAACCATGTACAAGTAGGGAGTGATCTTTTTTCATTTTACAACATATTGATTTGAGAGAATAAAATCAGGCCTATGAGGTGTTATGTAGTTGAACCATTTTCCCCAGTACGGATCAAATTGTTCCAACTTATGGTTGTTATTCTAAGTTTTAACTACCCAATCACTAATTGTGTTGCGAGGGAGACCATTCTTAATTTTAATTTAATTAATTATTATTATTTTATTTTTATTTTTTTTAAAAACAGTAGCCCGTTGTTCAGAAATGAAGACTCCATGACTAAATATTGTATAAACCTATTTATAAGGGTTACTTATTCAAATCTGTATCAGAGTCAGTCTGTAAAGTGATAGCAGATTCCCTTCCCTGCACTCAAGATGCAAAGTCAGCTAGACAGACATCTGTGGCAAGCCAACAAATTTAAGGCAGGAATAACTTAACATCTTTGTAATAGAGAGATTTGAAGAACTCTAGATTGTTGGACCTAGCCTACATTTCAAACCATGAGGATTAAATAAATAAATACCATCTCACACCATGCTCAAAACCAGAGTTTAATGCCAAACTTAAGGTATGTTGATTGCAGGCTTGTGCCAAGAAATGAGGAAACCATTCAAACATCTACCCTAGTGTCATAAGTGGACTGAAATTCAGTTCAGCTGTCACATTGAAGAAAAGGGATAATGAGATACGATGGCCCAAGTTGACCTTTTGGCCATAGTGCTTCAAGTTCACAGGATGCTAGAAAAATTAAATGATTCTTTATACACCAAGTTTAAGATAGGATACAAAATGGATCTTCAGTTTTGAATCAATTGATATTGGCGTGCATTTCTTCCCATGCTTAAACAATTCCAGGGTTGTCACGAACTAGCCACAAGGTTAGCTCAGGTTAAGTTATCCATTGGAACACTTCAATCTGTTTAAAATTCAAAAGACAATTTATGCCTGATGTATTTTAACCAAGAGCCATTACAGGTTCCAGTTTGTCTCCATGGGAGTTAGCAAGGAATTTAAATGCCATTCTGGCAAGAAGCCAGCTTTACACTTACACCACCAAATATCTCAGCATTCTGAACCGTTTCCAGTTTGTGAAATTGAGAAGTGCCATCATTCATACAAACCCTGCAGTTTGTGGAATCTTGCTGTGCAAAGTGAATTTCGCAGATAGTTTAATGAAGGAAGGTCGAACATTAGTCATTACCTTGTTATCTTTAAAGCTTCAGATACTTAAATTCAACTGGATTTCTTGGCAAGGCTGATTACACCTCTTTTAAAAAAAGTCTCAAAGACACAGGCACAAATAATATGCAAACATTTTGCAGTTTCTTCATTATCACTGGTTTCAAACCACAAAGCTCTATAGCCAATAGCACTGAGGAATAGCTTAACCCAAAGGACTTCCAGAGATCAATCCAGCAGCTTGCCTTCTATTGAAGGGGTATACAACTTGGCTTACAAATAAAAACTTTAATAAATGCAGACAGCCAAAGCTGTGGAAAATGGACTAAAAGATAATGAATCAGATTACTAGGTGACTGTATAGTTTATACCATGAAGTGACTGTACAGTTTATACCATGAAGTAAATTGCTTTGGTTTCAAGAGTTATGATTCAGTAACTGGAGAATGTGATAGAATCAGGGGGCAAGGATTCAGTGAAGGCGGGTCACATTCTAACTTGGATGCAAAACAGATGTCCATGTCAAACCATGAAAAAAAAATGCACCAAGTGACCAGGGGAGAAAAATACATTGCATTACTCATGTTGAGCAAAAGCACGTTTTGAAAATTACAGAAAATTAAGGCCAAAAATTTTCTTTCCCTCACACCTGAGTATTTTAAAGATTGATCCCAGAATTTTGAAGTTAACATTAAAAAGGTTTTTAATCTATGGCACTGTGCAAAAGATATATAGTGCACCAGGATGCCCAAGACTTTGACACAGTACTGCAACAATTTTATGTACTACAGCCATAAAAGCAAAATTTCATGACATGCGAGTGATGATAAACTTGATTTTGATATGGGTCTCTATTGTGGACTGAGAGTGGGAAGGGGCAGGGAGAGGGGAATCGTTATTGGGAAAGGGGAAGAGCAGGAAGCAGAGAGACATTGTAATGATCAATGAACCAATTGCTTGGAATCAAAAGACCTTGCCTGGTGTCTCAGGACTGAGTGTGTCTGAACTCATGCCATCAACTGCCCCAACACTCCTCCTCTGCCACCTGTCCCACACCGCCTTCACCATTCCCAACATCATTTGGTCCCACCAGATTTGCAAACTCTCTCCACTCCACGTTGACAAATACAGAACTGTGCAAACAGCTTAGGCACACTAGCTATACACATGCGCTCAAGACTTTTGCACACTGCTGTATATTAAACTACTAAACCTGATTTTACTGCACAAGACATCTTGGTGTCACATACAGCTGGCTGAGAAATATTTTCCTGGCTCAGTTTCAAACTGGAGGAGTTACATTTTTCTTTTGTATTGTGGTTGGATCAGTTTGCATACAATATTCCTCTCCACACTAACATTTGATTTAATAGTTTTGGCAATTATGGAGAATCAAGCGCACAGACTGCACGTTTTTCCTGTTGCTATTAAAGTGCATTTTTAAAAAAAAACAATTCTATTTACTCCCCTCCCATGTGAATGTTGGCTTAAGCAGCAGCAAGAGCATCCTGTACACACCACTGCAGAGGAAACTCCAGATGTAGTAAGGGAACCTATTAGGTGGTGGCTTGGTAAAGTGCCATACTATTTGCTTGGTCAGGAAAAACTGGGTTTGCATTTGTACTGGGCCTCATTGCAGATAATAACCACGCACATTCTCTTCTCTCACCTCAAGTAATTTTAGACATCACCTTTAAATTACCCAAACATAAGACAGTACAGACAGACCAAAGCTAAATCATCTTTCTTGTCATAAACACAAGAAATTCTGCAGATGCCAGAAATTCAGAGCAACACGTGCAAAATGCTGGAGGAATTTAGTAGAATCTACAGACAGTCTATGTTTCAGGCCAAGACCCTTCTTCAGGACTAAGGGAGTGGGAGGATGCCAGAGTTTTTTTTTGAAAAAAAGAGAGAGAGAGAATATCAATAACTCTCTCTGAGACGTGAAGTCGTGATATCGGCTTTTATTGACTGGAAGAAAGAACAAGCAGTAGTTGACTACCATACTACATCCTGGAGAATGAGGCCGGGCTCAGGCCTCAATGGCCTTTATACAGGGGTCAGTGGGAGGGGCCACAGGAGCAGTCAGCAGGGGGCATGTCCAGACAGGTATATGTAGTTTACCACACATGCCCCCTGCTGACTGCTCCTGTGGCTCCTCCCACAGACCCCGGTATAAAGGCCATTGAGGCCTGAGCCCGGCCTCATTCTCCAGGATGTAGTATGGTAGTCAACTACTGCTTGTTCTTTCTTCCAGTCAATAAAAGCAGATATCTCGACTACACATCTCAGAGAGAGTTATTGATGGTGCATCAGCGTGTCCAGACAGGTATATGTAGTTCACCAGACAGAGAGACAGAGCCAAGTGGGTGGGAAAAGTAAAGGGCTGGAGAGGAAGGAACCTGATAGAGAAGAGAGGACCATGGGAGAAAGGTTTGGGGTGGGGGGGGGGGGGTGAAGAGAAAGAGGAAAAACCTGGGGAAGAGGCAAGTGAGAAGTGAAAGGTCAGAGAGGAAAACGGGGTGGGGGGGGGAAGAAGAGAAAAGGATTTGTTTAACAGAAAGAGAAAAATCAATATTCACGCCATCAGGTTGGAGGGTATCCAGATGGAATACAAGTTGTTGCTCCACTACCCAGAGGGTGGCCTCATCTTGGTACAAGAGCAGGCCGTGGAGCAACACATCGGAAAGGGAATCGGAATTAAAATGGTTGGCCACTGGGAAGTCCTGTTTGAAGTGGAGGTGCTTGATGAAGCGGTCCCCCAATTTGTGAGGGGCCTCACCAATGTAGAGGAGGCTGCATCACGAGCACAGGACACAGTGGATGACTTATGCAGATTCACAGGTGAAGTGTGCCTCACCTGGAAGGACTGTTTGGAGCCCTGAATGGAGGTGAGGGAGGTGGTGTATGGGCAGGTGTAGCATTTAAGCCACTTGCAACAATGTTTAGTGGTAGTATCCCTTCGGGAATGGTAGAAGTTGCGGAGAATAGTGTTGGGTATTTATCATACAATAGTTTTGTTAACAGGGCCCACACTTGACATCCCACCAATAACACAGACATTTGGGGTTTTTCCCCCCCCTCTTCGTGAGTCTGTGATGTTTAAAGTTCAAGCTTGGACATTTTACAGTGAACATCCTGCCCAACTACAAGGCTTTTGTGTTCCCCTTCAAAAAAAAAATGCTGCTTTAGGAAATCCTGCTCAGTTATACAAAACAGTTCCGGTAGCCAAGTGTTAAGCAAACAGGAACAGACCTTTTGTAATGGTGAATTCAGAGCCGAGGAAAGAATGTCAGTTAGGATGACTGGCTTCTAACCTCTAGTTAGACCGTGGCCTCTACAACACCGGCTACATCACAAACAAAGGACAACAGCAAATGAGAATGCACCACCTTCCAAGCTGAACCCTGACAGAGTGTTTTTTCATTATTATTGTGACTACATTCTGTTACCAATTCAACAGCCCTGAATCAGTACATTGCTGTGCACAAGGTTACTAATGAAGATGGACCAGAAGTGTTCACTTCTTTAAACTAAGTGGACCAATCTGGAAACTCAGTTCTACCTTCACTCTCATCTACAATGATTAGAAGTTAACTTGATGATACAAACCCTAGCATTGGGGAAAAGAAAGAACTAGAGGGCACAGTTTAAAGTGGTGGTAGAAAGGGGAAGTTGAAGATTTTATGGGAACACCTGGGGCAACTTTTTCCTACAGCGTGATCAGTATATGGAGTAAGCTACCAGAGAAAATGTTAAGACGGGTACAGTAGAAATTAAGACTACTTTGATAGGAAGTGTTTAGACCAGAGGGATACGAGCCAAATGAGACTCTCAGATGAAAACCTTGATTGACATGGACAGCAAAACAATGAATTTGGAGTTGGAATCAATGACCATGTTTTCCCCAAATGTGCAGTTTAGGTTAATTGTCGCAAAACAGACTCAATAGGCAGAACTTGCTGCCACAAGAAAATGAAGTAGCTAACATTTTTCTGAAGGGAATTGAATAGGTAGAGAGATTACACTTATATAGAGCTTGACTGATCACATCTGCTGCACTGTACAGTCTTGGCCTTATTTAGGGAAACTGTTCAGAGGCAATGCCTGGAATGGGCAGGTTGACTGAGAAAGGTTGATTAGGCTAGGCTTGTATCTGGAGAATGAGAAGACACCCTATTGCAACCCGCAAAATTCTTCATGCCCAGATATGGAATCATTGTTTCTCCCAGCAAGAGTGCTGAAAAGCAGCAAATGAGGATATTGTCTCAAAGAGGCAGCTAGTCAGGACAGATAAGGAATTTCATCACCTAGAGGGAAACAAAATTTAAATTCTGTTACACAAGGTAGCTGTGCCAGCTCAGTCACCAAGACACACTTTTTGATACAAAGAGAATCAAGAGATATGGGGGGCGGAGGCTAGAGACAGGAAAGCAATATCAATGTTTAAAAAATAATCACCCATGATCTTACTGATTGGTAGATCAGGAAAGTCTCATTCCCCCGGCATCTTTGTCTGAGGGAAAGTTATACAGCACATCTATGGAGAACAGGTAGTCTACTTGTAGACCAGGGCTTCCCATTAACCAAGGGGACTGTGAACCCCAGGTCAGGAACCCCTGTTCTAGATCTGCATTTCTCAAAACCTTTCCTATTTATGTACTCATCTAATGGCATTGCCACTTTCTCTGGCTGTTTTATATATCCACTATCTTTCAGAAAAAATTACCCCTTGTCCATTTTAAACCTCCCCCACCCCTCACCTTAAATGCATGTCCTCCATTTTTAAAGATTTGCTGTATGTTGCAGGTGGGGGAGGGGGGAAGAAGATAAAGAACTTCACCATTCATTTATGTTGGCGCTGGAACATGTGACGACACATTGGTCATTGACAAAATGCATTTCACTGCATATTTCGATGTACATGTGCTAAGTCTGCATTTTGAATCTTATCCACATCTCATGACTTTATAAAACTAACCTCAGCCTCCTATTTTCCAGAGGGTCGCAACCTGTGCAGTTTCCTTTATAGCACAAGACCTACCCCACCCCCCCAGTCCCATGCTCAGATGTATAGCTGCTCGGAGGGGAGGTCAGATTAGGTTAGAAACTAGAAGTACCAAATCTACACAAGACAGGAATAGTACAACACTTATGGGAATGAACACTTTCTAGAATCTAAGATCTGATAAATTAAAGTATCAATTTGTGGATGCTACAATGTGTCAGTATTAAAGTAGACACATGCTACTTCTACAGTTTTAAACTGGGCATCTATATTCTGTAATGAGAAGCTTTATTTATCGAGATACAGTACTGAATAGGCCCTTCCGGCCCTTTGAGTTGCACCACCTAGCAACCCTCAATTTAGCCCTAGCCTAATCACGGGGCAATTTATAATGACCGATTGACCAATTGGTAGACTGTGGGAGGAAACTGGAGCACCCGGAGAAAACCCATGTGGTACATACAATCTACAGGAAAGAGAATAGGCAATAGTGACCTAGTTACTGCTTTGCTGTAGTAACAAGACATCATTTACAAACTATAGCATCTTGCTTAAAATAGCCAGTAAACGCAGTGACCAAGGAAAAGTGTTCTATGCCCTTTGAAAATGCAATACATTCAGGAAACTCACTGTCTGCAGTTTCAACTACATTTCACCACTCCAAACAATGTAAACTTCAAGCCTCAAGCCCAATTCCAGGAACCAGAAGCACCTCCTCTGACCTCCACCCCCACATAAAACAAGAGTCAAAATTCTTTAAGAACTTAAATCTGTAGCCCCGGAGTCCTGGCCACTTGCAATAGCAGGAGAATAGCAAAATACTCAACACTTATGTCAGAATGCCATTTCTGGATTTCAGTTTGACACAACGCTATTGCCCCACAGACCTGGGTGAACAAGCTGTTATTCCTCGGTCTAAATACAGTACTGTCCAACTGGGTGTTGGACTTCCTAATCAACAGACCTCAGTCAGGATACACAACTGCTCCTCCCTCTCTGGTGACACGACAGCATTGGGGCTCAACAACAGCGAGACAGCCTACAGAGAGGAGGTGGAAGAGCGAGGCTTGTGCCAGCCAAATAACCCCTTCCTCAATGTCAACAAGACAAAGGAGATTGTTATCGACTTCAGGAGAATGCGCACGCCTTTTCACATCAGCGGTACAACAGAAGAAACTGCAAGCAGTTTCAAACCTCCAGGAGTGCACATCTCAAACCTCTCATGGTCCCAGAACATATGCCACACAATCAGGAAAGCTCAACACCTCTTCCTGAGGAGTCTGAAGTGAGCTGGCCTATGCATATCTATACTCACTTCACTCCACATATGCACAGAGAGCACCCAGACAAGCTGCATCACTACATGGTACAGAAACTGTATGGCGATGGACAGGAAGGCTCTACATTGTGCTGGGCAGTTTTGACCACACATCAGACATCAAGGACACATTTACAGAAAGATGGCAGTAACATCATGAAGGATCCCACCCACCCTGCTCATGGACTGTTTGTCCCACTCCCATCTGGGAGGTGGTTACATAGCATCCACACCAGGACCACCAGACTCAAAAACAGTTACTTTCCCCAAGCAGCAAGGCTGATCAACACCTGCACCCACTAACAAACCCCTCTACACCTCTCCTTTATCATTTCCTGTCAGTCACCTTAGCTACAGACACTATATTCATAAAGTGGTGCTATGCATGGCAATGTATACAAGCCATATTATTTATTGTGGGTTTTTTTATGATTGTGATCTTCATTTTATTTGTGCTGCTTTGTATCTGCTTAACAATCATTCATTCTCCTTTACACTTGTGTACTGGAAATGACATCAAACCATCTAGAAATGGCTGCAGATCACTTTTGTTTCTTATAATGATAACAATGAGCAATACATTCAAGTTGTCAGGGTCGTAGAACCACAGAAAATGTGCTGCAATGGAACATTGAGATCTTGCCATGTGTAGCAATTCTATCCGTATCCCAAGATTCTTACAGAGGCAGCAAACAACTAGCAATTCTACAATATTTTCTCAGGACGATTAATCACTGCAATCTGCAGCTTGTAATTTGCCACCAAGGTATGCATTTGAACCACCTGCACTGTTGTGTACTTAATATTTGAATAATATTGTAAATATGCTGAGCAAGCATTATTTAAATAATTCATTACAGGTTACCGTACTGTGCAAAAGTCTTAGGCACATAGTTAGGGAGCCCAAAACTTTTGAACAGTATTGCAAAAATGTTATGTATTGCACTGTACTGCTGCCATATAAACAGAACAAATTTCATGACATACGTGAGTGATGATAAACAGATTCTGATAAGAGTCTATTAGGGACTGAGTGGGAAGGGAATAGGGAGAGGGGAATCATGGTTAGGCAAAGGGGGAAGAGGGGAGGGAGCAGGAAGCAGCAGACATTCTGTAATGATCAATACACTGATTGTTTAGAATCAAATGACCTTGCCATGTGTATTACAGACTTTTTCCACACTACTATATGCAAATTGCATGTCATGACACTACCTCTGATAAGTGCACAACTCACTTAAAAGTAGAAAAAAAAAGACAAGACCCATTCTCTTGGGCAGCCATCTTTTTCTGCAATTAGTTTAATGTTTTGGAATTACAGAACACAACATGTACGACCTGGTGTTTTTGTGGTATCCAGAAATACTTAGTGAACTGGACTCTTGAGGATGTAGCTCCACCCATGGAGGCCTTGCTGAAGCAGATTGAAGCAGCGGGGCCTGGGCCCATGAGCAGATATCAAGCCAACGTCTAGCCAAATTAAGTGCTGAGCCAGATTAAAAAGATCAAGGTGTCAAGACAGAAGACAGGACGAGCTGGTGTTCAGCTCACTATTCTGTTAGGCTTTACTCACCTCAGTGCTGAACCCAGCTCCACAGCTGCGGCCTGCAGCATCCAGCTCCGAGACTCAGGTCCACAGCTGTGAAGTTAACTTCTGGGGACTCTGGTTCATATCTGTGGTTTGTTTGCTTGTATTTTTTGTTGTTAAATTGTTAATTGCCTCTTATATCACATATTGGAATTATGACTGTTTACACAATTTGCTTCCTCCTCTCCCCCCAACCCCCCAAATGAATACTGTTTAGGGTCTACCAGCAAGAAGATAAATAATCAAGTTTGTACATGATATACATACTTTGATAACAAATGTACTTAAACTTTAGGTTAGTGACCGGAGCAATGCAACTTACCATATATGACAAGTTTTCCCAATGGTTTGAGCAAGCCAAAGCCTTTAGCATTGTCAGCTCCTCCCAGTGGATCCAGGACAATGTCAACACCTTTGAAGAAAGTAAAGCACTGTAATCTCAGTAGTTATGGCATGACAATTCTAATATTCCAAAAAGTTTGACTCAAATTTGCAGAAATTCCACTGATGATAAAAGCCAGTCACATTAAAAAAAAAAGAGAATACCAAAACTAAGTGGAAATAAAACAATTACTGTTCAGATAACCATTCATCTACTGTTCCATGCCTTTGCTGAAGGCACTATTAAAATTCTAAGTAGTAGCCCACAGGTCAGCTTCTAAATTAAACAATTAATCTCGCTTGCCAACTCCATTACCTTTGGGGGAAATCTTGCGAACTTCTTCAGCATAATCCATGGTGATGTAATCAATTGGATGAGTCACACCATTTTCTTTGATAGTTTCATGTTTAGAGGTGGAGGCAGTACCAAAAATTGTCACATCTTTAACCAGCTTCGATAGCTGTGTTGCAGCAACCCCTACGCCACCTACAATGAGCAATACAAAATGATCAATATCAAAAGTTGATTAATGCTGTTGAAAAGACATCTATTAAACCCACATCAACATTTTACTCAAGCTATTAGTCAGGAGAGAGCAGTCAGAACTGTCCAATGGAAGCTCTGAAGGTACAATGGATTTTGCCAGCATGTCTTTAAAGCACAATTTAACAAGGCAAGCAGTATACAAGAACTGCTTCAAACAATAATTCTCTAATTGCACCTCTTCCATAATAGATGTAAACATTCTAAATGATCCTAGAGAAATATTGTTGGAATCTCATGGAAGCAGGATCATATCGTTGGTGGGATGAGGGTGGAAGTGGGAGTGTTAAAGAATGCATTTTCTTCATCAGTTCAGTCAAGCAGGATCTGCTCAGGTATAGGAAGCTGAAACACATAAGATCTGTACCCAAAAGGACACGAGAGCCTTTGGCACATCATCTTTCATAAGTCAGGGCACTGAGTACAGGAGTTGGGATGTTATGTTGTATAGGACATTGACGAGGCCAAATTTGGAGTACAGGAAAGTGATCAACTTGAAAGAGTACAGAGAAACATTGCTGAGCCAGATTAAAAAGATCAAGGTGTTAAGACAGAAGACAGAGGACGAGCTGGTGTTCAGCTCACTATTCCATTAGGCTTTACTCACCCCAGTGCTGAACCCAGCTCCACAGCTGCAGCCTGCAGCCATCCATTGAAGATGGTGGAGTAAAGGAGGACAGTTCAGATGCCCTGAAGTGGAAGGCTTCATCACAAGAGCAGATGTGGACAAGATGGAAGAACTGAGAAGGACGAATGTCATCCTTGCAAGCAACAGGATGAGGAAGGTGTAGGCCAAGTGATCAAGTACATTTAAAGCATAGGTTAATAGGCTCTTGATAAGTAAGGGCATCATTGGTTACAGGGAGAAGACAGGAGAATGGAGTCAAGATGGATAATAAGTTAGCCATGCTTCAACGGTGGAGCAGACTTGATGGGTTGATTAGCTTAATTCTCCTCCTATGTCTTATGGCCTACAGGAGAGAGGAGCACAAAAGGGAAGGAGGGGCCAGCCATCAACTTGGGTTCAATGGCACTGCCAGAATGGAATTCATGTAAAAGCTGTACCAGACTTACTTCGAGTACTGGCAAAATACAGGCAACGTTAGTTGGTTTTAAACAAATCCTTAACCAAAATTTTGATCAACCTACTCAAAAATTTCAGAAAATATCACAACTGGTAGGTCAATTCTCTCATTCCCCATTCAAAGGGAATGAACAGTTCACAATTCCCACTGGACCCAAAACATCCACTAAGGCGCAAAACCTTAAAATGTAACTAGAATAATAGGAAAGTTAAAGCTGGATTTAGGATTTAGCTTCAGTTCAGATAGCTGTTAACCTTCAAAAGAAGGCTCAATGAAAGTTAAGTGTGTATCCATCCAATGTCAACTAATTACTTTTAAACATTTGCAAGGAGATATAGTGATAATCAGCAGCTGTTACATTGTACTTTGCCAGAAATATTTTAAAGCCTCAAAGCCCTTAACAGGAAAAATAGTGCTCTCAATGTTTGTTCAATATTCTGGACACTTGCATCTGGCACATTCCCTACAACAGTAACATAATGACTAAAAGATCTGTCTTAGTAATGTCCTGTGAAGGATGAATTTTGACCGAGTCTCTATGAATTAATTCCCCAGAACTGGGGCTGGGACCTACAGTACTCACTCAAAAGCAGATGGGCTTGGTTTAACTTTTCCATCCAAAAGTCAACAGGGAACCCAAATCAGGACTGTACTAATAATGCTGTCCAATTCCACCCCTTCCCACTCATCTCTAAAGATTTCCCAGGGCAATGTTGTTTTCCAAAAAACTAAGCACATGCTAATCATTCTGCTATCAATCCAAAACTCTGGCAATATTGTGCTTTTGCAAAGTCTTGCTAGACTTGAGTTACGCCTTTAATTCCACAGGAATCCTTCTACGCAGCTTTGAACAGTTTCGTGAAGCAAGCAGAGAGTTCGGAAAACAAGTGGCTTACGACCAAGAATGTGTTTGAAATCAAAGCACCATTAATCCATCATGACAACTGTCACCACACCAAAATTTAAATTGTTTCTGAAGACTCCAGTTTCTCGTTCACGTTGTCATCTTGGTTTGTGCAGTTCAATTACTACTCTGCTTAATGACTTGCTCCTCCAGAGGAGCTGGATAAAAAATTTTCCAACTTTCAGAGACTAATAAACAAATCTAGATCAAGATGGAATAGCACTTAGACACATTTGCTGTTTTTGTAAAAAAAATAATTATTTTACAGCTGCCAAACTATTATGTCACAGTTTCCATTTGATATTCGTGCACTTCAAACTCATCCTCCACCACATATTTTAACATGGTTCTATCTCCCAACTTCTTTACTTAATGCAGTCATTCCAAGGACAAAGGGGCAATTCATAATGCAACTGAGTATCTTCTGTATTATTGAACACCAGCAATCTCATGGAAAGAGGCAAGTATTTCAACAAAAATTAGTGTCCCCCAGGCAACACTAAATCAGATTCCTTGCCTATAGTACCCATGCGCCTGGTCATTGGTTGGATGCAAAGGCTCATCTTACTGTTGCTACCTATCCACCTCAAGAGTCCAGGGACAGAATGAGCTCAATTAGAAATTTCACCCTTCCCAACGAGGGGTGAAGCTGGGGCCAAAGCTTTGTGCCGAAAGGAGAGAGAACTAGGGACAACATGGTCAGTAACAACATTTTACAATGGCAGCTGCAAGACCTGAGCTCAATTTCAATCACTGCCTGTAACAACCTTTGTACCGTCTGGATTTTCTCCGGTGCTCTGGTTTCCTCCCACATTCCAGAGATGTACGAGTCTAGGTTAGTATGTGGCGGACATGCCACGTTGGCACTGGAATCACAGAGGCACTCATGAGTTGACCCCAGCACATTAAACGCAAATGATGATTTAATTGCATATTGATGTACGTGTGACAAATCTAAAGGCTTAATTTCCCTTTTACCTCCATTTTCTAGTGTAAACTCCCAACTTTATACACGAGTAATCAACATTGCATGCAGTGGAGAGAGACATGCTGAAGCCACTAGTTCAGGATTTGAAAGGCCATTTCCCAGCACAGCTGGTATGACCAATGGCTGCCCATTCACGCTGATAAAAGTCAACTAGAGCAATAACACAAAGTTCTGGAGGACCTCAGCCCAAAATGTTGACCGTTTATTCCCCTCCAATATATGCTGCCCAACTTGCTGAGGTCCTTCATCAGGACTGGAAAGGGGGCAGAAGCTTTGCTGCTGGGTGCACAGAAGTGACATACTGAATTGATAGTCCTGATGAACGATTGCTTATTCCTTTCCATAGATGCTGCCTGTCCTGCCGAGTTCCTCCATGTTATTCTGGATTTCCAGTATCTGCATAATTCAGAGTGATAACCACAAAAGGTTTATTAGGAATTTTCACCAGCAATATTACAGGAGGACAGCCAACCATCCTACTTAGTTGGGAAATTCAACAAGATTTTCCACCCCACAATCTTTATCCTGGGATTAAACCCCAGGCATTTCTCCCACATCCTTTGAGCTATCATTAAGAACCAAGAATAAACCATTTGTGCCCCTTATAGACCTCAGACTTGAAGCAAGCTCCAGATCATGGGGTGGGTGGGATGGGGCTCCATACAGCAGCAGGATCTCCTGCAGTACAATTGTTGGCAAGGCCAAAATGCACTTAGCCCATGTATAGTCAACTGATAGCTGGAAGAGCCAGTGGAGCTCTTGCCTCCTTCAGTAGCCCAGCTTCACTCAACCTCTGGCACCATCTATTTGAAGCTTACATGTTACACGTGTCAGCAGTTTTCTCTGGATGCTCCCATTTTCTCCCTATCCCAAAGACAAGTGGGAAGCAGATTAAATTGGAAAATGTAAACTGACAACTTCAACCGAGCCATGGACTACAAATGGTGGATAACCAGTTTGGATCAGTGGCAAAATTTGACTTGACTAGAAGATGGGCCTATCCTGTGCTATTAGCATGGGCAGGCTGTAATATGTGTCCATAAAAGGTTGAGTATTCCAGTTGGCTTTAGATAGTTTATCAGCCAAAGTTCTCTTCAAATACAAAAAGAAAACACTAGTTAATGAACAGTTGTTGGTTTTGATCTAGTCCCAAATACCGCAGTGTGTCTCGAAACAATGAAGTGTTGTTCATCTTGTGCATGTTCAGTTTCATAACACAGACCATGGACAGATAGGCCAAGGTGGGGAGCAGATTGAAAATTAGACAAATGGAAAATAGGGCCTTACAAACATGTTGAAGGTGCTCAGCAAATCATACATTTTCTCCAATATTGGGGGCACAAATTCACTGGAGCGCATTACTGCTTCGGAGGGCATTTAGACCCATGGATGGTGGGAAGGTACAATATTGGAGGTGTTAAACATGTGATTAAATGAGAAAGTGTTGTAAGAAGGGGACTGATTGGTGGAGGTGAAAGTAGAGGGAAGGACACAAGGAAATAGAAAAGCTCTCTCAACCTGTGTGGACAGCCAGAGCTGAGATGTACAAATTGGGAGAGTCTTCACAAGAAGCAAAGTGGGAGGATGCCAAGATGGGAGGAAGTGAATACTGGTGTAAGCTGAGATGTGGGTTAAATAAGTAGGTTTTGAGACCGCATTTAAAAGCGTCAACTGAGTCTGCATCTCTTACAGTTTAGGTATTGAATTCCAGTTTAGGAGTGTAGTTAAAAAAAAACTAAAAAAAAAGCTGACCTACCAGTTATATTTTGAGTGAGATTGATCAAATTTACATTCAAGAGATCAGCAGTAGAAGACCCAAGAGTTCAAGCAGGATTATAAAGCAAGAGTAAATCTGTGATGTACTGCAGTCCAAGACCATTAAGAACTTTAAAAACAATTTATATCAATTCCAAAAGATCCAGGAAGCTAATGCAGAGTAGCTAGGACAGGAGTGATATGCTCCTTTGTCCTGATTTTAGTTAAATTATGCCATGTAGTATATTGCAAGCTGACATTTTCCAAAAAGTGCAAATGCAAGCTTAGGACATTTCAACAAAACTAATGTCAATATTGCAAGCTAAACTTAGTCCTCTTTGCCAAGTACTTTTCATGAAGATTACACCAAAACATCACAGTGCTGTCCAAAGCACCCAATTGCACAAACTGGCTGTGATATCAGGCTTGTGAAAGCAATTGCGTTTGAACTGCTGTAGAAATGCCACAGTCTGAAAGGCAATTAAAAAATTAAGTGGTAGACCAATAACCACAATACATAGTGAGAAGGTTTATTGTCACTGATGTGTCATGAAGTTTATTCATTTGTAGCAGTGCAAAACAAAAAAAATGACAAGTTACAAGTAAATAGTCAAGATGAAGAATGATGGTCAGAAGTCTGACGGAGGGGATGAAGCTATTCCTAAAATGTTGATTGTGGGTCTTCAGGTTCCTGCACCTCCTTCCCTATGGTAGGAAGAGCACATAACAGAAGGTGAGGGACCTTAATGACAAATGCCACCTATTTGAGGCACCATGTCTTGAAGAGGTCCTTGACGGCAGGGAGGGCTTTGCCCACAATAGAATGGCCAAGTCTACAACCACATGCATCCTGTGAGCTTGCGCATTGAAGCCTCCATCATGGGCAGTAATGTAACCAGTCAGAATGCTCTCCACTGTACATCAATGGAAATTTGCTGACCTACCAAATCACTTGAAACTCAATGAGGCATAGCTGCTGATGTTATAGCTTCTTTCTGATTGCATTAATGTGCTGGGCCCAAAATAGAGCCTCTGGAGGTTGACACCCAGGAACTTGAAGGTTCTCACCCTCAACTTCCCCTTTCTGATGTCCACAAGCAATCCCTTCATCTTACTGACATTGAGCGCAAGGTATTTGTTGCAACACCACTGGAACTCCCAATTTCACTTCTATATATTTTGCTGCTATCTGGGATTCTGCCAAAGTGATGTTACCAGCAAATTTATAGATGGCTTAAGCTGTGCCCATCCACACAAGACATGAGCAGACAGGAGCACTTGGTATAGCATACCTCCTTGAAGTGTGGCTGTATTGATTGTCACAAGTAGCACAGACCACCTAGAGCTGGAGCTCCCAACCCCTTTCCCCCCCAAAATAAAATAAATGCCATGGACCAATACCATTAAGCAAGGGGTCTGTGCACCCCAGGTTGGGAACACCAGACCTAGAAAAACTGGATACAGAAAATGAATTTCTCTGAAGTTAATGTGGTCCAAGTTCCAACAATATCTCACTTACACATTTGAAACAAAAATGTATTTTGCAACATACCCAAATACATTAAGGTAATTGGGCATGCTGGGGAATACATTTTCCTTTAATTAAATCAAGCAAATAATACTAAGTGACATACAAAGTGCAAGTCACAGCAAATTTGCCATAGCATTCTTAATGCAACAACTTGAATTTTCTCTAGTCACAGACTCAAAACTGATATCTGAATTTGTTTTGAAGATAGAGAAAGGGAAATTAGTGGTTTAGTTGGTGGAGTTGAGCGCTGGTTCAGCGACCTCAGAGTCTGAATATTTTCTTTTTGACTGCGTGGATTTCCGATGTGGGGTGGGCCTCTGGTTTTCTCCCACGTTCCAAAGGTGTGCAGATTGGTAGAGTAACTGACCCTTAGCGCATAGTAAAGGGGTAGACTTGGGGGTGGTTTATGATTCAGACCTAGTGCAATAAAGAGCCCATTTCCAATGCTGCAAGCCTCTAGAACTCAGATGACATTTAATCCAATATACCTAAAGTCAGATGAAAAAAACTTACCAGCTGCCATATGGATGAGAATGCTCTGATTTGGACGCAGATTTGCATAGTCATTGATCATCATGTATGCAACGATATAATTGACAGAGATTGCAGCTGCATCTTGAAAACTCATCCCATCAGGCATCAAGAAGGTATGATTGACCTTCGTTGCCACCAGCTCTGCCCAAAGTCCTCCATCAACATTCAGCACAATTACCTTGTCACCAACCTTCGAAGAAGAAATGGCTAGAATCAGGAATTAGACTTGAACAGCTGCTTAAAAAAAATGATCCAAGGGTTGCGCATTTAATATTTCAGTAATATTTGCATAATATTCTAAAATTTGTTTATGCTTTGTTCATTTAATTTATTACAGGTTTACACATGTAAAAGTATGTGAATGGCATATGGCATCATGCCATGACATAAGTGTGCATGCCTCACTAAAGTAAAATAAAATTAAGACATCTCCCAGCTCTGTTTTTCTTTCAATTCATTCTGTGTTTTGGAGTTACAAAACATAACACCATGGAAACAGCCAGCTGAGGAGAAGATGTGACATGGAGGAAGGAGCAGCGAGGCACTGCATCTTCCTGGGCTTCTCCATGGCATTTAAGCATATGGGCCAGAAACTTAATTATATTCCCCATTTCTTTCCAGGGGGTCCAAATCAAAAATACTAGGGAGCACCTTAATAGACACTTCCAGATTCATGCCATTGAACTTCAAGTACACAATTAAGTGATTTGATATCTGATGTGATTATCAGAATTGAGCATGGAATAATTCCTCTCCCATACAGTACACTCTTTTGGGGCTGTTGTAGGGTAGCTTAGAACAAGATGAAGCTACCATCCCTTGTACATTTAGATTGTTTTTAAATTTAAAACGACTAGTGGGGAAATTAGAATCTTTGTAAAGTCCATAATTAATTACAATCCCTTCCAATTCCTGACCGTCATCTTTGGCAAATGGCCAGATTCATCCCACTAGTGAAAAGTAGTGTCTCAGTGCAGAAATTTACAGCACAAGGGTTATGAGCAAAATGCCTATTAACATATTACAGCAATGTCCATCCATCACTCCCACATGGAAACAGAATGCGTAAAGCACAAATGCTCCATTGCCATTTCTACCAAATCCGGTCATTGTTCTTTTCTCATAGCTCAAATTATTTTGCCTTCAAATACATTTCCAAATGAAAGCCACGAGGTAGTAGCTAAAGGAAATTGCTTCACTGCAAAGCAGCACGGAAGAGCAACACCCATATTCCAAGGTTAGGCGAGTCTCGAACTAGAGGTCATAGCTTAAAGGTCAGAGGTGAAATATTTAAAGGTATTTAAAGGCTTTTTCACCCCAGGTTGAGCGAGACTAAAACTAGAGGTTGTAGGTTTAGGCTGAAAGGTGAAATAATTAAGGTGAATCCAAAGAGGAAGCTTATTTGCTTAGTAGGTGTGGAATGAGCTGCCGGTGGAAGTAGTTGATGCAGGTTCAATTGTAACATTTAGAGAAGGTAGGTACATGACGAGTGGTATGCAGGGCTATGGTTCAGGTAAATGGGACTAGGTAGAACACCAGGTCATTGTGAACTAGATGGGCTGAAGGGCCAGACTCTATACTATAGTGTTCCAGGACTCTAAGTCTGATGATCTTCAGTTCAGACCAAGTACTGGAAGGATCACCCATGAAGCAGGATTAGACACTGGGCAGGCAGGCAGTCACAGTAACCAATTGTCCCATGTACCACATCCAAGCAGATATTGATAACTGACCAGTTTTAAGTTTGAGTTCCATTCTGACCTAGGGAGTGCAATTAAATTTTAGGTTTATTGGTAGCAGCATCTTTTTTAAAAAAACATTGAAATAGCCCAAAGATAAGAGACTAGTAAAAAGTTCAAATTATACCTGGGAACAGAATGCAATTCACATTCATTGTACTGTTCATCAATGGTACTGAACTAAAGCTCAAATCTGACAGATTGAGTTCCACTGGGAACAATAATAGCATTCCAGGTTTGCTTTATGCATAGCCCTTGAAGGCACTGCTGCAATAAACCAACAGACTGTGGTGACCAAATGGAATAGTCATTCACAAGGACTCCTTCCATATTGTCTCAGACAGGACTATAGATGGAAATTTTAAAAAATTAACTTCTCTTCTACTCTGCCCTAAAAGCAAATTCATCCACAATTCAGTATCCTGAAGCAGCAAATGTGTGCTTATGCAAAAAGAAAAAGAAAAGCCTCTTTCTTTTCTGCATAGCGCCCCTCCCCCAAGCAGCTGCACCCACTGCACATTCAGAAACAACTCCATCTTTAGTGACACTGACTCTATACCACTCAAGTCTGGAGATTTCTTCCAAATCTAATACCAGCATCTGTTCACAGTAACAAGCCTACAATGATGAGTTGTTTAAGAGGGCCAGGGGACAGATCCATGACAAATTCCCAACTCATTTTCTAAATTGACCCAGATTATTTTGCCCTGAAACAAAACTCAGATACATGTAGGGGTAGGGCGATAGGCCAGAGTGTAGAAATTGCTCTATGGTTCAGGCTTAATGTATCAATCGTGTCTCAACTTCTCTCGGTAAAGCCCAGGCAAAATAGGCACAAAACACTAAAAAAAATCCACAATAGCAGATTGTTTTTTTTAAAAAAACTTGGACGGCTCAGACTCTGATCTTGAAGAGCAACAGGGATGAGTGGAGACACGTTACCCAGAAAGCAGCTCTGTATCTTCATTTTATACCATCCACATGTCTTTTACTGGAAGAACAGGGGGGGGGGGGGGGAAATTCCTTTTTCGCTACCAAGTTTTAATTACTGGTTCCAGGACCAAAAAATACTAATAGTCAAAGCCTTACTTGCTCAGGAAGTGAGTGCCATCTCTGCTCATTTCCTAATACAAAGCTCTTTCCTCACTTCTTAAACTCTAGTTCCATAACCCCAAGAATTAATTCCTCCAAAACCCATCACCTGACAATTCTACCCGCAACACCATGGTCTGATTTCAGTACTCTGAAATTAAGATTCCTCTTAAACCTTGGCCCGAGCTCTGCTTCAAATCTCACTACAAACCACACCCCCTTTAAGATTTAGGAACCCTGTCACTGGGCTCAGTAACTTGAGCTGTCCACGTTTCTGCAGTTTGTCATACAAATGTACTACATAATTAAAAGGGGCCCCAAATTATATTAATAGCCATAGACATACAGCAAGAAAGAAAAGGCCAACATATAAGCCCAATGAAAACTATTGGAAAATAACACCACAAATTCAACTCCAGGAAAAAATATTGCATTTCTCATGGCAGAGAAAACAACGTAGTCTGCAAAAAAACACCTCCGCACTGCTGTAGGGAGTGGCCAGGGGTCAAGGAGATGCTCTAGACTCGGGCACCTCCCCATGCAGGCAGCATGTTAATTCCCCCTTCGCTCTTAAATCCTCTACCAGTTAATCGAACTGCACATTAACATTAAAGAGAATTTAATTGTTCCAACTTCAGGCATGGAAAGAAATTGCAGCAAAGACAAAAAAATACCCAGATTAAAAATATGCCAATAATGAGGCAAGCTGAGGGAAAGTGACAAAGTGGGACAAGAGAAAAAACAAGTAAAATGTTTAATATGTTGAAACCTTCGCAGTAATATGGGACAGGCTAGAATTAGAGGACAGGTCCTGCAGTCAACTGAAAGGAAATGGGAGTGGTAATCATTTCCAAACTTATTCAAAACATCTGGCGTTCCACTTTCGTTTAGTAGCGCACTTATTATTGCAATGCTTATCTATTGCTGTTTTTTTAATAAATAAAAACTTATGTACAAGCCAATTCCCCGGCTCAGAGTACTTTCTAAAATGCAAACACCATACATTGTCACGTTTTAATCACACAAAACCTCGATGCAAACATAAAAGACTTCGTGCTGGGTTTTAGCGCAGATATACTGACTGGAACATAATCAGGTGACGATACGGGGAGGTGGTGGAAGGTAGAGAAAGAAAGTTTTGGCTACGTTTCATTTCAAATTAAAACGGCACACAGGCTACAAACAAGTAACTGGGTTTAAGGAAAATCATCCGCAGTCACCTCGATCCGTTGTTCTCCGAGACGAGGGCGGTGGCTTTACTATCAACATAGCTGAGTTCTTCCCCCACCCCCAAACAAAAACTTAATTGTCAAATTACTCGGACGATTAAAATAATAATTTTCAAGTAACCCCTTACCTTTCTATCGGTCACATCGTCCCCGATCGCTTCAACGACACCAGCGCATTCACTGCCCAGATATGTGTGTTTACTGAACGTACCCTGTCTGATCAGTAAATCGGAAAAATTCAAACCACAAGCCTGCACTCGGACTAGGATTTCACCTGATTTGAGAATTGGAGCACCCTTCTTGACTTCTACCTTCAGCTTATCATAACCCCCAGTACCGGTCAGCACAATGGTTTTGTAGGAAATCTCTGGCTCCTGATCCTTGGTTTCCTGATTAAGCTCCTGCTGCTCTTTAGCCACTTTAACTTCTTCCCCAGTCATTTTTCCCCCAATTGCTTTCTAAAACCCTTTTAATTAATAATAAAAAAATACAAGGCCAAAAAAAAACTACACTAAACGCAAACGGATCTTCAGAGGAGCACCAGAGCCGCTCGCCTGTTGCAAGTACAGCGACCGGATTGCAGAAGTACAACCAATACTATTGACCGCAATGACAACATGGAGCTGAAATTTAAAGTGCACACAGAACGTCACTGAATCTTTAACTAGTAGTTTGATTTTTAAAGCGCGTCACCTCTATATTTTAACCAACTATATACAATTATTTCAGCCTAACTAAAGTACTAATTATATGTAGAATTTTTTTTTAATGCGAATTATAATACCCAATTAATTAAACAGAGCTGATGTATTTAAAGAGAACGACCCTCCTCCCCAATTCCAATCTATATCAAAATATTACCATTGGTCACTCCGTGAGATCACATGACCATGTTGTGTCTTGTTCAAATGAGGACTTATTAAATCGTGTTTATGCTCACCTAATATGATAATATTTCTCTTGAGAAAAAATATTAATACGATTTATTAAAGGCGATTTCCTAACCATACGAAAGGCACATAAAAAACCCAGGTATGTTATTTATTTTGCAGTTTTGAAGCAGAATTTGATTTTATTTTATGGCACCAATGGGTAATAGTAAGATGTAAATCAAGGTGGTGGTTATTGGAGTTACAGTAAATTATTAACATGGGACGATTTCCACTGTAATCTTCCCCCGTATAGATTTAATTAAAGCATAATTTAACCTACTGTTGTGCCCATTCTACTGCTTCCTGTGGATGGTTGAGGTGGATGTTTATTGTGAATGCTGCTTGAGCAATTTTTCTTTGTCAATCTACTCGAGATGCCACATGCCCTCTGCAGAGTCTATTTTACCCGTGGACTTCTGCTTTTCGGTGTGAATGGTGACACTTCAAACTGTTCCCTGGTGTCAGGGCTGAGAGGTTCCATTTAGGCTGAAAAATTTGAGGAATGTTGCTGAATAGCCAGGGATAACTGTAAGGGGAGGGGATTCTGGCATTGTCATAGATTAAAACAACTATTAAAAGGATTGGTTCTTCATGATGACATAGAAAGAGGCCAATCAGTCCATTGAATCTACTGGCTCTTCGAACAAACTCATCAACCCAATTCCTCTTACTTTCCTTACTCCCTTCTGTTCTTCTATCCTGAAACTGCACAAGGGGAAATTTACACTAACTAATTAACCTACCAGTCATTGGGATGCTGGAGAAAGGGAGAAATGCAAACTCCACACAGGCAGCACCAGAGTTCAGGATTGAATCTGGGTCTCTGGAGCCAGTGGACAGCAGCACTGTGCTGTCTCCCTGCTTTCCTTTATTAAAGATGCCGGGTCAGATCTTCATTTTCCTTTCAGCACGATGTTGTCAGTTGGCTGCTCCTTGCATATCCAGTTTGATTGTTAACCTGAGATCATCTCAGTGTAAATTAAATTTTGACTGTTTCTACCAATCTGCCACAACAGATACCCCAGATAGTCAGGATAAATGTAACCCAACAAACCTTTGTGGGGTCTTATTGAAAATACTCGGCAGATTGGGAACTCATCTGAAACATTATCTCTGTTTCTGTCCCCACACACACAGCACAACCAGCAGAGAATGTTGAATACTCTCTCTAACTTTTCCAGCATGTGCACTATTTTGCTTTTGAACTCTTACTTAGTATTGTTTAAGGGGTGGCAAGCATTCTTCAGCAAATACATCCAGTTACCGTTTGTGAGGTGGGCATCTAGGGAATCAACTTTAGCAGGAAATTCCACCTCAGACACTATCAGATTTTAACTCAATCTAGTCCACTCTGATGTTTACAAGTCCACTCTTTCTCTCATGGGTTGGAACATTCAAGAGATATCAGGTAGTAATTGAATACTTCAGCACAGCTTTGAACTTTGTAACTAAAGGAATCAAGGGCTACTTTGGACTGGTACAGAAAAGTTGAATCCTGAGGCCGATCAGCCATGAATGAAGAAATGGGTGCAAGAGGCCAGTTAGACAATGATACAATGATCTGACTGTTAGGATGAAAGGTCTCAGCTTGAAACATTGACTGTTTATTTCTCTCCATAGATGCTGCCTGACCTGTTGAGTTCAAAGTTCAAATTTCAAAGTACATTTATTATCAAAGTACATATGTGACACCATAGACCACCCTGAGATTTGTTTTCTTGAGGGCATATTCAATAAATCCAATAACCATAATAGAGTCAATGAAAGATCACACCAACAGGGCGGGCAACCAGTCTGCAAAATACAATAAGCTGTGCAAGTACAAAAATAAAGAAGAAAAAAGGAAAATAATAATAATAAATAGGCAATTAAAATTAAGAACATGAAATGAAGAGTCTTTGAAAGTGAGTCCATAGGTTGTGGGGACATTTCAACAAGTTGAGTGAAGTTATCCTCTTTGGTTCAAGTGTCTGATGGTTGAGGGTGAGAACTGTTCCTGAACCTAGTGATGTGGGTCCTGAGGCTCCTGCACCTTCTTCCTGATGGCAGCAGTGAGAAGAGAGCATGGCCTGGGTGGTGGGTGTCTCTGGATGCTGCTTTCCTGCAACAATGCTCCGTGTAGATGCGCTCAGTGATGGAGAGGGCTTTACCCATGATAGACTAGGCTGTATCCAGTACTCTTTGTAGGATTTTCCATTCAAAGGCATTGGTGTTTCCTTATCAGGCCGTGATGCAGCCAGTCAATATACTCTCCACTACACATCTATAGAAATTTGTCAAAGTTTTAGATGTCATGCTGAATTTTTGCATTAAGCTTCTAAGGAAGTAGGGAGACTGCCCTGCTTTCTTCGTGATTGCACTTATGTGCTGGGCCCAGGCCAGATCCTTTGAAATGATAACAACAAGGAATTTAAAGTTGCTGACCCTCTCCACCTTTGATCCTCCTATGAAGACTGGCTCATGGATCTCTGGTTTCCACCTCATGAATTCAATAATCAGCTCCTTGGTCTTGCTGACATTGAGTGAGAGGTTGTTGTTGTGGCATCACTCAGCCAGAATTTCATTCTCCCTTCTACATGCTGAATCATCACCACTTTTGATTCGGCCAGTGGTGGTGGTGTCATCAGCAAACTTGAATATGACATTAGAGCTGTACTTAGCCACACAGTCATAAGTGTAAAGCGACTAGAGCAGGGGGTTAAGCACGCAATCTTGTGGTGCACATGCTGATGGAGATTGTGAAGGAGTTCCTTCAACATTTTGTGTGTATTATTCTTGACTCCCAGCACTTGTAGAACCTCTTGTGTTTTAGACTGAATCCTGTGAACTGCTACAGAATGAGTTCAAGTAAAGCCCAACACTTCTGTGCCTTTACTGTGGACATATATCACCAGAAGTTATGCAACTGCTTTGCCTCTGTACAGCCTTCTCCCAAGCTGAGATCAAACCTGGCAAATGGGATTCACCTTCAGAAATCCTGCCTATTCTGCCTTCTTATTAAGCGTTGTTCACTCAGTAGCCATCTTGCCCCTGATAGTTGTGCATTTAAGGTCCTCCCTGGAGAGCTGAACATGTTTTTCAAGCTGACATTTCAATGGAGTACTGAGGGGGTGCTGCACAGTTGTCCTTCAATGTGATGTTAAACTAGAATTTTGACACCCCTCTCATGTGGGTGGACAGAATGCCTTGGCTTTACATAATACAGGTTCTCCTCTGCCAACATTTATTTCTCTAGCATCTCTCATTGAAAAGCAAAAAGCTGCAGATGCTGAAAATGGAAACCAAAAATATTAGAAATACTTAGCAGATCAGGCTACATCTGTGGAAGGAAAAACAGTTTCAGGTTGATAATATTTTCCCAAGTCTGGTGGAAGATCGTTGACCTATCATATTTACTCTACTTCGCTCTTCATTGAGGCTGCATGGCCAACTGAGTGTTTCTAGCATACTCTTTTTTTCAAATATATTTCAATCTTGGCTAGCTATCTGCACACTTTTATGAGGGCTTTTTACATCTTTCCTGAATTGTGATGGCCCAAACAGTCCACAGTCCTCCAGCTAATTAATGCTTTACAACATTTTGACATCATCCCATTGCTTTTTACTGTAAAAACAGAATATCTTTTCTATTTTTGACCCATCATGCTCCTGTCTTTTTGTTTAAATGAAAATGAAGTTCCTTTTGTGTGTCTATGCTTTTCAAAATAATCTGATTTACTATGTATTAATCTAGAAATGCCATTGTGTTGCACATTTTAATGGAGTACTCAGTGGATTGGAAGCAACAATCTAATGTGATTAGCATCTCTGTGGTTCTTCATATGGTTAAAGGATACTGAGCATCAGCAGAAACATTAATATAAGTGCAATCTCTGTTTCGTGTCATAGCTGCAACAATTGAGATTACACACAATGTTTGAAAATCTCATGGACCTTGATTGAATGTGCATCATAAGGAGTGAGTGGGGGGGGGGGGGTGGTATGCACACTTGGGCATAAGTTAGAGGGCTCCCTTATCTGAGTCATTGTTGGGGCATTTGCCAACAAGGTAACTATCCAATTTTGCAAAAGATCCAAATGTTCATGATGTGTAATATAAGACCTATTTCCTGCAATGGGGAATATATTCCAATTAGCATTTCAATCCCATCATACATCAAAGACACTTGGTGCTTCAGTCCTCAATTTACCATTCCAAACAAGAACTGAAGTGAATTCAAGCCACAACTTGGAGCAGTTGCTTTCAGTGAGGACAGCCACTTTAAATGCTTCTGTCACAGGAGGACATTGCTATTTTAAGTTTGCAAGTCTTGCTCAAGTGCAAGTAACCACATGGAGGGCTTAAGATTCACACCTGAAGAAATTGCTCCCAGGTGATGGAGAGAGTTACCTGTGTTGTGCTGGTATGTATTTAAATGACCATTAGAACCTATAGCTCTATGTCTTTCTGTAATCGTCCGCTCATAGAGCTTCACTTCACATTTTGCTTATTAAACACTTACATGTTTCTGTCCACTTAACCACTATGGTTTGTCTTCAATAATATTGAGTCCATGTTTACTCAAAGCCTGTGGTGTCTGAATATTTATCACAAAATTTATTAGGTAATCAGTCAAGTGGCTTCCCTTTAATGTCCAGACCGTGCAAGTTACAGTGGAACAGTTTACTCCTGCCCGAACTCCTCCTCTTGAAGGGGTCCTGTCTTGTTGGAGGTGCCAAATGGAAATTCCTACCTTCACCACTCCGCTCCCCCGCCCCCCTCAATCTGCTCATACAGGCTCTGCGTGCACACTCCCTCATGATGATTAAGATAATCAGATACAGGGAATTTTTACAGGGTTTGTGAGCACAGTAGAATTCCTGCTTTCTTTTCATCTCCACTGTGAAATATTTCATGTGCCCTTTGTCAAGCTGAGCAATGTCTGGAGAAAGCTCTTTGCGCTGTTTGCAATGGTGGTGGTGGCAACCTGGTATGAAAAATAAACAGGCCTTACCTGTTGATATACTGTAATATTAAATACACTTTTATACATGCATTGAATTTCTTAATTGCCATAATCAGTTGTTATTCATCTTTATATTCTCTAGAGACAATACTTTAGCTGTTTTTGAAAATAAAGAAATCCAGCTTCAAAAATAATTAATATGGAAAAAACAATTTATTACTTTATGTGAATTAATGCAGCAACGAGGCAACTTATTGCATTATAGAAAGGTCATCTGCAGTATTTGTGTGTTTACTGCTCGTGAATGTAGAACATGAATTATGTTTGCTCATGATCACTATGGGAATAATAAATTTCTGACAGCTGTTGAGTAAAAAAATGAAAAAAACATACTATTTTATGATTTTATCTTTTAGACTAGTATGTTTATGAAAATGGCTCCACCACTACTGTTGTTTGTATGACTTGGAAATAATTCATGATATTCTTGCCCATCTCTTCAGAGTTATTAAATGAAGTATTTATAATAATAAAGAAGATAAATTGTACGGAGCTTTGAAATACTGAACTATAAAACTGTGAAAAATTGGAAAAGAGTAACATCTATCTGATTGGTGGTGGTATCCAATAAATATCATATTCCACATACATGTTACAACCCTCCTTCAGATTTTCCTAGGTACTTGTCTAGTACACTGCAGTTGTTTACTCTGATTATTTACTGAAAAGGAAATTGAAATGCTTCAATAATGAACACCAGTGCCTTACTTTACCAGTTTCACAGTGTTGTCGGCCTTTAGCTTAGGGTGACTACTGCTCTGTAGTACATGTGGGCATAATAAAAAATATGGGGCACACATGTGTTGAATAATCCCTGGTGGCAAGACCAGCACCTATCCTCCACCCAACTGAATCCAAAGATCTCATTGATATTATATTACTGTTTGTGTGGTTTGCCATGTGCAAATGTGCAAAACAAATCAAAAATATCTTTAGGAGGCAGTGCCTAAGGAAGGCAGGATCCATTACTAAGGACACTCACCATCCAGGACATGCACTCTTTTCAATACAACCATCAGGGAGGAGGTACAGTAGCCTAAACACTCAATTACTTTTTCCCCTCGGCCACCAAATTTCTGATTGGTCCATGACCCCATGAACACTACTTTATTATTTCTTTCTTTTGCATTGTTTATTTAATGATTCTGATTTATAGATTTTTTAAAACGTTTTTGTATTGTACTCCTGCCATCAAACAACTAATTTCACGTCATATGTCAGAGATAATAAATCATATTCTGATTCTAATTTCTGGTGTGACTCTTTCATTAGAATAGTAATTACATTTCCAATGTACTTCACTATTTGGAAATAGCTTTGGGATATCCTCTGGTTGTTAAGAAAAGTAATTAAAAGCAAGGCTTTTCTGTCGTTTCTAGATACAAAGTCCACTGTTAATACTTCCCTGGGTGCCAGTCCCTTTTATCCACACCCCTCCATGAAGAGAGCTGAATCTAAAATATATTAACTTTTAAATGTACAATATGTAGAAACTTTCTGAAGTCAGCGAAGAAGAAGGAGTTAGATATTGTTCTTAGGATTAGAAGGGTCAAGGGATACCAACAGAAACAGCCTTTCCTCATCCCCTGCTTTTCAGTATCTGATAGGTTTCAATGAGATGCCCACCCACACCTCATCCTTCTGAACTCCATTGAGTACAGGTCCAGAATAATTAAATACATTAAATCTTCAAACATTAAGACTTTCATTGTTGGGATCATTCTTCTGAACAACTTCTGGACCCTCTCTGGGTTCAGCGCATCTTTCCTTACTCACAGGATCCAAAATGCTAACCCCACTTTGAAAAATTAAACTGGAGCTACCAGGCATGTCAGACTTGATACGCTGATGCAATTTCCACTTCCTGGTTACAGCGAAGTCATTCTTTTCCATGAATTACTCTTGGAGATTAGCAAAGGAACCTGAACACTGAATCCATGACTCCACCCCCAATGTAAACGGCTGTCTCCAGAAGCAGAACTTAACGGAAGTTTTCTCCTTCCCTGTTCAGTCTCTCAATCTATTCCACAACTACCAACGGGACGCCCCCTCTTCCCCCTGAAACCCTGGATGCCTTCATTGTCTGGACCTTTTGCAGGTTTGATTGGGCCTACTCCCAATGACCCTGGATCCTCTCTGCCAAAAGAATACTGACAAACACATTTTCAGGGCTAAACATGCACAATTATGCAATGTCTGGTTCCATGAGCTTGAGACCCTGAGACGTCACACAAATGAAGTTTTCAGTAAAGGACCAATAACCAGATTGGTGACTAGCAGCCTGGTTGAGTTATCTTTGCTTCTCCATATCAGACCAAATACATCTTCTGGATCTGCTAACTTTAACACATGAATGTTAATTAATTTGGTGTGGCTTCACACTGACGCTATGGTTATAATTTAATTACAAAATAAACAAAATAATTCAGTCACAAACAAGAGATTCTGCAGATGCTGGAAATCCTGAGCAACACACACACACACACACACACACACACCACCCCCCCCCCCCCCCCCCCGGAGGAACTCTGCAGGCCAGGCAGCATTTAGGGAAATGAATAAATCGTCGATGTTTTGGGCCGAAACTTTGACTGAGAATTCAGTCAGTCAAGCAGTATCTATAGGGAAAAAAAAGACCAATTTGGGTCAGGGATCTTTGAAAGTTGAGTTCATACAGCATTTTATTTTCAGATTCCAGCATCTACAATTTCACTTGTTGCCCACAATTTTGGGATCAACTATGCAATCAATTGTTGGCATCTGTAAATACCAGGGCGGATCTTCTACACTCTAAAGTTCCCCACAGCTTTAAAAGGAAAAGAGAGACTGGATGCCAATGGGATGAAGGGCACAGACAAAGGTGCGCAACGTGGGTGATGAATTATTCCACAAACTACGTTGGATTCTGTTTCTTATCTATAATTTTCATTACTCTCATTGGTGATCTGTTACAGAGCTGTATTGCCACCTGGCATTGCACCTCGTCTTGATTTTGCCTCCCTCACACCTAGTCTCTCACTAGTCGATGTCAAGCAGCAGATTCAGACACTATTCTAAGGTTATCTGCTGTCACAGCCTCCGTCAGCCGTGCCTCCTCACCTCCACTTTCTGCCTCCTGCAAGGCATTCTGCACAAAATGTAGGAGAGCTCAGTTAATCTTTGTGTTAGTAGAAGTCCAGGAAAAACAGGAAAGGCGTTCACACATTCTGGTATAGCCAGGTGCTTCCAATTAACACACTTATACCAGTCTGAGCTAGGCTGCCAACCATGGAGATGAAAAAAACTGATTAATGTGGTCTTGAAACAAGATAATGAGATGTTGGAACAGAACTAACATCATAAAGCATGTCTCCTTATCAAAGCTTAAGTGCTTAGGAGGAAGAAATAGAAAAAAATGCTTAAAGTCAGAATCTCCTGTTCATTATACTAATTGAAATGTGGCAATTATCGGCCTAGCAATATAATTGTTTATCTCAGTCCCTTGTAGTTGAAACTGTATCCTTCCTGAGTGAAATGCAGTAGTGACCTTTTCTGGGTTGTTTCGTATGACTCTGAAATTTTGATCAGTTATTTGTTGGCATGTATCATGATAGCTAATTGACATCTTTTCCTGCGTGGTGTTTCATTTGGAATGCTGTGGGGAAAATTAGCCCAGGTTGTCTTCTGAATGATCATCACCAGTACACGAGGAAATCTGCAGATGCTGGAAATTCAAGCAACACACACAAAATGCTGGTGGAACGCAGCAGGCCAGGCAGCATCTATAAGGAGAAGCACTGTCGACGTTTTGGGCCGAGACCCTTCGTCAGGACTAACTGAAAGGAAAGATAGTGAGGATCGGCCCGAAACGTCGACTGTACTTCTTCCTATAGATGCTGCCTGGCCTGCTGCGTTCCACCAGCATTTTGTGTGTGTTGCTTGAATCACCAGGACAATTGTGTTTTCTTAGAACAGCACTAGACTGGGACTCCACTTAAATCATTCTGGTACCTACCTTCTACACCTCATGATTTGAACTTCTTCCAAAACATTGATCTTAACCTACCATCTTCCTCAGAGTCTATCCATTCCACTGCCTGATTACTCAGTGTCCCAGTTTTCCACACTAACAAATACCATGATGGCCCAATTTCCCCAACACTCTGTCCCATGGAGGTCCAAATCTCCACTTTCCATCTCCTCTCTTTCAAGTCATTCACCCTTCAATGGCCCTCTCACTGACTTCCCTCCAGGTGTCTACTGGGTCTCCAGTCTGTGATCCTTCCTTCTGCCCACTGCCTTGGATCTAACCTGCTACATCTTCCTTCTCATGCTCCAAATCTGTCCAGTTCAGTGCTGTTCTAAACAGAATCATAAATGACCATTATAATTGATCATGTACTTTAATTTAGTTCACTGTGATGGTATTTTAGGATAGTTTAAGTGATGCGGTGACCCAATTCTGAAATCTTTCAGCATGGCTAGAATGTTTTGATACATGGTAGTAGAATTATGATATGAAGAATGGTTGTAGAAGCAAGTCATAAAAAGATCAGAATACATTTCACTCTTTTCGGTCCCTTGCTTTCAGCTCCCTTTTTTTTTCTGGTAGTAGGCATTATTATTCTCTGTTGCTAAGTGTATTCACAGTCTGGGAGTTTGACTGTCCGGACTTATACTCTTTATACTGTGTGGTGGTTGGTCTGGAGTTGTTGTTGTTTTTTTCTTGTGTTGTGGGGCTTGGGGAGGACACTAAGCTCACTTGTCTTTAATTTAGGTGCTTTTTTGTTACATTCTCTTCCTTTGTAGCATATTGTTATTGTATGCTTAATCTTGCACTGTATTAATGCTCCTCATTGGGATTTGGGGTTTTTAATTTTGTAAAATGTTTTGAAAAACTAATTTAAAAATTTAAAAAAAAAGAATGCATTTCACAGCACATTCCTGAACATTATCAGTTAAATGGTTGGTTGAAACGACATGAAGAGATCTGCAGGTGCACTGTAACATTTTGTTCATTGGCCTCAGTTTCAAATTGGAAGAATGTACATGCCACAGCGCAGGGAAAGGATGCACAGTGAAAGCTAAGAAGATGAAGAAAGAAAGCAATAATCACACATAGCAACGTGTAACTGGAGTTTGCCTGGATAAGCATCCCAGAGGGAAGTAGAGCTGTCTGGTGCTATGGCAACCAGCCTACGTCAAGGGAAAGGTTGATTAAGTGCTCATAAATGGCAAGTTTTAAGACTAAGAAATATCTGATATATCTTTAAAGCAAACCATTTAAAATCTATACTGCACTGACTGTGTTAAATGGAACTTTCATATACAGTTAAAGGATGGTTGTATTCACAAATTACAAATTAGCTGTGGGAATGAACTGTGGACTAATTGTTCTTTATTTATGGAATGTGGGTGCCATTCTAAAGCTAACAATTCTTGTCCAAGCCTATTTTCCCCCAAAATAAGGTACCTACTTGAACTGCTGTGTCATGGTGAATATACTCAAAGTTCAAAGTACATTTTATTGTCAAAGTATGTATAAATTATGCATATCTTGAGATTCTTCTGCTTACAGGCAGCCACAAAACAAGAAACCCGAAATAGCCCTATTTTGAAAAAAGATAAACACCTAATGTGTGTAGAGAGAGAGAAAAAAAACAAATCAAGTCAAATTGTGCAAACAGTAAAGCAAGCATCAGCATTCAGGATGCAATTGAGTCCATAAACCTGAAGCCGGTACTCGACCTTTCCAAATTGGCACAACGCTTAGATGGATCAAACCTCGCTTCCGGTTTAGGTGGACAGGCTCTGCAACAGCTCTGCTTCAGCTTTTCCCCACTCTGCTCACTCCAACCACGTCTTCGATTCTGACTCCGACTCGATCTTCCCTTGGAACACGCCTTGCACCTGTACGCCTCAACCCTCGGATCAGCCTTGCCTTCGCTCGCCTCTTCATTGTTTGCGGTGATCGTTTGCCACAATTTTCCATGTAAAAGGTGTTATCAATAGATTATTTAGTCAAACTTATGGCTTTGAGGTCCACCAGTAAGTTTTCACCCACGTTCAGTAATGCCAGCTTAAACTGTTGGGTAAGGAGTCCAATATTTAAATCCAATGGCAATAAAGAAAAAAAAGATTTTTCTGTATCGAGACAGTGTGTAAATTCTAGGAAAATTTGAAGATGGAGGTGTTCTAATACCTCTGTGTCTTTAGACTTCCAGTTATTAAAAGTATATTTAGAAGATGTTATTCAGAATGCTGTAACAAGTGGCTATTGTGCATTATGTAGGTAGAAAATCCTGGAGATATAGTCTGCTGGTAATGGACAGGGTATCGCTTAGCTTGGAGAACTGAGTGTGAATCTACCTTAGTGCTTCATTCTAAGTGATGCCAAGTTTATCCAATACTGTTGAAGATGAACTACATTCGATGGCCATTTTACTAGGTACACCTGCTCATTAATGCAAATATCTAATCAGCTAATCGTGTGGCAGCAACTCAATGCATAAAAAACAAACAGACATGGTCAAGAGGTTCAGTTGTTGTTCAGACCAGATATTGGAATGGAGAAGAAATATGATCCAAGTGTCTTTGACCGTGGAATGATTGTTGGTGCCAGACGGGGTAGTTTGAATATCTCAGAAGCTGCTCTTCTCCTGGGATTTTCACACACAACAGTCTCGAGCCTTTACAGAGAATGGTGAAATAAACAGAAAACATCCAGTGACCAGCAGTTTTGTGGGTGAAAATGCCTTGTTAATGAGAGTGGTCAGGGAGAATGGCCAGACTGGTTCAAGCTGACAGGAAGGTGACAGTAACTCAAATAACCACACGTTACAACAGTGGTGTGCAGAAGAGCATCTCTGAATGCACAAAACATCCAACCTTGAAGGGGATGGGCTACAGCAGCAGAAGACCATGAACATACACTCAATGGCCATTTTATTAGGTAGAGGAGGTATCTAATAAGGTGGCCACTGAGTGTATATCAAACAAGAGAAGACCTTTCCATGAGACTTGTGAATCTGGTAGAAGTGAGGCCTCTTCACTTGTAGGCATAGTATATTTAAATCAGGGGTTCCCAACCTGGGGTCAATGGCATAATAAAGGTTGGGAACCCCTGATTTAAATGGACAGTTGGTTAAGTATCTGCTCAATGATGATGGTTAGAATGTGTTTTACTAGATACGTAAGGAAATTCCTGTTAAGGGAAAATAGTCGAGCAAGGACCATTTGGTAGCGTAGCAGCTAGTGCAACATTTTACAATGCTAGTGATCAGGGTTTAATTCCCACCGCTGTCTGTAAGGAGCTTGTACGTTCTCTCAGTGACCGCGTGGATTTCCTTCAGGTGCTCCATTTCCTCCCACTTCCTAAGACGTAAGTTGTGGGTATGCTATACCGGCTCCGGAAGCATGGTGACACTTGCAGGCTGCCCCCAGCACGTCCTTGGACTGTGTTGACGCAAACAACGCATTTCACTATATGTTTTGATGTTTTGACGTACATGTGACAAGCAAAGCTAATCTTAATCTTTAGAGATTTTCTTATTGCTGGTTGCCAGATTGCCACTTGAATGGCAGTTGAACTATCTGCAATTATCACGGCTGTGCGCTAACTGGAATCTGACTTGGACTTACTGCTGGGTGTCGGTGGAGCAACAGAGGCTTCCTGTAGACTGAGTGTAGGTGAGTCAGCAGTGAGATGATTGTGGACAAACTGCAGGTTGTCTGTAAACTGACTGTAGGTCAACCATAAGCTGACTGCGGACAGTCTGTGGCTGATTGTAAATTGGCTGTGTGATCAGACTGAAGAACAACTTCAAAGTTCAAGGTTCAAAGTAAATTTATTATCAAAGTACATATATGTCACCATATACTCCCCTGAGATTAATTTTCTTGTAGGCATTCACAGTACAGCAATAGAATCAATGAAAAACTACACACAAAGACTGACAAACAACAAATGTGAGACAGAAGACAAACTGTGTAAATACGAACTAAATAACAAGCAAACAAACAAATAAGTAATATTGAGAACACGAGCTGCAGAGTCCTTGAAAGTGAATCCCTAGGTTGTGGAACCAGCTCAGTGTTGAGGTGAGTGAAATTATCCACGCTGGTTCAGGAGCATGATGGTTGAAGGGTAATAACTGCACTGAACCTGATGATGTGGGACATGAGGCTCCTGCATCGCCTTCCTGGTGATAGTAGTAGAAAGAGGACGTGGTCTGAATTGGGGGGGGGGGGGGGTTCTTTGATGATGGATTTGCATTACTTGCAGAGCACGATTGGGCTGATGTTGAACCAACAATAGACCTGTTGTGAGCTAACCATAGTCTGACTGTGGGTGACTATCTTCTGATCATGAATTGACTGTCCTTCCTTGTATATCAGTGCTGTGCAAAAGTCTTAGGCACACATATATAGCTAGGATGCCTAAGACCTCTGCAGTAATTTTATGTATCGCACTGTACTGCTGCCACACACAAAAAAAAATCATGACATATGTGAGTGATGATAAACCTGATTCTGATGTGGGTCTCTATTGTGGACTGAGAGTGGGAAGGGGCCAGGGAGAGGGGAATCATGGTTGGTAAAAGAGGAAGGGAGAGGGGAGGGAGCAGGCAGCACCAGAAAGACATTCTGTAATGTTCAATAAAACAATTGTTTGAAATCAAATGACCTTGCCTGGTGTCTCAGGGCTGGATGTGTCTGCATCCATGACCTTCCCCCCCCCCCCCCCCCGAGCACTGTCACTCCTTCTCTGCCACCTGTCCCACACCCCTCCCACGGCACTCCACCCTCGCCATTCCCAACATTTTTTGCTCCCAAACAAGAAAAAATCTGCAGATGCTGTAAATCCAAGCAACACACACAATATGCTTGAGGAACTCAGCAGGTCAGGCAGCATCAATGGCAAAGAGTACAGTCGACTTTTCAGGCTGAGGCCCTTCAGCAGGACGTCATATACTTTCTTGCATACTCTTCATACAAATCAAATCATTACACAGTACATTGAGGTAGAATAAGGTAAATCGAAAACTATTATTTTACCTTATTCTAGGTTAGTGCAGTTTACTTTGCACAACATGTTTGTGTTATTAAACAGTTCAGTACTAGTGCACTCTAGATCATTTCCACTGTAAATACATCAATTCCACTGTAATCCATCATATCTTTCATCTCCATAGATCCATTCATCAGCATGGAAATAAAATCTTTGACATGATTTATATCATTTTTATTTCTCAGTTGTCACACTATATAGGCCATCACTCACTACCAATTAACCATGTAACATCTGTAGAAAGAGAGTAAATGTTTCAGGTCAAAGATCCTTTGTCACTGTTGAGAAAGGAAGAAAATAAGTAGTTTTAAGTGGTGGAAAAGATGGGACCCATTATTCACCTCAGGGTCCAGAGGAGAGAGGAGGGAGGGAGGGAGAGGGAGAGGGAGAGGGAGGGGGAGGGAGGGAGGGAGGGAGAGAGAGAGAGAGAGAGAGAGAGAGAGAGAGAGAGAGAGAGAGAGAGAGAGAGAGAGAGAGAGAGAGAGAGAGAGAGAGAGAGAGAGAGAGATCTACATTTGTCATTGTAACTTTGTAAAAGTATTTATCTAAGGGCTTCCTGCCTCTGTTGTGATTAAAAATGCCATTTTCCTTTGTAGTTCTCTGCAGAACTCAGGGAAATAAAAGAAAGATAAAGCAAGATAAGGTTATGAAGCAGCTGCAGGGACATATGAATGAGTTAGGGAGGCGGCAATCATGTCTCCGGGGGCATGAGATTTGACAGCGCAATTGCATCTCCTTTTAAACAGGCAATGAACTCCCAAACTCCAGGTTGCTTTAATGATTTTGGCATCAGTTTGCTTTATTTTTACTGTTATCATCACCCATATGGTACCTCCCAGTGCAGATGGCATCAGACAGTGCAAAGCAAACAAACTCGACGCCTGTGCGATAATCCAGCACATGAATTTTCATGTCTGCTGAGATTTGCCCTTAAACTACTGAGTTTATTGGTCCTGCAGAGGGACTGCTGCATAATGTGAGCAAAACCAGTGATAGGCCAGGATTTTCATCTGAGAGCAGCAACCACGGCACAGAAGCAAATGAAATGATTCAGACGGAGCACAGTGGTTAGGATCAGGTTGTTTAGAATTCAAAAGGATGTTTGATCCAGCAGATTAACATATGAATCTGATTGTCTTTTGGAATAATAAATGAACTGTTGGCTTCTTTAAATTGGCCTTTTGTGCAAACGGGCCAATGCACTCCCGCTGCTCTTCTCTGCGTGCTCCCAATGCATATAATGGCTAACATCAGCTATGTTCGTGATGTGTTTTCCACCCATAGATCTCCAGCACTTGAATCTCAGCTCTGAACGTAAACGGAGAGGGAAGTTGTATTTACTGCAAATGTGATTGCCTAATTAATTTATTTTTACTATCACATTTAAAGTTCAAGCCTACTAACGTTTAAATCATCAGGCAAAAGGGAAGGAAATTAGTGAACGGGTATAAATAGAGTGCAAGCTATTAGTGGGGAATAGGACAGTTACATTTTATAGAGCTGTTATGAAAATAGGTGAAAAGTGCCTGCTTCAGACAAAGTCAAGAAATTGCACCCAAGGAGCATCCAGAATCGCTGTTGCCTTGGATCCAGTTCCACTTTCTGCTGAGAAACAGATTTGCATAATAATTAACATAAGTAAATAGAAATTGGGTTCATTAGCACAAGTCTTTATGCATAAATCACACACTAAAGCTGTCTGTGTATATTAAGTTGTGCTAGCAATCATTTCTGAGTCAATTAGAGTCCACTGAGACATTAGGCTGGGCACCTCTGGATTGTGTATAGTGTTAGATGCGTGTCTAATGGCTTCATTGGTGCATTTATTCCTGCTCTTTCCCATACTCACCTACAGAAATTATAAAATGTATCTGAACAACTTACATTCATAAGGCACAACAAACCATGGAGTAACTGTGCAACGGATCAGCAAGGAGATGTGATATAAAGGATCCCCAGGGTGTGCCACAGCTCCCTTTCCACGTTATTTACTGCACAGATTCAAGCTGTGATCTCTGCCAGCCTGACATGCTTCGCAGGTGGTACGGGGCCATGCTTGGCACAGGACTCAGTCTGTGTACACAATCATGTGGTGGGGGGAGAGGCTCGGCCAGACGCACTGAATTCACGTATAGCACCTTCCTGTTGGTTTTCCTCGCCTTTTTCTTGGCACCTCTTTTGTGCTTATCATGGGGAGAGGTTCTTCATGGCTCTGATTTCCTGTCATTGCAGTGTTTTGGCAGCTGTAACCCCAGTTTAGAGCTGCTCTTCAGAACCAAGTAGGTAAATATTTTGTCCAATACATTTGGTCACTCCTATGATTGTATAACTGGATTTTATATCCTGTTTTATTATCAATGTAGAGTGAACTCCAGATTCCAGGCTAATAGCACACACACACACACGTTCGATTTAACCAAATCAGAGAGAGTGGAGAAACTCGTTCTGCCATTTGTGGAAGGAATATACTATATGTATGTATGTTGGACCTTTGAACTTAACATTATGGGAGCTCATCTTCATGTAGATGTGTGCGTAAGTCACACATCGTTAACCTGGGGACGACCTCTAATGAGAAAATAATGTGATCTAATTATTTTTGTCTCCTTTTATGGTTTTTCCATAGAGGATGTTTCCTATAGTGGGTGAGTCTAGGACAAGAGGGCACAACCTCAGAGTAGAAGGATGTCCATTTTGAACGGAGATGAGGAGGAATTTCTTTAGCCATAGGGTGGTGAATCTGAGGAATTCGTTGCCACAGACGGCTGTGGAGGCCAGGTCATTGGGAATATTTGAAGCGGAGGTTGATAGGTCCTTGATTAGTCAGGGTGTCAGAGGTTACAGGGAGAAGACAGGAGAATGGGGCTGAGAGGGATAATAAATCAGCCATGGTGGAATGGTGGAGCAGACTTGATGGGCCAAATGGCCTAATTCTGCTTCTATATCTCATGGTCTTATTTTAAACTAGTCTACTTGTGTCCATGCAAAGAGGAAATCAGTGGTTCAATGAATCGTTCTGAGCTGACACAATCTCATAATTTCAGTCTTTACATATTCAGATTCCGAGTTCTTTATCACATGTACACCCAAACGTACAGTGAAATATGTTGTTTTTGTAAACAACCAAATCACCCAAGGACGTGCTGGGGGGCAGTGCACAAATGTCACCATGCATTCTGACGCCAACAGCATGCTCACAATGTTCAGCAAAACAACACAAGTGACAACAATGATAATAACAAAAACAAAACAAGCCTCCTTCCCATCCTAAGGTTAGTTTGGCTGGACAGACATGCTGGAGGCTTAAACAATGTAAAAAAAATTCACAAAATATAGACAGTTTTAGCCATGATTTGCATTTAAATTCCTCAATCTTGTGCATTAGTTCGGTCGACAGACCTGTAATCACCAGGGTAAGGGCTATAGCAGTGAGACATTGTTCCTCTCTGCAGTGCAATATTAGTCTTACAGGCGTTGTCTTACAGTCTTACAGAATAGTCTTACTATTCTATCAATATCAGTTCCTCTGGCCAAGTGGCGTTAAACTAAGAGCCCTGAGAATTTCTAACGATAAGAAAATGCTAACATTACTTAAACTGGCATTGGAGTCAATAGTAGTAATTAGAGATTATTTTCCAAAGTTCAAAGCCAATATAATATCAAAGTACATATTGTATATGCCACCAGAAATGACCCTGAGATTTGTGTTCTTGCATTCATAGTAAATACAAGAATCATGATAGAATCAATGAAAGACCACACCCAACATGATGGATATAGTGGTATGCAAAAGTTTGGGCACCCCGGTCAAAATTTCTGTTACTGTGAATAGCTAAGTGAGTAAAAGATGACCTGATTTCCAAAAGGCATAAAGTTAAAGATGACACATTTCTTTAATGTTTTAAGCAAGATTACTTTTTTATTTCCATCTTTTACAGTTTCAAAATAACAAAAAAGGAAAAGAACCCGAAGCAAAAGTTTGGGCACCCTGCATGGTCAGTACTTAGTAACACCCCCTTTGGCAAGTATCACAGCTTGTAAATGCTTTCAGTAGCCAGCTAAGAGTCTTTCAATTCTTGTTTGGAGGATTTTCGCCCATTCTTCCTTGCAAAACGTTTCTAGTTCTGTGAGATTCTTGGGCCGTCTTGCATGCACTGCTCTTTTGAGGTCCATCCACAGATTTTCGATGATGTTTAGGTCAGGGGACTGTGAGGGCCATGGCATAACCTTCAGTTTGTGCCTCTTGAGGTAGTCCATTGTGGATTTTGAGGTGTGTTTAGGATCATTATCCTGTTGTAGAAGCCATCCTCTTTTCGTCATCATCTTTTTTACAGATGGTGTGATGTTTGCTTCCAGAATTGGCTGGTATTTAATTGAATTCATCCTTCCCTCTACTAGTGAAAGGTTCCTCGTGCCATGTTCCCCAGTTTCATGAAATTCTGCACCCTTTTTTCTCCAAAAATACCTTTGCTCATTGTGGCCAACACCTCTCCAACTGATAAGCATGGGGGTGGATCAATTATGCTTTGGGCTTGTGCTGCAGCCAGTGGCACGGGGAACATTTCAAAATGGATGGATAAATAACCAACGTGGAAAAGAAAGCAAACTATCCAAATACAAAAAATTTTAAATATTAAAATATCTCCTATTTCTTGTTTACAAGCTATATATACAGCTCTTGTTACATGCACATAGATCAATTGGAAAAAGTGATTACAAAATTAGAAAAAGAATCTCAAAGATATATGACAGAAGAAAAACAAAGACAACTTGTTAATAAGAAACTACAATATAATACACTCCAGACATACCGAACAGAAAAAGCAATTATGAGAACTAAACAGAGATATTATGAACTAGGTGAAAGATCACACAAGATTCTTGCTTGGCAGTTAAAAACAGACCAGGCTTCCAAAACGATAAATGCAATTCGAACAAGTGTAAATAAAATTACTTATAAACCTTTAGAAATCAATGAAACTTTAAATTTTTTTTATTCTGAATTGTATCAATCAGAATCACAAAATGATATTGTTGAGATAGAAAGGTTTTTATCACAAATAACTCTCCCAATATTGAATTCGGAAGAACAGAAGGGATTAGATGTGCCTTTTACATTAAAAGAGGTCAAAGAAGCTCTAGGATCACTTCAGAGTAACAAATCTCCAGGAGAAGATGGTTTTCCGCCTGAATTTTACAAAAAGTTTAAAGATTTATTAAATCTTCCTTTTATGGAGCTAATACACCAAGCGGAAAGAATGCATAAACTTCCAGAATCTTTTTCGACAGCTATTTTAATAGTATTGCCAAAAGAAGACAGAGATCTTTTAAAGCCAACATCATATAGACCTATTTCTTTGTTGAACACGGATTATAAAATAATAGCAAAGATTTTATCTAATAGAATATCTAAATACTTAGCAAAATTAATACACATGGACCAAACAGGATTTATTAAAAATAGACAATCGGCAGATAATGTAACTCGGTTACTTAGCATAATTCATTTGGCACAAAAGAGGGAAGAAATGAGTGTAGCAGTTGCTTTGGATGCAGAAAAAGCAATTGATAGATTGGAATGGGATTTTTTATTTAAGGTATTGGAAAAATATGGATTAGGAGTATCTTTTATAAAATGGATTAAAACCTTAAATACTAACCCCAAAGCTAAAGTGGTGACAAATGGCCAAATTTCAAAATCATTTCAGTTAACAAGGTCAACTAGACAAGGTTGTCCATTATCACCTGCTTTATTTGTGTTGGCGATAGAACCATTAGCTGAATTAATTAGAACTAACTCAGATATTATGGGTTTCAGAGTTAATCAGGAAGAATATAAGATTAACTTATTTGCTGATGATGTTCTGATTTATCTAACTAACCCATTACAATCATTGCGTAAATTATCTTCTAGATTGGAAGAATATGGGAAAATATCAGGGTACAAAATAAATTGGGATAAAAGTGAAATTCTATCCCTTACTAAAGCAGATTATAGTCAATGTCGATTAATAACTCAATTTAGTTGGCCGGTAAATGGTATGAAGTATTTAGGTATAAGAGTTGATAATGATATAAAGAATTTATATAAATTAAATTATTTGCCATTATTGAAAAAAATTCAAGAGGATCTTGAGAAATGGATGATGTTACCAATAACGTTAATAGGTAGAGTCAATGCTGTAAAAATGAATATATTCCCTAGATTACAATATTTATTCCAAACATTACCAATACAATTACCACAGAAATTTTTTCAAGAGTTAAATAAATGTGTGAGGAAATTCCTTTGGAAAGGTAAGATGTCAAGAATATCGTTGGAAAAATTGACATGGAAATTTGACCTAGGAGGGTTACAATGACCAAATTTTAAGAATTATTACAAAGCAAATCAACTTAGATTTATTGCATCTTTTTTTGATGAAGATAAACCGGCATGGATTAGAATAGAATTAGACAAAATAGGGGAAAATATACCAGAAGAGTTTATATATAAATGGGAATCTAAATGGATACGGGAAAAGAAAGAATCTCCTATACTAAAACATTTGATTGATTTATGGAATAAGATAAATGTTGATGATGAGACAAAGAAATCTTTATTAGCAAAGAGACCTTTAATTCAAAATAAACTTATCCCTTTTACAATGGATAATCAACTTTTATATAACTGGTTTCACAAAGGGATTAGATATATAGGAGACTGTTTTGAAGGAGGTATATTAATGTCATTTGACCAATTAAAGAATAAATATAAAATATCAAATAACACTCTTTTCTGTTATTTCCAATTAAGGGCTCATTTAAGAGATAAACTGGGTCAAACAATGTTATTGCCGAAACCTAATGAAATAGAAACTTTAATTCATAAAGGAAAAATTAAAAAAAATATTTCTGGTATGTATAATTTGATTCAAAAACAGGCAATTAAACAAGGAATTCATAAGTCAAGACAAAAATGGGAAACTGATCTGAATATTAAAATTGATGAAACAAGTTGGTCAAGATTATGTCTTGACAGTATGACAAATACAATAAATGTTCAACTAAGATTAGTGCAATATAACTTTTTACATCAAATATATATTACACCACAAAAAATAAATAGATTAAACTCATTGATCTAATCAATGTTTTCGATGTAATCAAGAAATTGGTACTTTTTTACACTCTACTTGGTCTTGTTCTAAAATTCAACCTTTTTGGACAAATTTAAGAGTTTTATTGGAACAAGTTATTGGAATACAACTTCCACACAATCCAATATTATTTTTACTAGGCGATATTGAAGGGATAAAATCAAAATCCAAATTGAATAAATATCAGAAAGAATTCATAAAAATTGCATTGGCAGTAGCCAAAAAGGCTATTGCAGTTACTTGGAAATCGGATTCATACTTAAGTATAGATCGTTGGAAAAATGAAATTTTTAGCTGCATTCCACTTGAAAAAATTACTTATAATTTAAGAGATAAATATGAAATATTTCTGAAAGTTTGGCGCCCTTATTTACAAAAAATAGGATTAAATATATAGGTGCTCCGAAGATAAAATTATTGGTTATCTGGGGAAATAAATAAATATACATATTAAAGCTATTATGAACTCCATGGAGCATGTGGGGATCTTCCGGTATCCATGCATTCTTTCTTTCTTTCTTTTTTCTTTTTTTTTCTATAGGGATATGTTAGGGGGGAGGGGTTAAGGGGAGGGTGGAAGGGTTGATCATTTTCTTTTTACTTTCTGTAACCTATTTAAAAAGTCAATAAAAATTTTTTTTAAAAAGATGAGTTATTAAAAAATTCACTAAACAGACAGTTTTAGCCATGTCTTGCATTTATATTCCTCAATCTTGTGCATTAGTTCGGTCGACAGACCTGTAATCACCAGGGTAAGGACTATCGCAGTGACACACTGTTCCTCCCTGCAGTGCAATATTAGTCTTACAGGCATTGTGCCTGTTTTATTACAGCACCCTCTGCAGCAGAAGTGCAAAGTTGCTATTCTATCAATATCAGTTCCTCTGGCCAAGTGGTGTTAAGCTAAGAGCCCTGAGAATTTCTAACGGTAAGAAAATGCTAACATTACTTAAATTGGCATTGGAGTCAATAATAATAATTAGAGATTATTTTCCAAAGTTCAAAGTCAATATAATATCAAAGTACATATTGTATATGCCACCAGAAATGACCCTGAGATTTGTGTTCTTGCATTCATAGTAAATACAAGAATCATGATAGAATCAATGAAAGACCACACCTAACAGGATGGATAAACAACCAACGTGGAATAGAAAGCAAACTATCCAAATACAAAAAATTTTAAATATTAAAATATCTCCTATTTCTTGTTTACAAGCTATATATAAGATGGATAACCCAAGCAAGAAAGTTAAGAGAAAAGATAAGAAAATATAATGTCCATACAAGATATGATCAATGAAACCAAAGTACTGTAGAATTTATAGATGCACTAAAACAAAAGCTTGATACACCTAAGGCCGGACTAAATAGAGAGAGGAAAAGCGCCGGACAATAAAATTACAGAATTATCTGTTCTGAAACAACGTAAAAGGTTTATAAAGGACATTGAAACTAAATTCGACACACCAAAATGTTACCAACCCTAGCACAGAATTCTCAACAAACACAGAGATAATGAACTTTTGGTCCAATATCGGGTCAAACAGGGTGACGCACAATCAAGAAGCAAGCTGGATTAGGGAGGGAAAGGAACGCACACACATGATTGAAAAAATGCATTACCTGAATTTCCAATGGAATATGCTGAAAGAAGTTATAAATAATACCCATAACTGGAAAAGTACTGGCACTGATAATAAAATTATCAAATTAATAAAATTAACCTGCCTTCATCTGTACCCATTAATGCATATCAACAATTTCCATAAAGACCCTGAAAAAGTGCCTGAATTTTTGACAGAAGGTAAAACATATCTCTTGTCTAAAGGGGAAATCACAACAGATCCATCAAAATACCATCCTATTGCTTGTTTACAAACTATACGAGGGGTGATTGATAAGTTTGTGGCCTAAGGTAGAAGAAATCAATTTTAGAAAACCTAGCATATTTATTTTTTAACATAGTCCCCTTCTACATTTACGCACTTAGTCCAGCGATCGTGGAGCATACGGATCTTGGACCTCCAAAAAGTGTCCACAGCAGGGGGAGTGATTGATAAGTTTGTGGCCTAAGGTAGAAGGAGATGAGTTATTAACTTCAAACTTTCTGCATAATCACTCAAAGAGTTGAACTGCATGTACATGTAACGAGAGCTGTATAACTCATCTCCTTCTACCTTAGGCCACAAACTTATCAATCACCCCTGCTGTAGACACTTTCTGGAGGTCCAAGATCTGTATGCTCCATGACCCCTGGACTGTGTGTGTAAATGTAGGAGGGGACTATGTTGAAAAATAAATGTGCTAGGTTTTCTAAAATTGACTCCTTCTACCTTAGGCCACGAACTTATCAATCACCCCATATATAAAATTGCAACTCATGTATCTCGCAACTAATCATCACTCACATCAATAACCAGAATATATTTGCAGAAGAGCAGAAGAAACGATCACCGGTATAAAAATAAACCTAGGCATTTTCCATGGTAATTCTCTAAGCCCACTATGGTTTTGTCCAGCTTTAAACCTGCTCTCTAATTCACTGAATTGGACAAAAATAGGGTCTCAAAATCAGAGAAAAACAAATTGACCTTGACGCACCTTCTATAGGTACCAAGGTACCTTGATGCACCATCTATACATGGACAATTATATGTTCCTTCACTGGTAAAGCTAAATCAATTAATTCAAATATTAGAGCTATTTTCTAAAGATATAAACATGAACTTTGCATTAGATAAGTGCAGAAAATTACACATAAAGAAAGGTGCAATAGAGCAGCAGGATACAATACGATCGATGGACAAATATGAAACGTATGAGGATCTGGGATATCAACAAGCAAAGAAAATAGATCATAGTGCGATAAAGAGAAAATGTTTAACATAATTTTCTTCAAGGCTTAAGTAAACCTTCCTAACAGAGCTCAATAGTAAAAATATAACAAAGACACTAAACACCTTCACTGTACCTATATTAACATATCCTTTTGGCATAATATCTTGGTCTGAAACCAATCTGGAAAATTTACAAAGAAAATTTAAATTTTCTGTTTCAATTTCAATTGAAGATAGGAATCGAATTGACAAATTTTAGAAAACACTAGTACTCTTGAATGCACATAGATTAACACTAGCTAGGACAGAAGGAGGTAGAGGAAAAAGAGACATAAAAATTTACTCAACAGTCAGATAAAAAAAATTTCATTGATATATTTTCATCAACAAAAACAGGATTCAGCACTCCACATGAGCATTTGCAATTCTGATAGGAAGTACACACTAGTAAACTTAAATGAAAGCATGACCCAGAAAAAAAATGAAGACATTGATCACAACAGAAGAGAAGGTTAACCAGTGGAAGAACATGACCCTCCATGGAAGACATCCCCGCAATTTGAGCAGACTAGATGTCAATAAGGAAGCATCGAACACCTGGCTCAAAGTTGGAGACCTCTTCCCAGAAACATAGGGGTTACTTGCGGCAATACAGGACCAGCTTTTTAACACAAAAATTTCAAAAATACATCATAAAATACCAACAAATTCAAGACAATAAATGTAGAAAATGTTGAGAGAGAGAAACCAGAAGTAATTCAACACATGACAGGATCCTGCAGCAGTTTAACTCAATCTGATTACTTACACAGGCACAATCAAGTGGCAAAAATCATTCATCAAAATCTTGCTTTAAGATATAAACACATAAAAAACACTATACTTGACCATAAATACAAGTCTAATCGAGTTTTAGAATCAGAGTCCTACAAGTTATATTATGATCAATACATTATTACAGATAGGACAATCTATAATAACCATCCAGATATAATATTACAGGATAAACAAGCAAGACCAACTTACTTAATAGATATAGCCATTCTGAAAACACATAACATACAGAAATCAATAAGTGAAAAACAGCAGGAATATACCGAATTAAAAGAGGAAATTGAAAGACTAAGGAACATGATCAAGGCACATATTGTCCCAATAGTGATACCTACAACTGGTATCATCCCAAAGTCACTACACGATAGCATTGAACAATTAGGCCTACACAGCAATATCTATGTAAATCTCCAGAAAGCCACAATACTAAACACCACCAGAATAGTCCGGAAGTTCCTAGCAATTGAGAAGTTGTCTTTGCCCATACCTCAGCTTTTACCAGCTTGAGGTGAAATAATAAATACTGAGAACATGAGATGAAGAGTCCTTGAAAGCGAGTCTGTAGGTAGTGGGAACAGTTCAGTGATGCGGTGATTTAAGTTGAGTGAAGTTATCCCCCCGATGGCTGAGGAGTAATAACAATTTCAGAACCTGGTGATGCGGGTCCTGAGGCTCTAGTACCTCCTTCTTGATGGCAGCAGTGAGAAGAGAGCGTGGCTTGGATGGTCAGGGTCCTTGATAATGGATGCTGCTTTCCTGTCATGGTACTCCATGTAAGTGTGCTCAATGGAGCACTTTACCTGTGATGGACTGGTTCATATACAGATCTTTTTGCAGGTTTTTCCATTCAAGGGCTTTGGTGTTTCCATACAAGGCCATGATGCAGCCAGGCAATATACAGTAGTGTACTCTCCACCACACATCTACAAAAGTTTGTCGAAGTTTTAGGTGACATGTCAAATCTTTGCAAACTTCTAGGGAAGTTGAGGCGCTGCCATGCTTTCTTTAAATGAAGAAAGCATCTTTAAGTCACCTTTCATGACATATCAAAACATTTTAGAAACAATGGAGTAATTTGGAAAAGTAGGCACTGGTATAAATGCAATAAAGACAACAGCCAATCCGCACACAGCAAGATCCCACAAAAATGATCAGGCTCACTGTTAATATTGAGGGATAACACTGAGTAGTTTATTGGGGATAGGTCCCCTGCCCTTCTTTGAAATAATGCAGAGGATCTTTTATTTTCATTTTGAAAGGGTAATGAGGCTTCAGTTTAACATGAGCACATACAGAAGCAGGAATACCCATTTTGTCTCTTGAGCCTGCCCTCTTGTTTAATAAGGTGATGGTAATTGGACCATCTTATGTCGTAATTACATATGATATAGGAGCAGAATTAGACCATTTGGCCCATCGAGTCTGCTCTACCACTCCATCATGGTTGATTTAGTATTCCTCTCAACCCATTATCCTGCCTTCTCTCCTGACTGATCAATAGCCTATCAACCTCCACTTTAAATAAACCAAATGACTTGGCCTCCACAGTTGGCTATGGCAATGAATTCCACAGTTCACCACCCTCTGGCTAAAGAAATTCCTTGACATCCCTATTCTAAAGGGACATCCTTGTATTCTGAGGCTGTGCCATCTAGTCCTAGACTTCCCCCACTATAGGAAGCATCTTCTCCATATCCATCCCACCTAGGCCTTTTAATATTTGATATTTAGATCATTGACCTCAGTTTTAACCTTTTGACCAAAGCCCTGACCCTTGATTCACCTGCAGTATCTTTAGTAACATAGTACATTCTTCAGTACTGCTCTGCAGGGTTAGCCAAGATATTTGGGTTTGTAACAGAGTCACGGAGTTGTTCAGCACAGAAACAGGTCCTTTAGTCCTGTGTGTTCATGAGGACATTTTTGCCCATTAATAGTAATCTGCATTGCCCCCATTAAGTCTGTATCCTTCTGTGCTTTGCTCACTTACCTGCCAGTCTAAATGGACTCCAGAGTTTCACAATTCCGTCGTCTCGTCACCTGAACCCTTACTGCCTAGGTGGCACATGGGGCCTCAGTTTCACAATTCGCCGACTGAAAAAGCTAATGGTTCTGCTATAAATCCACTGCAGTTCTTGTTCTTTGTTTTTTATTATTATTACATCTTTCTTTTTGTATTTGCACCGTTTGTTGCCTTTTGCACTCTGGGTGAACGCCCAAGTTGGTGCAGTCTTTTATTGATCCTGTTGTGGTTACTATTCCATTATGGATTTTTGAGTATGCCTGCAAGAAAATGAATCTCAGGGTTGTATATGGTAACATAATAAATTTACTTTGAACTTTGGACCTCAGAATCGAGAGTGACATTTCCGTGCTCTGAGGAGTGGAAAATGCCCATGCGTAAATTCTTGGAACACAAAGTTCAAAGTAAAATTTATTATCAGAGTAAATACATGTCACCACATACAACCCTGAGATTCTTTCTCAGTGGGCATACTCAGCAAATCTATAGAACACTAACTGTAAACAGGATCAATGGACAATAAACTGCGCAAATGCATATATAATAAATAGCAATAAACAGTGAGCATGAAATAACAAGATAAAGAGTCCTTAAATGAGTGTGGTTATTCCCCTTTGTTCAAGAGCCTGATGGTTGAAGGGTAGCTACTGTTCTTGAACCTGGTGGAGTCCTGAGGCACTTCTACCTCTCACAAGGCAGCTGTTGCACACCAATCACTTGTTAACAGAGCCAAATCTTGGTCCAAAGACAAGGGGGCCCACGTCAAATGGAGGCTGAACTTTGGTTCACACATGCTCATGCATTTTCAATATACAATGATCACTCTGACCAAACAGACACAAGTACATAGTACAAACAATCTAACCTACACACTTTTTCCTGAAACCTTCCCTTGCCTTTTCCTTTTATCACAGTCTCCCCCACCTCTGGTGCTCATTCCCAAACTACCTACTTCGGTTTCCCTCTCCCTTTTAAGTTGAGTTCATTATCATGTGTCCCAACCTTCTTCACTCACACCCTTCCCTCCTAGACCTTACCCTTATCCCATTGTTAACTGCAGTCCCACTTCCATATCATATTACTACATTTTCAGGTCAGTCTTTTTTCTGAAACTTCAAACCTGTACAAACAACCCTGGCTTATTACAGTAGACCACAAGATGTCCCGCTGCAGAATAATCAAGCCTATCATATTTCATTGTAACCTTGGTTCAAATCACTTGATTTCCAGTCAAAAGGAATTGCCAGGATTCTGCAAATGTCTGCATCCGATATTTCCACTTTTTAAGCTCTCAATATGGTCCAAATGAGATGGAGATCTCCTTGTGCACCAGCAATAACATTTTCATAAAGACATGGAGAGATAACACACGGAAAGAAAGCTCATCGATTCTACCCCATTTTTTACTCTAATACTCTGTAGCCATTTTACTCATCTCCTTCCAGATTCACACACTACACACGAGGAGCAATTTACAATAACTAAGTAACCTTCCAACCCTACATTTTTGATTGGTGGGAGTAAACCGGACCACCTAAAGGAAACACATGTGGTCACAGGGAGAATATTCAAATTTTAAGTTGTCGTGCATACATTTGGCATGGGGCTTATGCTAACTGGTGGAGTTCAATGGATCTCAATTGGACAATTGCAATATGAGATGAACAGAAAATGGTCAATTTCCATTAAGCAAATCATGTAATTTGTTACTTTGGATTGCTTATCCTAACATCACAGGAGCCACTTAGCCCTTGTCACCTTCCACCTCATAAATAGCTGTATGCCATCTAGAAACAAAATTGTTGTATTTACAACTCCTTATTCCAGACATCTCAACAGTTGGAAACAGTTTGTTTCTATTTAAAATAAATAGAGAAAACACTTGAAACACTCAGTAGGTTAGGCATTATCCATGGACAGAGAAACAGGATTAACATTTCCAGCTATGCCAATTGTTTTGATCTTCAGTTATTGCTTCTAATTAACCTGTCATAAACATTCAATATTTTAAACAATTCTAAAGGATCACACCATGTTTGCACTTTTCAAAAACAATAAATCTTCCAAATCTTTCCTATGTTGTTTCTTCTGTTACACCAGAGGGTACATTGGAAAATCTGTAACATTTCACCTACAAGGGGTAATTTCAACCTGGCTCCATGTGGAGATAATGCAAGTCACAGAGAGAATGGTAATTCCACTATCAATTAATGGATGGTGGCTGCAGTGCTGTGCCTGAAATTGACGTTGTGCATGTCATTCGCGTGTTGCTATCCAGAGTTTTTCTTATCAGCTTGCGTGCTATCTTTAATGTCCTGTGAACAAATTATGATGAACAGTGGTATCATATTCCCATCTCTGATATAAAGACAAGCTTGAAAGCACATCTACTTGGTTAAAACAGTTACTACTTCACAGTTTAGAAATAATTTAAGTACTATTATTTAGACTATAAGACATAACTGAATTAGGCCATTCGGCCCATCGAGCATGCTCTGTTATTCAATCATGGTTGATTTTTTAATGTCTCTCAACCCCATTCTCCTTTCTTATCCCTGTAACCTTTGGCACCCTTACAAATATAAGATTACTATATAAGATTAATAAAGATTATGCTGATCAAACTATGGGGACAAATTTAGGATGAAAAAAATAACCCCCATGATTGCAGATTTACTACCAAATTTGATTAGCAGTAGAGTTGACATAAAGACAATGTCATTATAAGGCAACACGAGTGAATCTGCAGATGCTGGAAATAAATAAAAAACACAAAATGCTGGCAGAACTCAGCAGGCCAGACAGCATCTATGGGAGGAGGTAGTGACGACGTTTCGGGCTGAAATGTGGCTTTAGCACTGAAACATCAAATGGATTTTCTGACATAGAATTTAAAGAAAAAAGAATAATGTGAAAAATTGAAAGCTAAATGATAACACATCAGTTGTTTAAGGTAACACACAAAATTCTGGAGGAACTCAGTAGGTCAGGAAAAGAATAAAAAGTCGGTGTTTCAGGTCAGGACCCTTCATCAGGACTCAGCCCAAAATGTTGACTCTTCATCTCTTTTCTGATCTGCTGAGTACCTCCAGCATTTTGTGTGGCTTACTCTGTATTTCCAGCATCTGCAGAATCTCTTGTGTTTATCCATTGTTTAATGCTGATTACTATGTGGGCCGTTAATTACTCCAAAACATGGAAACTGGCAAAGAAGGACAATGAAGGATTTGTGTGTCCATAGAATCATCTTGTTTATTCTTCTCAATATAAACTCACTCACACTCCATTGAGGCAAAGCTGAGATAAAGAAAACACGGGGAAAGTATGGTCCACAAGAAAGGTGGGTAGAAAGCATAAGGAATATAGGAACAAACACTGGAGAGTTAAGAGGCAATTAAGCAGATTTTAGGAGACATCAGCCATTTATATATTAATCATACTTAGCTTCTACTTTTATCTTCATATAGCTGTTGCTGGCAAGTCCATCTCTATTTGCCTTTGATGTTAAATGGTTGCTCCATGGTATACTGACTGTCTTGGCCATAGAAATTCAATAGCAGCAAGGTGTAGTTTGCCTCTAAACTGACTTCACATAAAGGCAAAGCATTTCTCATACAGCCTGCCCCATTTCAATGTAACTAAAGGATATCAAGTAAGATGGCGTAAAGCGGTGGGGTGTGGGTCAGGGATAAGAAGTGGAGAGAGTCTCAATTGTCAGTGAGCAATACTGATGGGGGCCTGTGTTCAATAGTGGGAGATGTGTGTGTGTTGGGCGAGAGGTTAGATGGGGATCGTTAATCGGTGCATGAGTGTTGGATCATTGTTAAGAGGTACAGAAGATGAGGATCTCATATCTGGGGCTGGGAGTCTACTACCAAGACATTGGAGCTACGAAGTATTTTGAAGGGAAGCTACCTGAGTTGATTTCCCAGTGCTGGGAAATCTTTCAAGGAAGTCTTCCTTAAGTCACCTAGAAACATGCCTGAACATGTCAGAAGCCTGCTCCTCCAGGTATTACCTTGGATAGTATGAGTCATCCCAGCAAGAATGAAAATCCCCAAAGCGATAACGATGTGTGATGCTATTGTAGTGATTTAAGTATTTATTTCGAGACACAGCACAGTAACAGGCCCTTCCGGCCCAATGAGTCCACACCACCCAATTACACCCACGTGACCAATTAACCTACTAACCCATAAGCCTTTGGAATGTGGGAGGAAACTGGAGCACCTGGAGGAAATCCACACAGTCACAGGGAGAATGTACAAACTCCTTACAGACAGCGGCGGAATTTAATCCAGGTGGCTGCCACTGCAATAGTGTTGTGCTAACCTCTACAATACTTTGTCACCTTGCAGTGTATTGACTCAGGCAAATATAAACGTGTTCAGTGTTCTTCAGACATTTGACACAGAGCAGCAAGCAGTGGGAAATGTAGAGCATTCACAATTTCTTGTTGTAGGTATGGAGTCACAACAGGCCAGACTGATTAAGGATGGTAGAATTCCTTTCCTGAGGACCATTCCACATCTCAAAGTCCTCTTATTGTGTAAAGCCATAAAGCCATCAAGATGGCAGAGCCTGTATTTGCTAAGAGGTCCTTATACGTCTGCATTGTTCTAGCATCTTTCAACATTTCAGTATATCTCATTACACCTTACAGCTATTGAAGTACTTAGTGATAAGTGGTCGATGTTTGGGCAAACATAACAACCACATTGTATAGGACAAGTTTCAACAGGTTACAATGTTGTTATGAGTCAGTAGTCTGCTTCATTAATTTGACTGTGGGATGAACATTAACAAGAAGACCAGGATAACTAACCTCTATTTTGGGACATCACCATGGAATCACATGCACTCATTGACAAAGTCAATGGTTTAATCTCTCTTTCAGAACATTAGTACAATCAACCTAGGTCATTATGATAACCTGGATTTTTATCCTAAAGTCTCTAGATACTTATTTAGTCAATAAAGACAAGAGTGTAGCCAACTGAGTCATAGTTGAAATCAGGGCAACTGAAGTGTCCCTCCAGCCCAAACTTAAGACCACCTAAGGATAGTAGAAACAAGAAGTGTTGTTGTAATATAAACACCTAAAAACTTGAGAATATACAATGTCTGGCATAAAAATTCATTTTAAACAATTCATTTTAAACAGTCTCAGCAAGGGCTAATTTTGCTCTCATTTTGACATCAATCATATACATCAGTTCCAAAAAATTCAGCAGTGAAAACAGATGTAAAGTAATCGCTCAGCAACAGCAGCAGATGTTGGGACTCTGTGCAAGTATTGCCTGCAGAGTCACTCCAAGACCTTTCTGTGGTCTATGATTTTCCCCTGATTCCTGACAAAACAACAAAAAAAGCAAAATAATAACTCCTGTAAACTCTTTGCCAAGTACTCTTTGGACTGACCTGACAGCAGAATTTGTTAAAGTCAGCCAACCTCTATACCCCTATTAGTTTGAATATATTAAAAAAATCTTGAATCTTATAGAATATGTTCAGTGATTTATTTTAGAATATCCCCCTTAGAATGCATTAATTTAATCTTTCCAATTTCATGCTTTTAATCTGAGGGATCTGATTGGATCTATTGACAATATGTGTGATTTTAAAAGTCACACACACAAAATGAGGAACTCAACAGGTCAGGCAGCCTCTATAGAAATTAATTCATAGTCGATGTTTCCGGCGGAGACCCTTCATCAGGACTGGAAAGGAAGGAGGAAGAAGCCAGAATAAGAAGGTGGGGGGAGGGAAAGGAGTACAAGCTGGAAGGTGATGGGTAAAGCCATGGTTAAAATAGATGATCAGGGTCAGGGAATTGAGTATTGTGGAGGAGATCAAGGGGTGTTGCAGATGCAGTTGGGAAAGGAATTGAACAAAGGGGGATAAAATGGAATCAAGGTATGCAGACAGAAGTTTAGTGTGGCAGGAACAGGCAGAAACAATGGGCCTATCTGGACAGTCAGGTTTGTGGGTCTTGGGTAGGAGATAGAAACAAGCAGTGCAGAGTAAGGGAACTATAAGTTTGGTGGCTGTGGATGGGAGAATTGATAAGGTCCCAGTTGCCACTTGCCAACCATTTTAATTCCAATCCCCACTCCCGCTGTAACATGCCAGTCCGTGGCCTCCTCTGCTGCCACAATGAAGCCATTCTCAGATTGGAGGAGCAACACCTCATGTTCCATCTGGGTAGCCTCCAACCTGGAGGCATGAACTTCGATTTCTCCAATTTCAGATAATTTTACCTCCTTTCATTTCCTCTTCTTCATTTCCCCATTCTAGCCCCTACTTAACTCTTCTCTTGTCCTCATCTGCTTATCAACTCCCACTGGTGCCCCTCCTCCTTCCCTTTTTCTTACGGTCCACTCTCTACTCCCATCAGACTCATTCTTCTTCAGCCTTTTACCTTTCCCCCCTATCACCTCCTAGCTTGTTACAGCAGCTCATTCCACACTTTCACGACACTCTGAACTCATGTTCCCCTTAAACTTTTCATCTTTCACCCTTGCACCCATGACCTCTGGTCATAGTCCCACCCAACCTCAGAGAAAAAAAACTCGTTTGCGTTATCACTCATAATTTTGTATACCTCCATTAGATTTCCCCTCAATCTTCTACGTTCCAAAGAATACAGTCCTAACCTATTCAATATTTCATTATAACTCAGGTCCTCCAGACCTGGCAACATCCTTGTAAATTTTCTCTGCACTCTTTCAACCTTGTTTACACGTTCCCTGTAGGTAGGTGACCAAAACTGCACACAATACTCCAAATTAGCCCTCACCAACGTCTTACACAAGCTATTATAGTCAACTTCCTGTAACTTTATAGAAAAATTCTTATCTTCTTTTGTTTGACCAATAACTAATTAGATCAACCTTCAAGTAAGTAAATGTAGAATGTGAATAAGATTAACAAACTGAAACCATTTTTATCTTCGCCATTGTTATAAACATTCTATCCAATTATCTCTAGCTAATTGACTGCTTTGTTGTGGGTCAGGTTTTTAATTGAGACCATGTAACACATCAAATTACACAAATGGCTTTCTCTTCATGCACTATAGTACACACAAACTCACTTCTCACTTTTGAAATTAGGCCAAGTACCCAGGATAACATGAAACTATAATTGAGTACAGAAATTGTTTCATTCTATCTATTGCTGCACTGGAGAAACTTTCCATTGTACGTAAAAACAGTAAGAAATTGTACTTCATAAAATTCCAAGAATTCTTCCATTACATTTTGAATGAGGAGTATTTTCAAGGAATTTCACTAATCACAGGAAGTGCATTATAATGACAATATAATTTTTGTTTGAAGGACAGGGTACTATGTTTTACCTCCTGGAATCCATTCCACATTCTCACAGAAGTTAAAGCCAAGAAATGATAAGGAATGTTTGGACTAAAATGTCATGTGCTCAAAACAAATAAGTTAACCTTGGCTTTTCCTCAAACATTTAAATTATGTTTACAGCGACACACCACTTCCATAAAGCTATACAGATGACTTACTTACTGCCCGTTACACCACTGGCGTTTAGGGCAGCGATGAAGGTCCTCCGTATCTGGCAGTATTCAGGGCTTCCTTCATCATGGCAGTAGCTTCCTCTTGGTTTCTATAACTGTCAGTCACGCAAGTCGTGAATGGAGATGCAGAAGTACTGACACACTCAGATGTAGAAGGAGTCATAGAACATAGAACACAGAACATAGAAATCTACAGCACATTACAGGCCCTTCGGCCCACAATGCTGTGCCGACCATGTAACCTACTTGAGAAACTGCCTAGAATTTCCCAACCACATAGCCCTCTATTTTTCTAAGGTCCATGTACCGGTCTAAGAGGCTCTTAAAAGACCCTATTGTATCCACCTCCACCACCACTGTCCACAAACCCACCACTCTCTGTGTGAAAAACTTACCTCTGACATCCCTTTGGTACCTATTTCTAAGCAGCTTAAAACCATGCCCCTTCATGTTAGCCATTTCAGCCCGGGGAAAAGGTCTCTGGCTATCCACACGATCAATGCCCCTCATCATCTTATACACCTCTAATCCTCTATCGCTCCTAGGAAAAAAGGCAAAGTTCACTCAACCTATTCAAATAAGGTATACTCCCCAATCCAGGCAACATCCTTGTAAATCTCCTCTGCACTCTCTCTATAGTATCCACATCCTTCCTGTAATGAGGTGACCAGAACTGAACACAGATTCTTCATTGCAGTTTCCGTAACAATTTTGTTTTACCAGTCAGAGTTGTTAGCCCTGAGCTGAACCCATGAATCTGGAGGACCGGTGGACCACTCTTAGTCTGACCTTTACTCTTTGAGCGGTTTAGCATGGGTGACCCCACCCAGAGCTAAAGCACAAGGGCCTGATTCCAGCCAACATAAGATTTTTTGCGTGTAATGTAAAGATTTTTACTCCTCATGTATATGACATGAAGGATGTAAATAATTAAGTCAATTCAATTCAATTTAATCCATTTCTCTGGGTCATTGAGGCTCGCAAGCCTCCAAACCCAATGACAAGGTTGTGGTCCTCTTGGCGGTATACAGATGACCTTATTTTTAAATTGAAACGCATTGTACCAATTTTATGAAGAAAGTACTGGAATGTCTACCACAGTATTCCCGAACTAAGTCATTCTCCAAGGGAATTGTACCTCAGGATGCAATATTTATGAGGATCAGGTTTCTGCAACAGGACGTGAGTGCAGGTATATTAGTAAAGCACTGAGAGAGTGTGGGAAAATCTAAAGTGCTACTTTTCAATTGAGACCCTTATATTCAACTAAAGGAATATAGTGCACATAATTTTTTTTTGAAAAAGTAAAGTAAGTTCTATGCTCCATCCAAAACAAATTTTGCAAGAGGACATGAGTGCATGGACCTAGGCGGGTTAGTAAAATTAGAGACAATGGTGGAGTTGTGGATAGCCAAGAAGGTTGTCAAGGATTCAGCAGGATATTAATTACTTGGATACTTGGGTGGAGAAATGACAGATGGAGTTAAAGCTGGACAAGTGGGAGGTGATGCATTTTGAGAGGTCAAATGCAAGAGGAAGGTATATAATAAATAGAGGGACCCTTGGGACCATTGATGTACGGTATAGAGGGACCTTGAAGTGTAAATTCATAGTTCCATAAAAGTGACAATGCGGGAAAACTTCACTCACCTCAACACTGAACTGATATTGAACACAACCTATGGACTCACTTTCAAGAACTCTACAACTCGTGTTCTCAGTATTATCTATCTATTTATTTGTTTGTTTGTTTATTCATGTTATTTGTTGGTTGCTTGCCAGAGTTTGTTTGTGTGTAGTTGTTCATTGATTCCATTGTATTTCTTTGTTCCACTGTGAATGCCTGTAAGAAAATGAATCTCAGGTTAGTGTATAGTGACATGCATGTACTTGATAATAAGTTTACTTGAACCTTAGTGTGGCAAAAAAAGGCACATAATGTGGTTGCCTTCATTGGTCAGGATGCTCCGAATAAAAGTTGGGAAGTCACGTTGAAGCTGTACAAAACATTGGAGTATTGTGAACAGTTCTAGAGCAATGGTGTGGAGGCTTTGGAGGGGTGCAGATAAAGTTCACCAGGATGTTAACTGGATTGGAATGTATTAGCTATAAGGAGAGCTTAGACAAAGAAACATAGAAACATAGAAAACCTACATTAAAATACAGGCCCTTCGGCCCACAAAGCTGTACCAAACATGTCCTTATTTTAGAAGTACCCAGGCTTATCCATAGCCCTCTATTTTTCTAAGCTACATGTACCTATCCAGGAGTCTCTTAAAAGACCCTATCGTTTCTGCCTCCACAACTGCTGCTAGCAGCCCATTCCACACACTCTCCGCGTAAAAAATGTACCCCTGACATCTACTCTGTAACTACTACCAAGCACCTTAAAACTATGCCCTCTCGTGCTAGCTACTTCAGCCCTGGGAAAAAGCCTCTGACTATCCACACGATCAATGCCTCTCATTATCTTGTACACCTCTACTAGGTCACTCCTCATCCTCCGTCGCTCCAAGGAGAACAGGCTGACTTCACTCAACCTATTCTCATAAGGCATGCTCCCCAATCCAGGCAACATCCTTGTAAATCTCCTCTGCACCCTCTCTATGGTTTCCACATCCTTCCTGTAGTGAGGCGACCAGAACTGAGCACAGTACTCCGAGTGGGGTCTGACCAAATTCCTATATAGCTGCAATGTTACCTCTTGGCTCTTAAACTTAATCCACGATTGATGAAGGCCAATGTACCGTATGTCTTCTTAACCACAGAGTCAACCCGCGTAGCAGCTTTGAGTGTCCCATGGACCCCAATATCCCTCTGATCCTCCACACTGCCAAGAGTCTTGCTATTAATACTATATTCTGCCATCATATTTGACCTACCAAAATGAACCACCTCACATTTATCTGGGTTGAACTCCATCTGCCACCTCTCAGCCCAGCTTTGCATCCTTTCAATGTCCTGCTGTAACCTTTGACAGCCCTCCACACTATCCACAACACCCCCAACCTTCGTGTCATCAGCAAATTTACTAACCCATCCCTCCACTTCCTCACCCAGGTCATTTATAAAAATCACGAAGTGTAGGGGTCCCAGAACAGATCCCTGAGGCACACCACTGGTTGCCAACCTCCATGCAGAATATGACCCGTCTACAACCACTCTTTGCCTTCTGTGGGCAAGCCAGTTCTGGATCCACAAAACAAAGTCCCCTTGGATCCCATGCCTCCTTAATTTCTCAATAAGCCTTGCATGGGATACCTTATCAAATGCTTTGCTAAAATCCATATACACTACATCTACTGCTCTTCCTTCATCAATGTGTTGAGTCACATCCTCAAAAAATTCAATCAGGATCGTAAGGCATGACCTGCCTTTGACAAAGCCATGCTGACTATTCCTAATCATATTATGCCTCTCCAAATGTTCATAACTCCTGCCTCTCAGGATCTTCTCCATCAACTTACCAACCACTGAAGTAAGACTCACTGGTATATAATTTCCTGGGCTATCCCTACTCCCTTTCTTGAATACGGGAACAACATCCACAATCCTCCAATCCTCTGGAACTGGTCCTGTCCTCATTGATGATGCAAAGAACATTGCCAGAGGCTCAACAATCTCAACAACCACCTCAGGCCAATGTCAGTCAGGCTTTAGATGATCTGAGCAATGGGATCAACATGCACAAAACAGCGCATCCTAACACCTTCACCATCGTTTTGGGAGAATTTAACATGGCCAGTCTGGAAAATTCACTAAGCAATTACCATCAACAGATAACTTGCAATACCAGAGGAAACACCACACAGGACCATTGCTACACCACCAGCAAGAATGCCTACTGTGCTATTCCACACCCTCACTTCGGGAAGTCTGATCACCTGGCTGTACTTCTACTCCCTGAGTATAGGCAGAGACTGAAGACTGCAGCACCAGTAGTGAGGAGCAAGAAGGTTTGAACAAGGGAAGCACAGGAGCACCTACAGGACTGCTTTGAATCTGTGGATGGAACTGTATTCAGGGATTCATCTTTGAATCTGGATGAATATGCTACAGTTGTTACCGACTTCATTAAAACCTGTGTGGATGAGTGTGTGCCTACAAAGACTTACTGAACATTCCCAAACCAAAAGCCATGGAGGAACCAGAAGGTACATCATCAGCTGAAGGCTAGATCTGTGGCATTCAAGTCTGACAACCCAGACCTGTACCAGAAAACCAGGTATGATTTGCGGAGGGCTAGTTCAAGGGCAAAGGAACAATTTCGAACAAGGTTGGAGGCGATATCAGATGCACAGCAACTCTGACAGGAACTGCAAGACATTACTTCCTACAAAACAAAACCCAATAGTATGAATGACAGTGATGATTCACTACCAGATGAACTCAATGCCTTCTATGCACGCTTTGAAAGGGAGAATACAACTACAGCTGTGAAGATCCCTGCTGCACCTGATGACCCTGTGATCTCTGTCTCAGAGGCCGATGTTAGACTGTCTTTAAAGAGAGTGAACCCTCACAAGGTGGAAGGTCCCGATGGAGTACCTGGTAAGGCTCTGAAAACCTGTGCCAACCAACTAGCGGGAGTATTCAAGGACATTTACAACCTCTCACTGCTACGGGCAGAAGTTCCCACTTTCTTCAAAAAGGCAACAGTTATACCAGTGCCTAAGAAGAATAATGTGGGCTGGCTTAACCACTATTGCCGTAGCACTCACATTGACAGCGATGAAATGCTTTGAGAGGTTGGTCATGACCTGACTGAACTCCTGCCTCAGCAAGGACCTGGACCCATTGCAATTTGTCTATCGCCACAATAGGTCAATGGCAGATGCAATCTCAATGGCTCTCCACACGGCTTTAGACCACCTGGACAACACAAAAACCTATATCAGGATGCTGTTCATCGACTATAGCTCAGCATTTAATACCATCATTTCCTGATTGAGAAGTTGCAGAACCTGGGCCCCTGTACCTCCCTCTGTAACTGGATCCTCGACTTCCTAAACAGAAGACCACAATCTGTGCGGATTGGTGATAACATCTCCTCCTCGCTGACGATCAACACTGGTGCACCTCAGGGGTGTGCGCTTAGCCCACTGCTTGACTCTCTGGATACCCATGACTGTGTGGCTAGGCATAGCTCAAATACCATCTATAAATTCGCTGACGATACAACCATTGTTGGTAGAATCCCAGGTGGTGACGAGAGGGCGTACAGGAGTGAGATATGCCAACTAGTGGAATGGTGCCACAGCAACAACATGGCACTCAACATCAATAAGATGAAAGAGCTGATTGTGGACTTCAGGAAGGGCAAGACGAAGGAACACATACCAATCCTCATAGAGGGATCAGAAGTGGAGAGAGTGAGCAGCTTCAAGTTCCTGAGTGTCAAGATCTCTGAAGATCTAACCTGGTCCCAACATATTGATGTAGTCATAAAGAAGGCAAGACAGTGGCTATACTTTATTTGGAGTTTGCAGAGATTTGGCATGTCACAACTACACTCAAAAACTTCTATAGTTGTATCATGGAGAGCATTCTGTCAGGCTGCATCACTGCCTGGTATGGAGGGGCTACTGCACAGAAGCTGCAGAAGGTTGTAAATCTAGTCAGCTCCATCTTGGGTACCAGCCTACAAAGTACCCAGGACATCTTTAGGGAGCGGTGTCTCAGAAAGGCAGTGTCCATTATTAAAGACCTCCAGCACCCAGGACATGTCCTTTTCTCACTGTTACCATCAGGTAGGAGGAACAGAAGCCTGAAAGCACACACTCAGTGATTCAGGAACAGCTTCTTCCCCTCTGCCATCCGATTCCTAAATGGACTTTGAAGCTTTGGACACTACCTCACTTTTAGTAATATACAGTATTTCTGTTTTTGCACATTTTAAAATAATCTATTCAATATATGTAATTGATTTACTGCTGTTACTAAGTTAACAAATTTCACGTCACATCCCGGTGATAATAAACCTGATTTTAATTCTGCTTCTCAACTTCCTTCCTAACTCCCTGTAGTCTGTTTTCAGGTCTTCCTCCCTTTTCCTACCTATGTCATTGGTACCAATATGTACCACGACCTCTGGCCATTCTCTTTCCCACTTCAAGATATCTTGGACACGATCAGAAACATCCCGAACCCTGGCACCTGGGAGGCAAACTACAATCTGTGTTTCTTTCCTGCGTCCACAGAATCGCCTGTCTGACCGCCTGACTATAGAGTCCCCTATCACTGCTGCCATCCTCTTCCTTTCCCTACCCTTCTGAGCCACAGGGCCAGACTGTGCCAGAGGCGCGACCACTGTTGCCTCCGCCAAGTAGGCCGTCTCCCCCAACAGTACTCTAACAGGAGTACTTATTATCAAGGGGGACAGCCATTGGGGTACTCCCTAGCACCTGCTTCTTGCCCTTCCCTTTCCTTATCTGTCTCCCCAGGCCCCAGAGTGACTATCTGCCTACAGCTCCTCACTATCACCTCCTCACTCTCCCTGACCAGACAAAGGTCATCAAGCTGCAGTTCCAGTTCCCCAACGCAGTCAAAAGCTTGGATTATTTTCTCTGGAGTGTCAGGCTGAGGGGAAAGCTGATAGTAGTTTATAATATTATGAGAAGCATAGCTAAAGTAGATAGTCAGAGTCTTTCTCCCAGGGTGAAAATGTCAAATACTAAAGAGCATAGGTTTACAGGGGAAACTTAAAGGAGATATGTAAGGCAACATTTTGTGTTACAGAGGTGTTCATGTGCTCAACCTTTCTATATTCTGTGTTCTATGAATTCTCACAGAAAGCTGGCATTGAACATGGACCCCAGACCTTGGCAACTCATCTGCAATTGGCTGCTTAGAGGTCCTGATCGGGCAGGTCAGTGATGTAGGTGATTGCTTGAGAGTCCTACAGCTGCACTTAAATTCTTGTCTTCAGAATCTTGCCACAGGGCAGGCAACAAAGTGATCAGGGGCTTGGGCAGGGAATCCAGCTGCTCCCAATCTGGAGATCTGAAATGCAGCACTAGGAGTCAGAAATAAAACGAGAGAATGCTGGAAACATTCAGCGTATCAAGAGGCATCTATGAAGAGAGAAAATCAGAGTATAGTGCCTCTGTTTGCTGACTGGGTGGAAGAAGCCCAAGAAGTTAACTTATTACCTAAATGCTCGTCTCAATGACCATTTTCAGAAAATTGCCCTAAATTGACTGTGTTTCAAAGTTATGTAATTGGCTGCAAAGTACTTTGAGGATTCCTTAGGGTACAATAAAAATACAACGCCTCCCTTTCTAGCTTTTCACTCAGCAAGTGATTAACAAATAAAACATTCCGTGTTGGATTGCTCTACCACCAGCTTTTGAAGTGTCTTTAAAGAACATGGTAGTAAAGTAGTAAATTGCATTCCGTCTGCTATATATTCTAATTGAAATAACATCATCTAACTCCTAACATTACAAGCGAACAAATGTACTTCTCAAATGTAGGGGTCAAGGTGAAAGGTATTCAAAATGACATGTTAACTCTGTTTCATATCTTCAAAACTGCTGGATATTTTCAATGTTTAGCTTCTGGTTATTGCAGACTAACTAGTTAATCAGATCTGAATTCCTGTCAATCTGAAATATATTGTTAGAGTGCATGTACTAGATTCTACAGAAGTGACAAATGTTCTCATTTTATTTTTTTTCCTTCTAGATTAAGCTCACTGATTTAATTTACAACTTTGCATTTGTAATTATCTTCATTGCAGGAACATCTCTTGTAGGCTTTCATATTTTTTGGCATTTCTAATTACAATTGTCAGTTTCAATTCTTGTTGTCAGCAGTGTTTTTTTCTGTCATTGTGTACTGTATATCTGAATCATTCCTGGTGTAACAGGGAAGAGAAAAAGCTATTCTCTCATTCTTTTTAACAGTTACTGATTAACCATGCCTACATGACAGAAGTCCTGTTTTCTGTTTTCTACCTCTGACACTTCTGTACCAGGATGTGTTGGTTGTTAACACAAACAACACATTTCATTGTGTGTTTCAATGTACATATGATAAATAAATTTGAATCCTAAATTTTGAATTTTAAATCTTGAATCTTAAATCTTATTGTACAATCCTCTTGAACTCTTCATTACTTACATTCCTCTTTATGTCATTGAATTCATCTTTCTCTTCATTTCTCTTTTTAATTCTATTTCCCATTTCCATTCCAACATGTTGGTCCATGGCCTTGTCTACTGTTGTGGTTCTCAGGTTGGAAGAGTAACATCTCATATTCTGTCTGGGTAACCTCCAACCTGATGGCATGAATATCAATTTCTCGAACTTCCAGTAATTTTGCCTCCCTCTTCCTTCTCCCCTTATTCATTCCATGTTCTGTCTCCTCTCTGCCTGTAACGGGCTTGCATGTTCTCCCTGTGAATGTGGGAGTTTCCTCCAGGAGCTCCAGTTTCCTCCCGCAGTCCAAAGACATACCAGTTGGTAGGTCATTGTAAATTGTCCCATGATTAAATCGGGGGGTTGCTGGGCAGAATGGCTTGGAGGGCCAGAAGGGCCTGTTCCGTGCTGTATCTCCTCAGTAAAATAAATAAAGTACCTTTTCCCTTCTCCCTGCCTTCTTATTCTGAGTTCTTCCCCTTTTCTTTCCATTCCTGATGAAGGGTCTCAGTGTGAAACATCTGCTGTTTATTCCCGTTCATAGACACTGCCTGTCCGGCTGAGTTCCTCCAGCATTTTGTGTGTGTTTCTCTGGATTTCTAGCATCTGCAGAATCTCTTGTGTTTTAACTTGCTCTTCAGTTGTGTTATTCCAAGATCTCCATACTGGTCCTCTCTTGGATCCCTGCTTAGTCTGGTCCTCATGGAGTCCCAGTCATGTTGTTCTGCTGGAAGTTGAGCTGACCATATAATCCATCACAGCAGTAGTCACGAAGACCAGCTATTTCTAACAATGTATCATCACTTGTCTCCTCCTCAAACACTGCTGATGAACACCTTATTCTTGTCTCCATCATCTGGAGACACATTTAGTCCAACGTCTCATTTGACAGCCTGTCACCCTCCTTGCCTTCAACTCAGCAAGGTCCTTACCTTCAGCCACAGGTCCTACAGTAGTTTTGTTCCCCTCTGACTTCTTCAAGGTTATGCCTGTTTCCACCCTGCACCCCACCCCATTGCTTCTCATCTATAACGATGTCATCGCTGATGAGTCCTGATGAAAAGTCTCAGCCTGAAATGTCAACTGTTCATTCCTGTCCATAGATGCTGCCTGACCAGCTGAGCTTGGGTGTGTTACTGTCATTGCTCAAAGTCTTGCTGGCTAAGAATTTAAAAAAAATATTATGGTGGGTAGATGACCTGAAAGGACTAATCAGCCCAACCAAACAATGTACTGTAAGTTGTTGCTTTCTCCCCTTGGCTCCTGTACATCTCTAATGGAGATGAAAAGAGCCATGCGCTGTCTGCCAAAAGAACGCAGCGGGTAGAGCACCATTGGTGGAAGGAAAAGAACTGTTGATGTTTCGGCTCAAAACCCTACATCAGAACTGAGAGTGGAGAGGTGAGATGGCCAGCATGGAGAGGGAAAGGGGAGTGGCAAGAAAGAACTCGGAAGTGATTGGTGGACTGAGGAGGGGTGTGAGATGAAAGACAGGTAGGGGAGGTAAGTGGGGAGACAGTGGGAGGTGAATGATAGATTGAGGCAGACAGAGAAAAAACAACAGATGGAGTAAGTGGGGGAAGGAAGTGGGGGGAAGGAAACGTGAAGGTGAGAGACAGTTGCTGGAGGGTGATCAGCAGGAACACTCCTGCTGGACTCTCATAATGAAAGGAGGTGGGAATGGGAACCATTAGGGGAGAAAGGAGATGTGAACTATAGTTGGAACTATAGTTGGAGGGGAAGATGTCTAAAGTGGGTGGATGGAAAAGGGGGAAGAGAACAAAGATAATTGAAGAGAAGGACTGGGGGAGGTGGGAAGGGGGGCAAACATGGGAGGATGGAAGAATCAGAAGGATAAGTGGTGGGAAGGGGGGATGTGGAGAGGGGGAAAATGGGAAAAAAGAGAAGGGTAGGGGTGTTTCCTAAAATTCAATTCTCATGCCATTTGGTTGTAGACTACACAGTGGAATATAAGTGTTGTTCCTCCAGATTGTATTTGCAGTAGAAAAGACCAAGGGTGGACAGGTCATTTTTGGAATGGACAAGGGAATTGGACAGATCACTATGGGAGCTGGAAGGGGAATAGGACAAGTCACTGTGGGAATGGGTGAGGGGAATTGGACAGGTCACTGTGGGAACGAGAAAGGGATTTGGACAGGTCACTGTGGGAACGAGAAAGGGATTTGGATAGGTCACTGTGGGATTGGACAAGGGGGATTGGACAGGTCACTATGAGAATGGGCGAGGGGAATTGGACAGGTCACTGTGGGAACGAGAAAGGATTTGGACAGGTCACTGTGGGAACGAGAAAGGGATTTGGATAGGTCACTGTGGGATTGGACAAGGGGAATTGGACAGGTCATTATGGGAATGGGCGAGGGGAATTGGACAGGTCACTGTGGGAACGAGAAAGGGATTTGGACAGGTCACTGTGGGAACGAGAAAGGGATTTGGATAGGTCACTGTGGGATTGGACAAGGGGGATTGGACAGGTCACTATGGGAATGGGCGAGGGGAATTGGACAGGTCACTGTGGGAACGAGAAAGAGATTTGGATAGGTCACTGTGGGATTGGACAAGGGGAATTGGACAGGTCACTGTGGGAATGGGCGAGGGGAATTGGACAGGTCACTGTGGGAACGAGAAAGGGATTTGGACAGGTCACTGTGGGAATGGGAAAGGGAATTAGGCAGGTCCCTGTGGGATTGGACATGGGAATTGAACAAGTCACTGTGGGATCCGGAAGGGGATTTGAACAGTTCACTGTGAGAATGGGCGAGGGTTCTGTAACACACACAAAATGCTGGCTGAGCTCAACAGGTTGGGCAGCATCGATGGAGGGAAATGAACAGCAGCCTTTCGGTCAGAGCTGATTTAGGAGTCTCGCCAAAAGCTCATTTTCCTCCATAGATGCTGCAGAGCAGATCCTCCCGCATTTTATGCGTGTTGCTCAAGAGTTCCAGCATTTACAGAATTCCTTGTCTCTCTGCAATTGGGAGCTCGGGATGGCCAATGCAGAGGTATTCTGTGAAAGGGTCTCCGAGTATGCGACTGGTCTCCATCAAAAGAGATTCAAGTAAGAAATATAATTCCCAAAAAGGAAATATAAGATTCCCAATGACTGCTCCCAGACTCTGTCTTAAGAGTCCTGATGTAGATCTCTGCTTGAAACATTTGATAGTTTCTTTCCCTCTACACATGCTGTTCGAGTTCCTCCGGCAGTTGTTATTTTTGCTCCGGATTCCAGTATCTGCAGACTTAAGTGTTCGTATAAAAATTGTAACAACTACCTGAAGTTTCTTCTTCCTCTGTGAAACACCGAGGTGCAATTCTCCATTTGCAGATGGCAGAAAATGTAAATAAATAATGCAGCTTTTTTATTAAGCTGAAATTGATACTCTATTTTCCCTTTACCGTACTCAAAAGCATGCGTTAGCTCCAGTTTAACAGAACGGTGATCACATACATTACATCGTTCTATTTTCCCTGGATTGAGGACGGGTAGTTCTTACTGTGACTGAAAATGATGAATTATTGCCTCGCTTTAATCTTCGCTTTCTGTCTGTGTTCTCATTCTCCGGACCAGAACTTGGCCATTGGTACTGAAGCGTGAAGAAAAGATGTAAGTCCGCCTTTCACCACTTTGGGGCACTGCATGCTGGTGCTGAAACACTTTCAGTTCATGAAGGGTCCGGTTCCTTCCCAATACAGTACCCTATATGCGAATAGCTTGTAGGACTACCTAATAATGCCATCGTTTTATACTGTATAGTTTATATGTGAATTTATCTTTACATTAATGTTCCAAAAATATGACATAAAATTATTCTATTCCAATCATATAAATTCCAGACCAGGTTTTCTGTCACATTCTGCCCTGTTTCTGAATTTTTCATCAAAATTACTACTTTGCAATCTGCCGTTTACAGTTTTCCGAGTAAAGTTGAAGACTTAGTTCACTGTCTTAATCTATTTATTCTAATTTAATTATGTTGCAATTTAAGGCCACGCCCAGATGCCGCTCTTTATTTGCATATCACTGGGACCCTGGCACTGATTGGTGATTCGCATCTGAATGAGGCGCTCCCGGCTCATAGTCAGAGACACCCGACAAGGCAAGTCAGTCAGGTTGAAGCAGAGAGATAAAGGGGACCAAGGCAAAGGAAGCTCCTCTACCGCAGTCTGGACTCGGCTGGCAAGCTATTTGTTAATAAAAGGAGGCTCCGGCCACCAGGGCCAGAATTAAGCCATGGAAAGTCAGATCGCTCGTTGCAAAATTGTTGTGGTTGGTGATGCACAGTGTGGAAAAACTACTTTATTACACGTTTTTGCCAAGGATTGTTATCCAGAGGTTGGTGTTTTTAATATAATTCTTTACGCAGCAGTAAACTAAGGTTTGAACGCACAATCTGGTTCATTGAGAAATCAGTTCACATTGTGTTAGGGGAGCTCACGAACTAAACGCGTCCCAAACCGGTACGGTATACAGATTCTGCAATATTGCGTTCACAATGTAAGATCCCCTTCTATTTTTTGATATCAGTACTAAATAACTTTGAAGAAAAATACAGAACTGTGAGGAATATATAAAGTATGAAAGTTCAGACTGAAGATGATCCTAGCATGCATTTTGAAAATTAATAATCTTCCAATTGTCCAGAACGCTCAATAGCAAGTTTTTATTACACACTAATGCTCTGGAATTGAGTTCTGTGTTCTTGTTAAAAGGATTTGTTACAGATGACTGTTAAATATTAAACTGATTTTCTAAAGTTACTTTATATATTCTTATTTTTAATGCATGTGTTCCGACTTTCATTCCAGAACTATGTCCCCACTGTGTTTGAGAACTATACGGCCAGTTTTGAAATTGACAAGCAAAGGATCGAACTAAATATGTGGGACACTTCAGGTCAGTGAGTAGTTTTGTTTATAGCTAACCATATTTTAATAAGAACCAGTGCCTCTCCAGCCTAGTGTCTTTCGTGGCTGTGACTCGGTTCCTGGGTGACTTGTGTTGGTCGAACTAAACTGAGCGCAGAGATCTGTGCGCCACTGCGCAAATTCAGCGCAACTCCCAGACCTTTCCAAAGGCAGATGTTGCAAACCGGTACGCTCTTCGCTTGTTCAAACTAACCGAGAATCGTGTATCTCAAGACTTTTAAGCAGAGTTAAACCGTCTGATACAGTTACCGATAGGGCGTGCAACTGACTCCCTCGTGGAGTACGTTTGAACGCTTCCATTAATTTGATTGTGGTTTAGATTGGCATTAAAAAAGTCGATGCAGATGTGCAGCAAATATTTATCAGATAATCGTTGTCAATCAGGAGGAATGTTACTTAATTCAATAAATAATCCCTAAGAATTTTTAGTGGAGATGTATAACGTTTCTCAAGGATCCTGCGGGTTGTTTCGGTTCGGTCGTACTGACCCGCGTTGCTAGCGAATGGGCTGCTGTTTGGTCCGTTTCGCCAGACTCTGGGCTTCATCGGAATGGAATTTAGGACAAAGCGGGTCAAAAAATTATTTTTTAAACACCCAAATAGCCATTGACACCCAGTTGAGGGAGCGGGATTGCTAATGAAGGAGTAAGAGACTGAAATCTATTGAAGGGTTCGCAGAGGAGCCGGGCAGCAAACGTTGATCTTGTGGTACGGTGTCAGCTCCATTCCGTGTTATCCACGCGTCCCCCCCCAACAGTAGACATTTCCCTAGACACAGGCGACTAAAGATGCTGGAATCTGGAGATATCCCGTGCTCCTTTCGCGAAAACTTGAAGGGGAAAATAATTTTTCGAAATAAAAAAAAGCTATTAAACATCATCCGCACCAAAGATATTTTTGGTGTTCTGTGCGATGATGCTTCCCAGGCGCCAACTGTGCAGCTCCACGATTGACCACAGAGAGGCGGTCGAGTAACTGCGAGGAGCAATGCTCATGCATTGTCCACTGCTGGCAATGGATGGGGGTGTGGGCATTGGGGACGAGCTCTTCGTACTTCTCTTGCAAAAATGTTAATTTGCAACTCTTGAGGTATTATAAGAGGAAGTCGTCTGGATTAGTGGGCTACATCCATTATTGCCCCTCCTAAACTTACCATGAGTTAAAAGCATTGATGGGAGTTGTGAGTACATCTGACTGACCAGCATTGTCTTTCAGTGAAGCCTTTTTACTGTAAAACTCTGCCTGTTATTACATCAGCTAGATTGCACAACAATAATAATTTATAACACAAAGGTATCACGTAGAAGAAGGAAGTCCCAAGCTCATTTAAAAAAATAACGTCAAGTCGCCCAAGGCAGTATAAGATTGGTTACACAGCAGCAGGTTCTACGTGTTTTAATGGAGACTGAGAGGTTTAGAGAGGGAAGGTCTTAGTATCTGGAAGCATGGTTGACAATTGGTGTGGAGGGGCGAAAGCTGAGAGTTGACAAGACACTGAAGTTCACTGATCTCAGAATGGTTTTGAACTGGAGGAAGTTGCTAGAAGGAAAGGGCCAAGTGTAGGTATTTTTTTTTTAAATAAAGAGGATTTGAAAAGCTGTGGTGTTGCCAGTTTGGGAGCCAGTGCATGTCAGCAAATGAAAGAATATTTTGCTGTACAGATGAAGTGCAGAGATTTTGGGGACCTTGAGCATATGGAGGCTGGCCAGAGGAGAACAGCGGTCAGAATGAGCAGGAGAGGTGAGTGGAGACAGGAGTCTCCTTTAGCCCATAATCTTGTGTCTTTTGGTAATATCCATCATTTGAGCCACAAAGTATATTATTTAATTCATTGGTGTTCTCATAAAGACCATTGGCGGTCCAGCTTGCCCTGTTATCCAACAGCTACTTCAAGGCCCATTCTGAATATTTTAAAATAGTAACTCTATATCCCTCTAGTAAGGGTGTCAAAGGTTACGGGGGAAAGGCAGGACAATGGAGTTGAGGGATAATAAATCAGCCATGATGTAATGGCAGGGAAGACTGGATGGGCCAAATAGCCTAATTATGCTCCTATGTCTTATGGTCTCCAGAGAGTGAGCTTGATTTGATTATTGGCAACACTGAAGATGTTTGTTCGAATGTCCAGATAGGTCTTGGCTAAAATAAGTTTCTTGCAATCTGAGCAACTGGCTAAATAGTCACAGAGCCATTACCTTTAATATTGCAGGTTCTGCATATTCTTGGTTTGATAGCTAAGTGCAAATGATATAAACGTTCCTGTTCAGTGGATTCTGGTTAATTGGGACACATCAGGACCAGTACATTTTGGTCCAGTTAAGTGGCTGCCCCAATTAGTTTCATGGAAATAGTTTAAAAAGGTATTAAAAAAAGACAAACTACCATTTCAATGAAATACAGAACAAATTAGAACACTACCATATCTGATGATGACAGGATACCTGTGTGGGAGAGTTTTTAAAGTCACACTTTCTCGGCCTCAGAAGTCTGGGTCCAGTGGTACGAGTAGACGCCACAACTAGGGTCTTCCCTGGTTGCAGTGGATGACAATGACATCTTCTGTACCTGGTCTTGCCCTTCGCTCTCCACAGAGCATTGCAGAACCGCCTTCCTGGACGCTGGATCTCACTGTAGATCTCATCCACCCAGTCTGCTGGAGCTGACTTCGCATGCTAAGATAGGCATGTTGCCATATCAATGGAGTATGAGACCCTCTAGCTACCCTCACCTGGTTCAACCTGCCAGTTGAAGCAGTGTACCGGGGTGTGGTCGCTGTCACGTGTAAACAGCTATTTGGTGTAGTGTCTAATGGCCACACAAGTGCGTGCAACTCGCGCAGAACAGATTCTAACTCGCAAGTTCTGTCCCGATTAAGCGATGTAGTGTCCCAAATAAACCAAGTGAATCCCAGCAATTTTCTTGACTTTGCTTTTGTTCTTTAAGAGTTGCCCCAAGTAAGTGGCTGCCCCGATTAGTCGATGGCCCAATTAACTGGAATCCACTGTATATTGCAATAACCTTTCCATCCAATCAGACGTCTTGCCCTCTGTTGCTATCAGCTTAATGACCTGCAGGCCAGAACTCGTCAATGGCTGTATTCCACAATGATATAGAAAATGGGAGCAGAAACTTGTGTGCTGATAATGTACAGCTGAGGATTCCTAGTATAGAGTAAGATAGAAAAGGTACTGAGAGAGAAGGCGGAAGGCCTTTGTTCCCAAAGGGGAAACAATATGCTCTTTGAGAATTCTACAGCTTGGTGTCTTCTGAAAACAACGTATTGATTTGCTTAATGTTTTCAACGTTGAGAATCCTTTTCCTGTGCCCAGTTGTCCTTCATCTTAGATGCTAAATAAATTATTTAAGAGCACTTTTAATTGAGGGACATGAATTTTGGGTCAGCGGCAAAATCATTAGTGTGTCTTCATTCTGAAAACTCATTCTTTATATATTACATTTGTGATTTTAAAGTTAATGATTATTTTTAGGCAGTGTCATCTAGTAAATGAGTTTTCCCCTCTAGTGGCTGCTGCTTAGAGCATCTCCCCTGAAAAGAGACATGCAATCTGTTTGTGGAACAGGAATTGGGACCCGCAGAGGTCTCTTCCAGCATAGCAGCTCCCTGCTGTCCCTTTCAATCCCCTTTCGTATGAGTATTGTCTGAAGCCACAATGAGCCTTTCCAAAGATGAATTCCTGCATCAATAGCCTAAAGAGAGCTTGAAACCACAGCTTTCGCCCTTGAAGATCATCTTTCATGCTTAAAGTGCCCGATGTGTGTCACATTGAAAGCAAAGGCTGCACTTTTCCATGATTTTCTTCCCTGTCACTGGGGATTTCTTTTGCAGGAAATATGAACTGCAAGGATTTACATTGATTTCCCTGGATTCAATGACCATAAAATCTGTTAGTCTGTAAGAGGGAAAATACTGTGTTACTCAGGCGTGTTTAATAGGGTGAATTAGAGCAGTTGTAATTGATTTATAAAACAAGGTCCTAATTAAATTTAATAGATTTATAAAGGAGCTCAACAGCCTTTTTCTTTACCCCATAGGAGTTTTCAGTTAAACCAAATACAACTTGGTGTTTTACCTGTTCCTGCAACTGTGCGTGTTTGGTTGCATTTACTAGGGATGGATTACTCAATTACAAAGTTTTCTTTTCTAAAATGTTTACTCATTGATTAAATCAAGATTTTCTTCTAAAAAGAAAAATAATCAGAGTCGAATGATCATAACTACCCGGTACTCACTTGAAACTGGAAAATTATTTTATAGAGTTTATATTTGATTAACTTGATGTGGAGTTCAGTTTGGCAATACTGAAAATACACATTTGGTGAATAGGTGGTTAAAAGGAGCAGAACTGGTCAGTTATAACTGTCTGTGGTCAATAAGTTGCACTGTCTTCTCATTACTGATGAAAGAACCATCAATTTTTTGCTATTAATATTGCAGTTTCTTGTTTTGGATTTCAACAAAACCCTTTTGGAATATGTCAATAGCTTCCAATTAAATATAATGAACTTTGTAGAAATAAAGAATTAATTGCTTCATTGCCTACCGTTCCAAATTATTTAAGTACATTTGGTGTTTTATTCTGCATACTATAGTTAATTACTTTTGTATAATATAACCATACATTTTAAAAATTTTGTAAAAGTTACACCTAATTAAACCTATCTTCTATTTTTGTTCATATAATGTTTTACAAGCCCAAATGAATTCAGTGTGCTGCTATAATTTAGAAGTTCCATAAGGGAATTTGTAACACATGTGAGTGCACTGCATCATTTTCAGTGAAATGGGAAAATAATTGAATGTGTTTTCATCTGTCTGTAAACAAGGAGATTATTTTGGGTCAGGCCCTTGCCTCACGCAGTATTCTATAGTGTGGGAACCTGTGGTTTCTGATAACAAATTTCCTCACCCTCTCTGCGGCTTGAGGAATGTTGATGAGATTTGTTACATGAATAGACTATGGCTTAATTCTGACCTCTTGTTAGTTCCCAGAGTTATAGGCACCCAGTGTTGATAGAAGATTGATTGAAAGGGGATGCTAATAGACTTCCATTTTAGCTGCATTCCTTCTAACTTGTATTTTTAAGATTAAAGGTAATAATTCCAAAGAAGTTGCAGTACGATTTAATTCATCCAAAATTGTACTGTAACTTGGGAATTATTACTTTTAATCTTGAAAGAGTTTGGTAGGTACACGATGCAACAATTCATTTGGATATTGCACTTGCTGTGTCAGTTTCACCAACTCCTGCTTCTCATCATTGATACAATGCAGTTTTTTTCCCAATGATCTTAAAATTCAAAATACACTAAACTTAAAATACATTGCTACAGTTTTTATTTAATATAATTATGGAATGTTGCCTAAATTTGTTAGTGTTGATGTGAATGAAATTCAGCTTACAACAGACTGGAATTCTGATTTTAAAGAGGTCATCTTGTAAAACCCTAAAGCGTTGGGGGCACCAAGGGTGACCTCTCTCATTAACAAGGTGTTTTTGCCCACAGAACTGCTGCTCACTGGATTTTTTTTTGTTTTCACGCCATTCTTTGTAAACTCTAGAGACTGTTGTGCATGAAACTGCCAGGAGATCAGCCATTTCTGAGATACTCAAACCACCCCATCTGGCACCAACAATCATTCCACAGTCAAAGATCAAATTTCTTCTCCATCTGATGTTTGGTCAGAACAACATCTGAACCTCTTCACCATGTCTGCATGCTCTTATGCATTGAGTTGCTGCCATAAGATTGGCTGATTAATACTTGCACAGGTGTACCTAATAAAGTGGCCACTGAGTGTTTTAGTCCCTTACTAGAGGTTACTCTACTCTCATCAGAAACAGAATGGCATTAAGAAACTCCAATCTAACGATAAATTCCCTAGCTTCGCATCTACTCTTCCCAGTGACTCTGAAAGATTTTCTTCAGAGAAGCTGTCGTAGTTTTTTGCTTAATAAGCTTTGGGGAAAGTGTTGTTGTTGAGCATCCACACTTCTGAAATTGTTTTGGAACTCACTCACTGCAGTTAGCAAGATTGGATGGTGGTGTTACTCAGGTTGTAGTGTTGTAGGACCCTGAGGAAGAATGGACCCAGGTTATCATCCGGGCCTTGGGATCATCAGGAGTTGCATGCTGACCCAGCTGCGGCTGTAAGAAAGGCACTCAGCTTGTGTCAAAGGAAAGTGATGCCCTGCACACGGTGTATTCAGAACAAGGTCCACTTTCCTCTATGCTAGAACAACAATGTCCCAGGAAGCATAACATCTAGCAACAGAGGAGATGGATACAAGTTCAGTGCAGCACAGATTAGAGGGAGGATTGAGGAAATGTTTTTCACCTGAAGGGTATATGCTCTGGAACTTAAAACATTTTATGCATTTAAAAGGTATCTAGATGAACACTTGAAGAGCAATATCTTGATGATTGATGATTCACTTTAGAAATACTTCAATGCTTCTGATAATCCTCTCCCATCCCACGTAATATAGAATTGTTATGGCAAAGTAGGGGCCATTTACCCACTGATTCTATGCTGTTTCCGTTTACAGCAAAATCATCATTCTAGTTCCCCGACACTATCCTGAATTGTTTTCACTATCATGTCCCTTTCCAGTTCCCTTTTGGGAGCACAGATTGATTCAGTCCCCATTATCCTTGCAGACAGTGAATTTCATAACTACATTCTGTGTTGTTTTTTTTATTTATTCATTTTCCCTTACAGTACCTTTTTGCTAAAAAAAATTAAACTGTGCCCTCTGGTTCATGAGCCAATTGGTAAAGGAAGCAACTTCCCATTACTTATTCTATCTAAGCTAGTCTTAATCTTTCAAACATTTATCAAATTCTCTGTCAACTTTCTTTTCTCTGAGGAGAAAGATCACAGCTTTTCCAAGAAACTGAAATCCCTCATCCCTGGACCCATTCTGTACTTTTCAAAGTTCAAAGTAAATTTATTATCAAAACACACAAGTCACTATATACAACTCTGAGAATCTTTTTTTTTTCTCTGGGCATACTCAATAAATGAATAATAACCATAATAGAACTAATGAAAGATCTCACCAACTTGGGCGGTCAACCGGTGTACAAAAGACAATAAACTGCCAATACAAAAAAGTAATAATAATAAATAAATAAACAAATATTGAGAACATGAGATGAAGAGTTCTTGAAAGTGAGTCCATAGGTTGTGGGAACATTTCAGTGATGGGGCAAGTGAAATTGAGTGAAGTTATCCCCTTTGGTTCAAGAACTAGATGGCTGAGGGCTAATAATTCTCCATGAACTTGGTGGTGAGAGTCCTGAGGCTCCTGTACCTTATTCCTGATCGCAGCAGTGAAAAGAGAGCATGGCCTTGGTGGTGGGTGTCCTGATGATGGAACTCTTGCTAGAACCTTTACATCCTTCCTAAAATTAGGTGCCCTGAAATGAATGCAAAGCACTAATTGTAGCTTAGCTTAGCCAGTGGCTTATTCTGGTTCAACATATTGTCCCTACTATTGTCCTCTAAGCTTGTAGTTATGAATCCCAGAATCTACTTCTTGGATTAGTCAAAAGCCAGAATTGAAAACTGTCCTGAAAACAAGATATTGTGTCTGAGTCCCTTCATTTTAGACAAATGTATAGTTCAGGTCTTTTCATTTATCATGGGATGCTAGCTTGTTATTTTTTTCAGAATACAAGCAAATGCTGATAGTTATGCAGCAACAGAAAATCTGTTCCATTAACAATATCCTTTAACACCTTTTTAAACTATGCTCTCTAAAGATAGCAGATGAGCCGAACCGTGTTTCTACCATGAATTACACTTAGGAGGCTGAGGGAGGCAGGTGAATTGGGGGCATGGAGAGGAAGGTCAATTGGGTAGCATTCACATACTTGAGTAAGCAAGACAAGATAGGCAGCCTCTACACGCAAGAAGCAAGAAGCAGCACTTTGACCTGATGTTAATGTGTTCGAATGCACCATTGATACATTTGTTGAAGTGAATTCCTCCATTATCTTTAGTAGACGGGCAGTTATTCAATTTGTATTGTGGAACTCCTCCACAGCCCAATCCAACAAAGTCATGGTTTAGCTCAATTTTTTCCATGAGGTACCAATCCAACTACATAAGACATGGGAGCAGAATTAACCACTCGGCCCATCGAGTCTGCTCTGCCATTTCATCACAACTGATTTATTACCGCTCTCAATCTCATTCTCCTGCCTTCTCCGTGTAACCATTGATACCCTTGCGAATTAAGAACCTATCAGCCTTCACTTTAGATATTCTTAATGACTTGGCCACCACAGCCATCTGTGGCAATGAATTCCACAGGTTCATCACCTGGTTAAAGAAATTCCTCTGTAATTTCGGTGGCTTCTTCTGAGCTGTCGGAACCTAAAATGAGATCCACGTGGGACCACTGATGATTGCATTATCGTTTCTACTTTTTTTGTTCATTTGGTGGAACTTGTCACTTAAAGACTGCCAGGGCTGCAGAGCTGAGTGCTCTCAGAGCAGTTTTATCCAGGATTTTGTACACAAGCTGCTCGTGTGTCTTGTCAGCTTGAGAACCTACAAAGGTCACAAGGTCCTGATCCCTCCTCGTGGCCTGCGTCACTCAGATAACAGGCTGAGTTTTTGCATTCTTGATTAGCAATCCCGATGAATTGATCAAGGACTAGGAATGATTAATAAAGAGGAGCCAAACCCAAGAACAGTGGCTCAATTATTAGCACACTGAAGCAGCACAAAGCACTCTAGCCCACACACAATCAATGCTCCACTTACTGGGGGAAAATTGAATTGTGCCTTAATAAATCATAATCCTCTGGCAGAACCAAATGACACTAATGTCATTTTAACAGTAATGACCCTCTCCAAACTCTGACCCACACAGGAAATGTCACTAGGACAATAAAACCCCATTGTTCTCAGTATTTTCACATACAGTTTAAATGTCCTCCTGGTTTTCTTTATAGGTTGCAAATTCTATGGCTTAAGAGTTGAGGCTGTGAGCTAAAAAAAATAAGGAAATTAATTCCTGTGATTGACTATGCCTATACAATATTTGTAGATATGTGTTCAACATGAAGTTCCCCTGTATGATTGTAGCCCTCGCGGTGGCCCGTAACAAACTAGGCTAATTAGCTGTCTTTGACTAACTGCCATGTGACTCAGCAATGCATGGGTAACGGTGAGACGGCCATTTCCTATAAACAACACATGTCTAGTATCAGTATGATTTGGGTTCAACACAAACAGGAAAGTTGTGAAGTTCTGTTAAGGGGACAAAAATGATGGTGAATGCTATATAAATGCTGCCCCATGCAAAAGTTACCATTTGCCAGGAAACAGTGGAAATTACACCGGCATAAACTTTTACAAATATTCCCACTGTAACAAACAGTTAACAAAAAAAGGGCCCATTACGGTTAAACCAGTCTATAATGTTCACTTAAACGCTGGAGCTCATTGTCAGATAGTTGGGTGCTTCTCTTTAATTACTCATGGTGCTGAACCCATGTTCTACATGAAAGGCACCAGACACGATTCAAACTTTCCTTGAAGTCTGTCACAACCTAACTGACTAACTCAGGAGTATTGGCACTTCCTCAGTGGAACCATTTGTCTGCACGAGGAATTTCTTACAACAGTGTCTGTCCTTGGGGCAGGGTTCTGTGAGCATCTTCCTTTGTGCTCCTCTCCACACATCACTTCTCCCCCAACTCTGGCAAAAAGAGACCCCCAAAAACCCACGTTCCCCTAGAAATTGGATGCTGCCATTCTCGCTCAAATGTTCCATGGCATTCCATTGGACAGAATGTTATCAAGACAAACCTGAGTGGCTGATACAACAATCCTAAACTAATCAAATGACTCATTATCTTGACAGAAAGCAAAATATTGGACTGTAAAATTTTATTAACAGAGCACACTGTTTTGCAAAAAAAACTGTGGAAAATAAAATACCCAACAGCATAATTGTAGTAATCCAGTAAAACATGTTCTTAACTAGGGAATTGCATGATATTTTATTGAGATATTTAGTAAGAGACATTTGGATGTGAACACCTTTGCGTGTGAGTCAGTGGGTGGCTCTTTCTCAGACGGTTGTGGGTTTAATTCCTTTTACAGTTCCGCTTGGACATCTAGACGGATGCTCCTGTGCTCGACTGAGAGTTCTGCACTCTCAAAATTGCTGCTGACATTAAACAGGATCTATCTGCTCTTTATATCTGGTGGATATAAAGGATATGATGATGTGCTTGGGGTATATTTTTGATGTCCCAGGCAATATTTATCCCTCAATTGATATAAAAATGTCATCTGGTCAGTATTGCTATGGTGTTTCTGGGAGCTTGCTGTGCACCAAGTGATGTGTTCGCTATGTAGCAAGAGTTACTATATTTTGAAAGTACTTCATGGGCTCTTCAGGTATTTTGGGATAGCTAGAGGCCATGAAATGTGCAGCATCTCTGACACATCTCTTAGTACTGCACTGAAACATTGGTCAAGCATTCTAAACGGGACTTGAGAACTATTTAAATCCACTACCTTTGGATAAAAGAAAGTTCTTTACATTAGTAGAGAGGCCTGTAATATATAGCCATCAATTATTTCCAGCCTGATGTACTGCAAAGGCTTCTGTAGAGAATAATGTTGCTGAATATGCCAAGAAAACTTCCACAACAATCACAGGATTTTTTAAAATCCCAGAATACAAGAGCAAATCTGTATTGACGTGGAGGTCATAAGATTGTGAGGGTAATACTACCATTTACTGTCCAATATAATATGATCCTGTGTATTAGTAGTTGTGAGGTCTTATATAAAGTCGTACTTGCAATGTGATTAAAGTTTATATCCAATTTTCCTATCCTTTGGTGAGGGTAGCAACTTATTATTATGTCTGAATTCTGGAGCCAGGTAATTGTGTTGGTGTGCCTGTATGATTGGCCATTTATCCTGTAACAGACCAGTGGGGTGGGGCAGCCTTCGGTGTGTTGCATTGTGTGGCGTTCATGCCACAGTGACAAGTGGGATTGGCTTTTGCTTGCCATTTCTATTCATATCTGGCTCCTCACATGTGGCATGGGGGGTGGTAAAAAAGGAAATTGTGTACAGTGTAAATCTGTAATAAAAATAGAAAATACTCTGAATTCACTGTATGAAAGTGAATATGAGGCAGTGGGTTAACACTCGGAATGGAATCTGCCTTGTCGCTTGCTGTCTGGCCTGTTGTACATTTATAGCACATTCTGTGTTGAATTAATCTACACCTGCTGAATTCTCAATTTTTTTTCAGTCTCTCATCGTCCCTTTCCACATTTCATTATTTTGTTGAACTGGCCGCCTGTACAAAAGATGTTGAAATGTACCAGTTTTTTCATTCAAAGTAAGCTTGCTGTAGATACAATGCACAATCACATTAACACTAACTGCAAGTAATTCAAATGGATTGCATGCTTTTGGTCTGTGGAATTTGAAATGGCCTCCATTCATGGGAGCCTCAGACTGTTTGTTTACTAAAATAAAAATGTAAGATGTAAATATAATGAGAGTATTCTCTGTCGCTTATCGATGCAGCTAAATGTCTCTCCAGCCCGTATCTGGATCAGCTGAAATAATGCATGCACGAAGAAAAGCCTTTTGCATCTGTCACTGTCACCGTGTAATGTGTCTGGGAACTGGGGTGTGAGTCGCAGGTGGGTAGATACAGCTGCAGAGTGTGTGCACAGCTTGGCCCATTCAATGTGCCAGTCTTGGTGCTTCCACAGCAAATTAATCCAAAGGGATTCTACCACTAACCAGGTTGAATTAATGTATGTTGTTCACTTAATTTTCCTCTCCCTCCTCTCACTGTAAACCCACCAGTAAACTTGCTGCAAAATTAATCATTGTCAGTGTGTGTGATGGAGGGAGACTGAAGCTGATTGGGAGAAAAGTATTACCTCATGGTACCTAACTTTTTTTTATCTGAATGGTTTTACCATTTATCTATAATCCCATTCAATGTGGTTTAAGGCCACAAATGGCTTTGAGTTTGTCTCAAAAGTGCCAAGCAAAATCACAGTATTTGTTACAAGAAGAGGAAGGCATTCTCTAAAAATAGACTGTGTCCCTCAAAGATGTTTGCTTTGATTTTTCTAGTAAGTCATCACTGAAGTGAGGAAGTTATTTTTGGAGTGCTTAGTGTTTGCCCTTCTGTTCCTTCCCACTTTGTCTTCAATAGGAACACAAACTGTACAAATAACCATAATATCTATGGCGATGAGAGGATTTGTGAAATACAACAAGAACTTCAGGGTATACAGCACCTTTAACACGGTAAGATATCCCAAGGTGCTTCATTAAACAAGAATTGAAGTGGAAACTCACGATTCATGGAAGATGTTCCAAACACAATCAAGCAAGTAGATTTAAGGTTCATCCTGGAGGAGGAGAGGGAGTTAGAATGGGTCGTAGGTTAACTCATTAACTAGAATTGAAGAAGTCAAAGTTCAAAGTAAGTTTTTTTAAATCTAAGTATGTATATGTTACTTTGAGATTCATTTTGTTACAGGCAATTACAGGAAAATAAAGAAATACATTAGAATTTATGGAAAAACTACACATAAAGAAAGACTGAGCCCAGATATCTCTAAGGGATATTGGACGGGAGTAGACAATGGTATAATGTTAGCTGCAATCCTCCTCTTTCTGGCCTTGCCCCATTAAAGTTACTCGTGAGTGAATTCTGTCTTTAATTAATTTGGCAACAGAGATCTTCTGTAAATAGGCTGTCTGTCTGTTTACGCTGTCAGATCCTAATTAACATTAACTGAAAACATGCAGCGTGAGTCCTCATTTAAGTTGTGTAGAGTTTGTCACTGTGGAGTGATAATACTAATTTGTGAGTAGGCATTGAAAAGCAATCGGCAGTGTGGATACTTGCTTCAGACTGAATTTGAATGAATCTGTTGTACTTCGTTTAAAAATAATGGGGAAAATCTTGCTTGCTGGTCCAGCTGCTGCCATCCGGGAAACGGTACCGCAGCATAAAAGCCAGGACCAGCAGGCTCTGGGACAGCTTCTTCCACCAGGCCATCAGACTGATTAATTCACACTGACACAATCGTATTTCTATATTATATTGACCATCCTGTTGTACATACTATCTATTACAAATTATTATAAATTGCACATTTAGATGGAGATATAATGTAAGATTTTTACTCCTCATGTTTGTGAAGGATATAAGTAATTCAATTCAATTGATGGATCTTTGCCACAGAACCTTAGGCAATACTTGGGATTTTTGGGCATGCACTGTTTGTGGAAGACTGAGACTTGCCTGAGTAACAGATGGCATTGCATCTATCACTGTGAACCACTGCTAGACTCAAAATGGAGTCTAGCAGAGGAGATCAATCTTGTTGGGATTCCCCAGCTTGATGCTGCAAAATCACCTCTCCAATCCTATGCCAGGCTGCAGATTGAGACATGTAGGTAGATAACACGATTTCTGAAAGATATTATTTCAGTTGTTTAAAAAATTATTTTTTTTAAAATTTACCTCAATTTTAATTATTAAATGTGTTAGCAGTCGGCCGCCTGAGATCTCACAGTCAGTCTCCAGGGTATGGAAAGCCACCAATGCTGGCTCTCCATCTGGAGTTGGTGAGGTGAGATCAGGATTAGGAACACAAGGATTGCAGGCTGTGATTCCAGCATCGAGCTGGATCCTGGATAAACCAGTGCATTATGTACCGATGCTGCAGAGCGAAAGCTGACTTTGAGCAAAAATACTGGCAAATATTATTTTGAATAATCACTGCACTACTGTTCTCAGTGATAGGTTGCATAGAATTTTGGTAGATTCATGGTAGAACAGATTGTTGGTTACAATTGAGTTTCTGAGAAGGTTAAAGGGTAAAGTTAAAATAACAAGATTAGACTAACTAAACCAACTTTTCACTACCAAATTTTCTGGAAAATTATTTCTTGTATTGAGTATATGACAAGCTGTGAACACATCTGAATGTTTATGGGTATGGGAGAACTTGTCAGTTTATAGAAAAATGTATAAAAATCAGAGAGCTACACTGATGCTAAAATTACTATCTCCAAAGAGTAATAAAAGCAAAAGGAAAAACACAATTTCTTTGGAGATAGCAACTTAATTTCCTTGTGACAATGGAGGTCTTGAGTTTTTTAGCTTCAATTTCTTTTCCTAATCTATCACTGTCAGCTATTTTTACTTGATTAAAAAATGCTGCATTGGAACTTTAGAATGTTTGAGTATTCTAGAATACCATGAGAATAAAGTAGGCAGGACTGTAAATAGCACTCTATATATAGTTGGACTGGGAAAAGTGAAAAGCTCAGTCTGGTATTTTACTGAAGTCATCCAGTAAGGATTTACTAATGCTGCTGACCTGCTCTTTCCTTCTTTGGACTGAGTTGAGAATATGCATCTATTGGCTACATCAAATGCACTGTAAGAAGACTTTACCCCTAAAACCCTTCTCCCACCTATTTTAGATTATTTGGCTGTTAAGAACATTATCGCTTCATGAAGCTAGAGGATTGGGAAAAGAATATTGTGTTTCCTCATGTTGAAAGCATTCTGTTCACTAGATGATTCATTCCCTAGTTCCCAAGCTCAGAGACATTAAAAATCAATAAAATTTATAATGAAGCACAACCATTTGTGTTTTTTTTTTCAGCAGATCTCATTTGTTATGTTTTAATTATGTATAAATGTGAAGTTGATGGTAATATATTCAGTGACTTAATGACATGTGCGCTGTGGGGTCTCTGTTCCTCTAAATCAGAAAAGTTCAGAATGCTGGCCTGAGTCTGCAGCTTTAGTCAAGCTGAACCTCCTGATGGTTTCAGTAAGGTATACTGCATTTTTCGATTTGTCTGATTTCACACTTACAATTGTATGAAGAACATCAAATGCGAAGAAACGACGTGCCTGAGACGATTCTTGGGATAAAGCCGTTTTACAAAGTGGTCCCTTTGTATATGTTTACTAATATACTAATCTTCTCTCACATTGCCTGCGTAGGTGGCTTGGGTAGGTCTAGAAGTAGACTCATCAAAAAGCAATTGCTGGATTATCTCTTAACTAATTAAATATTATGGATTCTGTACTCCGATGTGTTTTCCATGAGAAATGCAGAAGAGTGCAGAGGGTGTGAAGGAAGATTAAATGACTGGTCTCTGCCAAATGACATGGTCCTTGCACCCACTAATGTAGTAAAGTCCATGGAGCAGAGCAGAATTTCATTGTTGCCCATTTGGAGGGAAGCTATCAACACAAAATAGGGCATGGAAAAGTTTGGAGAGTTAGCACTGTGGAGGAACAGAGGTATCTTGGGGTCCATGTCCATATCTCCCTCAAATTTGCCACACAGGTCGATAGGGTTGTTAAGGTATATGGTGTGTTTGCCTTTATTAGTCAGGGGATTGAGTTCAAGAGCTGTGAGTTATTGACGTAGCTTTATAGAACTCTGGCTAGGTCACACTTAGAATATTGTGTTCAGTTCTGGTCACCTCATAGGGAGGATATGTAAGATTGGGAGAGAGTGCAGAGGAGATTTACTAGGATGCTGCCCTGATTAGAGAGCATGTCTTATGAAGATGGTTGAGCAAGCTGGGCTTTTCTCTTTGGAACGAAGGAGGATGAGAGGTGACTTGATAGAGGTGTATGAGATATGAGGCAAGAGATATAGTGGATAGCCAGGGTCTTTTTCCCAAGGTAAAAATGACTAATGTGAGAAGGCATAATTTTAAGGTGATTGGAGGAAAGTACAGGAGGGATGTCAGAGCTAAGTTTTTTACAGAGTGGTGAGTGCTTGGAATGCTGTGCCGGGGGTGGTGGTAGATATTATGGACTTTATGGACATTTAAGAAATGCTTAGACACATAGACAATAGAAAAATGGTGGGCTATGGTGGAGGGAAAGGTTAGCTTGATCTTGGAGTAGGTTTAAAGTTCAGCATAACATCTTGGGCTGAAGGGCCTGTAGTGCTGTATGTTCTGTGAAAAGGATTTCAGTGTTAAAGAATATTATCAATTTGAGAAACCAGAATCAACACTAATTAACATAGCCTGCCACATATGAAGGTTCTCACTTACTAAACAGTCTAATGATAAAGGCATCAGGAATATTTGCTTTAGTGTATTATTATACTTAATCATTTATCTTCTGTGAATACAACACAAATGGAATTAACAACTGGGACACAATATCAGAGAATCTAGACTGATGGAGCTAAGAGCAATTGAAGCTGATTCTGACAATTTCTGGTACTCGGTCAAATCTCAAATGCCCCCATTAACGTTCTGCGTGTATCAGGTGTGGCTTTCCTCACAATCAAAAGATAATTATGGAACGAGAAAGCCAAGTGCCTTGCCCAACTGGAAGGACTCTTAAATATGCCTAATTCAGCACCCAATTATTTTCTAAGCGATTTCAAGATTTTCACTTCCACCCTTGCCCTGTCATTAGATTTGTGCCCAAAGGTAGCAGACCCAGTCTGATCTTGCACTAGGCCGAAGCTAAATGTTCCAGGTGCATCTCATCCATTCTCTTCAAAATCCATGTGTCTTTGCGAGATCACCTTTATGACATTTCCCTTCCAATTTGCTAAGCCTTTTCAGCCTATTATCAACTTGTTTCTGCAAACAGATCTGCCCAAAATAAAAAGTACATTTTTCTGATGCTTTTCGTATCCTTTTCAAACATCCCAGTGAATATTTCAAAACAATAGACACTGCGGTAATATAGGGAATATGGCATCCACATGGTGCTTGGCAAAATTTTGCAACCAGCATAAAATTGCTAGAGGGCTAGGAGACCATTCAGCCCATGAAAGCCGTGCCAGCTCCTTGGCGAGCAACCTGTTCATTTTCTGCTCTCTGCCTGCAGCCTTTCTAGTTATTTTCTCACATATGTGATAATGATCTGTTATGTGATGCTCATTCATGGACTAAATTTAGAAGGGATTCTCCCTATATTCTATTTGCTAGTTCATTACAATTTTCTTTGCTCTGTATAGGAAGCAGATGAGTGGGGGAAAAATATCGAGCAACCTTGACAGTTTGCACATGGATCAACTGGAACAAAAAATTGCATTTGTACGAACTGTTCCTAAAATATTTAAATTGCTGGACTGAGCGTAGAGTTTAATGAACATATTAACATGCAACAGCAATACTACATTGCGTAGTGGAGTGAAACTCGGGTCCTACGGTTTGTCAACATCACAATGCAAATCTGCCCCAGCTATTAGATTAACGTGGATAATATCCAAAGAGCCTGATCACTTTGATCTTCCTAGTGACTAATTTACTCTATGATTGGTTGCCTCTTGCTCTTCTTAATTGCAGGTACAAGCTTGTAAATCCATTGCTGTGTAGCATGTCAATGAGTGCTGGTTGTGGGCCAACTGCATAGAAAGTCGGTATCTTCTAAGGCTGGGCCTGAGATGGTTATTGTTTACAAGTAAGAAAGAATAGAATATCTCCGTTTTAAAATATTTAATTAATACTTTGAAGTAAACAGATTTAGAAATAAGTCTACATTCTAAAAATGCTTAAGTAAAATCTCGCCATTCGTTGCAGAGTTTGTTAAATATTGTGTAACGTAATTCCAATTTATCAAACACTTAACATCTGTATTATGCTGTTGCTGGTTTGAACACAATATTTTACCTGTGGCTCACACCTGTCAGTTTTGTTTTTATTACTTGTGGGATATAGGTATTGCTGGCATAGCCAACTTTGGTGGCCCATTCCAAGTTTCCCTTAAGTCATTGGTGACGAGCCATCTTATTTGAATTGGTGATTGTGGGTGGGTGGAACGTTTTCCGATTTGGACCCAGCATGGTGGAAAACAATGTTTTCAAATTAGAATAGTATATGAATTAGAGAGGAATCTGGAATGGTGGTGTCCCTGTGCCTCAGCTGCCACTGTTTCTTGGTGATAAAGTATTTAGGTATAAAATAAGATCTCTTGTGCAGTCTGAAGGTGCAAAGGAAATGTCCCAAATACTCAGCTTTGGAGGGATTGGTGCAGTGCAGCTTTTGATTCTGCACCTCTCTTGAATTAAAGTATTCAGCACCAAATCAGAATACTAGTAAGTAAATACAGGATTTTTGTAAGTCAATGGATCGCTGGCTTAATTTCCTTTTAGAAAAAGCTGCATATCCTACCTCATTGCAATAAATCAAATTGAGATTTTCTTCTTTCTGTTACCTTGTCAAATGCTGCTATAGTACTTTTGTACAAGTGCCATTTGTGCAATTGTTTCAGTTAGCTATGTTTTAAGAGTTGTTCCCAGAAAGGACTGTAGTCTGGTTTTCTGTATGCTGCTGTGGTGATTAGTTAAATATTAATTTATGAAGGTGCTTATGCCTGTACTTGAAATTGAAAAGGAACAGATTTTTCAGAGTTTACTAAAGTACTATTTTTTAATTTAAATTTTCTACACAAGTATGCAGGCAGAATATAAATATTCACACTTGTGAATTTTTTAACAACGTTACAGAAAATGAATGTTCTGCAGCTGTTGGAAATATGCTTTAAGATAAAGAGGAGAGAATCTCAGTTCTTTTGTCCGTCTTGAGTGGTTCCAAATTGAACGGAATTAGTTTAATAACTTGTTCTGTTGCGACAGCTGTCCCATTAAATTGGCTTGGATCTTCTTGTCATTGGATTTAGACCTCATTCTGTCAAGATTGTGATAGCTAGTGAGTACAACCATCCCATGTTAATAGTACTCACATCTTCTGCACGGTGGACAAATTTTTTCCTTACCTGAGGGACTGCCAAAGAAGGAGAAAAGGACTGAAAGCTAAGTTCAATTTACATTTTTAAAAATTCCAAAATCATTTGGCAAAATTACTTGAAAGTTCTTTGGTATTCAAAGTAAGTTGTGTTTTTGTCTGTCAGTAACATTGACTGTAAGTCAAATTAGAGTTGGAGAAAGTGCAGCACTTATTTGTGTAGGCCCAAGAATATTCACTTTGGGTGCATTTGAGCCTCACTAGTTTTGAGAAGTACTAGGGTAAGGGGTGCACTGGTGCTGAGGCTTGTAAATCCAGTCCCAATGAAGGTTCTTGGTCCGAAATGGCAGCTGTTTATTCATCTCTGTAGATGCTGCCTGACATGCTGTGTTTCTCCACTATTTTGGTGTGTTGCTCTGGATTTCCAGCATCTGCAGAAACTCTTGTGTTTGTAAGTCATTGCTGTGTAGCATGGCAAGAACTACTGCTTGTGGGCCGACTGCACAGAAAGTCAGTATCTCCTGAGGCTGGGCCTGAGGTGTTTTCCCTTTACCGTGTCATCAAAACCTGTGCAAAAATACAAGATGAGCCCAGGATCCAGGAGTAAAGATGCCTGGCATTTGTGCATCAGATCTTTCATTTGTGGCTTAGGGTCAAGAATTGTCATGTCCATTCCAGATGAAAAAATGATTCTCATATATGCAGTGCTACAAACAAAAGCACCCTTACTACGACCTCTGAATTTCTTGGCTGTTTCTATGGAAACCATCAGAAATAAAATTTGCCATAAATAAACAACATTGTTTTAATATACACTGTCTAATATGTGTCTGCTTTAAAAAAGAATTCTTGATGTAGTTAATAATGAAAGCTGATGCAGTTTTACTAATATAGCAGATAAGTGGCTTAACACATTTGGAACATTGTGTTTAGTTCTGGTCGACTTTTTGTAGGAAGGATGTTGAAGCTTTAGGGGGGATGCAGAGGAGATTTACCAGGATGTTGTCTGGATTAGAGAGTATATGTTGTGAGAGGTTAAACGGTCTATGGCTTTTCTTTTTGGAGCAAAGGAGGATGAGAGATGACTTGGTAGATCTGTACAAGATGATAAGAGGCATAGATAGAGTGGACAGCCAGTACCTTTTCTCCTGGTGTAAAATTGGCTAATGTGAAGGGACATAATTTTAAGGTGATTGGAGGAAATTATAAGGGGTGTGGATGTCAGAGGTAGATTTTTTACCCAGAGAGTGGGTATGTGCATGGAACTCACTGCCAGGAGTGGTGGTAGAGGCAGATACATTAAGAGAGGTTTAAGAGATTCTTCGATAGGCCCATGGATGAAAGGAAAAATAAAGGGCTGTGGCAACCCACTTTCTGCGCAGGTGAACCGGCTCACAAATAGCCAGCGCGCGGGCTTTGGTAATGCACCTCTGATGTCATTTCCGCCCGGAGAGGGCGGGCGCTAGGGATTAAATGCCAGCGCCGCGAAGTTTGAATAAACTAGTCTCGAAACGGCTTACCGACTGCGTGTCGTCTCTAGCTCTGTATGTAGTACATCGCTACAGGGCTATGTGGGAGGGAAGTGTTAGATTGATCTTGGAGCAGGTTAAAAGGTTGGTACAACATTGTGGGCCAAGGGGTTTGGACTGTGCTGTAGTGTTATGTTATATAAAATGTCAGCTTCACAGCCTCTGAATAACAAACCTAAATGATAAAAATATTTCCAAAGCAAAATCTTTAAAACCAGTGGCTAGTCACAATGGTATTTTGTATTCATTTTTTTTAATGTTAAATTAAAAAGAGCCTTAAAGTACTCACCCTGCAGAGCATTTCATGTCGGCAAATGGGCATAATTGACACAAGGATAGTTTATATGCTCTGGAGTCAAAAGGATTTGGTGGGTTTCCAGTGTGATGCACAGAAGTAGTGGCATCCATTGTATCAGTGATGTAGTCTATAAAATGTATGAACTCTGCATAAAAATGTAAGATGTAGGAAATGCAGTCAGCATCTGCAATTTTGTGTGCAGGTCGGGGTTCCCTACCCAAGCAGGAATATCCCTGCGATAGAGGGACTGCAGCAACAATTCAGCATTTGATTCATTGGATGGAGTATTTGTCAGATAAGGAGTTAAGCAATCTTGAGTTTAGAAGAATGAAAAATGCTCTCATTGAAACATACAAAATTCATACAGGACTTGACTTAGTGAATGTGGAATTGATATTCCCCTTGGCTGGTGTATTCAGAAGCAGGAGCTAGGCTCGAAATGAGTAGTAGGGCATGTAGGTCTGAGATGAAAGCAAATTTCTTCACTCAAATGGGGTAAATCTCTGGGATTCTCTACCACCAAGTGATTCAGCTCTGGACAATATTCAGGAAAGAGATTGATAGATTTTTAGATATCAAGGGATAGTGAGGTTAGTGTAGGAAAGTGACAGTGAGGTTAAAAAGAAACTCAATCATAATCTTGTTGGATGCCAAAGCTGGCATGAGGGGGTAAGTGGCCAACTCCTGCTTCCTCACAACCCTATAGTACAAAACTCTGTTTCTCCCTCGATAATATTCAGTGATAATGCTTCTACATTGCTCTGGGGTGGAGAAATCCAACAATTCACAGCCATTTCAGAAAATAAATTTCTCTTCATCTCAGTCTTAGTGAGTGATCCATTACCTGAGACTTGCCCTCTACATTTTACCACCAAAGGTAACATTATCTTAAAATATTTCAAGTTATGACAAACTATCAAAATGGATTTTGTATTATTAAACAGAATGTACAGTAAGTGTTGATAACTGTTGCCCACTGTTACATAATATAAAATAGGTTTAGCACGGTTTTAGAAAAGTTGGTGGAATTAAGTAAACCTAATGAAACTTTGAAGTCAATCCAAAAGCCTCTCCAAAATCCCTGTGGCATGAAATTGCATTCAGATGATTCATTGTAATTGCAGGTGTATATATGTGCCAGCTCACACCCTTTTCTAACCTTGCATTTGAGTCATTTTGTTCTCGGTCTTAATCAGATAGTAGTTCCATTGTGATAAACTGAAAGCGTACATTTTTTTCCCTTCGGTTCTTCCATTACTGAAGTTGTATCTCCAAAGATCTTTATAGCCATACATGGGGAAGAAAAATACTCAGCACTTAAAAATAAAATGATGGGAATATTTTGAAATCCTTTGGTTTGGAGAACTTGGTTATAGCATGTCTGGTCAACAAAATGCTCAAGCCTATAAACTGAAGTGCGTTAAGATGGTGTTCAGTGCCACTCTTATGGTGTGCATTTATCTAATGTGCATAGCATTAAAGACATTTGTGCCCCAGAGCTCTGGCCTCCTCTAAGTGTTCTGTCTGAGAGTTTCTACATTCCCATAACCAATGGACTCACTTTCAAAGACTCTTCATCTCGTGTTTTTGTTATTTATTGCTATTTATTTATATATGCATTTGCACAGTTTGTCTTTTGCAATTTAGTTGAGCTCCCTAGCTGGGTGGTCTTACGTTGATCCTGTTATAGTTACTATTCTATAGATTTGAGTATGCCCATAAAAAATGAATCTAAGGGTTGTATATGGTGACATATATACTGATATAACCTCACTCACTGTATGAATGCTTTCTGGACTGCAGATCAAATAGAGCCCAATTTCATCTAGGCAAGGCAGACTACATGGGGGGGAATGCAATTCGGAAACAGATTTAATATCACCAGCATATGTCATGACATTTGTTAACTTTACGCCAGCAGTACAATGAAATATATGATAAATAAATAGAGGGGAAAACTGAGTTTCATTAAGTGTATATATATATCTATTAAATAGTTAAAATATTTAATAGATATTAAAGTAGTGCGAAAAAACAGAAATACAGTTAAAAAAAAAGTAGTGAGGTAGTGTTCATGGTTTCAATGTCCATTGAGAAATCAGGTGGCAGAGGGGGAAGAAGTTGTTCCTTAATTGCTGAGTGTGTGCCTTCAGGCTTCTGTGCCTCCTTCCCGATGGTAACAGCGAGAAAAGGGAATGTCCTGGGTGATGGGGTCCTTAGTGATGGATGCCGCCTTCCTAAGGCACCACGCCTTGAAGATGTTTTTGATACTATGGAGGCTGGTACCCATGATAGAGCTAACTAATTTTACAAGTTTATACAACTTATTTCGATCTTGTGCAGTAGCCACCTGCCCCCTATACCAGACAGTGATGCAGCCAGTCAGAATGCTCTCCACGGTGCATTTGTAGAAGTTTCTGAGTGTTTTAGTTGACAAACCAAATCTCCTTAAACTCCTAATGAAATATAGCTGTTGTCTTGCCACCTTTGTAGCTGCATCGATATGTTGCATCCAGGTTAGGCTGTCAGAGACATTAACAGCCAGGAACTTAAAATTGCTCTCTCTCTCCATTCTGATCCCTCTATGAGGATTGTTTTGTGTTTCTTCATCTTAGCCTTCCTGAAGTCCACAGTCAGCTCTTTCATCTTACTGACGTTGAGTGCCCGCTTGTTACTGCGACACCACTCCACTATCTGGTATATCTCGCTCCTATACGCCCTCTCGTCACCACCTGATATTCTACCAACAATGGTTGTATTGTCAGCAAATTTATGGATGGCATTTGAGCTATGCCTAGCCACACAGTCATGGGCATATAGAGAGTAGAGCAGTGGGCTAAACACACACCCGAGGTGTGTTAATTGCCAACGAGGAGGAGATATTATTACTAATCCACACAGATTGTGGTCTTCCAGTTAGGAAGTCAAGGATCCAGTTACAGAGGCCCAGGTTTTGGAGCTTTTTGATCAAGATTGTAGACTGATGAATGATCATATTATTGCCCCCATTCACACCCAATGACTTCTAGTTCTCAGAAGACCCTCACCCTGAAAATATTCAGCTGGACTAAGGATAATTCCAGCGCACAGATGGTGTATCATTGATTTACTTTGTAGCTTGGATGGCCCTCGCCTGTTTACTGTTTATTTGGAAAGCTGAGAAGTTCCCATTTCCAAAATTCTTCTTGTAAGGATATGTCTCAAAATCTTTCCCAAAGCACTCTTAATTAAAAAAAACACGACATCAAAAAGCATCACATCATCTGACACCAGAACTGCACCCATGTCCCCTAGCTCTGAGAGAAATTGGGCCTTTACTTTATCTAAGGCCCCTCATAATTTAGTGCACTTTGAATAAATCTGTCCTCTGATTCTCCAACAACTCTAGCCTTGTCAGTCTCACTTCAGAGTAACATCTATGCTCTTTCTCCCTCTCTCTCTATCCTCCTTTCACATTCTTCCTGTAATGTGTTAACCAGAACCGCACATAGTAATTTAGTATAACTTTCCTGCTCCTACGTATGCCTCAACCAATTATATAGCCTTTATCCCGTGTGCCTTCTTAACCACCTTTCTGTGGGCATGAAGTCCCTCCACACTGCTGTATCAAATCTCTTCACATTACTGATTTTGAAAGCTTGTTTTTGGGCACACACGGACTCATTCTTTTGTTCTTCCTGCTGTGCATAAGCTTCAGTTCTGTGAGCATTTCTAAGGAACTGTATGCTGGGCCAGAACTTGGTTTTCTCTCCCTCTCTCAGGAGCTGAGTGCTGCTTTCAGTTGTCAGATCTAAACCTCCACATGCCAATCTAAAGTAATAAGATCTGTGTTGATGTTGGCAGCCGGAAAGATAGAGATGATTGTGAAAGAAATTCTGAGTTTAAACTCAGCCTGGGACTCTGATTCAACTGGAGTATTTATATTGACATTGAAGAGGGACAATGTTGGCTGTATTGTTGGGGGATATTGGGATGATTGCCAGGTGCTTTAATCCATCTGTCTGTAATCCAAGATGGAACAATAGCTCTTTTCCCCTAACATTCAGACAATACAAACACATTAGGTGTTATTCATGTGCATACTATTCTTTAAGAAAATGGCTTTTGTGGTGCATAGGCAGTGAGGAGGATGAAATGGCTAGCTTCATCAGTTTGTGTATGTTTTCTGATCTTAAAATATCCCACTTTGTTACTTAGTATTTTTGCACTGATACACATTTTAAGCGTATTTACAGGAGTACTTCTTTACTGAGTTTGGAAACAAATGGAACTCTTGGACTAAGAACAAAAAGGCCTTGTAGATCAATGCATGACTGAGCACTGTAAGGTAGAAAGTTAAATTATTGGGCTAGTGGAAAGGTCATTGATTCTGAAGATGAGTTTGCAGCACGGGACTACAAATTCAAGCAATTGATTAAATTGAGAATTAAAAGACTATCAATAATTGTAGCCACAAATCTATTTGATTGTCCTTGAAAGCTTACCTGCTTTACTGATGTCCACCAAGGAAGAAAATCTAAAGCTCTTAGCAACACATACAAAATGCTGGGGGATCTCAGCAGGTCAGGCAGCATCAATGGAAATGAATAATCAGTCGATGTTTCGGGCCGAGACCCATCTTCAGGACTGGAAAGGAAGGGGGAGAAGCCAGAATCAGAAGGTGGGGGAAGGGGAAGGAGTACAAGATAGAAGGTGATTGGCGAAGCCAGGTAGGTGGGGGAGGGGTGATTAAGTAAGAAGCAGGGAGGTGATATGTGGAAAGGGTAGAGGGCTGAAGAAGGAATCTGATAGGAGAGTGGACCATGGGAGAAAGGGAAGGAGGAGGGGCACCAGGGGAGATGATAGGCTGGCGAGGAGGAGCGGTAAGTGGTAAGGGAGGGGGAACCAGAGGCGAATAATTTGCAAAATGCTTGTAGGTTTGTCTTTTGACTTTTTCCCCCTCAAACTTAAATTAATCTGGATCCATAAACAATGAAGGAATATTAATATATTTCCAAGTTAAGATGATGAAAATTTGGAGGGAATGAATAGATGGTGACATTCCTTGTGCTGCATCCTGTGAATTTTGAAGTAGTGAAGAGGTGCAATTGAAGAAGACTTGACAAGTGTAATTTGTAGATGGTACGCAGTGGAGAGAGTGATTATTTAAGAGGAATTGGGTGCCAATCAAGTGCACTGCTTTATCCTGAGCTTTGAGAGCAGTCAAGATCCTTTCACATTATATTTTCTTTTCACATTTTGCATCATGCATTGTGATCAAATTTCTCTTTACTGAAAATTGCTTCTCTCCAAAGGCAAATTTCCAGTTAAAGAAGAGACACAATTACGGTAATCACAACAATCTTAATAGGTTATTGATAATACTTTCTTGTGCCATAGTCAAAACCACTTGTAATTCTTTTTATTGTATTTCTGAGTCCACCAGCTATTTGTAAGATGCTAGACATGACCAGCAACGGTGAAACAGTGGAAACATCTCTACCCCTGCCACAAGGTCGTATTTCTCCATGTCAGTAACATAGACTTAACATCACAAAAATTCAACCCAACAAGAGTTTGCTATTCAACAACAACACCTGCGATTATAGTGAATGAATGCAACTTGATTCATGTTGAAATATATCCTTGGCATTTTGTCAGTTTTTAATCTTTTAATAGCAGGATGCTGGTGGTAATCATGTGAATTACCAAGGTATTATAAGTATCTGAGGGTAGCGTCTCACATAAGTTTCTTCATTCAGTTTCTCATATGCATTGCTGAGTTTGGACAGCAGTTGGTTTGTGAGGCCTACTCTCAAGGCCGCTAAGGCTATGACCCTACTCTGCCATCATATTTTCCCTCTCCTAACCCTACCTATTTCCCCCAGCATCGCCCCAATACAAGATGTATATCTGTGACAATACAGTGGATGAGCTGCTGGAAGATGGCCAGTGCTCTGGTAATACACTACCAGAATACAAGGCCAGAACAGTCAGTCCTTTCAGAAAAGTGTGACAAACAGTGAGTGGATTGCCTTTTTTCTGACCTTCTGGTAAACTCTGTGGGGACAGTGGACTATGTTTTGCATTCTCAATGCATAAGTTCACTGTAAACCCATGTCTGCTTAAAATCTCTGATGCATGGTGGGATCCTTGTCCAGAATATACTAATCATCTATTTTAAACCAGATTTTTCAGACTTGCAGAGAGTACCCTTGTTATGAGCACTGGTCAGAATATTCTAGCTGTTCCAAGCTCCTGAAGACTCACAATGCCAATATATGTAACCATCATTCTTCAACCTATCATTGTTATTGAATGGTGACTAGGGTGACCATTTGACACATGGCTGTAATGCATTTAATACTTTGAAAAGTCAAATAATGTCTGTCCCAAATCTTGGGGTTAAGAAAGAGAAATGGTAGGAAAATATAAAGAGAGAGATTAGAGGAAGTGTAAATTTGCATTCTGAGATTAAAATGAGGCACAGAGAATTAGACTAAAGATTCTGGAGTAGACAGCAGAATAACCCTTCTGTTAAAAATGGTGTAACGTTTGAGGTGGCAATTTTAGCCAACATGCACTCTTTTAATGAGAGTATCATCTCATGAATGCTGGCAGCTGTTCATTAGAAGAACATTGAAAGGAAGAGAAAAAGAGACATGTATTTGCGTTATGAAAATTAGCTTTAATGAGATTTGATTGCCAACTGCTTTGACAATCACATTCCACACATGAAAGTCTAAAACTTAAAAAAACCAAGATTAAACTGGCACCTGCCTTCTGTGGTAAACTTTAGTCCATCTATCACTGAGAAGTCTGCTTACAATCACACAAGGAAATACCACATTGCCGTGTACCATGGTATGAAAAGGCATGCATATCACTTCCTTCTCATGCATTTTTCATAGAAATGATCATTAGTATCTGCAGACTGGTATCTGTATCTGGTTTGGAGAGTGACCCAAGACTGGAGATGGAGAACTATATTTTCCAGCAAATTGAGCATTGTTTTATTTATTTTTAAATATGCCACCAATCCCAAATGCTTGTTTGCTCACATCTAGAAACCAATCCAAAAAGTGTGGTAGATTTACTGTGTGAATTCCTTAAAACATATCTACTACCTTGTTAAACTTCCAACTTTTACAACACGATCAAAGAACATAGGAGAGTACAGCGCTGTAACGGGCCTTTAGACCATGACACCGATTTAAACTGTACAACTACCTGCACATGGTGTCTGTTCCTCCCTTCCCTGCTGTTACCATGCCTGTCTAAATGCCTCTGAAATGTTGCTAACATATCTACTTTTGCTACATCCCCCGGCTTTGTATTCCAGGCACCTACCACTCTCCGTTAGAGAAAAAAATCATGCCTCCTAAATCATCTCTCACCTTTATCTCAGGTGGAAATGTCTAATACTAGAGGGAAAAAAAACTTTAAAGGACCTGACTATCTTCCCTGTCCGTGCCTCATAATTTAATACTTATTAAGTAAACTTCTTGTTGATGCACGCAGTTTGTTTTTATAAACTCCTCATTGTAGTAATTGCTAAGAGGTATCTCATTACTCATTTAAGATTTTCTTTTACCAGCTCAGTTGATTTTAGTATTAAAAGAATATTCAAAGATATTACCAGTCTTGATTTGTCTGTGATTAGTCTTCATCTCTATTTTCTGCCTGTGGCATTCTTCATTAAGACTGTACTTTCTCCTCAGGTTCAGGTGGTATATGTAACAGTCTCACACTCCCGACACATTCCAGTCCCATTAGGCACTGATAATGAGAGCCAAATTAAATTATGTTTTTGGACAGTTGCCAAATTTAAAGATTATGTGGATGTATCATGCATTTATTTTATTTTGCCCACTCAAACACATACTGTATATGTGTACACCTACATACACGTAGTTCTGAGACTAATTCTGGTTTCACTGTTCAGCGATATTGTAACTAGACTCAGATTTCTACTTGTTTGCAAGCCAGTCAGACAGGCTTGTCAGTCAGTGCAGTTTGTAACTTTGCCAAATGACAGATATAACTCAGTCCTTTCTGCCAAGTCATGTAATTATCAGATTTGTTTGGGAATACGGCTTTTTCCCTCATCATTCACTGTGTGTGTGTTGGGGGGGGGGGGGGGGGGTTGGCTTTAACAGTAATGATCCAGCAGCCATTTACTTTAATCAGCTGTGAAATCATCAAAAATAGGAGGCAATTTTCATTGTTTTCACTTACTGTACTTCACAAACCCTTTTCAAAATTTATTTCTTTCAATAAAATGCCTTTGTTGATGGTGCATAAAATTATACCTCTTAGCTGTGACTGCCTTATGGGAAGGAAACTGACAAACTGGGACAAGCTCTTTGTTTTAATGAGTGATTAAAGAAAACATTTTAACATGAGCTGAATTTTGCAATTAATATAATAGTGAGTCACTTGGTTATGAATTTGTTGGTCTAAGTGAGGGGAGACAGAAAAAGACCCTCAATTGGCATTAAATGTATACAGCTTCCCCTTTATGATGCAGTGGGTCACACAGTGTCTTTAATTCTTGCTGGATAGTGCCTGAAGCACTTATCATTCTCAGCTGTAACTGGCACATGGAAAGAAATTGTCTTCAATGACTCATTTTCAATCAGTCTATGATGACTGGCCCATATATTTAGTGATGAGTGTCCAGAAAGCATGGAATTGTTAAAAAGAATTAATATATTCAGGAAAGGAGAAGTATTGTACTTTAGGGTTTCAGTACATTTACAGCAAAGAATCATTTTTCCCATTTGGTCTATGTTCTTGCCACATAAACCTTCCTTTCTACTTTTTTCGAACCTGGCAGTTTCTTTCCATTCCTTTCTCGCTCATGTCATTGTGTAGCTTTCTCTGAAATGCAGCAATGTGCTAAAAAAAATCTTTTAAGTATACTGTGTTTTTTTAAAAATGATCAACAGCAGGATTAAGCTTTTGATCTTGCTCATTACCAGGCATTTAGCCTACAATTCTAATGCAGGGATGATTGAAAGTTCCATGCTCTTCAAGGAACAACGACCATTCCAGTGCAGGCTAGTTCCTGAAGTGTCCAAATCAACAAAAGATGCAGAAATAAATACTACCTGCAGGGGACAGATCTTCAGAGTCTATCATGTAGGGTCGCCCCTGATCTTCAGGTGTATACATTTCCAGTCTCACCAATGCGTCCCTGTAGGTCTGGGTGACAAAATTCAGCAGCGCTGCAAAGGCTCTGTGGGGAAATCCCACAATCTAGGGTCTGTCCACATTGAGTTGTTGAATCCGGTGGGGAAGCACCTCAAACAATTGAAGGGTGGTGTACCACGCCAGGGAGCCACTTGAGTGGTAATGGTGTTGACACCACCGAATGTATTGACCAAATGACACGAAGAATGTAAAGAATTTGACTGCTTATTCTTTTGTATTGATTTATTTGTTTTAAAAATGTATTTCGAGACATCACAGAAACAGACCCTTCAGGTCCAATGAGCCCAATTACTCCGTGTGCCAAATTAACCTGCTAACCCGTAAGTTTTTGGGATGTGGGAGAAAACTGGAGCACCTGGAGGAAATTCACGTGGTCATGGGAGAATTTGTTTTATTATGAGGTAAGTTTGTTTTTTGAAATTAAATAAATAACATCTGCTGCAATCTCAAGCAGCCACATTTTGTTTGATAAAGAAGCAGGGGCGTCTCCAACTTGGAGGTTTTCTGAAGCAGCTGGTGATGAGGGGCCTGAGCAGAGGGAGAGGAGCCTATTGCTTGTTGTTTGTTCCTCCCAACCGCCCTTTTCTCGGGAATTACATACGCACTGCTGCAGCAGCTCAATGGGTCGAGCAGCATATGTGGAGGGGAAAGTAATTATTGACGCTTGGAGTCAAGACCCCACATTTATTTTCGCACCAGATCATAGCATCTGCAGTCTCTCGTGTCTCCCCGAGGGAGCAATGGTAGTCGATCCAAGAGGCAACACAAATGGCCCAGTTTCCCAGGCCCCGATCCACCAATGGTTTTAAAAGCAGGACAGGCAAGGGCAAGAGGTCAAACTTCCTGCCGGGGGTTGGAGAAGAAAATTCTCTGTATGTTTGGTTGGGGCAGTAGACACTGCCTCCACACACCAATTCAATGACTCTAACTTTGGGGTCGGACAACGAAGAATCCAGTCCCAAGCAGTTAAATTCCCATGGGATGCGCTATTGCCGTCTGGGTGTGGGAACCAGTCCGCCTTTGTTCAATTCACTCCAATCACTAAAACTGCCGCAGCTACAATTTGCATTTACAATGCGAGTTTATTGTATAGAAGTCTCACGCCAGTCCCAAGACAAGCTGTAGCAAAATCTTAATATTAGGAAAGATCATCAAAAATGTTACAAGGGGTAGTTTTCAAAGGCGATTTTTTTAAAAGAGTGCGTTAAGGGAGGAGGGAGTGGTTGAGTCCAGAAGCGGAGGCGGGGAGGTCTAGAGATTAGCAATAGAATGACTCTCGGGAAAATCAGAATGTAAAATGATTGTGAAATTCTGAAATTCGTCGCGTCTGGAAGTGGAGCTGCTTCTCGGTTGGAGCAGACCAGGCGATAATGAGACAGAAACAAAACGGTGAAAGTTTTCAAACTAAATGTCGGACCATAAATGGGGAATTAAAGTACCTTATTTCTTAAATGAATTGCCTTATTGACAATTTCCGTCAGTAATCCAAAACAGCATTAATTGACAGTGTCTAGCATTATTGCGCTTGTTTTGGTTCAGCACTGTGAGGTATATTGTGTCATTGTTGCTACTGGCCTCGGATACTCGGCAGAGATGCAGTCAGTCTGACAGGAGTTCCAGGCTTCAGCCGAATGGTTGTGGGTTTATATTCCATTCTGCCGGGTCTCTCGCGCTATTCACGTTCACCTTCCCACAAAGGAACAATTTTATACACTATTATCCGGTAGAAAGAATGTTGCTATGGCACGCCGCGGAAGAAATCTAGAAACTCAAAGTGGCCCAACTCTTCTCTTAACAATAATGACGGGTCACGTGCGCCTAATTGAATTACTGGAAGTTGGAAAACTAATGAATTTGCAGAGACTTTAAATTTCAGTTACTGGGGTTATTCGCCTGCCTTTGTTACACTCCTCCCTTCCCTCTCTAACTCACGCTCTCCATTTCCAGTTGTCAATTCTACTTTAACATTGGCAAGGAATAGCTGGGAAAAGACGTATTGGTTTGCGTCCTTGGACGCGACTGGGTTGTTAGCCTTTTGTTCAATGCTGGGGCGGCTGGGGCAGTTCTCAATGAATAGTTTAGTTATAACTGGTATAGCAGATTAAAATGATCCCACTCAATCACTATTTTGTGAAGGGCCATTTGAATCTGCAGTGCCACACTGGCACAGTTCCATTTTCTTTACAAAGTGTTGCATGTTCCTAAATAACACTACTACAATACTTCCAGAAATTTCTCATGCATAAGGGTGAAACAATTGCCATTCTTCTTACTCGGAGGGAAATAAAAAACCGTTTCGTTATTGTAAAGCTAAATTTCAATGAGACAAGGCTTGAAATATGAACGTTTGGTTCCTTCTGAGGGCGAAATGGGTTTTACAAGAGTCTATCTCATTGGTATAAGCCTGTTTCATTACTGAAGACAATAGTTTTCCAAGTGTGTTTTATGTCATTAAAAACAACTGAAAATACTTGTTCTGAGATTTAAACTTCTGAAGACTCGACAGGTCAAATCATTGTATGCAAATATCAAACAGGCAGACTAAGGAGACCGAAAGTGCTTGCCTTTTAAGGAATGTTTGAACTGTTCTCTGAAGTCTGTAGGAAAGCCAGGATTCTAAAACCCTCGTGTTTGGACATCATATTTCCAGTGACATGGGTGAACCCACGTTAACAATTGGTCCACAAAACGTTGACACTGCTATCCCCATTCCCTTTTCCTGTTTCTGTTGACATGATGTAGTTCTAGATCACCAAGATATTTGCTGTAGCGCTAGTCAATCTAAGATGTACCTGGACAACAGTTTCCCAGAAATTAGTGTTGATGTTGCACGTCTTAATGTTTGCCTTGAGGGCTGCTTCTGACCCTGATGTAGGGTCTGGACCACAGATGCTGCCTCACATGCTGAGTTCATCCAGTGTTCTGCTTGTTCCAGATTTGCGCACCCAAAGTCTTTCATCTTCATGATATGCTGGTTGTTGTATGTTGTTTGGAGCTGCAGTGTATGGTGTTGTATTGCATCAGGGTTCCTGTTTCTGCCTCTTACAGGTTGCCCTTTAAGAAGTACATGGCTCCAGAAGTATTAACGTGCATGTAGGAAAACTGATGATCTGTCACAGGACAATTCACAGCCATCACCTTCACAAATCCACTGGCAATCCCACCTGTCTGATCTACTCTCCCACCAACCCCATATTCCCTCTCCATTGTATCGCGGCCTGACCCCCACCAGATTCTATCATGGCCCCTGCTTGCTTTTTTTTCAGTGTTTTGTACAAGCACAGCACACAGAGGGCAGGACTTCCCTCCTGATGCTGTATGCTCAGGCAATACTGAGCATTACAAATGGCAGACTCCAAGCAAGGCACTCACCGGGGTGCCAAATGGTGCTTCATCTGACTATTTTTATTTTAAGGTACAGCATGGTTGAAAGGATAGAGTGGACGTAGAGAAGACCAGTTCGGGACCAGTGGGCACAGAACATTCCTTTAGGATAGATGCCAGTTTTGCCATTGCCTTACTTTATTTATCCATTATTTTTTACCCAGGAAATTGTAGCAATTACAGTAAATACCATCAATGCAAGTTCAAGTACAGAGGGTATTGCAGGCATAGAAATTGATATCTGACCAGCTCCTTTGTGTGTCAATTACTTTGTGGTATATCTTTTCCAGTGGCAAGGCATACAATTCAAAGTCCCAGGCCCAAACCAAACACTCTACTTCAAAGGTATCTGAGTATGTTTCATTGGTTTTATATTCCAAACCCCTTGAGATAAAGAGCGACATTCCATTAGTCTTTTTGATTACTTTATGTACCAGTGCACTAGCTTTTAGTGATTTGTGTCCATGGATACACAAATCCCTTAATCTCCCTGTTTTCAACAATTCTAATATACATTCCCTTTTCCAAAGTCCATAACCTCACCTTTTTTTTCATATTGGACACTGTTTGCCATAGATTTGCCCATGTTCAATGTCTAATCAAACACATCTAAATGTGTGGAAATTTAATATTAATGGAATTAATTTTCTGTGTAGTTGAAGTTCTTAAATCTTACTTTAAGCATGTTTTGTATTATAGGCTGTTTGCCATGATAGTTGTTTATCTATTCCCACATACAAAGTTAGCCTATAGTGAGAAATAAGGGGAAAAATTACCCTTATTTGTAAATATACAATATGGTAGTGGTTGCACATTGTACTGAGCTCTGAAAGTTCTTTTATGTTGAAATCAATAGGATTGTATTCTATGCAAAAAAAAAATTGGTTTCTTGGGCAGGGGAGTTGTGTGGCCTTGGTCGTGGTCAGGACTAGGCCTCAAGCTGCAGGGGGAGGTGTCGGAATCAGCTGCTCCACCGGAGTACTGGCATCCATGCTGGAGTCAGTGCTGCCCCCTGTGTTCACTCAGTAGAAAACAGGCTGTATTGAGTTTGACAGCTGACTGCTGTAACATTCATGGACTCAGGGACTTGGATTACATATTAAGCAGATGTCATGGCTCAGACTTAGTTGTTTGTTTATGTATATAAGGATGGTTTGGGGACAGCATGGGGAATTTGGGGTTGGGTTAGGGTTAAGGACAGGGGTGAGGGAGAATTTTACTGCTATCTTATATGTGCCTTGTTTTGTTTAGGACCATTAGTGCTGTGTGTTGCACCGTAGCCCTGGAATAACTCTTGTTTCGTTTGGTTGTATTCATGGGTATCCATGTATGGTTGAATGACAAGTAAACTTGAACTTGAATGTGTTACCATGTTGTGTATTTGACACCGGTAACAGAGGAGAGGTTTATAACTTGCCAATCCTATATGTAGATGTAAGCCATCAATAAAGATTTCTTGTCTTCACCCATTTACGGATCAAAGTAAGTACAATTGGAACCATTCAACAAACCAGAGGAACAGAAAGTACACAAAACATTAGCAATATATCTGCCAGCCCTCAAATGTTTTGCTGGAGTGTGCAGTATTTCTTCCATCTGTTAGCTTTCCAGTTTTAACACTTAATTTTATTTCTTGGACAATAATAAATGCCACAAGGAAAGGTCTACCTGATGCTGACTGGCTTTTTCTGTAGCCAGGGTAAAGACTATAAATTCATTGTACAATGAGCGAGAAATTTCCCTCTTAAGTGCTGACCACTGAAGAATGAAGACTTTTAACATTCCAATCATCCCTTCCCAGGACCCCCAGCATTGCCGTGCAGGATGGTTGACGTTGTGGAGAAAATAAATAAAGGTGAACTTCAAGCAGTTTGCCCATAAGCCAGTGTTTGTATGTGAACCTTTCAGGAAACACCAGTTGACTTGCTGAGGTACTGCAGGTAATCAGTAGCTTGCCGATGTTTAACTGATAATGTCCTTTGAGACCACTGCTCAGGTGCTCACTGTGAAGAATTGTGCAAATAGATTATGAGGTCAGCCAGAGTTTAATTTCTGGTCGGCAGAGCAAGATATAAAGAAAAAGTCACCTAAAAGTTGTGTGGCAGGTAGAACTCTCTCTTCACGTTTGCAAAGTTACCTGGATGGGTATTTTATGTTGCCTCTGATGCAGAGGATTGTGGAGTTCTGTCCCAGTGCAGCCACTAGTGTACATTAGATAAACTGAGTAGCGTATACAGAAAGAGTTCTGCCTTATCAGTGATGATTTGCATTTGCTTTGGATCGCACTTAACTGAATCCTTGATTCAGATGGATTTAAAAGTAACAAGGTGCCATTTTGAAATGTGTTCCTAGTATCCTAACCAATATTCATCTCCAAGTCAACCCCACCAAAAAGATTAATATGGTAATATTGCTGTTCATGCATGCATTTTGCTGGTTGTGAACTACTTTCAGCTTTGCTGAGGTTATGAGGAGTGCTATTGAAATGCCAGTCATTGTTTCTTTATTTCTTTCTGGCCAGTGACTATGAATGAGTGTTATTCAGTGATGATTTCTTCTGTAAGAAGATTAAGAATAAAGTAAAAGCCCTGAGGCAGATCCTGCAATATGGTAGTATTAGCATCTTTCTTGATTAGCATATTCTGAATATTTTAACTCATAATGTATTAAAATCTCAAATTTTATATTTACAGCATTGTGCATTTATTCACTAATATGACTCAACAGGACCACATTATTTTTTGTGTTTGCTTCAATTTCTTAATCCCGTCCTTTTACAGTGACTTTCATAGTTCTAGTTCAGAAAGGAATTTCATACAGGGTTAGCACTGACAGCCATCATTTCTACCTTTTTTTGTACTTGGTAGCTGTTCCAATGGTTTACTAAAGTTCTGTTAACAGCTCAGTTTTTTTTAGTAATAATTAAATGTGCACATAACACCTCAAGGTTTTGCATTCTTCTGCAGATAGTGAAGTTGCTCATTAAGAAATCTTAAATGCTGGAAATGGACAACACTACTGTCCATAGTGGAGATTTCTAATATATTTTTAAAAGTGTATTAAATGCAAGCATTCATTCTGAATTATTTTACTAAGCCAATTAACTTTGGCTCTTGCTGCATGCTTACTGATACAGAACTGAGTATTTAAGGGGTTAATTGAAATTAGTTCGAAGTTGAAGTTTTTTAAGTTTGCCAACAGTCAATAGAAATATATTCACCTGCAAAATTATTTTACCTGCCACTGTCTTGGTTTCGGAATTAATTGTCCCATGCATAACATGTATCTGCAAGCGAAATTTCCTTTAGCTGCCATTTTATTTATATCTCAGAATTCATGAGTTTTTAAATTTTATGGCATGGTCACAAGATCTCATTCCAGTAAAACCACTACAAATAGCTAATGCAGTATATGTAGTGTTTATTTGACTTGGGTATCCTGTATGAAGTTCTAAAATTTATTTTAAAACAAAGACAACTTTGATCTTTCATGCAGTCATAAATTATTCTGATGTTATCTTTGTCTTGCAAAGCAAATGATTGACTTTTTAGAGAAACTGTTCCTCTGAAATGTAGATTTGAACTGTAACATTTGTGTATCCAGTATGCTTAGTTTAGCAGCTGCTGTGAAATTAATCATTGTCCTATTCCCCTCACCCCCTGCACCTGAAATCCTGGCAAGCTGCCCAGTGCCATCCCATGTACAAAACAGATTTTAGTTGTAGTGAAATTAAATAAGTGAATGATATATGATGTCACTGATTGTTCTGGCCTGCTGTGCGTTCCGCGCATTGCACTTACTTCTGTACCTGTCTCACATTTAGGATTTTGTTAGACCCTTCATCTTTAGCATGATCAATTCCAGATACTACTATTAGGTATTGCAATGGGTTTGCTTGATTTAGGACTGAATAGCCCTAGATTCTAGTGGTTTCATCTATGACTTGAGAAATGGGCTTTGGTCTCTATCCTGATGATACTGTAGAAAATACACTCAGTGGCCACTTTATTGGGTACATTTGTACATCTCGTTAATGCCAATATCTAATCAGCCAATCATGTTGCAGCATCTCAATGCATAAAAGCATGCAGACATGGTCAAGAAGTTTGGTTGCTCAGACCAAACATCAGAATGGGGAAGAAATGTGATCTGAATGACTTGATCGTGGAATGATTGTTGGTGTCAGATGGGGTGGTTTGAGTATCTCAGAAACTGCTGATCTCCTGGGATTTTCACACACAACAGTCTCTAGAGTGTACAGGCTTGCTTAAGACTTAGATAGTAATGCTTAAGGCTTAAGTAGTAAAGGCAAAAATCATTCCCCAGGAGTCAAAGTACATTTAAAAAAAAATCAATTATGCCTTAACTGCACTGTGCAAATTGTTTGATACTATCAGATTTATCAACTATACTGGAGGAAGACCATCTATATACCAAGGCCCAAAAGCAGTTCAGTTGTAAAGTCATCAACCTGAAACATTAACTCTGCTTCCATCTCCGTAGATCTAGCTTGTTCTGCCAACTGTTACCAGTATTTTCAGCTTTTATTATGTGTTCTCTAGCCCTCCTGCAATGGTGCTGTTCAAATTTCCCTAAATTCAGTGATTCACTGTCCATTAGATTTTCAGGTTATGTGACTAGATATAAAATCTTCTTGGACTCTGCAATCTAGCTGGACAGACAGCTCAGACAATTATATCTTAAGTTACCTAAACATAGACAACACATGTCAAAATGGATTTATTTCTCTCCAGTGCTGTCTATTTAGTTGCCCAACCCTCATCTTATGTTGAATGAATCTCATAAAATACGCTGTATATTTACCAGAATCACTCGTATGTCAGTTTACTCAGCATAGTTGCTGTCAGAGTTAAATCCATAATAGATTTATTTTGAGAAGAATTCCAATATCCAGTAATTCTGTGTAAATAGCAAGTTATCTGAAGCTGACCTTTTTTTGCTGCAGTCTTCCCTGGAGATTGTCAAAAATAACCTTGATGAAGAATAATGCAGCCTTGTTTTTCACTTCCAAGTGGTTTCAAGGAAAGTTTTCTTCATTGCCGAGGGTAATATATTGGCGGGGGGTGGGGGGGGTGGAGAATATCCTTTCTAATTTCATGAATTTGCTCGAAAACTAGATGTTTTTGGTTATCTGTTACTTGAAATTGCGAATTATTTTAATTCACTGGTATTAATAGCAGAGATGGAATGTATTCTTAGTTCACCAAGGCACCGTGTTAGCTCTGATAACATTGTCTTCATCTTTTCAATATCAGCTTCAGCTTCTTTGCATCTGTTTGGAGTTAGCTTTGCATCAGTGGTAGCATTCTAAGCAGTTTGATAGGCTATTAACATTACAGTACATTTATCGCCCCTTCCTTAGTCTATTTGTATCTAATTCCACTGAATGCCAATTTATGAATTGTATGAACTAGAGGATACCAAAGAATAATGAGGGCTCTGACCACAAAACTAGACTCTGAAGGTGAATGGAAAATGCTGACATCTAAAGTTACTGGCTTTTTTTAAAGTTCTTACTAAAGAGCCATAGCTGGAGTCAGGGAAACAGGTCCTGCAGCACACCAAATCTGTGTCAACCATCAACCACACATTTACATTAACCCTACCCTATCCAATTTTATTGTTCCCCACATTGCTATAAACTCTCCAAGGTTCTACCACTCACTGACAATTTAACATTGACGTCAGCTTAATACACCTATATCAACATCCCTTTCTTTAAAGGAATGAAGGTCTTTTTCACCTTCAGAACATAAAATAATTCAAACCAGATCAATATTTTGTAGCAGGTCTTTGCTCTCCTTAATCAATAATATTATGTTCCACAGTGATTGCTTCAGTTTATCCAAAATAAGAGAAAACTAGCCTCTGTCAGAGCAAGTATAAACTAGCCAATTGCCAATAGATCTGATGTGGCATTGCTGACTTGGAGTTCATTTTGGTTGCATATTTTATTATAATCCAGTTTAAACTTTGGAGGCCATTGCCCATGTGTTTCAGGTAGGCAAGTTATTTTTTTTAAAAGAAGTATTATAGGTGGATTTTTCTGAATGGTTTTGTTTTTCCTTTTGTGAGGGTGGTGAATCTCTGGAATTCTGTACCCTGGGGGACTATGAAGACTAGATCAGTGGGGCTTTATTTAAAGAGGAATCAAATAAAGCTTTGAAAGATCAGGGGATAGAGAGCCATGGGGAAGAAGAATTGAGGCCTGGGGCAGCTCAACCATGAATGGTTGGAGACACATGAAGGGCTTGAATGGTCTACATCTGCTCCGACTTCTTAGTGTTCTTCTGGAGGGACAGACCAGATGCCTCGGGGTCAGAAAAAAGTCTCTCATGAATGCCTGGCTTTAGTTTGCAATTTCTGCACAAGTTCAAGCATGCTGATTGAGATGTACTGTACTGTTTTACACAGTCAAATCTGGAGTGTGATGGCTGGCATGAAAATCTTTGGACACTTGGATTGAGCATGCGTTGTAGTTTGCCAACCTTAAGTAATCATTTACAATGGCCAAAATCTAAATGTGAAATGATAGTGAAAATAAAATTGGCTCTTGAAAAAAGAAATGCAGAAGCTTTGTTAACAAGCAGCTGGCCGGCTAAATGTAGATAGATAAATAGTTACTGCATCTTGTCTAAACTTTATGTGCATCAGTGTGAATTGTACAAAGCACTGTACAAGAAAGGTCTAGATGCAGTATGCAAAGACCACCTCAAAGTTTGGTGGCAGCTGAGGCCTCTCTGGCACACCTTGATGTACATTCTTACATTTGAATAGAAAACAAGAGATTGCAGATGCTGAAATCTGGTGCACTAAGCATCCAGTTACAGCTGGCTACTCCCATCACCACTGATCGTACTCGACCAGTGCTTGGTTTATGGTGGGACGGGCAAGGGGGCTGAGGGGGAGCAAATGCATTGTAGCCTTCTAGTATTCTTGCTGAAATGTTGGGCTGGGAATACGCCAGACACGAAGGTCGGTGAGAGTTGGGAATGAAGGCCAGGGGATCAGCGCAGCTTAGGAGGGAAACCAGTTTGGGATATTACAGATTTCAGAGTTGGGGGCATCCTGGAGATCAGCCTGGTTGGGGATAGTGTGTGAGGATGGGGTGCACAGTTGGATTTAATGCAGGCAGTGGTCAAAGATTTGACTAAGCATTCCACTTACCTGGCAGCCATCCCCATCCAGTTTAGTGCTGCCAAGACTATTGGTGTCCCTGGGAACACCCAGCGATGACACTTTGCAGAGTAATGTGTCCCAGGTTTCCCTGTAGTGTTCCAAAAGGAGCATTGCACACAGAAATTGTGTCATCCCATGCACTCCTGATGGAGAAATCTTGCTGCCGCTGGAAGGGCGAATCACTGGCATGTGGCTTCGAGTGTACAAAACAGCCTAGACATGGTCAATGTTGTACTTCACTATTTATTTTCCATATTAGATGCCAAGTCAACAAAGGACTCCCTTAATGTTTACCAAATGCCTGGTAATATGGATGGTAAACTCAGTAAGTGCCACCTTTAATCTCTTTTGGCTGGAGATTGCAGTTGACAGATTTTAACTACCCTTGGCATGTATATGGTGATGTGCACTGTTCATATGAATTTGATTCTGTTTTCCTAAGCTCCAAAATATTACTGTTCACAGAAACAATAATTAAAATGTCTTGGCTGTGGTCACCATGTTTAATTTTGCTTGTTCTGAAGTTCATTATGTCGAGTCATGTTCTCCCACACAAAATATTCAATTTCTATGAAAGCTCAACTGTAAAGAAAAGATTGACATGTCTTTTCAGGACCTCCCTGCTTCTGACATGCCAGAAAATGAAGGAGGCTGGGTATGAGCAGTAACATCTTGCGGCGAAAAAGGCATTCTCCAAGATCGTATCTTGGATTTTTGGATCACTGTCCAGCTTTGCGCAGGGTCTGATCTATCCCACTCCCTGGTTGTCTCTCCTGGGCCACATACCTTCAACAATCTGAGCCACCCTCTTCCTTCCATAATCTCTTCCCAAAATTGGACCTGTATTTAATTTGCTTGGTTTGCTGCACAGTGGATTTCGTGTGCTTCTGAATCCACAGTGATGATCCTATGAGCAGAATATTAACATGCCTTCATTAGCATACCTTAATTAACTGGAGCTGTTGTGTTGAATGGATGGAAACTAATAGTCATTGTGCAATAGAGTAGGAATAGAGGTCCTTCAGTCCAACGAGTCCTTCCTGATAAAGATGCTCACCCATCTAGTCCCAATTTCCTATGTTCAGCCCATATCCTTCTACACCCCAACCCTGCAGGTATTCAAGTGCTTCTTCAATGATACCATTGGACCTGTCTCAGCTACTTCTGGCAGCTTCCTCCATAAACTCACCAGCCACTGTGTGGGAAAGTTGCCCCTCAGCTCCCTTTTAAATCTTCCCCCTCTCATCCTAAATCTATGCACCCTAGTTTTGGACTCCCCTGTCCTGGGGAGAACACTGCTACCATCCACTTTATCAATGTCCCTCAGATTTTATAAACCTTTCTAAGGAGACCCCTCATTCTCTTACAGCCCATTGAATACAGACCTAGCCTAGCTAACCCCTCGCTACAACTGAAGCCCTTGAGTCCTGGCAACATCCTCGTGACTCTTTCCAGTTTAACTAGTCTTTCCTATAATAGGGTGACCATAACTATACCCAATTGTGGCCTCACCAACGACTTGTACAATTGCAACATAAATGATTTCATAAAGTGGATTTTATTTCGTTTTCATTTTTCAAACATCCTTCATTATGAACAATTTGCAACAATTAACCAGCCTTTTCAAGAGTAATCTGATGTGCCATTCACTTGCTATTTTACAGGTGGACTCACCCAGGCATAAAGCTTTCTGACAAATGATAGGCTCAGCAGTTTTCTGTTTTTGCTGATGTCTATATCCTGCTGTGGAAAATTTCTGTTTAGTGCACTTGTTTTATTATGAAACTATATATTGCTTACTCATGGCAGGGCCTGCATAAAATAACTCTTCTTCTACATCCCATTTTGACATTTTTGCTCTTTTTTTTCTGTCCCCTTCAGGATCAGCATATTATGACAATGTTCGCCCGCTGGCCTATCCTGACTCGGATGCAGTGCTAATCTGTTTTGACATCAGTCGTCCAGAGACTCTAGACAGTGTTTTAAAGAAGGTTGGTGTCTGCCTCTGGTTATGATAAGGAAGAAGACCAGTTGAGTTGCACTTGCATTTTAAAGGAAGTTAAGGGAAAAGTATCAGCACCGCAGGAATGCAGAAATCTCCTTCTGTATGTGTTCTAGCAACATTGGTTTGCACAATTGGGTGAAACTTCTGGCTGTGCTCATTTTAATCTGGATTTTACTCTGAGGAAGATGTGCACAGACAATGTAGAAGCAATGAACCCAGATACCTAATCAAACAATATAACCAATTATTGTTATTGAACATCTCTTTCAAGTAATTTCAAGCATTGAAAATACAAGGCTTAGAGGAAGAGACATTGCAGAATTGATATTGAAATTATTTCTTTAATATTAGCACAGAGGCATAGACATGATGGAGCAAATGATCAGCGAAAAGCCAGATACACAAAAGTATTTTTCCTTCCAGGTCCTCTGTCAAGACATGCTAAAGAATGGATGTAGTCAGACAGACAGACATATTTTATTGATCCCGAGGGAAATTGGGTTTCGTTACAGTTGCACCAACCAAGAATAGTGTAGAAATATAGCAATATAAAACCATAAATAATTAAATAATAATAAGTAAATTATTCCAAGTGGAAATAAGTCCAGGACCAGCCTATTGGCTCAGGGTGTCTGACACTCCGAGGGAGGAGTTGTAAAGTTTGATGGCCACAGGCAGGAATGACTTCCTATGATGCTCAGTGTTGCATCTCGGTGGAATGAGTCTCTGGCTGAATGTACTCCTGTGGCTAACCAGTACATTATGGAGTGGATGGGAGACATTGTCCAAGATGGCATGCAGCTTGGACAGCATCCTCTTTTCAGACACCACCGTCAGAGAGTCCAGTTCCACCCCCACAACATCACTGGCCTGACGAATGAGTTTGTTGATTCTGTTGGTGTCTGCTACCCTCAGCCTGCTGCCCCAGCACACAACAGCAAACATGATAGCACTGGCCACCACAGACTCATAGAACATCCTCAAATATTGTTATTTCCATAAGTCTTCTGTTAAAAATTAGAGCTTTTTCTTTTAAACAACATTTTGAAACATAAGCATCTTCTTTCCTGAGAGAATGGTTGGACAGTGTATATATGTTTGAACCTGCAAGAGTAAATTTTACAATATAACTTTGGAATCCGTGAAGAATAAAGTTCAAAGGAAATGCTAAGTAACCTTGAATTTAATTCTCGAAGCCCAAGCAGATTTTGAGGTCCAAACTTTAAGCTTTAATTAAAAGTTGTGTTGGCCTGAGAGAGTGCAGCACTTTCAGAACTGCTGTCATCTAGATGAGATGATAAAACAAGACTTTATGAATATTAATGTTTGAATGTAATTCACAAGAGAAGACAGATAAAAATTGATAACCGGTGAAAAGGAGTGAGAAATAACACTTCAGAACACAAATTTCAGGCTATAATATGTCAGTGAGAAGTTTTTATAGGGTCATGTTATGAACTTTTTGTAATACCCACTGATTCGAGTCTGGTTTCCTTGGCATTCAAATGTGTCAGTCACAGCTTTAATAAGGGTAAAATCTCTAAGTCTAGAAACCAGAAAAAGCTGCAATTTGGCAGAAGGTCAGATCTTAAATGTTAATTTATCTTCTTACAGCTGTGCACTGATCTGTGTGTTTCTGGTTCTTTATTTTGTCACAGTTGTAGTCGCTAATAGACCTATACACATCCACCTATACCTAATAAAGTGGCCACTGAGTGTATGCTTGTGGTCTTCTGCTGTAGCCCACCTGCTTCAAGGGTTGATGTGTTGTGTGTTCAGAGATACTCTTCTGCACACCGCTGTTGTGAAGTGTGGTTGAGTTTGTCTTCCTGTCAACTTGAACCAGTCTGGCCACTCTCCTTTGAGCTCCCCCATTAACCAGGTATTTTCACCCACAGAACTGTCACTCACTGGATCTTTTTTTGCACCATTCTCTGTAAACTCTAGACACTGTTGTTGAGTTGCTGCCACACGATTGGCTGATTTGATATTTGCATTACCATAGAAACATAGAAAACCTACAGCACAATACAGGCCCTTTGGCCCACAATGCTGTGCTGAACATGTACTTACTTTAGAAATAGGGTTACCCATAGCCCTCTATTTTTCTAAGCTCCACGTACCCATCCAGGAGTCTCTTAAAAGACCCTATCGTATCCGCCTCCACCACTGTTCCCGGCAGCCCATTCCACACACTCACCAGTCTAAAACTGTGCCCTCTCGTGTTAACCATAACGTACAGGTGTACCTAATAAAGTGCCAATTAAGTATTATTTTACACTCTTCTTCAACAATCAAGTACTGAACTCATGAGAGCACCCCACAGGGAGGGAACAGTATTTGAAAGCTTCATGTTATTTTATCCCTACAGAAGAGCAGGATAGTCTAGCAGAAAGTCATCTGAACTCTAAAGGAATAAATGTGTGATGTGGGAAGTGGCAATAGATTTTAAAGGGTGAGAAATTCAGAGTCGCGAGCATCAAACATGCTGCTGAGTAGCATTAACCCATAGAATAACTTCTCTGCAGTTTGATGCTATTGTTTTCAATAGAACCAGTTTTTAAGAAACGGGGCTCAGATTGAGAATGTATTATATTATGCATGCACTGTGTGCAGCGAAGGACAATTTTTATCTTAGAAATTTTTTTTAAACAGTGACTAGATAGCTTGTCATTTTGGAATAGAATGGTTTCATCATTAAATTGTTGCTGTTTTTATATTTCAGAGCATCTTGCTTGTACACCAGGAAATACCTTGCCTTAAGTCGTAAATCATGGAATCCAAATCAACCAAAATGCTGTTTCTCAGTAATGCAAGCGAGAGAGTCTCTGGCCTATTGATCCAGTTAATCTTGCTGACTAAATCTGTAGAAAATCCTTCTTGCCCAATCATTCCTGCTATACGGCATTTTGCACAAAAAAAGCACCAGACAAAGAGGGTTCAGATCAGTTGTTCATGTTTAAAACATGAGTGAATATAACTCCCTTGTGACAGGTATTTTAGGATTAATAGTTTTGAGTTGTGGTGGACTCCCTGACACAACTAACATTTGAGAATGCTATTTTGTTTTTTCTTTCAAGATCGCCTCATTATCGTATGTCTAGCATGTCTCTTTTTATGAGATCCATTTTTCCCTCAAGATTATTCTGGTCTTTTGATAGCATAGTAAATTCATACCATGTTCACGTTTGATGTTCTTACAACCTGCATAAATCTGAGATAAAATTGCAATAAATGACACAGCACTGACAGCATTTGTGAACATTTTAAAATAAAATTGATATTGAGATCTGTTTAAATAACGTCATTTTTTAAAACCAACTTATCTAATGGGAGTCGTTAGGACACTACAATAATAACATTTTCTAATCTTTCAAGGAAAAAAACCACAGAAGTCAGATTAATAGATAGCTGGAAAGGAAGTCCTGCTAATTTGAGTTTAACTACGTTGCACGGTCGGGACTGAACAGAGGGAAAAGGAATGGAAGTTTATCCCAAAAATTTACAAGCATTGGAAAGCAAAATCTTTAGGGAAAAATATTGACCCAAGTCAGCCAGAAATTAATGTAAAGTGAGCCTGTCTTAAGGTGAAAGTAGGCACCTCACATGGTTATTCTTCTAAGTAACCTCTTGTAGATTGTACATTCCTCTTCCCAGTTTATTTATGTCCAAATTGGCATATAAGCGGATGGCTATACTTTGAAAAAATATGCTGATGATATTATACCACAATCCCTGTAGCTGTTGCTTGTCACTAATGACGAGTCATATCATTGAGACATTTGGAAGTTATGTGCTCATTGCTGGGGCTGTGTGAGGTGGGGGAAAGAAGGGGATAGTGTGTGACTGAGTGAGTGCACATGTGCAGAATCAGATCTGTCGGCTCTCCAGCAAGTAAACCAAACCGCCTCCCTCAGCTCCCCTTTGAAAATGGTGCCAGTGTTTAGTCAGAATTTCCATTGAAAATGCCAGCTGCACTGATGATCACGATGGCCTTAATCTGAAAGGGCGCTTGCTCCTATTGAAACGGATGAGAAAAGAAGTCTTGGCAGTTTTTCTGTAAACCACTGATGTTAGCACCAGCATACTGTAAATGAATTTCTTTCTGCAGTAATTCTAACTAAATCTTTAAAAATTTTCAGCAGAGTGCTAATACATTAAGTTTGATAAACTAGTAAAACTGTAAAATTGCTTTAAAGGTAATTATTACGTTTGCGTTCTTTACTACATTTGCTTTAGAACAGTACAACACAGCCTTTAAGGAGAATGTATTCTGGTAAGTGGCAAGTGTACAGCAGACACATCAACTCTGATCTCAAACCTGAAATAAAACTCCAACAATCCACTATCTGACCTTTCAAAGTTCCCAAATGGCTCAGCAGATGTTGCTCCCTGTGCTTGTTTCTGCTCACCAGATCCCCGGTTCACTAATGAAAAAGAAAACCTCTTAGCAGGCCAGGCTATACCTGTGGGAAGGGAAACAGAGCTAATATTCTAAGTAGAAGACACTTTTCCCCTTTCCATAGCAAAGCCCCCAGTTCTCATACTACTATTAAGTGTACCTAGTTCACTGGAAAATCTATTGTAATACTGTGCAAGACATAGAAACGAGTGAACTGTAGGTGTGTCGGGGAAATAATAGAAACTACTTCCAACAGTGCAGAAAATTACATTTTGAAAACATTTCATGCAAATCACATGCAGAGAATTGCAAATAACATTTAATTTAAATAAATTCAAAGTTCAAAGTAACTTTATTATACAAGTATGTATATGTCACCATATACTACCCTGAGATTCATTTTGTTGCAAGCATTTACAGTAGAATGAAGAAATATAATAGAATCAAAGAAAAACAACACACAATGACTGACAAACAACCAATGTGCAGAAGAAGACAGTGTGCAAATACAAAAATAAATAATATCAGTAATAAATAATGCTGAGAACATGGGTTGTGGAGTCATAGTCATAGAAATGTTCAGCACAGAAACAGGGTCTTCGGCCCATCTAGTCCATGCTGAACCATTTAAACTGCCTACTCACATCGACCTGCACTGGGACCATTGCCCTCATATCCTGACTATCCATGTACCAATCCAAACTTCTCTTAAACACTGAAGTCGAGCTGGCATGCACTAGTTGTGTTTGCAGCTCATTCCACACTCTCACAACCCTCTGCGTTAAGAAGTTTCCCCTCCTGTTCCTTTTAAACTTTTCACTTTTCACCCTTAACCCATGACCTCTGGTTGCAGTCACACCCAACCTCAGTGGAAAAAGCCTGCTTGCATTTACCCTATCTATACCCCTCATAATTTTGTATCCCTCTATCAAATCCCCTCTTAATCTCAAATGAGAGAAAATCTGCAGATGCTAATTCTTCAGTCCTAATAAAGGGTCTCAGCCCAAAAACGTTGTCTGTTTACTCTTTTCCATTGATGCTGCCTGGCTTTCTGAGTTCCTCCAGCATTTTGTGGTATAAAGTCCTAACCTATTCAGTCTTATAACTCGGGTCCTCCAGAGCTGGCAACATCCTTTTAAAACCAGCTTGTCCTCAAAATTGGCCTTTCTCCGATTTAGAATCTCAACCTGCAGACCAGACCTATCATTTTACATATTTTCTTTGAAACTAATGGCAATGTGTATGGGGGTACCCTACCTACAACTTTTTTGCCTTCTCTGTGAAATCTTGAAGAGCTAAAGCCTCAAAATCTCCACTCTAACTCTGACCACTCCAATGATGGCTGCTCTGCCCTGCCTTATTTTAATTTGCTCTTGCCCATAAATCCTGAACACCGATTTGCTGCTCCTCAAAGCTAGAAGCTGCCGCAAGTCACTGCCTGTTCTACTCAATCAGCAAACCGGAGTGGGCTACATCTTCTCAGGTGTCCAATCTACAATTTACCACTACTCAAATCTCCAAACTGATGCTAGGTGTGCCTTTTCTTCTCAGTCCACGAACCTGAGTGAGCTTTGTCTTCTCAGGCTTCCGATATCCGATCAGCCACTGCTCAAAGCTAGAAGCTGCCGCAAGTCACTGCCTGTTCTACTCAATCAGCAAACCGGCGCTGCTCAAAGCTCCAAACTGACGCAAGATGCACTTTTTCTACTCAGTTGGTAAACCTGAGTGAGCTTAGTCTTCTCAGGCTTCCAGTCTCTGATCTGCTGCTGCTCAAAGCTCCAAACTGTCATAAAATTCTGCCTTTTTCTACTCAGTCGGTGAACCTGAGTGAGCTTTGTCTTCTCAGGCTTCCGATATCCGATCAGCCACTGCTCAAAGCTAGAAGCTGCCGCAAGTCACTGCCTGTTCTACTCAATCAGCAAACCGGAGTGGGCTACATCTTTTCAGGCTTCCAGTCTCTGATTTGCCGCTGCTCAAAGCTCCAAACTGACGCAAGATGCACTTTTTCTACTCAGTCGGTAAACCTGAGTGAGCTATGTCTTCTCAGGCTTCCAGTCTCTGATCTGCTGCTGCTCAAAGCTCCAAACTGTCATAAAATTCTGCCTTTTTCTACTCAGTCGGCGAACCTGAGTGAGCTACGTCTTCTCAGGCTTCCGATATCCGATCAGCCACTGCTCAAAGCTAGAAGCTGCCGCAAGTCACTGCCTGTTCTACTCAATCAGCAAACCGGAGTGGGCTACATCTTTTCAGGCTTCCAGTCTCTGATTTGCCGCTGCTCAAAGCTCCAAACTGACGCAAGATGCACTTTTTTGACTCAAATCAGTAAACCGGAGTGGGCTACATTTTCTCAGGCTTCCAGTCTCTGATTTGCCGCTGCTCCAAGCTGACGCAAAATGCTGCTGTTTCGGTGAACCTTAGTGATCTATGTTTTCTCAGGCTTCTGATATCTGATGGGGTGCTGCTCAAAGCTCCAAACTGTCACAAAGTGCCACCTTTTCTGCTCAATCCTTGAACCTGAGTGAGCTCCGTCTTCTCAGAGCTTCTGCTCTCTGGTTTTCTGCTGCTCAAAGTGTTAAACTTGAAGCAAGATGTGCCATTTCTACTCATTCGGTAAACCTGAGTGAGCTATGTCTTCTCAGGCTTCCAGTCTCTGATCTGCTGCTGCTCAAAGCATCAAACTGTCATAAAATTCTGCCTTTTTCTACTCAGTCGGCGAACCTGAGTGAGCTTTGTCTTCTCAGGCTTCCGATATCCGATCAGCCACTGCTCAAAGCTAGAAGCTGCCGCAAGTCACTGCCTGTTCTAGTCAATCAGCAAACCGGAGTGGGCTACATCTTCTCAGGCTTCCAGTCTCTGATTTGCCGCTGCTCAAAGCATCAAACCCTTGCTGGGTACACCTTTTCTACTCGGTTGGTAAACCTGAGTGAGCTATGTCTTCTCAGGCTTCCAGTCCCTGATTTGCTGCTGCTCAAAGCTCCAAAATGTCGCAAAACGCTGTCTTTTTCTACTCAATTGGTGGACCTGAGTGAGCTACGTCTTCCCGGGTTTCCAATATCCGATGGGGGCCGCTCAAAGTTCCAAACTGTTGCAAGTCGCTGCCTTTTCTACTTAATCCACGAATCTGAGTGAGTCACATCTCTTTTGGATTCCGCTGTCTGATTTGGTGCTGCTCAAAGCTCCAAGCTGCCGCAAAATTCTGCCTTTGTTACTCAATTGGCGAACTCAGTGAGCTTTGTATTCTCAGGCTTCTGCTCTCTGGTTTTCCACTGCTCAAAAATCCAAACTGACACCAGATGTGCCTTTTCTACTCAATCAGTGAACCTGATGCATCTCCTTTGGATTCCAACCTCTGATTTGCCGCTGCTCAAATTGCTGTGATGCACTGCATTTTCTGCTCAATCAGCAAACCTGAGTGAGCTACGTCTTCTCAGGCTTCCAATGTCCAGCTGGGTGCTGCTCAAGGTAAGGCCTTGAAAGCAGGTTGAGGAATCTTTTTAGTGTTGAGGTAAGTGCAGTTATCCACGTTGGTTCAGAAGGTTGATGGTTGAAGGGTAATAACTGTTCCTGAACCTGGTAGTGTGGAATTTAAGGCCCATCTGCTGATAGAGCATGGCCAGGATGGTGATGGTCCTTGATAATGGATGTTGCTTTCCTGTGGCAGTGTTCTTTGTAGATGTGTTCAATGGTGGAGGGGGCTTTCCTGTGATGCACTGGGCTACAGTGTGATTAAAACAGATTTGAAGGGAGTAAAGAGGAGCAAACCATGGAGAATCTGCCTCCTGGCCAACACTTAAAGAGAAAACGGCTTTCTATATGAATTTGGGATGTACTGAATGCATTGCATTGTCACTGGTGTAATGTAAGTTCTTTGCCATATGGGTCTGTGCAAATTGCTGTTTTGCTTCCACTGTTTTAAAACTAGGAAATGCTGATCTTGTATTGATCCAGACTATTGGTTAATCGTGGAGTATTTAAATACATCCTTTGCCCTTCACCTTTTGGTATCTCCATTAATTCACCACAGGGTTCTGTTTCTTGCCACAAAATCCCATTACTTTGATGTATAGTGAGGAGTATGAATATTGTGATGCTTGGGTCATTGCAGTTATGTGGGACATGCCAAATGGGGTCTGTTATCACTTGTCTGATTTCAAAGTGGTTGTGTGTGCCTTTTTTTTAAAAAAAAGAAAGGGAACCAATATTGTGAACTTGAATTTCCCAGGTTGGGAAAGGGATTGCTGTACCTTGACTGAGCTACAACATTTTTGCTTTAGTTTTGCTGGAAATGGAATTGGGTGCCTCCTTCCACTGTGTGTAGATGTTTTGTGGAGATGCAGGTCGTCTTGACTGGTGGGAATGATTCCTGGTGAAGTTGCCATTAGTTTACCTGCGTATCACCAAATATCAGTTGCTTCTATAGTCATTCCTTTGGTCAACATGTCTTCTAGACTTTCATCAACACACCACTTAAGATTCCTGAACTATATCAAAACACATGACATCGATCTGGAAAGTTCTCCTCAAATGTGCTTCCAATAGTGAAGCCAAGCCCCAGGAAATTCCTGTCCAATAATTTTATATTTCTGTCCAAGCATAATAACTGTGCCTACAAGTGTGCTAAACCTGTTCAATAAATGTTAGTTGGCTAATGCAAGGGTATTGTTCATGCACTGAGAAGGGACTAACTTTCACCTAAAGTACCTCGTGTTGCCCTCCTTGATTATTGGCCCTTTCCCACTTCTGCCTTATTCTTCGTTGTCCTCCGAATCCCTTACCTGCCTTCAGATTAGATTATTCCAATGACGTCCTGCTGAGTCTCCAGTTTTCCTTTATAAACATTGTCATTAAAAGCCTTACCCTCTCATAATTCACATCATGCCCTGTCCAACAATCACACCTTTACTTTCTGCCTTCCATTTTCTTCAGAGCAGGAGTGACTTGATGCTAAAATTCTAGATTCTCATTACTGTTTTTAAATTCCTCAGTAGTTTTACTCTCGTGATGCATGAAACGTTGACAATTTATTCATCTCCATAGATGCTGCCTGACCTGCTGAGTTCCTTTAGCATTTGTGTGTGTTGCTCCGGATTTCCAACATTTGCGGAATCTCTTGTGTTTATGCTTTATTATCTGGTCTTTGTAACCTCCTTCAAATCCCCAACCCTCTAAGATTATTACGCTTCCAACTGCAGTATTTTGAGCACTCCCGATATTAGTTGTTCCACAATCAGCAATCGTGCTTTCAGTTCCCATGTTCTGTAATTCCTACCTTTAGCCTCTTGTCCTACTATCTTATTTTGCTTCCTTGTACCACCCCTTAAAACCTAAACCTCCGACTGAGCTTTTGGTTGCCTGTCATATTTGCTCAAATCTGGGTCACCATCAAACTTTTGTTTGCTGATATTCTTGTGAAGAACTTTGTGATGGTTTCCTGTAAAAGACACTTGTGAATGCAAGTTGTTGTGAGTCTCGACGACTTGCACTAACAAGAAGACTACCAACACGAAGAAGAAAATGATGTAAGGGTAGGAAAAAAATGATCAAGTTACATTAGCTTCAGGTAAATTCAGTGCTCCTTATATAAAAAGGGCAAACACATTGGGGAAAATATTTAAAAGTTCTGCTATATTCCAATAAGCACAGAGCGTCTCTCACAGCAGGCTTGCTCAGAAAGGGCTCGATTTATGCACATTGTAAAATTAGCACACAGGATACTCTAGAATACCCCTGCCTACAAAACTTTGCCCATAGTTGGTGAAGTACCAGATAGACCTTTCCGTGACATAGTTGACAAGTCCTCAACCTCACGGTGAAGCAATGAAAACAAGGTCTTGCTGAAGCACATCTTCCAGCCTTCATTACAGATATCTAGAATCATATGTACTGCCCAGCTTTGTAAAACTAACACTTTCTGTAGATCTTTGAGTTGTTTTGTTTTTCTTTTCCGTTGTAAACTCCTTTACTTCACTTACACTTCCAGGACATTCACTGGCTTCAGCCCTTTGGGGTTGTCATACCCCAGAAATCCACAAGAATCCTTGACACCTGCCTTAATTTGTGCCAATACTTAACACTGGAAGCATAATGAGGGCTTACTCCAAATAAAGTTGTTCATTCCAAATCTAGCCGTACCTCTTGTATACAAGGCCCATAAGGCTCAGCAAAAGCAATATGCAAACATGGGTTTGAACTGGTGCTTGGGCAACTGTGAGTGAAGCTTAGTGTCCACCAGCAGTTTATTTTAGTGCATACCCAGTAAGTTGCTTTTCCCATGGCTGAGTTGGTTTGTTGGATCTCCTGAGAAGTGGTAAGATTAGAATCTAATCTCAACATTAGGTTTGATGTCGAGGCAAAAGGGAGGCAGATGAAAAATGAGCAGCGGGCCAATGTGGAGTGGAGGATGGTGGGCATTGATTTCCCCTACTCTCTGTTGGTAATCATGAATCACCTTTCCCTCAGTGTTAATCTCTGCTAACAGCTGGCGCTGCTTTCTGGATTTAGCCTGAGCTCTGTTTTTCTGTAATGAGGCTGCTGCTCAGCTTCCCCGTGTGATAAACGTAGACAATACTTGGATCTGTTCTCCACATCCTTTCTCTCTGATCCCTAAATCACTTGCGTTCAACCTTCTGGTTGAAAATAAATGAGCCTTGTCTCATCTGACATCAGTCAGCATCAAAACTGAAGTGTAGACTAGACATTAACATTTGACCTGGTTTTTCAGTGCAGTTATGAACAGCCCTCTTAACCATTCTGGCTGGATTCTCTAAAATTTCAATTGTGCTGCAGGCTGTTTCTCAAGCTCATTTTGACACACACAATCTCCTGTTCCAACTCTGTTGTTACTCAGCCCTCATCACTTTGGAGTTCTTTATATTTTTTTTGCACTATTTGAAACTAGAGGAGTGTCAGCTAAAGATTGCTTCCTGATTTATCACGCCTTTTGTCTTTTGATCCCTTTAAGTTGTCTTTTTACCCAAGATCCTCAGTGTTAAAACAATGGCCAGCCACTAGTAGGCTTGAAGTGAATGTCTAGGTAGAGGCTCATTCAACAAGTGAGACAGGTTTTAAATCTCATTCAAGACCAAGGTAACAGTAGTGCAGTAGTTAGGACTGTGGCCTCAGACCTCCAGATTTAGTCCTCAGTTCTGGCACCGTCGTTATAGAGTTTAAATTTCCGTGGCTAAATGCCTTTCCTTTAGGAGCTCCTCTTTCCTCCTCCATCCTGAAGACATGCTAATGGTTTAAATGGTCACTGTAAGTTGCCCCTGGTGTAACTGTGTAATAGCAGAATTGGGAAGGGGTACATTATAGAAAATAAGTTTTAGGGAAATAACCTATGGGACTAATGGAGAGCTAGCATAGATTTCATGGGCAGAATGGCCCCCTTTGTTGTAATAAAGTATAAGCAATAATCTGCAAGTTAGCTTCAGTACCCTATTTACTCAGAATTCCTCTTGTCCTCCAACCTCCCCTACCAGCCTTGCTGGTAATGCATGGACGCCTGGCTGTCTGATGCCCTCAATGGTCAAATAGACCAATGATGTAATTTTGTATCTAAATAATGGCTACATGTGGAAAAACAAGAAGCTGACCAGTCCCAGGAAGATTCAAGAACCAGGGTCATAGTCCCGAGGTGAACAGAAAACTTTTTTAGGACTGAGATGGAAAGAGAGTTCTTTATGCAAAGGATTGTTGCTCTTTGCAATTCGGTACTTCAGAGTACACGTCAGAGCAAACCTCTCTGCGGATTTCCAGACAATATCATAGAACTCTTGTCTATCACAAGCCTTCACTGGCAGTCTGAAGCTTTACATCTTTTTTAAAACCAGCAGATAACATAACACAGTGACGGAATAAATCAAATTATGTGTTTTAATCATATAGGATTGTAACCAATGTATGAAAGCTGTAAATTAATGATCTTCGTAACAGCCTGACAGCAGTTGCAGAAACAATTAATCTGTCACACTGTGTTGGTATAAATTGCACTTTTTGAACACAAAAGGCAGAACTTTCTGACTCGGATGTTTGAATGTGGAAGGTTAATCAAAATGGCTTTGGTGGTTTATGAATGGGTGGCCTTGTTGTCCCAGATGCGAAGGAAACCACTAGCTCCAGTTGAATATATTTTATAAGCTTATTTAGTGTTGTGTCAGGAATCCACTCCACAAAGGTAGTCTGCACCCAGCCAGCCTTTGTAAACCATCGAAAAGACCAGGGATTCAGTATTGGGAGGCACGGATCACATATAGTGGGGTTGATTTATCACACTGTGTCTGACCTCTTCTCCATACCCCTCATTTCCCTTTACTCCCAAATACCTTGCATTTCAAACAGATTCCCAGAGATTAATACTTTATTGTTGGATGGGCTTGAGTATAATTTGCTAATATGAGTAAAGAAATAGAAAAGGCTGATCTCATTTTATGTAAAGATTGAGAAGGATTTAAGTTCTAAAATGGATACTGAGAGACTCTACCCCACAGTTGGAAAGGATTAAGGGTTATAAGCTTAGGGTAAGGGGTCAGTTATTTAGGACTGAGATGCAAAGATGTGAGTAAGTACAGGAGGTTTTAAGACTTTTAACAGAAAAGCTGGGGGCAGTGTTGGATCCTGATGCTTTTGCGACCCAGAGATTCTTTAGAAGTCAAGAATGAAGCATAACCCTTGTTGCTTACAATCGTGTTGTTAAATGTTACAAGAGCAAAGAATAAAACAAAACAGAAAAGGCATGGCAAGAGGCAAAAGAAAAGAAAGAGAAGGCTGCAAAGTAGTGTGATCCTCTCATACCAATAGAAAATTCCATTGCTAACACTTAGCCAATAAGATAGCCAGATTCAAGAAATATGTCATCCACTACTGGAAAACCACTGAATTAGATGTATGTAGGTGATTATATAAAAATACAAACATGCATAGCAAAGTTAAACTACAAGAAAAATAACAATTCTACACTCCAATCCAACAGCAGGTAGCATCAGTAGAGGGAAAAGCAGATTTAATGTTTTGGATCAATGACGGGTTATCAGAATTGTAAATCTTTGGCACTTTCTACTTTTAAGGACTTGTAGATACTGAGAGTCAGTATATTCAAGGCTGAGATTGGTAGATTCAAGGAAATCAGAGCATATGAGGATCAGGTGGTAAACTGGACTCGAGGTACAGGATCATCCATAATCTTACTGAATGGTGAAGCAGACTCGAGGTGTCTTGGCTTTTCCAGATAATGTTCTTACCTGCTTCACTATGGGTGCCACTTTGGCATTGAGGATGCTTCCTCTCCAATTCTGTGGGTTCTGAGGCAAATAAGGGACTCGGCAGGTTCTGTTGGAGGTGATTGACCGGGCAGGCGATGAGCAGTTTGTGACGTGGTAGACCCTTTTCTCCAGGCCTCAGTGAATGCCTGACATGTTCCCGGTTCCATCCTGAATGTTCCTCCTTGCCATCTGTTCTTCTCATTTAAGTCACCATAGCAAAGCGACTGGCATGTGTTAATAAGTGTTTGGTGACATTGGTTTCAACCTTTTATTTGATCTTTCTTCTCCCACTCTACTTCATATATCTTGCCAGCTCTGCTGGGAACAGTAATGAACTGTAGTAGCATTATTTGATGGACGTGCTGCACGTTGAATCAAACTCAGTAAGTATGAGCCCGTTGCTGATTGGATAACTTAATGTTTGGCAATTTCCATTGAGCCTCATTTGTAGTTACCAGGAGGATTTAGATTCTCGCTATTTCAGTTGTGGTTTTGGAACGCAAGACAGCAACTCTGTTCTTGTCAACTGGAAGTGGTTGGAACTGTGCGAGTGGAACTTGTAGTCAGTGCAAGGTGGGTGCCCTTAATCTTCTGTTCATCTGCGTACGGGAGAACGGATCGAGGTAGTGTCCGATGAGCATCAGGTTCAACACTGGTTCGGTGAAGGGACAGCCTCTGGGAATGTGTCTGAAGCCCAAGGGTTTTGGGAGTAAAAGAGAAAGATGAGGTGTGTGTGGAAGAGGTCGGACACCCAGTGAAAATAAATCAACCCTGCTCTGTGCAATCCTTGATCCATCATTGGCAGATTCCTGACTCAAGTGCCCCTCTCTATGGGGGTCACAGTAGGTCCAATCCTTATCTAATTTCCTAAACTGTCAACATGTATGATAACCAACTGCAGGAAATCTGAGGGCAGGTCAGGGTCCTTCGGGGAGAAAGGAGAGCTGCAGAACATGGTCAGGACATGTTCATGACCAGTGAGTGAGTGGACTTACTTTCATCCTTTGGTAATGCAAAACCAAAGCAAGTTATGTTAAGTAACATTATCTTGTAACTGATAAAACAACAAAGATGTCCCTTATTAACTTCATCAGAGTGACAATGGAATTCTTTTCATAATAGATGGAATGCTCTCCTGCTTTGCATTAGTTCTACTTTCTGAACACATGCTTTGTAGAAAATATAATTATAACACTATTAGATTATAAAGACACAAAGCTCTTTCGTTTAAAATGGGAGCGACTGGGAACACACATGTAGATGATTAAAAGAGCTGATGTGGATCACCTACACTGATCCCCTGCCATCCTGTCAACATAGAATGTGACAGCATAATACAGGGCCTTTGGTCCGTGATTATTTTACCTACTCTAAAATTAATCTAACTTCAACCTCCTACATAAGCATACTTTTTTTAATCATCCATGTCCCTATGTAAGAGTTTTTAAAATTCCCTTAATGTATCTGCCTCTACTACCACCAACCCTGACAAGAAATTCCACACGCCCACCACTCTGTGTAACGAACTTAACTCTAATATCTCCCCCCCCCCCCCCATACTTGCTTCGAATCACTTTAAAATTAGGTATTTCTGCCCTGGGGAGATGGTCTCTGGCTATCCACTCAATCTGTGTTTTTTCATCTGTACACCTCTATCAAGTTCAAAGTAAATTTATTATTAAAGTACATGTATGTCACCATATACAACCCTGAGATTCATTTTCCTGTGGGCAAAATCAGCAAATCTATAGAATCATAACTATGACAGGATCAATGAAAGATCAACCAGAGTACAGAAGACAACAAACTGTCATGCAAATATAAATAAATAGCCTCTCCCCCTTCACCCTAAGTGAAAAGCCCCAGCTCACCCAACCTACCCTCTGTCCTCTGATACAGGAAGTATCCTGGTAAATGTCCTCTACCCTCTAAAGCTTCCACATTTCTCCTATAATGAGGTGACCAGACCCCAACACAATATTCAAGTGTGGTCAAACTGTTGTTGTTCTGCCCTTCTGGGTAAAGAGCACATATTAGAAAGTAATGGGGTTATCATTTTAAATATGAAAATTGGATCTCAATCATGTTAACAAGTTCAGTGCAACAATCAGTAAAAATTGAATGGGAAGCAATTTTTCCCCCTTTCCTGACCTATCAACACCTGTGGCTTCTGCCTTTCAAGTTTCTCTCCTTTGTATGTAGCCCGCACCAACCCTCCACCCTCCACTTTGCTGTGTGCCTGAGTCCTCACCAGTTGCAAATCTCAATCCAGCTAAAGCAATTTTGCCCTCAAACAAATAGTGAGTGGGCAAAAAATTAAAATCCCTGTCCTCCAACAGGTTGTTTGTTGCTATATATTTCAAAATCTGCAGTCTCTTGTGTCTTCATTTCTCAAATTTAATGGGTTAATTGGCCTGGTGTCTGTATTCCATGCAAGTCTGACCAGAAGTATACAAATTAATTTTGAGAAAGTTGAAAACAGTTCATGCTAACTGAACCAGACAATGAGATGCCCTCATCTAGTCTTGAGACTGCATGTAAACACAAGCAACAGATAGGTAGTTGCTGAGTTAAATTATAGAATTTATTCTTCCTATTAGTAATTATGCCTCATGGTCTAAATCAGGAGGATTGGGACATTGAAACTTGACCTTGAATATGTGGCTTCTTCCCAGGACATTCTCTCAAAACAATCATTTTTTAAAAAAAGATTAAAAATCATGAAGTCGTCATTGGACCATTGTGACTGTTTTTGCAGTTTGTGAACAATTTGAAGATTTGTTATTTCATTGCCCTCTCAAATGATCTCTTCATATTTTGTTTTTTTTCCTTTCAGTGGCAAAGTGAGACACAAGAGTTCTGTCCCAGTGCCAAAGTGTTGGTGGTTGGGTGTAAGATCGACATGAGGACAGATCTGAACGTCCTGAGGGAACTGTCAAAGCAGAGGCTTATTCCAGTTACACATGAACAGGTATGTACGTGTTATGATACAAAAGGTGGCTATTTGGCCCATTGGTTCCATGCTGGCTCTCAACAGAACAATCTGATCTATCCCATTCCGCCCTCATTTCCCTTGCACATGCCCATCTCCCTTTAAATTCTTTTGTTGCTTGTATCGTAGGAAAAATGTGGGAATTGCACACAGATAGCATTGATCCCTTTTGTCTGGAGCCAAGAGGCGGCAGCACAAAACTGCTGTTCCACACTAGATTAATTCTGTTTATGCACTTGAAGTGACTGAATTTTGAGGAGTATATATGACCTTAAAAGTGAGTTTTATATAGAAAATGTTGTGCGTGAAATAAGATAACTGGAAGAGATGTCAGAGACCATGTGGGGCAGTGGGAGTGTGGGGGTTGAGGTTTGATTTCTTTTGGAAATGGAGACCTGTTACAGAGAGATGGATGACTTGAGCAAGTAAGAAGCAATATTGACTACTGAAGGTCCCCTTCAACACTACTTGATATTCTAAACCATGTAGTTCAACTGCTGAGAGAGAAAAACATGAACTACTTGAAAGCTGTGAAGAACCTGGAGATAATTGGTAGATGTTAATGGTCATAATTCTTTGCAATGAGCTCATGGCTGCCTGGCCACTGAAGTCACATTTTCGATGTTCTGAAGCTGAGATGGTTCAGGAAGCTTGAAGTGCTGCACTAATTCTTTTATTAATCTGAGAAACCACAATGACATGGCTGACTTCACAATCCATGCAGGGCAAGCTCTATGTGATTGTCTTGCACGCTAATGAACAAAAACCTTTGACTCTCTTCAGCACCCACATCTCTCCCCTTGCGGAAAACAGATATGTAGATTGAAGCACTCATAGCTCTGAAAGTGCATTACCTGGGCTTTGGTTGAACAAAATAGGTATGGGACTTAACATCTGAAACATCAAATGAGATTAGAGGTTGCATTTACAATAATGCCTGTTAAAATTGTAAGTAATCATTGACTCCTAAAGGCCAGAAAGTACTACCTGACCCCACTTGTGAAAGAGCTGGTCAGTTCCTTTCCCCACGTGGATCCTGGATTTGGGGTTATTTAGTATGCTCTGTATGTACGTAAGAGAAAAGTGCTATTTTTGACATCAGCAATATCAAAACACCAAGATTAACTGTTCTGGTTTGATAACTGCAAATTTATTGAGTGTTAAGCAGCACCTAGTTGATGGGGGGTGGGAGGGGGGAGAAATGTATCAAGCCATATTAATTTCTGTCAGGTTTAAAGTCTCAAACAATATGTGATGGTTTCACTGTTCAGAATTCATAATTACCTCTTTTATCATGCTGCTTTGTGTCTCTTTAGTTCCCTGTAAAGCTTCACAAAACAACACAACTTAAAGAACTGGTTCTATCATGTTATACAATTAACAAAGCATGTGACTGTATTATATTCTAGTTACTTAACTCAAACAGCTGCAACTGTACCTGCTAGACCACAGGTGCCTGTTGTTATACTGGGTACCGAGACTCTTTGCCTTATTTATATAACAGAATGCTTTTCAAAATCCAAAGCTTGGATTAAAGTCTGTTCTGGCTTTGTGCATCAGTAAGAAATTAAATAGCTGCTTCCTTAGCCATCATAGGGTTGATTGAAAGGATTAAAACAATAATTTGGTATAACATGTCTGGAATACTCAGAACTTCAGTGTGAACAGCTAAGCTATTTAAACATTAATTATTTTCTTCATTTGTCATGAGAGTATCCTTTTAGAAATGCATGCGGCCTTTAAGAAATCAAACGCATGATATGATGTTTAGAGGTTTTCCATGAGCAGTTCAACTTCACAAAGATCTGTTCCTTCCCCGATTTACCCCCCCCCCCCCAACCCCATGACTCCCAAGCATGGAATTGCACTCATACATGAAAGTCAAATGGTTCCTTGTTGCTTAAGTTTACAGGGAGATGTCTTGAAGCAGAAGAGTAAGAGGCAGATCAGAGGGTTAAAAACTCAGTTTGACTTTATCTGAATTTTCACAGTAATACATTTTGCACAAATGAGCTTCTGTTCCCTTCAAAAAAAAACCCCACAAAGGTCATCTCATTCCAAAATCAGCACTTAAAACACAGTGAAGCTAAGCCTTACTTTGGCTATTTTGACATGCTCTTGAATTAATGCTGCTTGGATGCCGTTTCATGCTGTGCTCAAATTACTTGTATTGGACAACATAATGGATGAAGGTTAATTAAATGTGAAGCACACATTTCATGCTTTCTTCATGCCGTGCCAGTTAACATTATGACTTTTATTCCCCTCCTTCCCCCACCCACCCCCTCCGTTTCTCTAGGGCAGTACAGTGGCTCGGCAGATAGGAGCAACGGCCTATGTGGAATGTTCATCTAAAGCTTCTGAGAACAGTGTCCGTGATGTATTTCATGTTACGACCCTGGCGTCTGTAAATAAGATGCAAAAAAATCTGAAACGCAGTAATTCCAAGCGGGGATTAAAGAGGGTATCGCAAATGCCGCCAAGGACAGATTTACTGGGTGATGCGGAGATCAGAAAGGACCGTGCTAAAAGCTGCTCAGTAATGTGAAGAACGGACTCAAAATTATTTGTATTTATTCTGCATTCTGTACAGTAACTGGCACAGGAGCAACAGGACTGTTGCCAAATCCAAGGTCGGTATCCAAGGCTTTTCCTGGAGCCTCGGCCTCAAAACTGGCGATTTCTGAATCCAGAGAGCTGTTGCTTATTTATGAGGCTTGCAGAGTGACTGTTGCTGTGTTGGCTTCTTGTGGAAAGGAACTAATGAAGAGGAAGATTAACCAAGTGTTTGAATGTTTGTGAAGCTGTGTTGCTAAGGGAGATATGGGCTGTTTGTATTGAGAACTGAATTTCTTCAGGGACTGTAGGAAAGATTGATGGCAGTGATAGTTTTTGTGTTGTGAAGTAAAAATGTATGACAGTCACTTTGGAATATTGCCTTTTAAAACAAACTCTATATAGGACTCTAACAAATGCACACCAAATATAATATACCCATTTTTCATTACTTTCAGAATTTTACCATTACATCAGTGTTTGCACTAAATTTTCATAGACTCTGATAGGGAATGTTGTACACATTTGGAATTATGGATTGAGGCTTTGCATTCCTATCATCATAGAGAAGTTAGCTTAAAAAAAAACTAAAATTCCCTCTTGTCAAATTGTGCCTTCATCACCTGGTATTAGAGGGTTGCTGCTAATGCTGTGACACAACTACCCAGAACTACAGAGAAATGACACAGTGCTGGGGGTTTCTAATGTTCCTTGTGTGAAGCAGAAAAGCTCTCATTTAGAAAATTAAAGTACATAATAGGAATTCATCCTTGGTTGTGTGTGTGCTGAAAGGATACTGTGATAGCATGAGTGTATTTAAACTACTTCTAAAATTCAATTCCATTGACTTTAAAGGAATTGAATTTTGGAGTCAGTGTCCAACATACACGTGTTACTTCGCAGTTTACAAAATGAGTAATTTAGGACATACAACAAAGGGTGGTTTTCAACTCCATATAAAAATGTTTAATGTGTGTAAGCACTCTTTCCAAATGGGAAAAGACCAGAACAGATTTTCTGTGGTTGAGTGTGTCGCCAAAATCATTACTCGTTCGGCTGAGGAGTCAATTATCGCCTTTCGCAGTGTCCTTTCTCAATGTATTCATGCTCTATGCTACAGTTGAAATAGTCTCCAATACTCTGTATGGATTCCTATCAGTATCCAGCATTTGTGAATGGCCTTTTTGAAGACAATTCTGGATGTGCCCAGTTCATTGTTTGTCAGAATAGTTAATGAGCAATTCCTAGTTAGATTCGCATCATTTTTATAACTTGCTTTAAGGTGCTTTAGTACTTCAACAGCCAATGGAGAAAAAAATCAAGTTGACCTTGTAGGTAACCTAACCTGTGACAGTCAATTCTAGGTTTGGTCCACAGGGATAAAGTTGTGTGATCCTTTTATGATGTACTTGAGCTGAGTATTGAACCACCTTGTCATTCTCCTAGGGGAAATGTAGAGTCTTTCTATAGAAAGTGTAGATGGAAATCGATTATTTGTGTGTTTCTCTTCCCATGCTTCCATATTCACTCCTTCCTTTTCCTCCTGCAAACTTAATATGTTCCTTTTTTTTCCCATCTCATTGGCTTTTCCATTCAGTGGTTCATCCTCTACTATTCCTGCCTCTCCAGTATGGTAACACTCTCCTTACTTCCACTTATTGCTCATCTCTCTCTTGCCCTCTCTCCCGCTCTCCTCCGCTCATTTTCTAGACACTTCCTGATCTGCAGAATGTTCCTAGATCTCATTTTTTAAATTTCAGGTTTCCAACATCTGCGGTATTTTAAGAGTTCTGACAGTGGACTGAAATAGACAGCGTTCTTTCAGTTTATACTATATTGCATTAATATTTTCCATTTTACAAATAACTCGTTATCTTATCAATTACATGATTTTGGTCATAATCCAGAGAAGCATTAACCAAGGAATTGTTGCAATGCAATAGCAGGCTTTGTTACAAGAATGTGGCTTTACATAAACTCATATTCATACATCTTCAATAAAATAACAATTGAGAATTTTCAGCATTTTCTGTCTTTGTAACAAATAACTGGAGTTATGAATCATTTTATCATACTAGATGGTGCTATCTTGTACTGGGAAATGACTCCAAGAGCAATGGCAACCCTTGAATGCACAACTATAATACTAAGTTATGGCATGTGCACCAAGGTAGTGATTGTTGGTGAATTGGCTGGATATTAGGGGCTTCACAATTGCTTCTGGTTCCACCCAACCCTGCTTTCATGTAAATCTATCTTTAATTCACATGAAGAGTCCCACCCAGATATGCATTGTTCTTTCTGTGCCTGAAAGTCCCCTGTAGCACAAACCTGATTGCTCATGGTACCTGACAGGTTGTCAACATATACATTCCATTATAATCACTCATTGTGGGTTTCCAAATCAATCACCTGTTAGCACTTGTATTTACAAATACAGGCTCTGCTTTCCCACAGAATTGTCCTACGTGTTGTAAATTGAGAAAAGCCTTTGCAATATTTACATTTTGCAGGTGGAAATATTTGTGCATTATTATATATCAACTCAATTTGAGTCAAACAAAGGCCATTTTAATTGGAGCAGAACTTTGGAAATACACCTTTCCAAGGTGGACAATATCAATGGAGTTTTGCTTGGTGGAGCAAGACTCTTTTCCATGGAAGAGTCAACTGAAATTGATAACCACCTTCACAGAAAATTAATTTAAGTTTCTACCATGGGTAAGGACAGGGAGAATTTAAATTCAACTATGTCAGGGAGCCTAAACGCTAAACACTTGGTTATAGCTCCCATGCAGTATGTTCATTAAACTTAAGCTTTTAAAAATCATTTTCATAAACGACAAGTCCCTCATCTTGTCCCCAGTTGTGGCTTTCTGATGTATGTTACCTTTACTTTGCTGTAAACCCACGTTCTGAGTTCTTAGGCAGTCCCTCGAGGTTGAGGGCGACTTGCTTCCATTCTAGTTCAGGAATGATTAATGAGGCTAAATTTGGACCCAAAGATTTCACCAGCATTTTGTGTGGGAGTGTGCCCTTGATCTTGAAGAAGATGCTTTTCAAAGCATTTCCTTTTCTCTAGTGACTAAAACATAAATCAGTACAGTCACCCGCTTCAATCATCTTGAAAGATTTTGAGCACATTGAAAGCTTTCCCTTTAACTTGGTCTGGAGGTATTGCCAATTCAAATTAGTTCAAATGGGAATGAGATGGCTCTCAAATGGAAGCAGATCAACGTCCTTTCTGCTTGTGCACAGGCTCCATTTAATAATGGGCCAGTCTGAATTGCAATCCCATTTTTTTCCACTCCCCACTTGCAGAATAAATCAATCTTATCATTAATCTTTCAACAAAATTTGATCTTTTGAGAGGGTTAAATACCCCTTGTTCATTATTGTAACATTTTACCCTTTTTACTTAAGAGTCACTTATAAAATTGGTCTAATAATTTGATTTCTTTTAGTATCATTTCATTACTTGGATCCTGTACATTTCATTTTGTTCTAGTGCCAAAAGTCACTTAGTTTACAGAAGTGATTTATCTTTCTCTATTCACTCATGGAATGCAGAGATCTGTCATTGACAGAATTTATTATCCACCCCTTATTGTCCCATGAACAGAGGAATCAGTTAAGAGCTGTCCAGATTTGTGGGTCCAGTGACAGGTAAGGATGGCAGTTTTCTTTTACCAAACTGCATCAGTGAATCAAATGGATTTAAAAGCATGTCGCATTTCCCCTGGTTCCTATCATTGTTATCCATTTATAATACTAAACTTTATTTAACTACTTGAATCTGAATTGTCACCATGATGCTTAAAGTTGTGTCCCTGTTCCTGTATCAAAATCCTACCGTGTAATCACCATGCTCTTTTTATGGGGAGCTTTGACAATTTACCATACACTACCTTTGGTGTGAAATTGAAAACTCTTTGCACTGCTGCTAAACTTGACGAGGAGTAAAGCAGGTGTGAAAGCCTGGTGTGAACCACCCCACAGTTCCTCTTTTGAAGAACTTCACTCTGGATTCTACTTGTTTTTATCTGCACCATCAGTCCAAATTTTGATTTAGTCTGTAGATGTACTACTGGTGTAACAGTGATAAGCATGGGGGTGGGGGCACTTTCATTTTAAATATGTTTAATTTCCCATTAAAACCATTCCCTGAAAGTATTTACTCTTTATGCACTGAAGTGTCACTTTATAACTTGGCATGAATCCTTCAATACATAACATCTTTCATTACTCCACCTGTTATTTTAAAGAGGATATTGTCACTGAATACAAAGAAATTTAGAGAGTTGGCAGAGATATTTCAAAACAAATCATTGAATTGATGTAACATGGAAGGAGGTCTTTTGTCTCATTGGGTTTGCGCCAGATCTTTGCTGAACAATTCATTCAACTCATTCCTCGCTCTTTACCCCAAACTCGGCACTTTGTATTTCCTGAACTGTCTTTTGAAAGCTTGGAGTCTGTTTCACCCATCCTCTTAGACAGTAAATTCCAGATTATAAACACTCTTAACAAAAATCATACCCCTTCTGTCTGCTTTGATCATCATTTTTAAGTTTGTTTTCATTCAACTGTCAACATGTATACAGCTAAATGAAGCAATGTTTCTCTGGAGCCAAGGTACAAAACACAGTACATATATCATATACAGTGCATAAAATAATAACACAATAATGTTAACAGGTTAAAATGTATTCTGTAGGTGTACAAGTTGACAAACTGCATATATGAAATATAATTAAATATAAAACAGCATAATGCAATTGGTGCTTTCATAAATACTGTGTACTGGGTGGGTTTTGAATCAGTGGTCTCTCCCCTTTCCCCACAATCCACTCCCTTCCCTCCCCACCAACCTACAACTAAAGGGGACAGCTTTCCTTGATTTATCCTTTCAAAACTTAATGCTTCTTACACATTTCAGTTAAATTTCCTCTCAATCTTCCCTCTGAAGAGGACAACCCTCACTGCTCCAGTCTAACCATGCAGATGATGTCCTGAAATCCGTTGTCTCTAAGCTCTTCTAGGATCTTCACACCGTCTGTAAGGTGTTGCATACGCTACTCCAACTGTGTTTTAACATCGCCTCCCTGTTTTTGTACTCTGCCTCTATTTATGAGGTTCAGGATTGCAAATGTATGTGGGCATGTGCACAGCTCAGGATGGTACCATCTCCATTCCTTTCACCAACAAGTAGAACTTCACACCTCTCTGCATTAAATTTCACCTGCCACTGGTCTGACCATCCTGCCAGCCTACTTTTTTGTAATCCAATAAAGCATTCAAATTTTCTCTCCTTTGCAAATTTTCAAATTTCATCATACACACTAATTTCCAAGTCTTTAATATATGCCTTAAAATATATTAGTATTAACACTGACCTGGAGAAATCCACTGTCTGCTATCATCCAACAAGCATCTACTGATTCTGTTCTTAATCCACTTTTTTATCCATACTACCACTGACTCCTTTATAGTAAATAGAACAATACAGCTCTGTACAGGCCTTTGACCCAGAACTTTGTGCCAACCTCTTAACCTACTCTAAGACTGATCCAACCCTTCCTTCCATATAGCCCTCATTTTTCTTTCATTCATGTGTCTAAGAGTCTCCTAAATGTCACAAATGTATCTGCCTCTACTACCATTCTGGCAATGCATTCCATGCACTTAGCACTCTCTGTGTTTTAAAAAAAAATCTTACTCTGACACCTTCCCTATACATTCCTCTAATCACTGCAAAACTATCTCCCCTTGTATAAGCCATTTTTGCCCTAGGAAAAAGTCCCTGGCTGTCCACTATGCTTCTTATCTACAATTTTATCAAGTTACCTCTCATCACCCTTCACTCCAAAGAGAAAAGCCCCAGCTTGCTTAACCTTTCCTTATAAAACATGCTTTCCAATCCAGGCAACATCCTGGCAAATCTCTGCACCATCTCTAAAGCTTCCACATCCTTCCTATAATGAGGTGACCAAAACTGAACACAATGTTTCAAGTGTGGTCTAATTAGAGTTTTGAAATCGATATGTAGATATTCATACAATACATTGACATCCATACATACAATGTCTAGAACCTTCCCTTCTCTGTTCCCTCATCAAAATATTCAAGCTTTCCCCCCAAAGAAATGCTTCTTAACTGATTCATTCTAGTTCTTCAATAACAGTTCTCTTCAAGTACTGAAATTTTTTTTCTGGTTATTGTCTCCAGATTAGTTAAACATTAAGGTTAAGTTGGCTGGTCCACAGGTGCTGGGTATGTAATTGTGTAACATTTGCCATTTTCCAGTCCTCTGGCATCACTCTTGAATGGGGAGGATCATTAGATCATCCCAATTTCTTCTGCCATTTCCACTCCAAATTCCCTCAACAGCATAGGAGCCGTCTCATTAGGACCACTATGCTTGCTTTTTGTATCGGGTCTTAATCAGTTTTAACCCTATTCATTATGTCTAATACCTACCCTTCAGGGATTTTGATAACATCCTCTTACTTGATATCGATGGATGCATTTCCTACTCCAAAAATACACTGTCTCTATGCATAGATCAATTTATTGATCCCTGATTGATTCTACCACTTTTCTTATGACCTACTTGTATTTACTTCCCTACAGAAAACTATTAGTTTCCCATACATGTTAGCTGCCATCCTATTTGCATACTTCTTGCTCATATAACCATATAACAATTACAGCATGGAAACAGGCCATCTTGGCCCTTCTAGTCCGTGCCGAACGCTTACTCTCACCTAGTCCCACTGACCCCCACTCTGCCCATAACCCTCCATTCCTTTCCTGTCTGTATACCTATCCAATTTTACTTTAAATGACAAAACCGAACCTGCCTTTACCACTTCTACTGGAAGCTAACATCTTATTCTCATTTTGCTTTCCATCAATCTGTCAATCTGTCCATCAACTACCCATCTAATCTAATGCCACTTACAAGCACTAGGTCTATGGCCTTCCTTGCTGTGGCTATTAACGTGTTTGCCTGGATCCTCTTGAATGTTCGGAGAGTACCTGTTTCCATCACCCAACTAAGGCATATGCACCAAATGGGTTTAAAGGCTTTGTTTTCTTTCCATCCTCTGTCTCCTTTCTGATCCAAAAAGCAATAGTTTTGCTTTCCTTACTTTTCTTCATTTGGAAATCTACCTCATCTGGAGAATGGGGTTTAGAGAGCAAATAAATCAACCATGATTGAATGGTGATGGGATGAATGGCCTAATTCTGCTGTAACTTATGGTTGTCTGTACCTGGAACATCTATTTAAAAGTCACCCATTGCTCAGTTATTTTATTTAAATATTTGGTTCCACATTATCCTATCTTTATCCCATTAATGTTCCAATTGCAAAGTTTAGACTACTCCTTGCCCTGGTGTTAGTAATCCAAACCTTATAATAACCATCACTCTCACCGATGTTAACTCATTCTTCAATTATTTCAGCACAAAGTCACTTCAAATGAGGGAACCTTCTGCATGATGCCCACAGACCACAAATCCAAACCCCTATTCACATCTGCTGCCCTGGTTTCTGTTCTAAGACCTGCCAATACTTACACCTTGCTTTCAGTTAAGAGATCAAACTTGGGGATGACATTGCAAATTTGTTGCATTATATTCTTGCTCAGTTTTCAGAAGTTGTGGGAAATCCTGGAATTTTTTAGAATACTTATCATGATTGTTATATTGTAATACCCAATTTAACTTCCAGTGGTGAAATGAGGCAAACTTTAAGGGCTGCAGAAACCCATCAGCTCCTTATCCAGTTATGGCACTAAATGTATGTGTTGGGAGACTTTGTCTTTGACCAAGATCTGCCCGCTAGCTATAAGCCAAGCCTCATTTTGTACTAGATTCCACTTTCATACATGAACATGACAATTGCTGTAAACAGATATTCATCTTCCTTTCATTAATAGCTATTGAGGTATGCTATAAATCACATCGGTGTCTGTGGTAATGTGGCTCGAAAATTAAGATTGAATTATTCAAATTAAATGATCTGACTGGAACCAAAAGATATCTTGGCTGATAGCCAAATTGATTTAGGCGCCCATCCCAGCTTCTGCTGGAGGTGGTGGGGGGTGGGTTTGTAATCAATAGCCTAAGTAGACTGAAGTCTCTAATTTCTCCAGTACTGAACTCTGCAGGGGAAAAACAGTTTCAATTAAGCAAATTGAAAGCAATTTTGGTGTGACAGGTTCAGGAATACAAGGTGGTGTGTCAGGTTTGCACACTTTGCAAGGTGATCCAAAGAGATGACTCATTTTTTTTTCTCTTTTCTATTTGTGCTTTCTTATTCTCAGGAAATGGCTCAGATGATCCTATTGTAAATGTGCACTCTATAGACCTCCAGTGTGGCCTGATTTTGAAAAGTGGAACAGCATTCTATTGTTAAAGGACTGATTGGTACAGAAGCAACTTATTGTCAGTGGATAATTCCATTCTCCTCACTTCTGCTTGTGGGAAGAATTCCCACGTTGCTACATGCTTAGGTGACCATCCCCATTATCTATCTCATTCCTAGTACTTGGCACATTACTAGATTTAGGAGGAACTATGGGTAGAAACTCCAACTCATTTCCCATGATGCTACTGAAATCTTAACCCAAGTGGCTTATTAGGGAGTTGAAGTTAAATGTTCACTTCTAAATTTGGGTTCAGGAGGTAGTAGCTTCGGAGTTTGAACACAGGTGAAGAGACATGAACTAAACATCTCATCTGCATTGGAAAATTACATAATGGAGAGAAATCAATCAGGGTTTACATCCAAGTTTTTTCACTTCAGATTCATCCATGCCTACATATACTCAGGAGACACATTACACTATCATGTTTCATCAAAAAAAATTAAATACATACACATTCTTTGCTTATATGAGAACTTAAAAATATATTGCTATCTCCAGTGTGGGAAGTTAGCACTGTGCAACAACAAATACTTATAGCAATGAATCAGTGTTTATATTCAAAGTCTGTGGGTTCAAGGTAGTACATCCTGCAATCCAAACTTAGAAGTGAACATTTAACTTCAACTCCCTAATAAGCCACGAGTTAAGATTTCAGCAGCATCATGGGAAATAGTGATGAGTTGGAGTTTCTACCCATAGTTCCGCCTAAATCTAGCAATGTGCCAAGTACTACTAGGAAAGAGATGGATAATGGGGATGCTCATCTAAGCATGGAGCAACATGGGAATTCTTCCCACAAACAGCAGTGAGGGAAGGAGCAGTTGTGAGAATGGAATATTTATCCACTGACAATTCTATGGAGACACTTCAGTGTATTATAAGAAACAGAACCTTTGGGATAAGTTGTTAATCTGTGAACTTCTTGGATGAATGTAAAATTTCCAAGATGCTACTTGAAAATGAAAGGGGTACCTTTTGGCATTCTGGATAGCATTTATTCTGCAAACAACATTACTGAATCTGCTAATTTATCACATGCTATATGCTTTTGCCAAACACATTACATTTTAAAATAATGGTGGCTCAACTTCCCAATAAAGTTCTCTGAGAAATTATTTTCTTTTCTCTGCTCAAGTCCCTCATGAACTGGAGATTTCAACTAAGAAAACAGAATGCCCCTGTTGCATTTCACACATAATGTTGAAGAAAAGTTATTTGAATCTTTTAAACCCAACATCCATATCACTTTTCAGCTGTGACTTCTTGTATAATACAGATTTATATACTAAGTTCATTCTATTAGGCACCTTTTGCCAATTGTAAAGTTATTTTCATTAAGGTTCCAGATTTAGCAATTATTGCCATGCCATTGTGTAACACATTGTGCTGTGAGTTAGCACCTTTGGCCATTAGCACCATAATCATTCTACAGGTTTGTCCTCATCTGACGTTTCGTTTTGAATTCCGGTTGCCACTGGGCATGTCCAGGTCATATGCACTGTTGTCATTTACAACTGTGGTTGTGTGGTAACTGCCCTAATTTTCAATAGAAACTAGAAATACATGCCCTCTGCTTCTATTACTAACACATATTTATACCTTCTATGACATGACCTTATCAGCCTGAAATGATACATTTGGGGAACACAGAAAATGCTGGAGAAACTCAGCAGGTCAGGCAGCATCTATGGAGGAGAATAAGCAGCGTTTTGGGCCAAGATCAAGTTGACTCCCCTCCATAAAGGCTGCCTGAGCTGCTGAGTTCCTCCAGCATTTTGTGTGCATTGCTCTGGATTTCTCTTGTGTTTATGATAGAGAAGGAGAACATGTCACATAATTACGTTGTCCAGTTCTGTGGTGCTAGATTACCCATTTAGGTGGATCCCACAATCTAGTTTACTCACTGGGATAAGCCAATTCATAACGTAACAATGTAAAGTTCAAAGCTGAAATCCCTTGCTGTGGTTTGCATGCTTGTTAGTGACAGGCCTTTTATGCAAAGGGTAACTTTTCCCACCAATGCTGTAATATTTGATTTTAAATGTAATGCAACCTCCATATCTAGTGATTTGTTAGCACTGAGAAGCTGACTATTATATTTCTGGCAGAGCCTGTAGTGCGTATCTAGTGCCTCTATGTCTTTTCAAGGCACAAGCAACAAAAGGTTAGGCAGTAGCCATTGATAATAACCTCACTTGTTTACGTCTAACCCGAGTTTAAAATTGCTGCTGTCAACGGTTGAATACTGAGCTGCAAAGTCTTTCTACTTGTACTCATGCTGACTGACAGTCTCAACAAGAAGAGGCTTGGGAAATCAGCTGCTTTTGTATGTTGTGCTAGTTCCAAAAGTAAATGTTTGCTGAAAAACAAGTGAGCTTTTCTTGTGCCAAATAAAAATGCTGAAACTATTGCTGTTGTATTTCCTGCCTCTGGGAGTTATCCTCATCTTCAACACACTATCCTCCTCCCTTACAATTGACCATAAAAAATGTCACATTAATCATACAAGTGTATATTTAAAAAAACCCTCCCCATCCCTCTGTCCAATCCCTACCATTTGTGGATTTTACTTTTAGAAAATCCTTTCCAGGAGAGAAATCTTTAGGTCAAAAACTTTAGAAATATTTTCAGTATTGAAATCTTTTCCATTAGTCTGACATATTGCAGTGTGGCTTACAGTGCCATTGGTTCAAGTAAATTTTCACAAAGTATGAACATATATCAACAAGTGCATGTTTTTCAAAATAGACATTGAATTCTACTAAGCCTGATTCCATCAGACAAAGCACAATGGTGCTTTCTCCTCATCTTTGTCTCTCCAATAATACCTGAGTCAGATACTAGAGAGTACCTCTGTGGCTGTCCCCTTTAACAATAAGTATTCCAGTTTGAGCACTGCTGGGGGTGTGGGGGCGATGGCCTACCTGTGGGAAGCAACAGTGCCCGTGCCTCTGGCACAGAGTCTGGCCCTGTGGCTCAGAAGGGTAGGGAAAGGAAGAGGATGGCAGCAGTAATAGGGCACTCTATAGTTAGGGGGTCAAACAGGTGATTTTGTGGACATGAAAAAGAAACACAGATGGTAGTTTGCCTCCCAGGTGCCAGCATCAGGGATGTTTCTGATCACGTCCACAATATTCTGAAGTGGGAGGGTGACAGCCAGAGGTCGTGGTACCTATTGGTACCAACGACATAGGCAGGAAAAGGGAGGAGGTCCAGCAAACAGACTATTGGAGTTAAGAAGGAAGTTGAGAAGCAGAACCTCAAAGGCAGTAATCTCAGGCTACTGCTTGTGCCACGTGACAGTGAGTATAGGTATAGAGTGAAGAGGAGGATAAATGTGTGGCTGAGGGATTGGAGCAGAGGGCAGGGATTCAGATTTCTGGATCATTGGGACCTCTTCTAGGGCAGGTGTGACCTGTACAAAAAGGACGGGTTACACTTGAATCCCAGGGGGACCAATATCCTGGCAGGAAGGTTTGCTAAGGCTATTGGGGAGAACTTAAACTAGGATTGCTGGGGGGTGGGAACCGAACTGAAGAGATGGAAGAAGAGGCAGTTGGCTCACAAATCGAGAAAGCTTGTAGACTGTGTGAGAGGAAAGGTACGCAGGTGATAGAGAAGGGATGAGCTCAGACTGATGGTTTGAGATGTGTCTATTTTAATGCAAGGAGTATTATGAACAAAGTGGATGAGCTTAGAGCGTGGATCAGTACTTGGAGCTATGATGTTGTGGCCATTACAGAGACTTAGATGGCTCAGGGGCAGGAATGGCTACTTCGAGTACTAGGCTTTAGATGTTTCAGAAAGGACAGGGAGGGAGGCAAAAGAGGTTGGGGGCCTGGCACTGCTGATCAGAGATAGTGTCACAGCTGCGGAAAAGGAGGAAGATATGGAGGGATTGTCTACAGAGTCTCTGTGGGTGGACATTAGGAACAGCAAGGGGTCAATAACTCTACTGGGTGTTTTTTTATAGACCACCCAATAGTAACAGGGATATTGAGGAGCAGATAGGGAGACAGATTCTGGAAAGGTGTAATAATAACAGGGTTGTCAAGGTGGTAGATTTTAATTTCCCAAATATTGATTGCTATCTCCCGAGAGTGAGGAGTTAAGGTGGGGTGGAGTTTGTTAGGTGTGTTCAGGAAGGTTTCCTAACACAATATGTAGATAAGCCTACAAGAGGAAAGAGGAGAGGCTGTACTTGATCTGGTTTTGGGAAATGAACCTGGTCAGGTGTCAGATCTCTCAGTGGGAGAGCATTTTGGAGATAGTAATCATAATTCTATCTCCTTTACCATAGCATTGGAGAGGGATAGGAACAGACACGTTAGGAAAGCGTTTAATTGGAGTAAGGGGAAATATGAGGCTATCAAACAGGAACTTGGAAGCATAAATTCAGAACAGATGTTCTCAGGGAAATGTACGGCAGAAATGTGGCAAATGTTCAGGGTATATGCGTGGTGTTCTGCATGGGTACGTTCCAATGAGACAGGGAAAGGATGGTAGGGTAGAGGAACCATGGTGTAAAAAGGCTGTTAAATATCTAGTCAAGAAGAAAAGAAAAGTTTACAAAAGTTCAAAAATCTAGGTAATGGTAGAGATCTAGAAAAAGATAAGTTTAGTAGGAAGGAGCTTAAGAATGAAATTAGGAGAGCCAGAAAGGGCCATGAGAGGCCTTGGTGAGCAGGATAAAGGAAAACATCAAAGCAATCTACAAGTATGTGAAGAGCAAGAGGATAAGTCATGAGAGAATAGGACCAATCAAGTGTGACTGTGGGAAAGAGTGTATGGAACCAGAGGAGATAGCAGAGATACTTAAGAATACTTTGATTCAGTACTCACTACAGAAAAGGATCTTGGCGACTGTAGGGATGATTTACAGCGGACTGAAAGGCTTGAGAATATAGACATTAAGAAAGAGGATGTGCTGGAAAGCTTTTGGAAAGCATTAAGCTGGATAACTCACCGCGACTAAATGAGATATAACCCAGGCTACTGTGGGAGGCGAGGGAGGAGATTGATGAGCCTCTGGCAATCATCTTTCCATCATTAATGAGGACGGGAGAGGTTCTGGTGGATTGGATGGTTGGGGATGTTGTTCCCTTATTCAAGAAAGGGAGTAAAGATAGCCCAGGAAGCTATAGACCAGTGAGTCTTACTTCATTGGTTGGTAAGTTGATGGAGAAGATCCTGATGGACAGGATTTATGAACATTTAGAGAGGCATAATATGATTAGGAATAGTCAGCATGGCTTTGTCAAGGCAGGTCGTGCCTTACTAGCCTGATTGAATTTTTTAAGGCTGTGACTAAACACATTGATGAAGGTAGAACAGTAGATGTAGTGCATATGGATTTCAGCAGATACCCCATGCAAGGCTTATTGAGAAAGTAAGGAGGCATGGGATACAAGGGGACCTTGCTTTGTGGATCCAGAACTGGCTTGCCCACAGAAGGCAAAGAGTGGTTGTAGATAGATCGTATCCTGCATGGAGGTCGGTCACCAGTGGTGTGCCTCAGAGATCTGTTCTGGGACCTCTTCTCTTCGTGATTTTTATAAATGACCTGGATGAGGAAGTGGAGGGATGGGTTAGTAAATTTGCTGATGACAAAAAGGCTGGAGGTGTTGTGGATAGTGTGGAGGGCTGTCAGAGGATGGGCTGAGAAGTGTCAGATGGAGTTCAACCCAGATAAGTATGAGGTGGTTCATTTTGGTAGGTCAAAATATAATGACAGAATATAGTATTAATGGTAAGACTCTTGGCAGCGTGGAGGATCAGAGGGATCTTGGGGTCCGAGTCCATAGGGCACTCAAAGCTGCTGCGCAGGTTGAGTCTGTGGTTAAGATGGCATACGGTGCATTGGCCTTCAACAGTGGGATTGAGTTTAAGAGCCGAGAGGTAATGTTGCAGCTGTATAGAACCCTGGTCAGACCCCACTTGGAGTACTGTGCTCAGTTCTGGTCGCCTCACTACAGGAAGGACATGGAAACTATAGAAAGGGTGCAGAGGAGATTTACAAGGGTGTTGCCTGGATTGGGAAGCATGCCTTACGAGAAAAGGTTGAATGAACTCAGCCTTTTTTCCTTGGAGTGATGGAAGATGAGAGGTGACCTGATAGAGGTGTATAAGATGATGAGAAGCATTGATCGTGTGGATAGTCAGAGGCTTTTTCCCAGGGTTGAAATGTCTAACACGAGAGGGCACAATTTTAAGATGCTTGGAAATAGGTACAGAGGAGATGTCAGGGTTAAGTTTCTTACGCAGAGTGGTGAGTGTGTGGAATGGGCTGCCGGTGACTATGGTGGAGGCAGATACGATGGGGTCTTTTAAGATGCTCCTGGATAGGTATATGGAACTTAGAAAAATAGAGCGCTATAAGTAACCCTAGGTAATTTCTAAGGTAGGGACATGTTCAGCACAGCATTGTGGGCCAAAGGGCCTGTTTTGTGCTGTAGGTTTTTTATGTTTCTATGTTTCTGTGTTACCCAGAAAGTTGACATATATCAATTTTTACAATTAATGCACCATCTCCTATTCAAATTCATTTGCTTCTGAATTTCAAATCCATGTCTCTTATCTCAATTTCTGTCATGTCTGCCAGAAGCCAATTCTACTTGAAACCTAAATCTGACTGACATCACAAAATCGTTAGTTTTTGATTTAAGCTCCCTTTCCAACCTTGATGGTCACCTGTTACATCAGTTATAGAAATAAAAAAATATTCATGGCAGGTTTGTCAGCATCTGTGGAGACAGATATGGTTGACTTTCTTCAGAACAAATGAAAGGCCATCAACCTGAAATGTTAACTCTGTTTCTCTGTCCTAGATGCAATATGACCTGCTGTGTGTTTCCAATCTAAAATTTCCAAAATTTTAGATTTGCAGCATCTGCAGTCTTTAGTTTTTGCTTTTCTTTTTTCTCAGTAATTTTTTGAAGTGCTGCTTCGGGCTGAACAAATTCTAGTTGAGATAAATCAGAATTTGATTGAAACTGCTAAGTTCATGTTCACTTATTAAAGTATAATCAATGAATTAAGACAGAGCAACACACACAAAATGCTGGAGGCACTCAGCAGGTAGGGCAGCATCTATGGAAATGAGTAGATAGTGGATGTTTCGGGCTGAGACCTGTCTTCAGGACTGGAACGGAAGGGGGAAGATGCAAAAATAAAAAGGTGGGGGGGGGGAGGGGAAGGAGAACACGCTAGGAGATGATAGGTGAAACCAGCTGGGTGAGAAAGGTAAAGGGCTGGAGAGGAACGAATCTTATAGGAGCAGAGGGTGGACCATGGGAGAAAGGGAAGAAGGAGGAACATGAGGAGGAGGTGATAGGCAGGTCAGGAGAAAAGATAAGAGATCAGAATGGGAATTAGAAGAATATGGAAGGGGGGATGGGAGACTTAATGGATGGAGAAATTGATGTTCATGCCATCAGGTTGGAGGCTACCTAGACAGAATATGAGGTGTTGCTCATCCACCCTGAGTGTGGCCTCATTGGGGCACAAGAGGAGGCCGTGGACTGACATGTCAGATTGGGAATGAAGATAGAAATTGAAATGGTTGGCCACCAGCAAATTCTGCTTTTGGAAGATGGAGTGAAGCTGCCTGACAAAGCAGTCCCCAATTTTAGTTGGGTCTCACCAATGTAGAGTATGCCACATCAGGATCACTGGATGGAATAGGCAACCCCAACAGATTCGCAGGAGAAGTGTTGCCTCACCTGGAAGGACTGTTTGGGGCCCTGAGTGGAGGTGAATAGGCAGGTATTGCATTTCTGGTGTTGGTAGGGATATGCATCAAGAGGGAGATTAGTGGGGAGGTACAAATGGTCAAGGAAATCATGGAAGGAATGATCCCTGTGGAAAACGGAGGTGAGGATGGGAGGTAAAGATATGTCTGGTGGTCAATCCTATTAAAGGATGCGTTGGATGTGGAGGCTCGTGGGATGGTAGGTGTGGACAAGAGGAACTCTATCCCTGCTAAGTCAGCGAGAAGATGGAATGAGCGCAGATATCCAGGAAATGGAGGAAATGTGGCTGAGGGCAGCATCAATAGTGGAGGAAAGGAAAACTCATTCTTTGAAGAAGGAGGACATCTCTGATTTCCTGGAACAGAAAGCCTCATCCTGGGAACAGATGCAGCGGAGACGAAAGAACTGAGAAAAGGGAATAGCATTTTTACAGGAGGCAGGGTGAGAAGAGGTTTAGTCAAGATAACCGTGGGAAGCGGCAGGTTTATAAAATATGTCATTTGACAGTTTGTCTCTAGAGACGGAGAAAGAAAGATCGAGAAAGGGAATGGAGGTGTCAGAAATGGACCGTGAATTTAAGTGCAGGGTGGAAGTTGGAGACAAAGTTGATGAAATTGACGAGCTCAGCAAAGGTGAATGAGGCAGCACTGATGTGGTCACCAATGCAGCACAAGAAGCATTGGGGAGCATTACTGGGGAAGGCTAGTGCATCTTCAGAATCTCTTGTGTTTATGAATGACCTAAAACAGCTCACTTAATGATTTAAGAATGTGTTAATTTGGCTGGACTTCTTGCTTATGCTTTGTATGAGGAGATGTGGAACTGATTCAGTGCAGCGTTCCACAAATACGTTGCTCCACCGATGATATGTAAGACCTGGTCGCTGTAAACCTAGGCATTTGGTAAAAGTGCTAATAAAAAGTCACAGTGTAGTCTGGAAGAGTGAGATAAATTGGGCCAAATGGCATCTGAATCTGTCTTATGATCCAAGGAAAGAAATACATCAAATATGCCATTCTGAAAGAACGTGACCTCTGATAGAGCGTGCATTAATTTTAGCTGTAGTGTGAGAAGGCATTAAAGACTGCAGCAGCAGCTGCTGAGCATTATGATGCAGAACACCGGATCATGGACGAGGATCCTTTTCATAGGAAATCTGAGCAAAATGAGAGGACACCCACATGCGCTGCATACTAACTCATTAGAAAACAGCATCAGTGAAGACCCAGGACCTAGTTCACAAGCCACCCACTCATATCATGTTGATGGATACATCAAGAAAAAAATAACCCTTTTAAAATTTAAGAGAAATGTTAACTGCTGTATTAGAACCCTCTATGTACTATCCATTGTCTTTAAAAGAAAGGAGATTAGTACAACGAGCTTGTTCAGCTCTTTAAATTTGCAGTTCATTATGTATTAATGACATTTTAGGGCATTAACATAACCACAAAAACAAACCTATTTTAATGACTTACATTAATGCAGAAAGGAATTCCTTAGGGAAGTCAACATTAGCACAGTAAATTGAAACAGACCATCATACATCATATTGAGATGTCTGATAATTAGTTATTTTAGAAATTATTTCACAGAAGAGTTGGCTTCCTATGATTTAGAATAGATTGATATGATTTATTGGCTTAAATTAAGGTTTGCAATGTTCACGTTTCTTTAAAAGGATTCAGCAGTGTAACTATTTTTTTGTCAATGGGATCATTGTGGTGCTAAAGGTTGTTTGTCATAAATTTTACAGCAGTCCAATAAAACATTATAACATCCATTAGTCTATTCAAACTTCAATCATTTTCCAGTACTGCCTTTGAGAATGTTACCTGGCTGAGATACAGTATAATACAAATGAAATGGAAAGAGTTACTTGAAAGTAAACATTATTAGAGCAATGGGAGGTGTTCAAAGAGTGCGTTGTAAGAGACTAGGGGATTGCCAAATCTAAGCAACCACACCTTAAGTCCATCTTCTTTGTGTCCATCCACCAAAATCACGGATTCTTCCACTTGCAGGCTAAAAAATATTGATTGACATTGTAAATGTTAGCAGGGTCAGTAGTCAGGAAATGTCCCAAGGATAGAATTTGCACCCCATCTCGGCACTGCATGTTGATGAACATATAGGGCATGGTAAGACAAAAAACGGAAATGTTATATCAACTATCAGGAGTTCAGCACTGCCAAAAAAAATTTAGAGGAGCATTGAAGGCACCAAGTCAAAATTAAAAAAAGGAAATTAAGCAGCAAAGAACACAAGGAAAATGCTGCCAGGTAACATCAAAGTATTTTGTCAATACCTAAAAGACACAAGAATAATTAAGAAAAAGGCAGGGCTAATTAGCGATCAAAATTGTAACTTGTCTGTTGTGGTTAAAACTTGGGTGTGGTTGTAAATGAATACTTTCCATCTGCTTTCACAAAGAGGACATAACAGATATTGTTAAGGATGAAGACTGTGTAATTCTGTGTTCTATGTTCCATATTGGATGTAATAAAAATAAAGGAAAGAAGAAATATTGATATGAGGAACATCTTTAAAAGGAGATAAATCACACACCTAGAAAAAATGTTTCCCAGGCTGTGAAAAAGCAGCAAGAGAACAAACTGCAGGGTCTCTGACTATTATTTCCCAGTCCCCTCTGACTGGGCATGGCTGTTAACATGCTATTCTTGCTTAAGCAAAAAGAAAGGGATAGACTGTATAATTACAACTCATTCAGCCTGACAGAATCAGAATCAGGTTTTGTGGTGAACTACATATACCTGTCTGGACTGCTCCTGTGGCTCCTCCCACAGACCCTGGTATAAAGGCGATTGAGGTCTGAGCCCGACCTCTCTGTCTCCAGAATGTATATGGTGGTCAACTACTGCTTGTTCCTTCTTCCAGTCAATAAAAGCCGATACCTCGTCTTCACGTCTCAGAGTGAGTTATTGATGGTACATCAGGTTTATTATCACCGGCATGTGACGTGAAATTTGTTAACTTAGCAGCAGTAGTTCAATGCAATACATAATATAGAAGAGAGAGAAAAAAAATAATAAATAAACAAGTAAATCAATTACAGTTTAAGTATACTGAATAGATAAAAACATGCAAAAAACAGAAATACTGTATATTAAAAAAACATGAGGTAGTGTTCAAGGATTCAATGTCCATTTAGGAATCGGATGGCAGAGGGGAAGAAGCTGTTCCTGAATCACTGAATGTGTGCCTTCAGGTTTCTGTACCTCCTACCTGATGGTAACAGTGAGAAAAGGGCATGCCCTGGGTGCTGGAGGTCCTTAATAAGGGACGCTGCCTTTCTGAGACACTGCTCCTTGATGATGTCCTGAATACTTTGTAGGCTAGTGCCCAAGATGGAGCTGACTAGGTTTACAACCTTCTGCAGCTTCTTTCAGTCCTGAGCAGTAGCCCCTCCATACCAGACAGTGATGCAGCCTGTCAGAATGCTCTCCACAGTACAACTATAGAAGTTTTTGAGTGTATTTGTTGACATGCCAAATCTCCTCAAACTCCTAATGTAGTCGCTATCTTGCCTTCTTTATGACTACATCAATACGTTGGGACCAGGTTAGATCCTCAGAGATCTTGACACCCAGGAACTTGAAACTGCTCACTCTCTCCACTTCTGATCCCTCTATGAGGATTAGTATGTGTTACTTCGTCGTCCATAAAACCATAAGACCATAAGACAAAGGAGCAGAAGTCAGCCATTCAGCCCATCGAGTCTGCTCCGCCATTTCATCATGAGTTGATCCAATCTCCCCTTTAGTCCCATTCCCCTGCCTGCTCACCATAACCTTTGATGCCCTGACTATTCAGATACTTATCAATCTCTGCTTTAAAAACACCCAATGACTTGGCCTCCACTGCCGCCCGTGGCAACAAATTCCATAGATTCACCACCCTCTGGCTAAAAAAATTTTTTTGCATCTCTGTTCTGAATGGGTGCCCTGCAATCAAGTCATGCCCTCTTGTACTAGACCCCCCCACCATGGGAAACAACTTTGCCACATCCACTCTGTCCATGCCTTTCAACATTTGAAATGTTTCTATGAGGTCCCCCCTCATTCTTCTAAACTCCAAGGAGTACAGTCCAAGAGCAGTCAAACGTTCCTCACATGTTAACCCTCTCATTCCCGGAATCATTCTAGTGAATCTTCTCTGAACCCTCTCCAATGTCAGCACATCCTTTCTTAAATAAGGAGCCCAAAACTGCACACAGTATTCCAAGTGAGGTCTTACCAATGCCTTATAGAGCCTCAACATCACATCCCTGCTCCTATACTCTATTCCTCTAGAAATGAATGCCAACATTGCATTCACCTTCTTCACCAGCGACTCAACCTGGAGGTTAATCGCCTTCTTCACCAGCGACTCAACCTGGAGGTTAAGTCCATCCAGCACTCTCCGTCTTGGGCAGTACATCCAGATAGAGGCTATTCCACTCCAGATCTGTGGGTACTGGTGTGGTTGATGATACCAAGCTGGAAACCACAGACTCTTGCCCAAATGGGGCAAGAGGTATCTGATCAGTGGGTAACTGCTCTTCTTCCACCAGTTAGACCAGCCTTCAGTGTGTTCCAGATTCAATTGCTCCTTCTCCCACCTGAGTGATCTTAGGCAAGGGATCCCCAGGAGTTCCTGAGGAAGTTAGGTTTTGGGACCATTCTTGGATTTTTTTCCTTATCTGATGGGTAATCTCTACTCACAGCAGAATCACAGAATCAGACTCATGCAGCATGAAAACAGGCCCCTCCCTTGCTATATCTATGTTGACTATCAAGCATCCATCTACAGTAGTCCTACACCAATCCCATTATCCTCCTTATCAAAGCATCCCTATCAAACACCTTCAACCCTGCTTATTCTCCTTACACCCACCTACAGTGCCTAGAAAAAGCATTTACACTGCTTGGAATTTTTCATATTTTATTGTTTTACAACATTAAACCACAGTGGATTAACTTGGATTTTTTGACACTGATCAACAGAAAAAGACTCGTTTGTGTCAAAGTGAAAACAGATCAACTGAGTTCCCCAGGAGCTTGTTTTTTTGGCTCCAGGTTCTAGCATCTGTAGTCTCTTTTGTCTCCAATTTCTCTGTCAGGCATTGTCGGCATATTGTAATTTTCAAAGCAAACTCCTTTCATTGTTCTAAACTCCAGAGACAAAGGCCTAGTGTATTCCTTCTTTCCTCATACCACATAACTACTATCCCTGAAACCAGTGCATACAGTATAATCTCCATTGAATCTCTTCATGTTTTGTACACTATTTCTTAGTTAAGTAGACCAAAGCTGGGCATTCTATTCCAGGTGTAATCTCACCAAGATCCTTTTCAATTGTGAGACACCCTTACTTCTTTTATATTTCAAGATGATTTTTGTGTCCTCTTCACTGACGAAAGACACAAAGTAGATATTTAATTCCTCTGCCAATTCCTCATTCCCCATCACAAATCCTCCTCTCTCTGTCTACAAAGGTCCCATATTTGCTCTCACTAGTCCTTTCCCTTTTACATACTAGCAGAAGCTCTGACAATTTTTATGTTTTTCACCAATATAGTCCAATATTCTATCTTTCCATTTTTAAACAACTAAAAAACACTCCTTTGCTGAGGTCTAAAATGCTCCAATCCTCAGGCTTAGTACTATTTCTGGCAAATTTATAAGCCTCTCCCTTTGATTTATTGTTCTCTTTAATTTCTCTTGTCAGCCACAGATGAATCACTTTTCTTTCAGCATTTTGTGCTGCAAAGGATTTTATTTTACAATTAATGTGATATATCTTTAATTACTATCCATTGCCAATCCAGCATCAGAACTTTCAATGAATTTTCCCAACCATCTGAGGCCAATTGTTCCCTCATATATTCATAATTTCCTTTGCTGAAATTTAAACCTTAATTTCCAATTTAAATACATCCATTTCAAACTCAGTGCAAGTTTCTATCAAGTTATTTTCACTCTTCCTGATTTTTTTTTTGTAACAAACTTATCAAATAACTCTATCTCATTGCTCAGAACAAGGTCTAAAGTAATCCTTTCCTTGGTCCCTCAACGTGTTGATCTAGAAAAAAACCTCCACGCAATCCATGAATTCATCCTTTTCCTTATTACTGTTAATTTGATTTGTCCTGTCTATATGTAGATTAAAATTCTCCATGATTACTGCATTGTCCCTGAATTATGCAGTGCCTTATAATTGCATTCACTGTAGAGAGTTTGACATAACTCTCACTAATGTTTTTTCATTTTCATAGGTTAACCTAAATTTATCCTGAGGCACCACTCAATCAAGGAAAGTCAACAGGAATCTGTTAAGGGCAAGGCACATCTGAATAACACAAATGAAAACATTGAGGAGGTAACAAGGAGAGGCAATGAAGATGTTGCATTTCATAGACTTCAACTAGGTCTTTGTTGAAGCTCCACAGAGTAGACTAATTGGAAAAGGAAAGGACCATGGAGCAAAGTGGAAGAGGCAAATTGGATCCAAAACGTGCTCATTGAAAGAGAGTAAAGGATGGTGATTGACAGGCCGTGAGACCTGCAGTTTTGCAGAATTTCATTTTTGTAATATTGATAACCAGACAAAAATTGTCAGATAACAAGAATGGACAAATCAAAAGGGTGGCTATTGAACTTCAATATAGAGAAATGTGCAGTGAGGTCTTCAAAAAGAATAAACTAGGCAGAGGAATGAGCAATAAATGGTAAGATACTGAGAAGTGTACAGGAATGGAGGAATCTTGGAAGTTCACAGATTCCTAAAAGTAATAAGCCCTGCAGGGTTCCTAGACAAGGTGGTAAATAAACTTAATGGAAAAATTGCCTCTATTGGTTAATGCATAGAATATAGGAGGAACCAGATCTTGACAGAAATGTATAAAACATGAGTAAGTCACAGATGTAGCGCTATGTATGGTTTTCATCATCACATTACAGCTTGGATTTTATAGACATGGGGAAGGATGTATAGTAGATTATGGAGATATGGCAAGGGATAGAGAGTTTAGTTATGAGAAAGGATAAAATAGGTTGGGTTGTTTATTTATTCTAAAGGGAGATTTATTCAAGAAACAAAGAATTATGTAAGGCCTAGAAAAGGTGAATAGGATGAGCCTATTTCTCTCAACAGAGAGGCAGCTTTGAGAGGGTATTGATTTAAGGTAATAGGATTAGAGGCGAGTTGAGAAAAGAATTTTCCACCCAAAGGATGCTTCAAATTTGCAACTCACTGCCTTAAAGGAAGTAGAATGGAAGGTGCAACAAACCTCCTCACACACCGTAAAAGGTACCTGAATGGGCACTTCATAGACTGTGGCTACAGGCTGAGCCTGAATAGCTTTGGAGACGAATGGCCAAATGTTCTTCCCAAAATTCTTAAGTCTTGCTAAAGTAAAGTTGCAACTTTTGTTCTTTGACCCATGGATGTTTCCACTCCTCAAAGCTGCTTCTTGCTACGCTAACTCCATTACCTTACCAAATCCCCCAAATACCTTCAAACTGAGCTTTGATAGGCCACTGAAGTGCATACCACAGTCAAGCACAGGGACACACATGCTTTTCAGTAAGGTAACTGGACTGGAGTCAAAAATAGAAAGTGTATCTGACATGTACCTAGATACTGAGGCCAAAACGAACTGTCTTGGCTACAACACGGTTGAAGCATCTAAGCTGAAGGTTTCCTAACTATCAATGATGTTCCAGAAGAAGTATGTGTACCAACAGAATCCTTACGGGCTGCTCCCTATTGCCCTATTTGGAAACCAAAACCTATTGTGTCTACATTGTATTTGATTTCATTTCTACCTGTTTGGAAAACTTGGACATTCATATTAATTGAGTAGGTTGGCCTTCTGGTTTCAACCTGAAATGGATTCAATACAGCAGGTAACAGCAACAACTTGTATTTATACAGTTCTTTTAGCATTATAAAACATTCCGGCATGTCTTGTAGGAACACTTCGTCATATTTTCCAGGAAATAAATGAAATATATCATACTGGTTGAAAATGCCGAGTACGTTTAAACCTAAGAAACGAACACAGCTTAAAAACCTATCTCACTTGGACATTTCTACCTTGATGATGTTAATAAAAATAGATGAATATCCTTGAGGATGAACAGAGAGAGCATGAAGATAGATCTGGAGTTACTAAGGTATATGTACCTCAGTCTTTTCAAAATATATTCATTACTAGCAATAATCTCTGCAATTCCTTGGTTATCATTCCTTCCTTCAAAGACAAATTATATTTTATAATTTTATAACCTCCTGGTGCGATAATGGAGCTCTCCAAGTAGCATTTTCTGTTTACTGGAGGATAAAACTTGATTCCAGGGTGAGATTTATTTTAAAATGATACCTGGGAAAGAAAGGATATTAAAGTGAGTATTGGATCAATTTTTTTTTATTCCAGCTTCACGTACAGCCTTCCTTGCTGGAAAAAGCAACGGACTATGCGTACATAAGACTTCTCCTTTAGGTATCCATTACTCATACACATTAGTCACCGACTAGGCCAGTTCGCCAATACGGTGGAGAGCCAGTTTCTTCAACCGCTTGGTGATGTGGCTATTCCTATCTCACAGTGTTTCTGTCTGGAAAGTTACAGGATAATACAGTCAGAGGTAGTGCAGAATCAGGGATATATTTCTCAAGAGGATGGTTGGGGGTGGGTGAGTAATGACTGAAGGGAGTAGTGTGGGTGGGGAGTTCTCAGCAGCTTGGTGCCTATTCCTTATGCTTTTGCGTATAGCATGGAAACAGGCCCTTAGGCCCAAATGGTCCATGCCAACCACGATCCCTTGTAAGTGGTAGAAGTTGCAGTTTTTGAAGGTCCTGTCTAAGAAACCTTGGAAAGTGCATTTTGTAGGTGGTTCAGAGTCTAACTGCATGAGCAGGGATTGATGGTAGGAATCAGTGGCCTGCTTCATCTCAGATCACGTTCAGCTCCTTCACCTTCACACGCTGCCTCTGTGATCCCGTTTTTGATCCCATGCACAACCACAGATATGCAAAAATAAATAAATAAATAAACAGATAAATTAACAAATAAATAGATAAACAGACAAATAAATAAATAAATAAATGGGCTGAAAGTTATTTGTCAAGTTTCACATATAAATTCTGTGGGAGTGCAGCTGATTACTGAAGGCACAGTTAATGGAACTGGCCCAGATAAATCATTTGTGAGTACATCAGAACTGAAAATACATTTGAACTTTGCAGGAACAATACTGAAAAGTGATTCCTTTTAGATCCTATCAATATTGAAGACTAAACTGCTATTACTCCAACTCTCACACTACAAAGCATGAAGTGGATCAGAGAACATAGAACAGGCTCTTCGGCCCTTGATGCTGAGCCAGGTTATTTAACCTACTAATTAAATCCCTAACTAAACTAATCCCTTGGACCTACTCAATGTCCATATTTCTCCATTCTCTGCACGAGTCTATTAAGAGCCTCTAAGATGCTTCCATAACTATCCCTAGCAGTGCATTCCACCACACTCCGTGTAAAATATTTACTCACCTCTCACCTTAAATGCATATTAGACATTTTGACCCTGTGAAAAAGATACTGTCTTTTCAATATGTACCTCTAATAATCTTACAAACTTCTATCAGCCACTTTTCCAGAGAAAGCAATTCAAGCTGACCAACCTCTCCGCATGGCACCTGCCTTCTAATCCAGGCAGTATCCTTGTAAATCGCTTCTGTACCTTCTCCAAAGGCTCCACATTCTTTCTATAACAGGACAACCAAAATAAATGCTGAACGCTAGATGTAGCCTCACCAGAATTTTGTAAAGCTGCAACATAACTTTCTAACTCTTGAACTCAGAGCCTCAAAAATAAAGGCAAGCACACCATATGCCTTCTTTACCATCCAACCAAGTTGTCTAGCCACTTTCAGGGAGATATGGACTTGAACCCCAAGATCCCTCTGCACATCAACAAAGATTGATTCAGTACTTGCCTTATCAACATTTCTCTGTATTGCATATCAGCCACAAATTCATCAGGGGCACTTGTGAATTAACTAACTTCACAAAGTATAATGTTGCTATAGTCCCTATCTCCACAACTTCTGATTGTCACAAAATATGTACCTAACAGTAGCAATAACACAAATATTCGCAGAATGAAACCATCAACTTGTGTCCACAGAGATTACACAATAGGAAAAAAAGATACATAACGGGAAGATATTACTGTAGGAGGAGACTGGTTTTAAAATGGAAAATCCCATCTGATAGACCTCCTTGCAAAGTGAGTTATTGAAAGAACTTTCCTAGAAGAAATCAGATCATATTTTCATGCTCTACCGGCTTCCACCTTGCAGTGACTTGGGGTCACTCGAAGCTAAAGGCTTAATCTCAGCAGGCCACCACATGGAGTGCCAGACACAAAGAATAGATTGCGATATCTGTCTCCCAATTGCTTCCCTCACCTCCTTGGCAGCCTTTTCTGCAGCTGTTTTGTGGCTACCATGGAGAAAGCACTTACTCTGACTCACTTCCCAGTGATCACCGTGGCAATGATGCAGTGCTTGCAAATTCTTCATACAGTCTTGGCAGGAAGCCCTGTTTTACCATATGATTTTGTATGAAAAATGTTCACTTATTTTTGCCCAGTTCCATAAATTCTTGTAAGGAATCCAAGCATTACTTCCTTACTTCTCCAAAAGAGAGTGAAATCCAATTTCTAGTCTGGATTATTTTAGAGAAGGATTACCCTTAAAGTCAAGAAAGTAGCTTATATTGAACTATGCCCTAACGCAATAGTTCAGGTTAGTATATACCTTGAGATGAATTCCCAGGTGCCAACAAAAACTAATAAGTGTCATCAGAATATTGAAGCACTCCTCCACCACCATCTCAGCAAGTCCCAATCCTCCCATGGCCTCTGATACTCATACTACTCCTTATCCCCGATCCTCTGATCCCCTATCTGTGGTGGTTCAGTCCGAAGTCCGTGGTCCGGTCCACGGACTCCGGACTCCGGGTTTTCCGGCAGTCCCTTGCTGCGGTTGGACTTAACTAGAAACACCTGAGGCTCATATTGGAACTGGGAATATAAGTGGCCCTGGTATGGAGTGTGGTTGGGGGTTGTCTTGTCAAGATACTTATGGCTTAGATAGTTGGTGGAAGGCTAGAATAGACTCTTGCCACTCTTGAGGCTGTGTTGGAGAACCATGGCTTCTGGGAGCCTTGCTGGTAGTAGTTGGAGTGGTCATTGTGATACGGATTCAGCTGTTTCCTGGGCCAGCTGGGTGGCTGTCAGCCACTCTGAGCTAGGTAGGGATCTGATTGCTTCTGTAGTCAGCCAAGGCTGCTGGCTGTAATGGCTACTTGGAGCTACCCCAATGCAGAGGTGGAACTGTCTGTTGTTCCCTGGTGTTTGTCTCTTCCTGTCCTTGCCCCCATGGGTAAGTCTGGCTGTTCTGCTGTTGCCCTGCAGGGGGATCTGTCTTGCCTTGTTCTCACCTCCATGGGGTAAGTCAGGCTGTTCTGCTGTTGCCCTGTGGGGGGAATCTGTCTTGCCTTGTCCTTGGCTCTGTGGGGTAAGTCAGGCTGTTCTGCTGTTACCTGATGGATGGTCCTGCCCCACCTTGGTGTGGAGTTATAGATGAGTCCTGGCTTGTTGGTGGATAAGCCCTGGCTCTGTTTGTGTACTGTCCTGTCTCATGTCAGTGTCCTGTTAAAGATGAGTCCTGGCTTGTTAGTGGATAAGTCCCGGCTCCATGTTGATGTACAGTTCCTAGTCTGCCCCTAGCTCTAGCCTCTGAGTTCCCCAAGCTCCAAGGCTGTAGCCCCCAGCCTCAAGCCTCCAGACCCCAAGTCCCTAGCCAAGCCTTGTCACATCTTAGCCCAGGTTCTGGGTCCTTGTCCAGTCTCAGGCTCGGAGTCCACCCCAGGCTCCTTGTTCCCAGTCCCTCGTCCCAGTCCTGCTTCCCCTGCCTAGACTGCATCCCGTCCCATCCTTGGGTTCTGTCTTGTCCTGTTTCCTGGACTCCAGTGTCTGTGTCCTGCAGTTGGGTCCTGATTCAACAACTAACTTATGACATCTCTACAGCTCCTGATCCCTTAGTGACCAAAGTAACTCCCCTATCTCCCATCCAACCTCCAATTAGGTGTCTGATCTTCAGCCCTCTCTCTCCAAAATATTGAGCCTTTAGAGTCACTAAAGGTTGATGCACCAAGCCCCTAGCCAAATGACACTCACCCATATTGTGTATTGTGTGTTTTAATTACACACTACAATTTCTAAGTCCACAGTTTTAGGCATTTGCTAATACAGTGGGACTTGTATGGGGAGAAAGTTGTAGCATGTAGCATATAGAACATAAAACATAGAAATTTACAGCACATTACAGACCCTTTGGCCCACAATGTTATGCTGACCATGTGAGCTACTCTAGAAACTGCCTAGAATTTTCCTAGGGCATAGCTCTCTATTTTCCTAAGCTCCATGTGCCCATGTAAGAGGCTCTTAAAAGACCCTATTGTATCCACTTCCACCACCGTCATCAGCAGTGCATTTCACACATCCACCACTCTGTGGGGAAAAACTTACCCCTGACATCCCCTCGGTACCCATTTCCAAACACCTTAAAACTATGCCCCATCGTGCTAGCCATTTCAGCCCTGGGAAAAAGCCTCTGACTATCCACATGATCAATGCCTCTCATCATCTTGTACACCTCTATCAGGTTACCTGTCATCCTCTGTCGCTCCAAGGAAAAAAGGCTGAGTTCACTCAACCTATTCTCATAAGGCATGCTCCCCAATCCAGGCAATGTCCTTGTAAATCTCCTCTGCACCCTTTCTATGGTTTCCACGTCCTTCCTGTAGTGAGACGACCAGAACTGAGTACAGAATTCCAAGTGGGGTCTGACCAGGTTCCTATATAGCTGCAACATTACCTCTCGGCTCCTAAACTCAATCCCACGATTGATGAAGGCCAAAGCACTGTATGCTTTCTTAACCACGGAGTCAACCTGCGCAGCTGATTTGAGTGTCCCATTGACTCAGACCCCAAGATCCCTCTGATCTTCCACACTGCCAAGAGCCTTGCCATTAATACTATATTCTGCCATCATATTTGACCTACCAATATGAACCACCTCACACTTATCTGGGTTGAACTCCATCTGCCACTTCTCAGCCCATTTTTGCATCCTATCTATGTTTCGCTGTAACCTCTGAGAGCCCTCCACACTACCCACAACACCTCCAACCTTTGTGTCATCAGCAAACTTACTAACCCACCCTTCTACTTCTTCATCCAGGTCATTTATAAAAAATCAATAAGAGTAGGGGTCCCAGTACAGATACCTGCGGAACACCACTGGTCACCATCCTCCATGCAGAATATGAACCATCTACAAACACCTTTTTCCTTCTGTGGGTAAGCTAATTCTGGATCCACAAAGCAAGGTCTCCTTGGATCCCATGCCTCATTACTTTCTCAATAAGCCTTGCATGAGAAACCTTATCAAATGCCTTACTGAAATCCATGCACACTACATTCACTGCTCTATCTTCATCAATCTGTTTTGTTACTTCCTCAAAGAATTCAAGAATAATAATAATTCAATAATAATAAGGCTCATAAGGCATGACCTGCCCTTGACAAATCCATGCTGACTATCCCTAATCAGATTACGCCTCTCCAAATGTTCATAAATCCTGCCTCTCAGGATCTCCTCCAACAACTTACCAACCACTGAAGTCAGACTCACTGGTCTATAATTTCCTGAATTATCTCTACTCCCTTTCTTGAACAAGGGAACAGCATTTGCAACCCTCCAATCCTCCTGAACCTCTCCCGTCTCCATTGATGATGCAAAGATCATTGCCAGAGGCTCAGCAATCTCCTCCCTCGCCTCCCACAGTAGCCTGGGGTACATCTCATCCCGTCCTGGTGACTTATCCATCTTGATGCTTTCCAAAAGCTCCAGCACATCCTCTTTCTTAATATCTACATGCTCAAGCTTTTCAGTCTGCTGTAAGTCATCCCCACAATTGCCAAGGTCTTTTTCCCTGGTGAATACTGAAGCAAAGTATTCATTAAGTATCTCCACTACCTCCTCCGACTCAATGGACACATTTTCACTATCGCACCTGATTAGTCCTATTCTCACATGTCTTATCCTCTTACTCTTCACACATTTGTAGAATGCCTTGGGGCCTCTTTAATCCTGCTCACCAAGGCCTTCTCATGGCCCATTCTGGCTCTCCTAATTCTATTCTTAAACTCCTTCCTAGCAACCTTGTAATTTTCTAAAGCTCCAACAGTACCTAGAGTCTTTCGTAAGCTTTTATTTTCTTCTTAACCAGATTTTCGACATACTTTGTACACCATAGTGTACACCATAGAACATACCTATGCATAACTCCATGCAAATGTTCCCTGAATATTTGCCACGTTTCTGCCGTGCATTTCCCTGAGAACATCTGCTCCCAGGTTCCTGCCTAATAGCATCATATTTCCCCCTACCCCAATTAAATGTTTTCCCAAATTGTCCGCTCCTATCCCTCTCCAGTGCTATGGTGTAGTTGTGGTCACTATCTTCAAAATGCTCTCCTGCTGAGAGATCTGACACCTGACCAGGTTCATTTCCCAATACCAGATCAAGTACAGCCTCCCCTCTACTTGGCTTATCTACATATTGTGTTAGGAAACCTTCCTGAACACACCTAACAAACTCCACCCCATCTAAACTCCTTGTGCTAAGGAGATGCCAATCAATATTAGGAAGTTAAAATCTCCCATCACAACAACCCTATTATTATTGCACCATTCCAGAATCAGCCTCCCTATCTGCTCCTCATTGTCAGTTTCTATTGGGGGGTCTATAAAAACACCCAGTAGAGTTATTGCCCCTTTCCTGTTTCTGACTTCCACCCACCCTGACTCAGTAGACCATCCTTCCATGGCTTCCTCCTTTTCTGCAGCCGTGACGCTATCCCTGGACAGCAATGCCACGCCCCCACCTCTTTTGCCTCCCTCTCTGTTCTTTTTGAAACATCTAAAGCCTGGCACACTCAGCAGCCATTCCTGCTCCTGAGACATCCAAGTCTCTGCAATGGCCACAACGTCACAGTTCCACATATTGATCCACGCTCTAAGTTTATCTGCCTTGTTTATGATACTCCTTACATTAAAATGGGTACATCTCAAACCATCAGGCTGAGTGCAACTTTGCTCTAACATCTGCCTATCCTTCCTCACAAAGTCCCTACCAGCCATCTCTACTTGTGCTCCAGCTTCCCCATCCTCTGCCTCTTCACTTCGGTCCCCACCCTCTACAAATCTCGTTTAAATCCTCCCCAATAGCCTTAGCAAACCTCCCCGCCAGGATTTTGGTCTCCCTCGGATTCAAGTGCAGCCCATCCTTTTTGTACAGGTCACATCTGCCCCAGAAGAGGTCCCAATGATCTAAAAATCTGAATCCCCGCCCCCTGCTCCAATCCTTCAGCCACGTATTTATCCTCCACCTCATTCTATTCCTATACTCACTGTTGTGTGGCACAGGCAGTAATCCTAAGATTACTACCTTTGAGGTCCTGCTTCTCAGCTTCCTTCCTAACTCCCTGTATTCTCCTTTCAGGACCTCTTCCCTTTTCCCACCTATGTCATTGGTACCTATATGTACCACAACCTCTGGCTGCTCACGTTCCCATTTCAGGATACTGTGGACGTGTTCAGAAGCATCCCAAACCCTGGCACCTGGGAGGCAAACTACCATCCTTGTTTCTTTTTCACGTCCACAGAATCGCCTATCTGTCCCCCTGACTATAGAGTCCCCTGTTACTGCTGCCCTCCTCTTCCATTCCCTACCCTTCTGAGCCACAGGGCCAGACTCTGTGCCACTGTTGTTTCCCCCAGGTAGGTCGTCCCCCCACAACAGCACTCAAAATGGAGTACTTATTGTTAAGGTGGACAGCCACAGGGGTGCTCTCCACTACCTGATGCCCTCCCTTCCCTCCCCTGATGGTCCCCCACTTATCTGTCTCCTGAGGCCCTGGGATGACTACCTGCCTGTGGCTCCTGTCTATCACCTCCTCACTCTCTCTAACAAGCCGAAGGTCATCGAGCTGCAGCCCCAGTTCCCTAACTCGGTCTCTAAGGAGCTGCAGCTCGATGAACCTGGTGCAGATGTGGCCATTGGGGAGGCTGGAAGTCTCCTGGACATCCCACATCTGACACCCAGAACAGCTGATGCGAAAGCCTCCAAATGTTAGTTCTGAAACGTGGAGAAATAGATGTCTTTACATTCTCCTACTTTTTCTTCAACCTGTTTTTAAGGAATTCCACAATGAAACGATCTGCTATTTTTCTATATGCATATTATCCAATCACTTCACAGGAGCAGCTCCCAAAATGAATCATTGCTCATGGTGCTTGTCCTACGGATTTGTCACTTTGATTTGGTGCAGTAATTGGTCATCACAATAATGATAGTTTACGATGAATTGAGAAGGACTCGCAAACGAAAAAGATAATATAGTATTCAACAATTCAAACTTGTCTCTGAAATACGTTTCACATGAAAACAACAAACCTCTTTCACTGAAACTACAAAGATAAACTGACAGGTGAAGTTTAGTCAATCAGTATGATAGTTGATTTATTAAATTTTCATCAAGATCCAAACAATTGCTTCCTGCCACAGCCAAAATCCATTACATTCATTTGGCTAATATTGAAGCTACTTTTGGCTGTAGAGTTTAAGTATCTAGTGCTAATGCCAATTATTTTGTTAGGGTATTATCATAGCTGCTATACAGCAGTTGTATCTGAATCTTAAGCAATGGATTTGAAATTCCTCAGACCTCTAGGGCTGTAACTTCCACAGCATATTGGGTACTATAGATTCCAAATTACTTCTATTAAGACAACCTACAGTATATGTGTGTTCACATTTGTGAGATAAATCCGTATCAGCTGCTGTGGTTAAATCATCAGGGACTGTAGAATTAAGAGGATGTGGGAAGTGGGAAGGATTATTTGTGAGTGCACTGTCGTCTATTGTCCAGGTTCCTCACAAGCCACAGGCTAGGAAATGACTTGCTCTAACGTTGACGGACACTTTCTCCCTCAGAAAGAGGAAGTGCGAGGCCCATGAAACAATACAGCCATGCCAATGTCCCACTGGCCTGAGAATGAGTTCTCCTCTATTCGTGCAAGTGATGGGATATACTACCTCAGTGAGTGTCAGGGATGATGCTCCTATGGTTTGATGCATATACAAGAAGTGAGATAATGGTTTGAGTCTTGCAATAATTCTGATGAAGCATCAGCTCTGTTTCGCTGACCACAGATACAGCCCTGACTTGCTGAGTTTTACCAGATTTTACTTTTTCTTATTTCTCCAACTTTCAAGCCACCTGGGGCATAGATAGATTGAATGCACAGTCTTTTCCCCAGGGTTAGGGCATCAAGAACTAGAGGGAATAGATTTAAGGTGAGAGGAAGGAGATTTAGTAGAAACCTGAGGGGCAACTTTTTCACCCAAAGGGTGGTCTGGATATGGAATGAGCTGCCAGAAGAGGTGGTTGAGGAAGTGACTTTAATAACGTTTAAAAGACACTTGAGCAAGTATATGGATAGGGAATGTTTAGAGTTACAGTACATGGACTAATCATAGGCAAACAAAACTAGCTTGGATGGGTGTCTTGGTCAGCATAGGCCAGTTCAGCTGAAGGGCCTGTTTCCATGCTGTGACTCTATGACTTTACCCCTCCTATGTGCCACTGTATCGTATTCCTACTGCATTACATAAAGCTTTGACAAGTTATGACACCCTTCTCAATGACTTCCATGACCTAATGCAGTTAAAATGTACCTCCTGTCTAAGACGAGCAGGTAACTTTAAGCAACATCTTAATAAGACAAGTTCTTAGTACAGTACTAGCAGTGTGCTGAAGTCATTATAATGAGAAGGTATCATGGATTTGCTACATTGCAATGGGCAGATTAATTGTTCAGCCCAATTACACAGACCATTTATGTGCATCAACCAAGTTGGTCCAGAGTCTGACCGAAGATCCCTTCATATTGAGATATCAGTACAGTGTTTGTATGCCATGATGAAATATCTGCTGCAGTGCTACAGTATAATTAAATGAGATAAATTTCAAGCTATTTTGCAATATTGTTTTCAGCTTAATTTACAATTGCATGGTGCAAAGTTAAATATGGGCACCGTGTCAGGTCTGTCTGTTGAAATATGAAAGAAGGCAGCTGTGAGTAAATATGGTCAAAGAAAGAACATTTGTGCTGGCCAACAGATTTAACAGAGATATGTGTCAGTGGTAAGTGTTTACTGTGCAGAAGCCTACACCGAGCTCTGATCATTCTTGTTGGACTAGGTCATAAGGAGGCATGCAGCCAGTACAGACCAATTATGATTTGATTGAGCAGCGAGATAGGGTGAGAGGCTAAATGACCTCCCCCTTCCTGTGTTCAATGATTGCATTCATAGAGTTAATATAAGTAACAAATGTGTGGGAGTTTAATTTCTGCCCATTAAAGGAAATTATTCATGATCTTTCTTAGTCTGAATGAAAAAACTTCTGACCTGCTCTTACATTATTTTGTATTTTGGTATTTGGAATGCTCTGCTTATGTTTCTAAAATAATTGAAAAGTTAAGAGTCAAGAACGTGAAGGTTATTCAAAGACTGTTGAGATGACAATGGATACCTGCTTGCTTTATTTATAGCATCCAGCTGTGCTCGTGTTTAAATTAAATAGCCTATATGGACTATGCTAACGTCAGATCACATGAGACCTTAAAGGACAACTTAAAACTTTTATGAGATTTGAGTTAAAGAGTTCTCCAACCACTTGGCAAGGTTCCAAGCACTGTCTGTAAATATTCAGCTTAAATGACACCATGAATACTTTATGGACCTCACAAATATACATATCAACTGCTTGCAGTTCATTTGCCTGGCATTTATAATACCTTAATCCTCATTATTAAGGCCAGGATTCTCAAAGTGGGAAGCAACACAACTTTCAGTTCAATATTGATTGCTTTCAATCCTAGCAACCTCAGTACAAGAGAGACTATTGCCTCTCCTATTGGTTGATGAGCAGCTTCCTTAAACAGATGGGTTTGTCCTTTGTGGAAGAGTTCCTCCAAGTAAACACCCTTGACCACAAGTCCATTGGGCAATAGCCAGTGCAGACTGCACTACAGACACTGCAGGGCATGGACAGTATGGATTCTGTGGGCTTGTTTCTGGATCAAGCAGCCCAATCTATCTGGCAGAAAGCCCTATCACCAGATCTGACCAGAAAACACCAAGACCTCACTTTTCTGGCAGTGAGAGGTGCCCTTCCAGTTATCCTCCACAGGCGATCTATCGCCTGCAATGTTTTTGGCCTTCAGGAGAACTGTGGTAAGGAAGAAATGGTCACCCACCTCTTTGCAGACTCCAGAATTGCTAAGAGGGTGTGGAAATGGATGTAAGGGTTTTTAACCTAGTTCATCTTCAGCAGCTGTGTATCTATGGGCTGTTCCCAGCGACACACGCTGAGAGACATCAAGTACTGCTGGAAGGTTATCAACTCAGCGAAGGATATCCTTTGGTCTGCTTGAAACTTTTTGGTGAGATGTCTATGAGGGAATGCTGCCAACTGGCAGAGTCCAGCCTGCAGGAGTACGTGCTGAGAGATGGACCGAAGGTTGGTGCGTCCAATACTAAGTCGCTGAAGGAAGAACCACAGTCTAGGTTCCTTCCGCTACCACACATGGAAAGGCGAGGTTGTGTGGGGAAGCCATCAAACAATGAAAGGGTATATCACCCCAAAGGGCCACATAAGTGGCAATGGTGCTATGAAGGGTTGAATCCTGAAATGTTGACTGTTTATTCCCCTAACTTGCTGAGTTCTTCCAGCATCTTGTGTGTGTTGCTCAAGATTTCCAGCATCTGCAGAACCTCTTGTATTTACATTGTTTCTGTTTCTTAAAGAACTAAATATAATGACCATGATTTTTGCCCTGTTTATCCCTTTGTATACACTTTATTGTACAAACATTTGTAGATATTGTATTTTTTATTATGAATAAAGTTCAGTATTGAAATATAAAAAGAATGGGATTCTCATCTCCATTATCAGGAGGAGATTCTCGTGTAGTTGGCTCACCAGAAAAGTAATTAAAGTTCAGTTAATGAAGTCATGGGATTCAAACCATTTTCATGGAGGCTCTCCATAATCACCTCAGTAAGTACTGTACTTAGGGGAGTAATAAAATTGTGAATGTCAAATTGATAGCTTTCCTTATTGATTTGGTAAACCCAGCAATGACATTTACATTAGCCAACCCAAATGTATCCTGCTTTACTGAGCTTTTCTAAATATAGAGTAAGCCTCTTAGAATTCTGTCTCATTTGTAAACAATATTCATAGATTTTTCTAGACTAATATTTAGCTGAATTTTGTTGTGCTGTCCAATGATCAGACTTTTGGACTGATTTCCCATGAATCTCCTCTTCCACAACACAACACAAGGGTGGAGGAAGGACAAGAGGTGGGAATGGTCGATATCTGACTACACTCATGTAAGGAGAGTTACCATGCACGTATATTCAGCTTCAAAGCTGTATATTTATGCAAAGATATATTAATTATTAACAAGCTCATATATTTTTCATTGAGTATCCTCTATCATGTGGAGATGGTGTTGGTGAGGAAAGGGAGAGGAAAGAAATATTATGAAATTTCTACTTTCCATTGAAAAGACACCTGGTTCCAATAGATACTTGGCATTTTTGGGCTTAATTTATTATCTGCTTTGGATGCAGGTTTCTCCCTCAAGTAGAAACTAGAGTGATTATTCTCAACCACACCTCATTCTTTAGAATGTGGTTTATGAAAGGCAGTCCAACAGCATACAAACAGGATATTTCATTGAGTCAGTCAGGGCTTTTAATAGTGAGGAAACAAAAGTCAAGGTGAAGAAAATATTCAAGTTCTAGTACTTATATTCTTGTTAAAGTACTTCATAAATTCTTAAATGGTTTTTTAAGGTTCACGTGATCTGACTTTAGGACTAATAAGAGGCCTTGCTTAATTAAATCTAAATGCAGTAATTTTATCTGAAATGTGACTTGTTAACATGGGACTGTCCAGCAAGGAGCTTTTGCCTTTTGGGTGAACTTTGCTGCTGCCACTCTTGTACTATTATGACTCTGAAATATGCAGAGAGACAGAAATAAAAAAAATCACATAGTACAATTATTTCCCATATCTTCCATGGGTTGAGAGGGTGGGGGTGGTAATAGATGGTGGAGCAGACAATATCTTTGCTGTGCCTTTCCACATCTCAGAGATATAGGACAGATCCAATGTCCTGTAAAATCACTAGAGCCATAGAGTCATAGAACACTACAGCACAGAAACAGTCTTCACAACATCCTTGGAAATTTCTTCTGTACTCTTTCAATCTTGTTGCTATCTTTCCTGTAGGTAGGTGACCAGAACTACACACAATACTCCAAACCTGGCCTCACCAATGTTTCATACAACTTCAACGTAACATCTCAACTCCTGTACTCAATACTCTGGTTTATGCTAAAAGCTCTCTTTACGACCCTATCTACCTGTGATGCTATTTTCAAGGAATTATGGATCTCTAGTCCCTGAAGTCCCACTCCAAATCAGTGCTTTGGAAAAGTGGAATCTAAGACATTACAGTTTGTAAATAGACGGTTCTACTATAGCCCAGATATAGTTTTTATTTTTAATTTCCACTGTTCTTACGTGGTTCCCTTGTTCTTATGTGGTTCTCTTTTAAATAACTTGTATTGGTAGACTCAGTTCTCAAATTTCGTTTTTATTCTTGAGGTGTGAATGGGTTAGAATTTATCATTCATCCCAGCTGCTCAAACAAAGCTTAGAAAAGGTGATGAGCTGCCTTTTCTAAGGGATCTCACAATCAATGGATCAAGTTGAAGCTCTGCATTCCTCGCACATCTGGTCACCAATAGCAATGAGCATTTGAACAATGAAGAGCGGTAAAGGCACTCCCATGCTCCTACTGAGGAATTAGTCACACAACATGGAAGCAGAGTCTTTGAGCCATCCCGTCAGCTCTGACTGTCAAGCACTTCAAGCAAGAAGTGCACTAATTCCACTTCTTCCTCTTGCACTCCCATCAAACCCTCTCTTTGGATTCTCCTGCCAATGCACTTGGGGCAGTTCTCATTTGCCAATGAACCTATCAACCAGGATGTGGGGGGGCGGGGGGGGGGGAACCAGAACGGTCACAGGCAGAGTGTACAGACTGCACACGGACACCAGCAGAGGTGAGGATTGAACTTGCATTGCTGGAGCTGTAAGAAGCTGCCTAGCAACAGAGCCACCATGCTGGATTTGCTAGCTCTGGCTCAGTGATGATGAATTTGAAGCAAATAATTCCACGTTTTTATCACTTGTTAAATGAACACAAGGGTACACCATCTGCATATGTTCATGATGATATCGGTAGAAACCCTTGTGGAAACAAAGGAGAATACCCGCTGTTGGACCAGAATTATGCTAAATAGGATAATCTCAGAAATGATGTGGCAGCATGAGGCACTGTGGACAATCAGCATCTACACCACCAGTATGGTCCAGCATATCCCTCACCCCACTCTTATTGTCCAGCCAGGCAATCAACCCTAGTCTCCAGGGATACCTAAACTGACATGGTGGCAGTGAAATGAAGCTGCAATACATGCATGCTAAACAATAAAACATCTGGAAATTGACAACAGGTCAGAACAAACCTCTGCAGTATTGCCAAGCCTAGCCATGAATCATCGACAGTTAGACAGCAAACCAAGGAGAAAGTTATAAGAAAATCCATGCTCAGCCGAAGTGTCAAAGGGTTGATGCAATTCAGCCTCCTCCTGAGATTCATAAGACCATTAGACAGGAGCAAAATTCTTGCCACTGCAGAAGGCGATCTTGAGCCAACTTGATTTACTCCATGTTATCCAGAAACAGCTGAGCATACCAGACAACGTCCCAGCTGAAGTTCTGAAGAGCTACACTCCAAGATGAGCTACATCTGCAGTCAAGTTGTTCTAGTGCACTTGTAATGCTGGCATCGACTGGACTATAGGGAAAACATTTTCTGTTCAGAAGTAGGACAAATCTAACCTAACTACACCCAGTGAATAAATACTTGGTTCTAATAGTTCTTTTGCATTTTTGGAGTCAGTTTATTACTCAGTCTTTAAACTCCCTCAATAGAAAAAGGAGTCATTGAGGCATGGTTGGAAACATCCTATACTCATGTGGTTTCATGAAAGGCAGGCCAATAGTATGGAAGCCAGAAGGGTTGTTTAATTGAATAGATACTAACAAACTAAAATACTAAATTATTGAATGTCTGTATAAAGGAGGACAAAGTAGGCCCCTTGATTGACTCCGCCATTGCTGTAAACATTAATTGCCGTTGCTAACAATTCACTGTGTGCAAAGTGAACAATCCACAAAATGCACTGCAATAACTCACCGGCATCAGTCAAACCCAGAACCTCAATCACCAAGAAGGATGGGGGCATTCAGTACAAGGGAATATTGCCTGCTGGAGGATCCCTTCCAACTTACACAATACCCTAACTTGGAAATACATCACCATTTTTCCATCATTACCACCTCTAAATCCTCAAATGTATACTTAATCTTCTATGCGGTGGTGTGCTGGGGCAATGGCATCAACACGGGTGATGCCAACAGGCTCAATAAACTGATTAGAAAGGCTGGCTCTGTTATAGGAGTCAAACTGGACACACTGGACGCAGTGACAGAACAAAGGACCCTAGGAAAATCCTGGCAATTTTGGACAATGTTTCTCACTCTCTGCATGCCACCTTGGCTGAACAGAGGAACACTTTCAGTCATAGACTAAGACAACTGCGCTGCTTCAAAGAACGCTATATGCGGTCATCCTTACCGTCAACCATGAGGCTCTATAATGAGTCAACCTATAGCCGGGGAAGTGATGACCATCTCCTGTTAGACTGTTTGAAGTAACTTATTTTTTATTCTTTCTTACTTCTCTTTTAATATTTGTGTATCTGTGCACTTGTAATGCTACTGTGACACTGTAATTTCCTCTGGGATCAATAATGTATCTGTCTATCTTATAGCACCATAAAGCGAAGATACTGTAAACATTCAGAAAGCCGGTCAAAATCCAAAAAAATTCAAAGAAAGTGGCTCAGTACCCCTTCTAAAGGGTATTTAGAAATGAACAATCAACATTGGCACTGCCAGCAATTCCTGCATTACAAAAAATGAATAAATGAAAAAGAAATCAGAGATATAGAACTGTTCTGCTTTATTGTAGGTTTGATTTAAAAATTCATTTTAGAACACATGTGGTGACTATGTTGAGAATCGGGCTTTTGAATTAATGAAGCCAATTATGGAAAACTCTAGATCTGAAATTCCTTTGAACCCTGTTGTTATATTAAGGATAAAAATAGTCAGCTGTTGATGCCTGTGCTGGAATGTTGTTCAACAGCTATGGGAAATATTGATGACTTTTCCCAAACAACCTGTTTTCATTCTGGCTAGGAGTATGAGCAATCTGATGAAAGATCGTTGAGCTGAAATGTTAACTCTTTCTCTTCTGATGCTGAGTATTTCAAGACTTACTTTGTTTTAATTTCCACTTTCTGGCAGTCTTTCCTTTTTTCAACTGCTTCTGCATTTTGAGGGTGAATTGGCAGTCTGAAGTCCTATTCTTCAGTCCCTAAGGTGATGAATGTAGAATTAGCATTTTAGGCTCAGTAATAAGTGTGGTGATATCACGTGCATTGATGTGCCAGTACGTGATTGGACAGAGCACTGAGCATGTGCAGGATTGCTAGAATGTTCCAGCACATGGCTGGGTTAAGATGTGTTTGTTTATTACTGTAAATAAAAGTTCTCTAATTCTTCCAGAATATGATTCTTCATTGTTAACCCATGGTACATTTAAACAGGAGCAACATAACATGGTGTCAGAAGTGGTTTTGGAAGAATAATGCAGGAGAATCGAGAATTGAGGATCGAAGATAATCGAAAAAAAAGAAGAAAAAAAGTTCAAACTGTAAACGGTAAAATGGAAGGTTTACAACCTCCATCAAAACTTCAGCTGACTGGCAATGTAGCTGAGAACTGGAGGGTATTCAAGCAACAGTTTGAACTGAACTTATCAGCGATTGATTATGAAGAAAAATCGGGAAAAACCAAAGCTACGCTTCTGCTCTATGTAATCAGGAATGATGCAGTAGAGGTATATAATAATTTTGCCTTTGAAGATGGAGATAATTTCAATTTAAAGTCAATAATGGACAGATTTGAAGTATTTTGTATACCTAAGCGTAATTTAACGTATGAGCGATATAAATTCTTCACATATGCGCAGCGGGCTGCTGAAACAATTGATCAGTATGTTACTGAGTTAAGAAAGTGTAGTAGAACATGAGAGTTTGGATTTCTCACGGACTCTCTCATTAAAGAGAGACTTGTTTGTGGCGTTTGAGATAATGCTCTGAGAGAAAGGCTGTTGAGAGAGCAAGATTTAAATTTTGAAAAAGCTTTGGCACTTTGCAAAGCTTCTGAAACTGTGACATTGCAGGCTGAAGAGCTTTCTGTCGAAAACTGTAAGGTAAACGCTGTAAAAAAGTGTGAATATATAATACATCGACAAAACCAACAGAGAGCAAGACGGCAGTTGAAAGAAAAAAATTCATGTGATGGCTGTGCACGGGAACATCGTCCAAATCAGTGTCCCACATATGGCAAAATTTGCAATGGCTGAGGTAAAATTAATCATTTTTCACGCTGTTGTAATTGTAGAAAGAAGGAAGATAAAATGAAACAAGTAAATGCTGTGCTTGAAGGTGAACATGAGGATTTTTATATCGACGTGCTTTGTGAAAATAAACAAAGTAGGAATGACTGGACTACTCCATTGCAAGTGAATCAAAACAATATTCTGTTTAAACTTGATAATGGAGTGCAAGTAAATGTTCTTGCAGAATCTGAGTTTAATGCTTTAAAGCCAAGACTGAAATTACATCAGACAAATATAAAAGTGACTGGGTATTCAGGTGCAGACATTTCAGTTAAAGGAACATGTGTGACAAAGGTATCACACAAAAATATTGTGCACACGCTTTCATTTGTGGTCGTGCCAAAAAACGTACAGTCAATTCTGGGTTTATCTGCCTGCGAGAGACTTAATTTGGTGAAAGGAGTTTTAGTCTTGGATAGTGACACAGAGCTGAAGCGACAGGATGTTGCATTACAGTCGGTAGAAGGTGATGTAACTCGACTGCAGGTCCAGCTCATGGAGGCTAATGCTGACACAGAGAATATAAAAGCAGTAGCTGCAGTGTCTGAGACGACCAAACAGGAGGCAATTGATGATGTGAAAAAGCAATGGCAGGAGGAGGTTGCTTCAATGCTAGCGATAATGAAAGAGACACTGAGAGAATATGAGATTCAGTTTCATCACTGTCTAGAGCAAGAAGGCTCACAGTGGGCACAGTATAAGGAAGAAGTGAAAGCACAAGTGAAGGAATTGAGAAGTTTTATTGAAATGATGAAGTCTCAGCATAAAAAAAGAGATTACACAGTTAATGAAAGAATTGGATGAAGAAAAGAAGATTCATATTTCATTACAAATGGAAGTGGAATGTGAATTAACTGATCTAAGGAGACGTTTGTCTGAAGGACAAGGAAACAAAGTGAGGATACAAGATAAAATGAACACATGGACACAGACCAGATCACACATGGTCCAAACAGTGGAGGGAGCAGTGTTAAGAAGAAATCGCAAAGACCTTAAGAAAGAGCCAACTTCAGAGTTTCAGTTATCTGATATAGATGTGTTTTGATTAACGTTGTTAATTGTTTTTCTTTTTAAGGAAAAGAAGATGTGGTGATATCATGTGCATTGATGTGCTAGTACATGATTGGACAGAGCACTGAGAATGCGCAGGATTGCCAGAATGTTCCAGCACGTGGCTAGGTTAAGACGTGTTTGTTTATTACTGTAAATAAAAGTTCTCTGATTCTTCCAGAATATGATTCTTCATTGTTAACCCACAGTATGCTTAAACAGAAGTAACGTAACAATAAGTGTGATAGCAGTGAGGAGAGAGACCCTAAATGACCTTTATTAAACCTTGGTAATCCTCTGTGATATACTTCAGTCGTGTCTTTCAGAGGAGGTAGAGTCATAGGGTCATAGATTCACACAGTATAGACACAGACTCTTAGGTCCAACTTGACCATGCCAAACAAGATTCCCATCTAAGCTAGTTTGACCATATCTGGCTAATTTGTTAATGTATCTGCCTCAACCATTTCTACTGGCAGCTTATTCCAATAATCCAAAGATAACAGATGTCGAAAATCTGAAAGAAAATCAAAATAGTTAATAGTCAAGATGTAAGAGCAGCATTAGGCCATTGTGTCCATTAAGACTTTCACACCCTTACTGATCAAGAACCCATCAGCCTCCGCCAATTTGTCCTCCACACCCGTCTGTGGAAAGAGAAACACAAGCTAAGTTTCAGGTGAAAGGTCCTTCATCAAATCTGGAAAAATACCCCTAAGTACCCCTTACAATTGATCATTTTGGTGGGTTTGTAGTCACATATATGTCAAAAAACGCAAAGGTCTTGAAGAAGAGTTTTGGCCTACTGCCCTTTAATGGTCAGGTATTGAGCATCAAAGTTGGGATGTTATGCTGCAGTTGTACAAGACACCAATGAGGCTGCATTTAGAATATTGTGTTCCATTTTGTGCACCCTGCTATATGAAGGTTGGCACTAAACTGGAAAGAGTGCAGAAAAGATTTACAAGGATGTTTCCAGGATTCAAGGGATTGAATTACAGATAAAGGTTGAGCAGGCTAGCACTTTCTTTGTTGGATTGAGGGAGAATATGGGGTTGATCTTATAGAGATGTCTAAAATCAATAGGGGACAAAATTGGGTAAAAATGCTGTTTTTTCCCCAGTGTTGTGGAAATCAAGAATGTGAAGAACCTATGAGGACATAGGTTTAATTTGAGAGAAGAAAGGTTTAAAAGGATCCTAAGGGACAACTTCTTCATGCAGAGATTGATGATTATGTGGAATGGTTTGCTAGAAGAAGTGGTTAAGGCAGGTACATTAATATTTCAAAGGTACTTGTACAGGTACATAGATTGGAAAGGTTTAAAGAGATATGGGCCAAACACGGCAAATAATACCAGTTTAGGTGGGTATTATGGTTGGAATGGACCAGTTGGGCCTAAGAACCTGCTTCCATGCTGTACGATCCTATGACTCTATAACCCTCAGGCTCGGCCAGCACGTGTTCGTCTAGAGGAAAACAAATTCCGGCCTGCCAAACTGAGAAATCTCGTTTGTGTGGATGCCGCGTGATGTGTTGCCCGGTTACAAATCTGCGCTGCAAAATATCAGACAGTACACCATATGCAATTAAATGATTGAACTTTATAAACCTTAATCTGAATAAAGGGTTAGTAAAGAAAATAAAAAGTAAAAGGGCCCATATTGTACAAGGCATTGGTAAGGCCAAATTTGGAATATTGTGTACAGTTCTGGTCACCGAATTATAGGAAAGATAGCAATAAATTAGAGAGAGTGCAGAGATGATTTACTAGGATGTTACCTGGGTTTCAGCACTTAAGTTACAGAGAAAGGTTGAACAAGTTAGGTCTCTATTCATTGGAGCGTAGAAGGTTGAGGGGGGATTTGATCGAGGTATTTAAAATTTTGAGAGGGATAGATAGAGTTGACGTGAATAGGCTGTTTCCATTGAGAGTAGGGGAGATTCAAACGAGAGGACATGATTTGAGAGTTAGGGGGCAAAAGTTTAAGGGAAACACGAGGGGGTATTTCTTTACTCAGAGAATGATAGCTGTGTGGAATGAGCTTCCTGTAGAAGTAGTAGAGGCCAGTTCAGTTGTGTCATTTAAGGTAAAATTGGATAGGTATATGGACAGGAAAGGAGTGGAGGGTTATGGGCTGAGTGCGGGTACTTGGGACTAGGTGAGATTAAGAGTTCGGCACGGACTAGGAGGGCCGGAATGGCCTGTTTCCATGCTGTGATTGTTATATGGTTGTATATATTAAGGAAAAAAGTCTAATGTGCACTGTTGGAGCTCACTGATACGGCTATTCATCAACCATCATCATCCTCCAAGCGTACCCATCCTCGGACCCTCGCTCCTCAGTCCACTCCGTACGGTGGTCTTCCGACTCTCTCCATTGGCTCCCTGATGAAAGACCATGAAAATCTCTCTTCCAGACTCACAAGAAAGAACAACATTTCTCCCACTAGATAACATACATTCCAAAGCCCCATTATCTCTAGTCATAATCAAAACATTGCTGCTACAGAGAAACCATTACATTAGTAGTGAAACATTGCAGAGGGGCCATTACATTAGCAGTGAAATCTTACAACATGTTCCAACTTTATGACTGTAAGTAGAGTAAAAGAACTACAGAGTGGTGAGTTAAAATGATTAGAAGGAGGGCTTGGCTTTGAGTGCGACAGCCCACTGGTAGTTAAAAAGTTAAGGAATCCCACTAAAAGCATTGCTAAAATAAACTTTTCTGAGGTATATTGTGTAAAATTATCACCACAAACAATGAGGGGCAAGCGATAGTGAGGAAATTTTGAGGTATGAGCAAGACGGTTTGTTGCAGAATCATTGCAGATGGAGTTCCGATGCCCATACAACTGGTTCAGGTGTGAGGTTGGATTGCGCTGGTCACCGAGCTGATTTGAAGAGCTTGAGAATGGCTATAGGCTGGGTGGCGAAATCTGGGCCTGGAACAAGTTGCTGGGTGGCATGGTCTAGGCACAGAGTCTTTCGCAACAGCAGTGCCTGATCCTAGTGCAATTTACGATCCGCTGTTTAGACAATTTTAAATGCCAGCCCGGATTAGAGGCGAGAGCAGATTTCGCTTGCTCTCTGTGATGTTCACTTTTCTCTCTAGAGCAATGGAGCCTTTCACTGTTTCGTCGTTTGGTCAATTTAAATGCTGGCCCAGATAGACTGAAAAGACAGGGTGTCGGGATCCAAGCGAGAACTGATTTTGCTTATTCTCTTTGATGGTCACTCCTCTCTCCATGGTTCTGAGGCTATGAAGACTGCCCCAGCTGCTGTGCTCCATGTCTGCTAACATGATGAACTGATAATCAAGGCTTTGGGCCTACCCTGGGGTTTGGATCTGAGGTCTCAAAATGGTTTGGAATATTGCTGATTGCTTCAATTGCTTGCATGATTTGTGATTTGTTTTCTTTCTATTGTGCATTGGGTGTTGGTCTTTTATTTTTCTTTTCTTTAATTGGACTCTTTTGGGTTTCTTGCTTTGTGGCTACCTGTGAGCAAACAAATTTCAAGGTTTATAATTTATACATTCTTTGATAATAAATGTACTTTGAATCTTTGAATATGGCGGTCACCTTGCATGGAGCAAGCCCCCACTGTAGGCCAGTACAGGCAGGCACCTCCTTGTCTCCACCCAGCTAAAAGGAGTCAACTGCCACTTGTTTCCAACTCATCACCTGCAGCCTATATAAACCCAGCCCTCATCTACCGTCCTTGTTCACTCATACGAATCAGCAAGCCTCAACTAGTTGCTCCTGGCCTTTTGTTACCTTGTTTCTTTGTCGTGTTGAGTATCAGTTCTCTCATGTTTTGTGACCCCTCATGGCTTGTTATCTGCAGTTTATTATTGAAGTAGTCACTCCCTGCTAAATTGTCTCCATTGCTCTGCCTTTGGGTCAAGCCTCTGCTACAGTTCCTGACAGGATGAATGAAACAACAATTAAGCTAGCAGAGTACATTCGCCAAAAGGAAGTCATCCAAAATAAATGAGTACATGATCCCGAAGTAGCAGGAAACCATTGATCATCTGCTTTCCGCTCTCAACCAACTCTCCATCTCGATACAGCAACCACCTCCCCCCGCCTGTCAACCTCCTCCCTCAGAGCACCAGATTCTGCTGCCCAAATGCTTTGATGGATCCCCAGCATGATGCCACAACTTCCTGTCCCCGTGCGTGTTTCACTTTGAGCCATCTCTGTATTTCACAGACTAAATCAAGATTGCCTTCATCATCTCTCTCCTGACTGGGTGAGCTCTGATCTGGGCCACTGCCTTTTGAACAATAAAACCACCATTTGCAATAAATATGAAGAATTTTCTACCATCTGGGAACTGGAAGGGGACAGTGGATCGGATACTTCTCCTGCGCCACGGTTCTGGATTACACCGTGGAATTCAGGACCCTTGTGGTGGAGTGCGGGTAGAATACAGAGCTGCTGCTGGCCCATTACCGTCACGGCCTCTCAGAGTGCTTGAGAGATGAGCTGTCTACCCATGAGATGCCCACCATTCTTTGTTCCATTCCCAGAACCATTTCAGGTCCCAGGACCCTCATTAGCAATGCCTCCAGAATCCATGCATTTAGGGAGCACTCCCTTAAGCCCCTAAGAGTGTGAGCATCAGTAAAGAAGCAAATTGTGTGCTTACTGCTGAGTCGCCCATCACCCGCACACCAAATGGCACTGCATCTGGGAAAAAGGCACTACCAGGTGGAGACGAGGGATCTTCCATCTGGTAAGCTGCCCCAGCCCCTCGTTTCAGCACCATTGCCCGACTCTCTCACTCTATCCTCCTCCACACCCTGATGGCTCTACGCACACAGGAGGCTCTGGTGGATCCTACTGGGCCTTTCTCTCACTCCTTTTGCATCACAGCCATTGATGGACGTCCCTTGGGGCTTTGGATGATCAGAGCTTGCACACAGCCTGTGCAGCCTTGGAGAACACCGTGAGTCCACCCAATTCCTCCTTATTGACTCACCCGATGCTCCTCTCATCCTGGGTTACCACTGGCTCTTCACTCATGACCCTCACTTCACCTGGTCACCTGGCTCACTGCTAGTTGGGCACCCACCTGCCCAATACCACAACTTAGCCACTGTCTTCAGTAAAAGGGAAGCCAGCACCCTGCCACCTCACATACCACACGGCCACACAATCAACCTCCTCCCGGGCACCACCCCTCCCCAAGGCTGTCTGTTCTCCCTTTCCCCTCCTGAGACCCAAGCTATGAATGACTACATCACTGAAGTGCCCCATTATGACTTCATTTGACCATCCCAGACCCCAGCCAGTGCAGGATTCTTCTTTGTCAAAAGCAAAGATGAAGGTCTCTATCCCTATATCGATTTCCGTGAACTTACAACATCACCATGAAGAACTGCTACCCTCTCCCCTTCATGGATGGTGCATTCAAAACACTCCAGGGGTCCCAAATCTTCACAAAACTGGATCTATGGAGCACATACAACCTAATCCACATCCACCAAGGGTAAGAGTGGAAGATGGTGTTCATAACACCAACTGACCACTATGAGTACTTGGTGACGCTCTTCAGTCCAGTCATTTACAAGCCTTCATCAATGAGATCTTCTGAGACATGCTATACAGGTATGCATTCATCTGCCTCAACGACATCCTCATCTTCTCCAAGGACCCCTAAGAACATGACTGCCACGTCAGTTCAGTCCGTCAGCATCTCTTCGAAAACCAGCTGTACTATAAGTTGGAAAAATGCCATTCCCACGATCTCTGAATTTTCTGTGACATGGTTCTGGTGGCCCACCATGATCACAGTTCATGATCATCTGTTCATCACTGCCTGCCCTCAATGTGCCTAATCCAATTCCTCCAACCAGTGGCCCTCTGGGCTCCTGTGGCTCCTACTGATCCATCGACGCTCATGGTGCCACATCACCATGGATTTTATCACGGGTTTACCACCTTCTAATGGGGCCATGGTGATTATGACAGCGGTAAACTGCTTTATTGCCCTCCCCAAGCTTCCGTCAGCCACTGTGATGGTGGACCTCTGTCTTCAACATGTAGTTTACCTTGATGCTTTCCCCCAGGACACTGTGTGCCCCAGGACTGGGGCCCACTATTCATTTCCCACTTCTGGTGAGCCTTCTGCTCCCCCTTCCGTTCCTCAGTGAGTTTGTCCTCTAGCTCTCATCTGCAGACCAACGGACAGTCAGAAAGACCCAATCTGCAAGTGGAGAAGGTTCTGCGATGCTTTGCCGCCTCTAACCCTTCTGCATGGAAGAAGTATCTGCTCTGGGCCGAGCTGTTCCACAATCTACACATGTCCTCTGCCACAGGTATGTCACCCTTTGAAGTGCTTCATGGCTACCGACAGCCGTTGTTCCCCACGGAGCAGCCAAAGGTGGAGGTCCCATCTGCTAGGGCTTTGGTTTGCTGATGCCGGAATGCTTGTAAGAGGGCACGGAGGCCAGCCTTGCTTCTGACTGCACTTACTACCCCCAGGTTAACTGCCATTTGTACCCAACCAGACTACTCCAGCCAGTGGATGGTGTCTGGCTGTCTAACTGAAATTTTCCTCTGTACACTGACTCCCACAGCTCTTGCCCCAGTTCATTGGTCCCTTTAAGATTACTCATTGCGTCAATCCAGTCACTTACCTTCTCCAGCTGCCACCATCTCTCAGGATCACGCCTACCTTCCACAAGCCTGTTGTCCATGGGCCACTCAACCTACCTGAGTCTGCACCTCTGGATCCTAGGATGGTGGAAGGTGGCCCAGCGTATATCATTCATTGGTTGATGGATTCACGTTGTCATGGACATGGACAGGGTGTGTGCAGTACCTGGTCAACTGGAGAGGGTACGGCCTGGAGGAGAGGTCTTGGGTGTCATCCATTTTTATCTTCAATCAATTGCTCATCGAGGAGTTCCACCAGACCCATTTGGATCGTTCTAGGCCATCGGGGTAGGAGGGTGTGTCCTGTCAGGCCTGCACTAGTAGGCACCTCCTAGTCTTCGCCCAGCGAACAGAAATCATCTCCCACTCGTTTTCATCTCATCACCTGCAGCCTATTTAAACCCAGCTCTCATTCACAACCTACGTTCACTCATACAAACCAGCTTGTGGCTTGGCGTGGCATGGCGAGACCTTCATAATCAGTTTTCTCTTATTTTGTGGCACTGGTGGCTTGTTATTTTGCAGTTGATTATTAAAGCTATCGCTCCCCACTACATCATCTCCACTGCTCTGCATTTGGATCAAACCTCCGCTCCAGTTTCTGATGCCCACTAAGAGCAATATGATAACAATCAGGTAATCAGATCTAGAACTATTGAGCTAAAAGATAAATATTGATCAGGACATGGTGGATAAATAAATCTGTCACTCTTCCACTCCCCAGTTCTTTGCAGGTTGCACTATCTGTATCAATTTAGTGGTCCCAATAGAAGCTACTCATTGTCATTCAGTCTTGATGAAAGGTCTTGGCCCATAACGTCGACTGTTTATTCCTCTCCATAAGATGCTGCCTGACCTGCCGAGCTCCTCCAGCATTTTGTGTGTGTTGTTCATCTTGTTCTCTCTTTGTGTCTCTCTTCTAATATGCAAACAGTCTAGGAATTCTTGTTAAATGAAGCATTTATGAAGCCAGGCTCATTGGAGTCATTTCACATTTGTGCACACCTCAGTAAAACTGTAGGCTCCACAGATTTCCAGTCTTGGTGCCTTAACCCAGGCTTAGAAATTGAATTTATTATATTGAGTGGTGCTGCTTCATTTTAGAAACACCTCCAGTAACTTTGACACCAGACATTTATCAGGAACTGAATTGTGATAAGTACTGTTCTGGCTAGTCGATTTATATTCGGGGCCACACACACAGGAAAGTTTCTCATTTATGATTTTATTGTTGTTTCCTCTTTCCTTTTCATTCACATTATGATTATCTGCTTTTAAATAGGAGATGACACATTCCTCAAATTTCCATCAAAATGTCAGACGCCCTTGCTGCAGGGTAGGACAGAAGAAAAGTCAGTGAGAAATCTCAGCTAAGTGTCAGAGCTTAGCTCTCATAGTTATAGCATGTCAACAGACGGAGTGCAACCAGGTTGCCACCAGGTTGTAATGAATTCATTGAATCCTCTTTATGCCTCAAAGGCATGTTAGGCTTCCAACAGAGAGCACTACTGTTGCTCCTCTGTGGTCTGTGATGATAGTGTCCCGCACCACTTTCATCTCTTTCCATACAGTTATGCACCATGTCTCCTTGGATGACTCCTTTTATAATTCCTTTTCAGTATCCACAATAGGCTGTTCTGAGCAGTGTGTCTGTTGGCATTCAACACCCATGTCCAAACTTCTCCTTTTAACTGCTTGGTAACTTAGGATTCATGTTTATCCTCTAATATAGCTCTTGGTTGAGATTCATCTGGCTTACCGAATTTTGAGGTTAAAATAAATGTGGAGATGAGTTAAGGCTTGGCAGCCCTTACAGTCAGTATTGAAGTGTAACACAGTCTATGGACGGAATAAAATACTGCCTGGAGAAATAAACAAGGTCATTTTAACTCACTTCTGATGATGTGCTGTGCAATGTAAAATATCTAAATCCATCATAAATCATTCAGTTTTACTCAGAGTCTAAGGAGTGGGCATGTTTATAGAACCGTTAAGGAAGAGGAAGCAAAAACTTCAACATTACAGATCCAATTTCACAAACCATCAAATGTAGCTAAATGACTCCGTTTATTTCTCTTGGTGAAAACCATTCACATTCATGTCTTTCAATCCTCTACACTTACAGAGGTGAACACACTTCTTGGCTTGGCTTAATACGCGTTGATTCCTGTTTGCCAATGCTTCCCACCACCCCTGTCACTACCTCTTCACTGATGATGCAGTCTCAACTTAACTTACTGCTTTACCATATCAGTTCCAAATAGGAAACCTTCACTCCCAGTCCATAGTCTTCTTTTCTAAGTCTGAGAATAAAAGTGAAGGCTTCTTGATTACTTGCAGGGAGAGTTGGGTCAATTAAATAGAGCAGGGGCAAAATGTGGTCAAACATCTACTCTCAAGAGACTGAGGTTTGGCTTGTGACTCTATGGGTGGTCAGTGCAGACTGGATAGGCAGAAAGGTCTGGTTCCCTGCTGTATCTCTCCATCACTCTTTGATGTAATGGGCTCACAAGAAACTTGGCACTGAAAGATCAAGAAAATATTGACCAGTTTATTACGTTAAATAAGAGGCCTTGTTCAATGGAAATTGCTTCACTAATCATTTTGTTCTCTTCATTTAAAATGAATTTTTACCATTTTAAAATTTCAGAAAGTTTCACAATTAAGATAAATTAGATTTTGAAATTAAATCTTTTAAAGAGCAGGAAGAGAAACTGTAAATGTACACTTTTATTTTATACACCAACGGTACAACAGGGACTTTTCAAACTTTCATTTTGAAGATTAGCCCACAATAGAAGTGCTAAGATGTCCTTCCCAGTCAAACTTCCTCTTCCAAATGCTGAAAGATTCTGCATTTAAACTATGAAAATAACATTCATGTTCTATCCCATTACAGCTATATAGGACCCTGGTCAGACCCCACTTGAAATACTGTGCTCAGTTCTGGTCACCTCACTACAGGAAGGATGTGGAAACTATAGAAAGGGTGCAGAGGAGATTTATACAACGATATTGCCTGGATTGGGGAGCATGCCTTATGAGAATAGGTTGAGTGAACTTGGCCTTTTCTCATTGGAGCGACGGAATGAGAGGTGACCTGATAGAGGTGTATAAGATGATGAGATGCATTGATCATGTGGATAGTCAGAGGCTTTTTCCCAGTGCTAAAATGGCTAGCATGAGAGGGCATAGTTTTAAGGTGTTTGGAAGTAGTTACAGAGGGGATGTCAGTGGCGTTTTTTTTTACGTGGTAAGTCCGTGGAATGGGCTGCCAGTGACGGTGGTGGAGGCGATACAATAGGGTTTTTAAAGAGACTCTTGGATAGGTACATAGACCTTAGAAAATTAGAGGGCTATGGGTAAACCTAGGTAATTTCTAAAGTAAGTACATGTTTGGCACAGCATTGTGGGCCGAAGGGCCTATATTGTGCTGTAGGTTTTCTATGCTTCCATGTTTCTAAATAATATTCTTGAAAATCTCTGCTGTGTAATAATTTGATGTAAAAATTGCTGTTCTTATTTGGCAATCAATAAACTGATGTCTCATATACAATAAAATTAGAAACAAGTGTTTTGAGTAACGAGCAGGTTGTGAAGCAGCTGGTCAGTACAGTAGACTATTGTTAGTTAAAAAGCAGCTGCTTCCTGGTAACTATACCAAATAACTATTAGCAATCAACATTTTTTTGAGCAACCTTTTAGATACTTCTATATCCTTGGGCTAAAAAGTAATGAAATATATATAGTGAGAAAGAATGAGGGGCAGTTATGCAGGTGAAAATTGGGTGTGCAGCTGTCTTATTAGCAACAAACAGGAAATTTACCTTACAAGTTAAATGATCTACCAAATGTTCTGATGTGTTAAGTAGAAAATCAGCTTTTGACATTCTCCATTTCCTTCATTTTATGGTGGATGTTTTCTCCTTGTAATATGTCTTGGGTATGTAACAGTAATGCACTAATTTTGGAAGTATTTTTGTGGACCTTGTTAGAAAAATAGTGGTAAGCTGCTAGTTATTTTTACTTTCCTGTTATATTTAGGAATTTGCATGATTTGGGTGTTAATTGCTTTCTGATCATTCAGAGGGTGACACGATTTCATAGCTCACGGTACTGCTTCCTCCAGCTCCAGCGACTAGAGGTCTAGAGCTGCCTGTGCTCCCTCTGTTAACCTGGATTTCCCTTTGGTGGGCTGAATTGGTTGAATTAGAAACAAGTGCTTTGAGTAAGGAGCAGGTTGTGAAGCAGCTGAACTGAGTTGAATTGGTCACTTTAGGTGACCCCAAGTGAAGGTAAGTGGTGTGAGCACAAATGCAGAGGTGATGGGAATGTGCAGAGAAGAGGTTACAAAGAAAATTGTTTGGGGGATGGGATTGCTCTGTGGGTTGCCCTCCTATCCTGTAAGGAAATACGGAAGAGATCTAACTAGTAATTAACATCTTTCTAATACCAGTCAATCCTTCTAATCCAGAAAATAAACAATTTAAGCCAGGGGGATTTACTCCTTCAAGTGATAAATCTTTCAAAGAGACATTAAAAATGCCATGTTTTTAAAGTCAGTTTATTTTCTTACATTACCTCTTCATTTCTTTCTCTTTAATCTAGTATTTTTTTTACCTTCCTTTAATTTTCATTCTGTATCTATTCTGACTTTGATTCACCTTCCTTCTCAATCCTCTTCTATGTTTTATTTCTATTTTTCAGTCTCCTTAGTTATGCCTGGTAAGGGCAGGTTGAAATGTGAGGAAAAGTTGGGCTGAATTGCACATTGCTTGGAGAGAGGACTTGATTTTAACATATAAAATCCTGAAGGGTTTGGATAGGATTAATGTGGAGAGGATGTTTCCTCTTGTGGAAGAACATGAGGTCACCGGTTAAAAATTTAAGACGGAAGTGAGGCGATTTCTTTTTCTTTAGAACGTTGAGGGACTTTGGAAATCTCTTCCTCAAAGGGTGTGGGATGCAGAATCTTTGAATATTCTTTAGGCAAAGTTGAATAGAGTTTTCACAAATGGGGGGGGGGGGTGGAGGTTGAAAGGTTAGCGTGAGTAAGCAAGAAGGAGAAGCTGAGTTTACTATAAGATCAGCCATATCTTATTAAATGGCAGAGTAGACTTGTGGGGCCGATTGGCATTTTCTTACCTAACTTGTATATTTATATATAGATGGAATGCTGACCCGACTATTCATCCCAGCTGCCTAATTACGGCCCAAAAATATTTTGAATTAAATAATGTAGGTGGCAGGGTGGACATACGTCTCTACCAAAGGAGGTGTAAGGCACTCAATCCCTCCACTAGCCTGCTTAGCTGCCCCCGCCCCTGATCAGGGTCATGTGAAGTCATGGGAGCAGGTGGTGGATGGTCATTTGAGCAGCTGGTGCATATTGCAAGTCCTGATTTTATGACCATTGACAGCAGGCAGACATTCTCTGAAGAGTATTGATTGTGGCTGGGGCATGTTGCCCTGATCATTTAAAGTGCATGGCAAATAAAGGAAGTGTCTTTCTCAAAGCAGTCCAAAGGAGGAGTTCATCTTGCTATCGAGTAGGTTTATAACGACACAGTGCTCCTTTTCACACGATGCAGACTGACAAACAAATCACTCCATTCCTGCAGTACAAAAATATTCACATTCTTTTTTATAACCTACTTTGTTTTGCAAGCTACAATTTGACATATTTTTCTTTCTTCACTATCTTTTTGGTAGAAAGCCTTCTTTAAGATCTGGAACAATCAATGCTGTTCACTTGCAGAAGCCACTTCCTATCAGGTTTCTCTTCCCCTCAACAGTAGAAGGCTTCACTGTTATTGACCTTGTGTTAGTTTTTTTATGATTAACTCTGGAATTTGAGAGGATTGAAGGGACTTGGGAATTGATAATGTGACCTTCTGGCAAGTAGTCCTATATTTAACTCCTTGAAATACTGGCTAGTCTTGGGACAGGATCCTATCACCAGACAACACAGACAGTCACAGTGAATGATTCAAAAAAAATGTTCAATGGCCAGAACACTCAGGGCTGACAGATTTGTCCCGTGAAGAGAAATGAGCATTGTTGATAAAAAGGGCTGAGTTTCTTTCATTAATCTATTCCTGAAGTCTCCTGTCATAAATCTCAATAGGTGAGCATCTAGATTATAGTAAGGGGATTTTGTATCAAAACATTAATGACTGAAGTAAAAATCTTAAACTGTTGGAGGAACTCAGCAGATCGAGCAGCATCTGTGGGGGGTAAGTATTGTCAATGTTTTGGCTTCACACAAAGTTGTCCATTGTTTGCCATCTATATCAACAATCTGGATGATAATGCAGTAAACCGGATCAGCAAATTTGTAGATGACACCATGGTTGGGGGTGTTGTGGACAGCAGGAAGTCTATCAAAGCTTGCAGCGGGATCTGGACCAGCTGGAAAAATGGGGTGAAAAATGGCAGATGGAATTTGAGGCAGACAAGTGTGAGGTGTTGCACTTTGGGAGGACAAACCAGGTTAGGACTTACATGGTGAGTGGTAGGGCACTGAGGAGTGTGGTGGAATAAAGGGATTTGGGAATACAGGTCCATAAGTAGATGGGGTTGAGCTTTTGGCACATTGGCCTTCATAATTCAAAGTATTGAGTACAGGAGATGGGATGTTATGTTGAAATTGTATGTGACATTGCTGAGGTCTAATTGTGTACAGTTCTAGTCACCTACCTACAGGAAAGATATCAATAAGATTGAAAAAGTGCAGAGAAAGTTTACAAGGATGTTGCTGGTACTTGAGGGCCTGAGTTATAGGGAAAGGTTCAATAGGACTTTATTCCCTAGAGCGTAAGAGAATGAAAGGAAACTTGATAGAGGTATATAAAATTATGACGGGTATAGAAAATATACCCAGACTTTTTCATTTTCCATTGAGGTTGAGTGAGAACAGAACTAGAAGTCATAGGTTAAGGGAGAAAGGTGAAATGTTTAAGGGGAACATGAGGGGGAACTTCTTCACTCAGAGGGTGGTGAGAGTGTGGAATGAGCTGCCAGTGCAAGTGGTGGTTGCGGGTTTGATTTCAACACTATGTTCTGGATGTAGGCCGATGAGACTTGGCAGATTAATAGTTCAGGATGGACTAGAGGGGCTGAAAGGCCTGATTCTATGCTGTAGTGTTCTATGACTCTGTGACAAAGACTAGCAAACGACTAATGTGCAAAAGAAGACAAACTCTGCAAATACAAAAAAAGACACAGATAATAATACTAAATAATACAGAGAACATGAGTTGAAATGTTCACACTTCCTTTCCCTCATAGATGATGCTCAACCTGCTGAGTTCCTCCAGTGGATTTTATTTTCGCTCCAGATTCCAGCATCTGCAGTCTCTTGTGTCTCCTTTATGAGTGAAATAACTTGCAAAGCTCAGTAAATAACTTTCTCCCATACTGTGGTTTATTGAGGAGGTTACTTACTGTGACAACTCAATGATCCTGAAATGGACCATCTAGAAATGCATTATATCAGACCAAATAGCAAAATTCTGATGAGTAACAGGCAAGCACTGAAGAGCAAATTGTTTTTTATTCTCTCTACCATTGCCTGAATAAATGACCTGCCAAGAAAATGTTTTTGACAGGTTGGTGAATAAATAAGATCTTTTTAGTTAACTAGGCCAAGAGCACATTTATACACAATGGAGGAATAATAATGATGCCAAGGTGATGAGAAAATGAAGAATAGCTAGCGAGGAAGAATATTGAATCCTAGACTTATATCACAGGGGCCATCAAAGGGTCAATGTAGTGACATTGTCAGTCTCTTCTACCACCATCTTATTATTGTCACGCATGTCGGCAACTTTCACTGCCTGCAATACAAAAACTGCGTTTCTACTCATACCTCTGTCAGGTATTTAGATATGGTAAAAAAAAGTTTTCATAATGAAGCCCTAAACTTTGTTTCCTCAACCTTAGGGTTGTTGGTCACACTGTAGACATTCCATCCAATGTGCAGAGGCTGCCTGAATAATTACAGCAGCTATTTTTCTTTTGATTTTTAACCAAAAGGATAATAAGCTAAGCATAATTATAATAGGATCTCTCTTTTGTATCACTTATAAGGTTTACTGTATTTTTTTGTGGAGTAGCAGTTAGCATAATGTTATACAGTGCCAGGGATCGGGGTTCAATTCCTGCTGCTTTTTGTAGGGAGTTTGTACATTCTCCCTGTGTTTACACAGGTTTCCTCCTATGTTCCAAAGATGTAGGGCTAGGGTTAGTACGTTGTGGGCATGCTATGTTGGTACTGGAAGCTTGGTGACACTTACAGGCTGCCCCCAGCACATCCTCGGACTGTATTGGTCATTGGCGCAAATGACACATTTCACTGCATCAATGTTTCAATGTACATGTGACAAAATAAAGCTAATCTTTCTAACTCTTTCATATTTATCTCTCTCTTCACAGGTGATATTGGGTGTCAATGTACGTAAGTTCAGCTTTGTGCCCATCTCTGCTTGCCCTAAGAAGAAGATGGTAACTTGCTGCAGTCCTTCCAGTAGCAATAATCCCAAAATGCTGCTGAGATAGGATTAAGAGATAGTGACAATGAAGAAATGCCTTATATTTCCAAATAAGAATAATGTTGGATCTAGAACACCTTGTGGTGTTCTCATGTGACTGCTACCCTTGTTCTCTCTGGTGATAGGATTTGCAGGTTATATCAGCCTAGTACTGTGGATGAGGCAAACTGCAGCCACAAGGTTCAGCACTGGAAGAAGTGTATAGAGTGCCAATCAGGCACTGGTGGATTGGAGCAGTCTTTCCTGAAAAGGTAGAATGCTTAGTGATGGGACGGAGAGAGATGACGGGAGGGAAAGCATCATTTAACTCAATTCTGGAGGCATGTTCGAGGCTTTGTGTGGATGCCAGTTTATCATCCTACCTGACTTTCATACAGGATATTAGCATTTGAGGTATAATATAAAATTTCTGAATCTAACTAGATTTTCACTGGATAATTTGGCTGACATTATCTCTCCTGTGGCCTGAAAAAGTCTAGCTCAGCTTTCAGAAATCCATGATGTGCAAATTATTGCCTTACCATTTTTACCAAGTAATTTCTGCAAAGAAGCTTATCCCGCTTCATTTTATAGAAGTTTATACAACAGGATGTGCAGTTATTTCCCTTGTGACTCATCAAATAGCAAGCAATTTTACCTACAATTCCCAGAAGTGTTCAAGGCTCACTTGGTGATTTTAAAGATGGTAAGAGTCCAATAGAATAAAAAGTTGGGACGTAACGTGGATATAGGGTCCCAGAAAGTAATATTAGAAAAAAGGATTAAGAAGATTGAAGCAGTCTTTTTATATTCTATCTCCGTTTAATCATTGTCTTCGTTGGTCCTTACTTTCTACCATCAAATATCGTCTTGGGAGCTGATTTACAATATTCTATTCTTAAATTACTAAAGTTAAGCTACCAATGTACAAGTAACTGTGTGACAGATTACACTTCAGTCAGACACCTTTATGATTAAAACCTCATGTAGTGTTCAAGCTATATTTTTTTCTGTGTCACAATTGGGAATGAAACAATTAATCAGTCAAAAATCATAAAAAGTAAAAATTCCTTCAAGATGAAAATGATCTTGAAGTAACAGTTATTCCCAGGAGACAGCATTTGTGAAATAGTATGTTTCTGATCAGTTACTGGCTGCTGGGCATTGCAATACAAATAAAGCATTATCACACTTTAGAACCATTGCAATATTATTTTAACATTGATTATTTCATTTCTCTGAAAATGATGATTAAAAATTCAGCAATTTTAACAGATTCCCTAAGAATTTGGTTTGCATTCTCATGTAAATAATACCACTACAGTACTCAGAAAAGATAGGTAGTTTTTCTAAATTTTATTTGAATGCTCATAGGCCCTGCAGATGTAAATAATGATTGTACACAAGAAGAAAGCCAACAGTTTGATCACTGGCTTATTGTGTCTCAGAGAGCCGGTGCTAAAATTGCCTCCAGGTTAAGCAAATAAATCACTTTACATAACTCTTACTGGAAACATGTATGTCAAGTGAAAACATGATTGATTTTGACTGCAAATTTAAATAGCTTGCTGGCATTTGGTGTTCAAATATTGGGTATTTAAATTCAAGTTCAATTTTATTGTCATTGGACTGTATATACATGCAACCAAACGAACCAACGTTCCTCCAGACCATGATACACCCACGCAGCATATATCACACACAGCACATAAGCCAAAATATTATACTTATAATTAAGTTCATAAAATATAATTCAAAAGGCATGTTGTAAAGTGCAGCACAGGTAAACAGTAAACAGTTCGCTGTCCCAGTGACGAGCCCTCAGTGGTGGCAGGGTATTCACTAGTCTCACAGTTTGAGGGAAGGTGTCTGGCAGACCTAGTCCTGATGTTTCTATACCCCCTTCCTGATGGTAGTAGGTCAAAGAGATTGTCAGGTGGGTGGTAGGGATCATCAACAATGCTTTGGGCTCTTTGTTTGCAATGCTCCTGGTAAATGTCTCAAATAGGGAGAAGACAGACCCCGATGGTCTTCTCTGCAGTTTTTACTATCCTCTGTAGAATCTTGCAGTCTGGTGCCTTACAGCCACTGTACCACACAATGATACAGCCAGACAAGCCTCTCTCGAAGGTGGCCCCGTAGAAAGCTGTTGGAATGGGGTTAGGGAGCCTTGCACTCCTCAATCTCCTCAGAAGGTACCTTTTTGACAAGTGAGGAGGTGTGTGTCCAGGTTAGAGCGTTCATTATGTGCACACCAATGAACAGTGTGCTCTTCACTCTCTGTTATGGCACACACCCAACTGTGCCAGCTTCCGGGGTTTAGACACACAAACTCTCCAGAATATGGATAGCTGGCACAGCCCTTTTAAAGATTGAGGACTGTACCACTAATTGGCAATCATGTTTTTGACATCAAGAATTGAGTATTTAAAGAACATATAAATGGAGCCTCAGTGCTCACTCATAACACTATAACAATTATAGCACGGAAACAGGCCATCTCGGCTCTTCTAGTCTGTGCCGACGCTTACACTCACCTAGTCCCACTGGCCCACACTCAGCCCATAACCCTCCATTCCTTTCCTATCCATATACCTATCCAATTTTACTTTAAATGACAATACAGAACCTGCCTCTACCACTTCTACTGGAAGCTCATTCCACACAGCTACCACTCTGTAAGTAAAGAAATTCCCCCTCGTGTTACCCTTAAACTTTTGCCCCCGAACTCTCAAATCATGTCCTCTTGTTTGAATCTCCCCTACTCTCAATGGAAAAAGCCTATCCACGTCAACTCGATCTATCCCCCTCATTATTTTAAATACCTCTATCAAGTCCCCAATCAACCTTCTATGCTCCAAAGAATAAAGACCTAACTTGTTCAGCCTTTTCCTGTAACTTAGGTGCTGAAACCCAGCTAACATTCTAGTAAATCTGCTCTGTACACTCTCTATTTTGTTGATATCTTTCCTATAATTCAGTGACCAGAACTGTACACAATACTCCAAATTTGGCCTTACCAATGCCTTGTACTTAACATTACATCCCAACTCCTATACTCAATGCTCTGATTTATAAAGGCCAACATACCAAAAGCTTTCTTCACCACCCTATCCACATGAGATTCCACCTTCAGGGAACTATGCACCATTATTCCTAGATCACTCTGTTCTATTGCATTCTTCAATGCCCTACCATTTACCATGTATGTCCTATTTGGATTATTCCTACCAAAATGTAGCACTTCACACTTATCAGCATTAAACTCCATCTGCCATCGTTCAGCCCACTCTTCTAACTGGCCTAAATTTCTCTGCAAGTTTTGAAAACCTACTTCATTATCCACAACACCACCTACCTTAGTATCATCTGCATACTTACTGATCCAATTTACCACCCCATCATCCAGATCATTAATGTATATGACAAACAACATTGGACCCAATACAGATCCCTGAGGCACACCACTAGTCACCGGCCTCCAACCTGACAAACAGTTATCCACCACTACTCTCTGGCATCTCCCATCCAGCCACTGTTGAATCCATTTTACTACTTCAATATTAATACCTAACGATTGAACCTTCCTAACTAACCTTCCTTGCGGAACCTTGTCAAAGGCCTTACTGAAGTCCATATAGACAACATCCACTGCTTTACCCTTGTCAACTTTCCTTGTAACCTCTTCAAAACATTCAATAGGATTTGTCAAACATGACCTTCCACGCACAAATCCATGCTGACTATTCCTAATTAGACCCTGTCTATCCAGATAATTATATATACCATCTCTAAGAATACTTTCCATTAATTTACCCACCACTGACGTCAAACTGACAGGCCTATAATTGCTAGGTTTACTCTTAGAACCCTTTTTAAACAATGGAACTACATGAGCAATATGCCAATCCTCCGGCACCATCCCCGTTTCTAATGACATTTGAAATATTTCTGTCAGAGCCCCTGCTATTTCTACACCAACTTCTCTCGAGGTCCTAGGGAATATCCTGTCAGGATCCAGAGATATATCCACTTTTATATTTCTTAAAAGTGCCAGTACTTCCTCCTCTTTAATTGTCATATTTTCCAAAACTTCCCTACTTGTTTCCCTTACCTTACACAATTCAATATCCTTCTACTTAGTGAATACCGAAGAAAAGAAATTGTTCAAAATCTCTCCCATCTCTTTCGGCTCCACACATAGCTGTCCACTCTGATTCTCAAAGGGACCAATTTTATCTCTCACTATCCTTTTGCTATTAATATAACTGTAGAAACCCTTTGGATTTATTTTCATCTTACTTGTCAAAGCAACCTCGTATCTTCTTTTAGCTTTTCTAATTTCTTTCTTAAGATTCTTTTTACATTCTTTATATTCCTCAAGCACCTCATTTACTCCATGCTGCCTATATTTATTATAGATCTCCCTCCTTTTCCAAACCAACTTTCCAATATCCCTTGAAAACCATGGCGCTCTCAAACTTTTAACCTTTCCTTTCAACCTAACAGGAACATAAAGATTCTGTATCCTCAAAATTTCACCTTTAAATGACCTCCATTTCTCTATTACATCCTTCCCATAAAACAAATTGTCCCAATCCACTCCTTCTAAGTCCTTTCGCATCTCCTCAAAGTTAGCCTTTCTCCAATCAAAAATCTCAACCCTGGGTCCAGTCCTATCCTTCTCCATAATTATATTGAAACTAATGGCATTGTGATCACTGGACCAGAAGTGCTCCCCAACACATACCTCCTTCACCTGACCTATTTCATTTCCTAACAGGAGATCCAACACTGCCCCTTCTCTAGTTGGTACCTCTATGTATTGCTGCAAAAAACTATCCTGCACACATTTTACAAACTCCAAACCATCCAGCCCTTTTATAGAATGGGCTTCCCAGTCTATGTGTGGAAAATTAAAATCTCCCACAATCACAACCTTGTGCTTACTACAAATATCTGCTATCTCCTTACAAATTCACTCCTCCAATTCTCGCTCCCCATTAGGTGGTCTATAATACACCCCTATAAGTGTTACTACACCTTTCCCATTCCTCAATTCCACCCAAATAGTATCCCTAGATAAGCCCTCTAATCTATCCTGCCAAAGCACCGCTGTAATATTTTCTTGGACAAGCAATGCAACACCTCTTTCTCTTGCCCCTCCAATTCTATCACACCTGACGCAACGAAATCCAGGAATATTTAGTTGTCAATCACACCCCTCCTGCAACCATGTTTCACTAATAGCTACAACATCATATTTCCAGGTATCAATCCATGCTCTAAGCTCATCCACCTTTCTTACAATGCTCCTAGCATTAAAATAGATGCATTTAAGAAACTTTCCACCTCTTCCTCTCTGTTTATCCCTAACGATGCGATCAACTTTATTATCTTTTTCTTCCTTCTCCCCTACATCTTTGGTCTGAGAGCTCCCCTTCTCTGTCACCTGCCTATCCTCCCTCACACACTGTCTACTAGCTTTCTCTATTTGTGAACTAACCTCCTCTCCCCTAGTCTCTTCAAATTGATGCCCACCCCCCAACCATTCTAGTTTAAAGTCTCCCCAGCAGCCTTAGCAAATCTCCCCGCCAGGATATTGGTCCCCCTGGGATTCAAGTGTAACCCGTCCTTTTTGTACAGGTCACATCTGCCCCAAAAGAGGTCCCAATGATCCAGAAACTTGAATCCCTGCCCCCTGCTCCAATCCCTCAGCCACGCATTTATCCTCCATCTCATTCCATTCCTACTCTCACTGTCGCGTGGCACAGGCAGTAATCCCGAGATTACTACCTTTGTGGTCCTTCTTCTCAACTGCCTTCCTAACTCCCTATATTCTCCTTTCAGGACCTCTTCCCTTTTCCCACTTATGTCATTGGTACCTATATGTACCACGACCTCTGGCTCCTCACCCTCCCACTTCAGGACATCTTGGACGCGATCAGAAACGTCCCGAACCCTGGCACCAGGGAGGCAAACTACCATCCGGGTCTCCTGATTGCGCCGTACTACTGATGTCATCTAGCATTTGTTTTGTGCTCAGTTCTCGATCCAGTTTGATGCCACGTCTCGATTCTTGCTTTGGACACTCCAGTATTTGAGTCCAAACCATCCTCTCCAGGACCCTCGTCACTGTACGATTGAGCCAGTATGGACCCAGTGGGGGTATCAGAGTTTTTTGTCCACTGTGACCAGCCAGAGCGAGAGGATTTCCAGACAGAGCCTGGAGATATACGACCTCCATGATTCTGTTCGTCAACTTCCGCAAGGAGGAAGCCAATGTCATTTGGGAGAGCCAGTCATTTGCTCTGTGGAGCTTGTACATCTTACAACCCCGGAGAAGTTTGACAGTGACCTGGGGTCTTGTCTCAGCTCATCCAATGCATCCACTGTTCGAATTCCAGCCATCCCAGTTCCCTTCAGAGCATGGAAAGGTGGTCTTCATTATCTCTCTCCTAACTGGAAGAGCCCTGGGCAGGGCCACCATACACTGGGAATGAAGGTCGGAGGTTTTCTGGATTTGGAGGAATTCATGGCCACCATGAAGAAAGTGTTCCATCACCCTGCTGGAGTTTGCTGAGCCTCGGACCGTCTGATGAAGATTTGACAGGGCGTACGGTCAACAGCCAGCTACACTATTGAGTTTTGGGCCTTGGGCCAAGAAAGTGGCTGGAACAGAGAGGCCTTGGTCACTCTGTACTGCCACAGACTCTAGAATGAACTGAAGGGTTCCCTCAGAATAGACAATAGACAATAGGTGCAGAAGTAGACCATTCGGCCCTTCGAGCCTGCACCGCCATTTTGAGATCATGGCTGATCAATTACTATCAATACCCGGTTCCTGCCTTGTCCCCATATCCCTTGATTCCCCTATCCATAAGATACCTATCTAGCTCCTTCTTGAAAGCATCCAGAGAATTGGCCTCCACTACCTTCCGAGGCAGTGCATTCCAGACCCCCACAACTCTCTGGGAGAAGAAGTTTTTCCTTAACTCTGTCCTAAATGACCTACCCCTTATTCTCAAACCATGTCCTCTGGTACTGGACTCTCCCAGCATCTGGAACATATTTCCTGCCTCTATCTTGTCCAATCCCTTAATAATCTTATATGTTTCAATCAAATCCCCTCTCAATCTCTTTAATTCCAGCGTGTACAACCCAGTCTCTCTAACCTCTCTGCGTAAGACAGTCCAGACATCCCAGGAATTAACCTCGTGAATCTACACTTGGGAGAGCCAGCAGAGGACTTAGAGGTTCTGACTGACCAGTCCATTTGTCTCGATAATCGCCTGGCAGAGCGTAAGTGGGACTACATCCAGAGGTTGAAGAGGGCTAGCTCGAACCTGGCCTCAACTCATTGTAGTTCCACCCCCCTGATCTCAGACAATGACCAGCCTGTCTCCTGCTCAGGATCCTATCAAATCCATGCAAGCTGGTCGCATAGGAATCTCCGCTAATGAGAGGTTCCAGTGTTGGAGTCAAGTTTGCTGCTATTACTGAGGGGAAGCATGTCACCTGCGGGCTGAGCGTCTGAAGCTGAGGCTGTTGGGAGAACTGTTCAGACCGGCCGGTGTTGGGAGGACTGTGACGGTAGCAGCCACTAACTCCAACCTCACAGATTTTGGAGGGTGGAGATCTCCTGGGGTATGAACCAATGAGGGGTGAATGCTCTTATGGACTCTGGGGCAGCTGGAAATTTCCTGGATTTGGGGACTACCCGTCGGCTTAACGTACTGCTGCAGGAATTGAGCCAGCCCTTGCCTGCAACTGTCCTGTATGGCTGTCGGCTTGGTTCCAGGTAGGTCCGGCAGCAGACATCGGGATTGTGGATGAGGATAGAGGATCATGTGGAGGACATTAGTTGCTATATCAATGAGTCTCTTCAGATGGCCCTGATCCTCGGACACCCTTGGGTGTCCCAGCATAACTCTTCCGTGAACTGGAAGGAAGGGAGTTTCATTGCATGGTCCAGTCACTGCAAGAAAGTATGTTTTCGGTTTGGTATTCTGACCAGCAGACTCTCCCGAGACCAGAGGCTGACAAGGGGGCAGACTTCTGTTTGGGGTAACCTGGAGCCTGCAGGAAACCCAGTCCTGCCTTCAAGGGCAAACAAGCCATCTCCAGCCATCAGGCCCATGTGAGTCCTGACCCTGTCCAGTCAGGGGTGAGCTGGAACTAGATCTCTGGTTCAGGAGCAAGCCAAGGAGGTGCCCAAGCAGTCTGGAACTCTAGCAGCTAAGCCAAAGTTACCAGGTCCCGTCTAAGGGGAAGACTCCAAAATGGAGACCCTTGGAGCCTAGTCCCAGGAGCACAAGGACCATTTGCTGTGCCTTGCTGTCGATGTCTGAGGATACGGGTGAGGATTTGGACTGTGATTTGGCCTCTGTTTTCACTAAAGACTCTTGCGGGCCTATGGAGGAGATTCGGGGGACTGCTGAATTACCCCCTGCTACCTAAGGAGCCTCGGGAGTCACCCTCGGAGGAAGCTGGTAGAAATCCCTCTGTCTACAAGGATTTGGAGGATGTCTTCAGCAAGGAAAAGGCCTCGACTCTTCCAAGGTACCGACACTACGACTGTGCAATAGATCTACTGCCTGGTACTCGTCCTCCACGGGGTCGATTATACACACTCTCAGGCCCGGTGAGAAGTGCTATGGAGGAGTGAATAAAGGAGCCTATGTCCTGGGATTCATTCAACCCTCCACCTCTACAACTGGTGCTGGCTTCTTCTTCGTAGAGAAAAAGGACAGGACCCTGCGGCCATGCATTTATTATAGGGCTGAATTGCGTAGCAATCAAGAATCGTCACCCTCTTCCACTCATGAACACTGCCTTTGAGGTTCTCCAAGGGGCAAGAGTATTCTCGAAGCGATACTTACTGTGTGCGTACAACCTAGTCTACATAAAGGAGGGTGACGAGTGGAAGACGGCATTCAACACAGTGACAGGGCACTACGAGGACCTGGTCATGCCCTTCGGCCTTGTGAACAGGCCAGCAGTTTTCCAGGCCTTTATAAACGATGTGTTCCAGGATGTCCTCCGTAAGTATGCCTTTGTCTACTTGGGTGACAACCTTATTTTACTTGAAGTCCATGGAGGAGCACATCGCTCACGTCAGAGACATCCTAAAGAGACTTCTTTATCATGGACTTTGCACCAAGCTGGAGAAGTCCAAATTTCACGTAACCACCATTTCATTTGTGGGTTTCATCATCTCCAATGGCAATCTCAAGTTGGACCCCAGTAAGCCACAGGGAGTCGGAGATAGGCCACAGCGAGTCGAAGATAGGCCACAGCCATCCAGTGTGAAACAAGTCCAATGATTCCTGGGATTTAACAACTTTTACAGAAAGTTCATCAGGAATTTCAGCTCAGTGGTGGCTCCGCTGACAGCACTAGGTAAGAGATTCACGGGCCCTTTTGTTTGGACTAACGAAGTAGAGGCTGCTTTTGCAGAGCTCAAACAACAGTTCACGCCAGCTTCCATTTTGGTTGCACCTAACCCAAACATGCCCTTCATCATGGAGGTGGGTGCCTAGGATGTTGGAGTGAGTGCAGTGTTGTCGCAGTGGACACCTTCAGACAATAAACTGCACCCGTGTGCATTCTTCACCAGGTGGCTATCTCCAGCAGAGGTGAACTACGATATCGGAAATAGAGAGCTGCTCGCAGTCAAGTTGGCTTTGGAGGAATGGCATCACTGGTATGAGGGGGCCAAGAACCCTTTTATCGTATGGATAAACCACAAGAACCTGGCTTATATTCAGGAGGCCAAGAGACTGAATTCCAGGCAGGCCAGGTGGTCTCTGTTCTTTGACTGCTTCAGTTTCATCCTGACCTATTGACCAGGATCAAAGAACCAGATGCCTTATCCCGTCAGTTTGATGAACCTGAATGAGAAAGTAGCCTAACACCATTTTGCCCCGAGCCAAGGTAATAGCGCCAGTTTGTTGGGGAATCAACACCCTTGTTCACAAGGCCCAGGCACAAGGGAAGATTCCTCAGAACGGCCCTCTGGGTCGACTGTTCGTTCCATATTACGTCCAGTCTCAGGTTCTTCAATGGGGTCATGCATCTCGAATCACCACTCAGCCAGGGATTGCCAAGACCCTCGAGTTCACTAAGAAAGGATATTGGTGGCCTGGAATGGTGAGGGAGGTCCATCAATATGTGCAGGCATGTGATGTGTGTGCCCAGAACAAGGAGCCTGTGCCCAACCTTAAGGGCTCTTTCACCCTCTGCCTGTTCCGGACAGACCAAGGGCGTGCATCTCCATGGACTTTGCCACGGGTCTTCCACCTTCCAAGGAGAAGACTGTTACCATGGTAATTGTGGATTGCTTTTCAAAGGCCTGCAAATTCATCACCTTGGACAGACTACCATCTGCAGCAGAGATGGCTGAAATTGTCCTATACTAGGTCTTATGAATCCATGGTTTTCCAGTTGACATTGTGTTGGATTTCAGTCTGCAATTTGCGTCACATTTTTGGAGGGCCTTCTGTAAGCCGATAGGGGCAGTAGCAATTCAGTCCCCTGGGTTTCATCTGCAGTCCAACGGCCAGATGGAGTGGGTGAACCAAGATTTGGAACGAACCCTAAGATGCCTGGCCTCTGAAAGACCAGACAAGTGGTGTGACCATTTGAGGTGGGCAAAGGTTGCCCACAACATTTTATGGCATTCGGCACACGGAATATCTCCTTTCAAATGCCAATTTGGGTATTCTCCGCCACTCTTCCCTAAGCAGGAGGTTCCTGTGGCCAAAGATCTCGTCCAATGCTGCAAAGAGAAATGGACTAGGTCAAGGGAGATTTTGTTAGCTTCTACCCAGAAGGCTGAAATAAACGCTAACTGCAAGAGAAGGCAGGGACCAGTTTTGCAGCCTGGACAATAGGTCTGGCAGTCGACTGAGGATTTGCCTCTCTAGGTGGAATCTAGGAAGCTCGCACCCAAGTTCATTGGATGCTTCAAGATTCTCAGGAAAGTAAACCCAGTGGCTTATACCTTGCAGCTCCCAAAGATCCTCAAGATTGATCCCACTTTCCACATTTCCATATTAAAACCTGTGAACACCAGCCCTAAAGCTCCACCACCATCAGTCCTGCTGCTGCCCAGGTTTGTCGATGGGGAACAGGTCTTCACCATGAGAAGAATTTTGAACTCACAAACTCTTCGGGGTGTTCGTCAGTTCTTCATGAACTGGGAAGAATTTGGACCCGAGGAATGTTGCTGGGTTCCTGAAAGGGACATCTTGGATCTGACTCTCATCTGTGACTACCATCATCATCTCTCCAAGCAGCCAGGGCTGTCAGGAGCCGGCTATAGAGAAAGCGTCCTGTTATGACACATGTCAGCCTCTGGGGTTTAGATGGTCCAACTCTCTGGAATATGAATAGCTGACATGGCCCCTTTAAAGATTCAGGACCGTCCCGCTAATTGGCGACCATGTTTTGATTGATAGAGCAAAAATAAACAGACCTAAAATTAATGGGAAGTTAGATGGTTGGGAAGCTTTTAAAAACCAACAGAAGGCACCTAATATGTCATTAAGAAGGTAAAGATGGAATATGAAAGTAAGCGAGCCAATAATATTAAAGAGGATACCAAAAATTTCTTCAGGTACATGAAGTGGGAAAGAGAAGCGAGTGGATATCAGACTGCTAGAACATGATGCAGGAGAGATAGTAATGGGGGGGGGGGGGGACAATGAAATGCTGGATGAACTGAATAAATATTTTGCATCAGTCTTCCTGGTGGAAGCTTCAGGTGTCAGGGGTCTTGAAATATGTGAAACCATAACTAGAGAGAAGATTCTTGGGAAACTGAGAGGTTTGAGGGTAGCTAAGCCACCTGGATCATATTATGTACACTCCAGGGTTCTAAAAGAGGTGGCTGAAGAGATCATGAAGGCATTAGTAATAATCTTTCAAGTATCACTCAATTCTGGAAGACTGGAAAATTGCAAATGTCACTCCAGTCTTCAAGAAGGGAGAGAGGCAGAAGAAAGGAAACTATAGACCAGTTAGTCTGACCTCAGTGGTTGAGAAATGTCGGAGTCGATCATCAAGGATGAGGTCTCAAGGTACTTGGAGGCACATGATAGATTAGGCCATAGTCGGCATCGTTTCCTCAAGGGAAAATCTTGCCCAATAAATCTGTTGGAATTCTTTGAAGAAATAGCAAGCAAGACAGACAATGGGGAATCAGTTGATGTTGTGTACTTGGATTTTCAGAAGGCCTTTGACAAGGTGCCACACGTGAGGCTGCTTAACAAACTAAAAGCCCATGGTATTACAAGAAAGTGTCAGGACACTGAAGCAGGGACCCAATCGCAGACCAAGTACACTGTGATATTTACTGAGTAGCAAATCCAGAGGGGCAACAAAGTCAGCGTCAAAGTTCAGGCGGAGATCAAAAATTCCAGAGAAATACATAAACCAGAATCGGGAAACAGGCAGAGTCGATATTCAGACAGACAGAGAGTTCAGATCAGATATGAATGCTGGAAAGGTTCAGGAAAACTCACTGGCACAATCTGGCAACAAACAGGTGAAAACACAGGACTGAAATACACTGAGCAATAAACAGAGAGGCAGGTGATAGGTGGAGCACAATGGGACAGAAGTGGCAGCAAAACAGGTAATAATGAGAAACAGGTGAGAGGTGGAGTACTCAGTGATACAGGGGCCGGAGTAGAGCAGGAATGGGGACAGGAGTACATGGGGCATGAAAGCAAACAAGAGCACATGGCAATACAAAACCACAGACTGATGGTTAGGGGGAAAACACACAAAAAGACAGAGTTCAACTGGAGGTATTGTCAGAAAGATTCTAGCATGGAAAAAACAGCAACTGGAAAGAGGCAAAGAGTGGGGATAAAGGGAACCTTTTCTGGCTGGTTATTGGGGACTAGTGGTTTTCCACAGGGGTCTATGTTGGGGCCAAATCTTTTTACGTTATATATCAATAATTTGCTTGATGGAATTAATGGCTTTGTTGCAAAGTTTGTAGACAATATGAAGATAGGTGGAGGGGCAGGTAGTTTTGAGGAAATAGAGAGGCTACAGAAAGAATTAGACTGATTAGGAGAATTGGCAAAGAATTGGATGATGGAATACAGTGTCACGAAATGGATTGTCATGCATTTTGGTAGAAGAAATGAAAGGGGAGACTATTTTCTAAATGGAGAGAAAATGCAAAAAAATGAGGTGCAAAGGGACTTAGGAATCCTTGTGCAGAATTCCCAAATGGTTAATTTGCAGGTTGAGTCTGTGGTGAGGAAGACAAATGTAATGTTAGTATTCATTTCAAGAGGACAACAATATAACTGCAAGGATGAAATGCCAGAATAATGTGGGCTGCCTTACGACTATTGCCCGGTAGTACTCACATCAACAGTGATGAAATGCTTTGAGAGGTTGGTTAAGACTAGACTGAACTCCTGCCTCAGCAAGGACCTGGACCCATTGCAATTTGCCTATCACCACAATAGGTCAATGGCAGATGCAATCTCAATGGCTCTTCACACGGCTTTAGACCACCTGGACAACACAAACACCTACGTCAGGATGCTGTTCATCGACTATAGCTCAGCATTTAATACCATCATTCCCACGATCCTGATTGAGAAGTTGCAGAACCTGGGCCTCTGTACCTCTCTCTGTAATTGGATACTTGAATTCCTAACTGGAAGACCACAACCTGTGCGGATTGGTGATAACATCTCCTCCTCGCTGATGATCAACATTGGTGCACCTCAAGGGTGTGTGCTTAGCCCACTGCTCTACTCTTTGTATACACATGACTGTGTGGCTAGGCATAGCTCAAATACCATCTACAAATTTGCTGACAATACAACCATTGTTGGTAGAGTCTCAGGTGGTGACGAGAGGGCGTACAGGAGTGAGATATGCCAAATAGTGGAATGGTGCCGTAGCAACAACCTGGCACTCAACGTCAGTAAGACGAAAGAGCTGATTGTGGACTTCAGGAAGGGCGAGACGAAGGAACACATACCAATCCTCATAGAGGGATCAGAAGTGGAGAGAGTGAGCAGCTTCAAGTTCCTGGGTGTCAAGATCTCTGAGGATCTAACCAGGTCCCAACATATTGATGTAGTCATAAAGAAGGCAAGACAGTGGCTACACAAGAGTTTGAGGAGATTTGGCATGTCAACAAATACACTCAAAAATTTCTATAGTTGTACCGTGGAGAGCATTCTGACAGGCTACGTCACTGTCTGGTATGGAGGGGCTACTGCACAGGACCGAAAGAAGCTGCAGAAGGTTTTAAATCTAGTCAGCTCCATCTTGGGCATTAACCTACAAAGTACCCAGGACATTGTTATGGAATGGTGTCTCAGAAAAGTAGCATCCATTATTAAAGACCTCCAGCACCCAGGGCATGTCCTTTTCTCACTGTTACCATCAGGTAGGAGATACAGAAGCCTGAAAGCACACACTCAGCGATTCAGGAACAGCTTCTTCCCTTCTGCCATCCGATTCCTAAATGGACATTGAAGCTTTGGACATGACCTCACTTTTTAAAATATACAGTATTTCTGTTTTTGCACATTTAAAAAAATCTATTCAATATACATAATCGATTTAATTGTTTATTTATTATTATTATTATTATTATTTTCTCTCTCTCTCTGCTAGATTATGTATTGCATTGAACTGCTGCTGCTAAGTTAACAAATTTCATGTCACATGCTGGTGATAATACAGTAAACCTGATTCTGATACTTTATAAAGCATTAGGGAGGCCTTTCTTGGAGTATTGTGAGCAGTTTTGGACCCTTTATCTTAGAAAGGATGTGCTGAAACTGGAGAGGATTCAAAGGAGGTTCTTGAAAATGATCCCAGGATTGAATGACTTGTCATGTGAAGAGTGTTTGATGGATCTGGGCCTGTATTTGCTGGAATTCAGATGAATGAGGGGATGACAATGAAACATATCGAATGGTGAAAGCCCTTGATAGAATGGATGTGGAGAGGATGTTTCCTATGCTGGGATCGGTCTAAGACCAGAGGACACAGCCGCAGAATAGAGGGGTGTCCTTTTAGAACAGAGATGAGGAGGAACTTCTTTAGTCAAAGTGGTGAATCTTTGGAATTCATTGCCACAGACAGTGTGGAGGCCAACTGATTGGGTATATTTAAGGCAGAGGTTGATAAATTCTTGACTGGTCAGGGCATGAAGAGATATAGGGAGAAGGCAGGAGATTAGGGCTGAGAGGAAAATTGGATCAGCCATGATGAAATGGTGGAGCAGACCTGAAGGCCCAAGAGGCGTAATTCTGCTTCTATATCTTAAGGCCTTATGGTCTTATGTTTTGGGCACCAAAATTTAGTATTTAAAGAGTATGTGAATGGAACCTCAGTGCTCAATCTAAGCCCTACTCGTGATATTGTCTAGCTCAGTTCTTGATCCAGTTTGATACCGTGCCTTGATCCTAGCTTTGGATATGCCAGCATTTGAGTCCAAACCATTCTGGTCAAAGGCTCTCGTCTGTCCACGGCAGAGGCACGCAATGGAGCATGGTCGACCCGTGCATTCCTGAAGTCCACAATCATCTCTTTAGTTTTCAAAATGTTGAGACTCAGGTTGTTTTTCTCACACCTTTTGACAAGCCTCTCTACCTCCTCTCTGTATAACAACCCATCATTGTTGCTGATGAGGCCAACCCCTGTAGTATCATCAGCGAACTTGATGATGCAGTTTGAGCTGAATCTGGCAGTGCAGTCGTGAGTAATCAGCAGCAGACTTGAGTACACAGCCCTAAGGTACACCAGTGCTCAGTGTGATGGAGCTTGAGATGTTGCTACCAACTTGGACTGACTAGGGTCTTCTAAGATCCAGTTACAGAGAGGGGTTTTGAGTCCCAACGAGGACAGTTTACCCACCAGCCTCTGAGGGATGATTATGTTAAATTCAGAGCTGAAGTTGCTGAGTAACATCCTGGCGTACGAGGCGTTATTTTCTAGGTGGGACAGGACAGAGTGGAGGGCCAAGGCTGAGACATCAGTGGACAGGTTTGAGCAGTAGGTGAATTGGAAAGGGTCCAGTGTAGCTGGTAGATGTGAATTTATATGATCCATTACCAGTCACTCAAAGCACTTCATGATTGTTGAAATCAATGCCACAAGACAGTAATCATTTAAGCTAGTTACTGTTGCTCTCTTGGGCACCAGAATAATGGTGGTTGCCTTGAAGCCTGTAGAGACAGAGGACTGTTTCAGGGAGATATTAAAAATGCCCGTTAATGCCTCTATTAACTGGGCTGCACAGTCCCTCTGCACCTGACCAGCTATGTTGTCTGGCCCTGTGTGGGTTTGCATGTGTTTACCCTGGCTAGGGTCCTTCTCGCCTCAGCTCTGACCAGACAGCCTGCCTGTTCCTCAGGAACAGAAGGGGCTTTCCTTGATGTTACATTATTCAATTGATCAATTCAGCCCATCAGGAAGCTAGAGGAATGGATTCTAGTTCACCCCATGTTTCTTCCACGTTTCTTCTTGATGTTCCTTACCCCATTGCTAATAAACCTGAACTGGTCACTACATTTATACACCTTTTCTCCCACTTGGATGACTTCACACACATATAATATTTCATCAGATATCCTTTTAGCACAAACAGTCTATAAGTTTTTGTTTTGGAAACATAGATCTCAGCATAATGTTCACAGTTCACAATTAAAGCTGTAAATACTGTGAAGCTAACTTCCATGAGCGCATAAAACTTTCCAACTATAAACATATTAGTTATTGGTAATGCTAATTGATATTATCCATTGAACTAAGCAATTTAAGGTCAGCTTGTCTGTTTGAAACGACCTATTGTCTTATACTCTACTCTTGATAATAATAAAGCAGGTGCAGTGAGTTTATACAGAGAGTCTTCGATATACAAAGGTTGTTTGCAAAGCTGTTCTACAGACATTATTTGTTCGAACTTCAAGCTGATTACTGCTTCCCATTTGCATTTTAAGAACTGAAGACTAACTTCCATTTATGACCAGAAGTCAGAAACATAGAAACATAAAAAACCTACAGCACCAATACAGGCCTTTCTGCCCACAAAACTGTGCCAAATATGTCCTTACCTTAGAAATTACCTAGGGTTACTGATAGCCCTCTATTTTTCTGAGCTCCTTGTACCTGTCCAGGAGTCTCTTAAAAGACCCTATCGTATCTGCCTCCACCACCGTTGCCAGCAGCCCATTCCATGCACTCACCACTCTCTGAGTAAAAAACATACCCCTGACATCTCCTCTGTACCTACTCCCCAGCACCTTAAAACTGTGCCCTCTCATGCTAGCCATTTCAGCCCTGGGGAAAAGCCTCTGACTATCCACACGATCAATGCCTCTCATCATCTTATACACCTCTATCAGGTCACCTCTTATTCTCCGTCGCTCCAAGGAAAAAAGGCCGAGTTCACTCAACCTGTTCTCATAAGGCATGCTCCCCAATCCAGGCAACATCCTTGTAAATCTCCTCTGCACCCTTTCTATGGTTTCTACTTCGTTCCTGTAGTGAGGCGACCAGAACTGAGCACAGCGGTCCTATATGGCTGCAACATTACCTCTCAGCTTTTAAACTCAATCCCATGATTGTTGAAGGACAATGCACCGTATACCTTCTTAACCACAGAGTCAACCAAACTTAGTTGGAAGTTTATTTACAACTGTTTTATCTTACAAGTAGCAGATGCTGTGTTTAGAAGCTGAGATTAGCAAATGTGAGCAAGAGGCCTACTAGCCTAGGACAGAGGACATCCATCACAGATTGAGCCTCCATCTTACTTGCCTAAACTTTTCCTAGCTCTCATCCTTTAAGACTCTCCTTAAAATCACATCTCAATACACATCCAAGGTCTTGGTCTCCTGTCTTGGTCGTGCTAGTAAAATCTTGTTTGTTATTTGCTCCTATTTGGAAATTTGTGCTTGGTTTAGTAAAGGGTGCATTCTGAATTCAAATAGTTGCTGTTGACATATGGATTTTGGTGTCTGGGGTATACCTGTGGAAAGGAATGCCTTATCCCCCTGTTACGCAATGTTCAAAGCAAACACAGACGGTATTTGTTCTTGTGTTCAATTACATTCAGTCTTTAAGTGAGTTCGATTCACCTCTTTCCTTGCGCACTTGAAGCATATTGAAAGAATAACAGTGTGCTTAGTGAAATCCTCCCTTCCAACCTTCCAAACCACTAAATTGCATGATGTAAGAATGAGTTTACCAATCATTGTTACTGTGGAGGCTGAATTATAAAAATGCCTAGTAATAGAAGAAATTGGAGAAAGAATTACAAAGTAAAAGGAAATATTGGCTGAGGGTTGTGTATTCTGAATGATTGAAATCTCTCTCTAACAGAGCTGATTGACAATTTACTGAAATTGAAACATTAAAGAATAACAGGGTAAAAAAATTAAACAAACCAATTTTGTGCAAATTAAGAACATTATGTTTAATTAGACAGCCTGGTCATGTACAGCACAGACCTTCCTGCTGTTCTGAAATCTCTGAAGAAGTCTAGTCCGAACATTATTGTCTTACTAATGAATAACATGTAGGTTAGATAGCAAGACCAGTTAGTATCATTAACACGTGACAAATATAACTCATTTTAAAGCTCATACGTTTCGCTAAAAGAATGAAGAAAACAAAAACACACAAGATGGTGGAAGAAATCAGCAGTTTAGGCGGCATTTGTGAAGAGAAATGAACAGTCGCCATTTCAGTTTGAGATGAAGAGTCTTGACCTGAAATGTAGACTGTCCATTTCCCTCCACAGAAAATCCTCTTGCATTTGTACAGAGCCCTGGTGAGACCACACCTGGAATACTGTGTACAGTTTTGGTCTCCAGGGTTAAGGAAGGACATCCTGGCTGTAGAGGAAGTGCAGCGTAGATTCACGAGGTTAATTCCTGGGATGTCTGGACTGTCTTACGCAGAGAGGTTAGAGAGACTGGGCTTGTACACGCTGGAATTAAGGAAATTGAGAGGGGATCTGATTGAAACATATAAGATTATTAAGGGATTGGACAAGATAGAGGCAGGAAATATGTTCCAGATGCTGGGAGAGTCCAGTACCAGAGGGCATGGTTTGAGAATAAGGGGTAGGTCATTTAGGACAGAGTTAAGGAAAAACTTCTTCTCCCAGAGAGTTGTGGGGGTCTGGAATGCACTGCCTCGGAAGGTAGTGGAGGCCAATTCTCTGGATGCTTTCAAGAAGGAGCTAGATAGATATCTTATGGATAGGGGAATCAAGGGATATGGGGACAAGGCAGGAACCGGGTATTGATAGTAGTTGTTCAGCCATGATCTCAAAATGGCGGTGCAGGCTCGAAGGGTCGAATGGTCTACTTCTGCACCTATTGTCTATTGTCTATTGAATCAGTGAGTTCCTCCAGCTTTTTGTGTGTTGCTCCAGATTCCAGAATCTGCAATCTCTTGTGTCTCGAAGAAGAAAGAAAAATTTGCATTTATGTGTCAACCTGTGAAGTAGTTTTGAGGTATAAGCATGGTTTTACATTTATGGAGTAGACAAAGGCATAATTTGGATGCCCCTAAATTTGCATATCAATAAGACTAGGCGGTCTACCATTTTTATTCCAAAATACTTGTAACTAAAACAAAAGATGGATTTAAATATCAGTCAGTCTGAGGAGTGGAGGAGATGTTGTTGCCAATCCAAACTGACTGAGGTCTGCAAAAAAGGAAATCAAGGATCCAGTTTCACAAGGAGGTTTTGAGGCCTAAGTTGAGAAGCTTGTTGATTGGTTTTGAGGGTATGGTAATATTGAATGCTAAACTGTAGTCACTGTAGAGCATCCTTATGTACTGTATGCCTCTCTGCTGTCCAGATGTTCCAGGGTTGAGTGAAGAGTCAATGAGATGGCATCTGCTGTGGACCTGTTGTGATGGTGGGCAAATTAGAGCAGATCCCAGTCGCTTCTCAGACAGGAGACGAAATGTTTCATCACCAATCTCTCAAAGCACTTCAGTGGATGTAAGTGCTACAGGATTATAGTCATTGAGGCAGGTTACCACGTTTTTCTTAGGCACTGGTATAACTAAGCCTTCCTGTAGAAGGTGTGTACCTCAGACTGCCAAAGCGAGAGGTTAAAGATATCAGTGAACACTCCAGCCTAATCTCACTCTGATTATCACCACATAACTTATACATTCCAATGTATAAACAGGGAAAAAACATTAGGATGAGAGATTTGTGTTATACTGAAGGGAGAAACTTGTTATTTAAGTTTTTGGGTTTGGACTGAAATTGAATAGAAGTTACTTCCTTTTATTAGCAAAAAGTTTTACAAGAGTTTCATTTTGTTAAATTCTATCTTTTATATATTTATAAAATCATTTATACTATTGAGTCTGATTGAGATGGCATTACATTTCCACAGCCAAATCTGTGCCACAACTTCCCCAACCAAATTCAACAATTTAGATGGAAGAAATCATCTCAAAATTCAAAGTAAATTTGTTATCAAAGTAGATATATGTCACCATATACAGCCCTGAAATTAATTTTCCTGTGGGCATACTCAATATTTCCATAATAAAATAATAACCATAGTAGAATCAATGAAAGACCACACCAACTTAGGCATTCAATCAGTGTGCAAAAGACAACAAACTGTGCAAATACAAAAAAATGAAATAATAATAAAAATAAATAATAAGCAATAACTATCAAGAATATGAGATGAAGAGTCCTTGAAAGTGAGTCAATAGGTTGTGGGAACTTTCAGTGATGTGGCAAGTGAAGTTGAGTGAAGTTGTCCTCTTTGGTTATTGACGGGTAATAACTGTTCCTGAACCTGGTGGTGTTTCAAAGGTTTCAAAGGTACGTTTAATATCAGAGAAATGTATACAATATACATCCTGAAATTCTTTTTCTTCGCAACCATCCACGAAAACAGAGAAGTGCCCCAAAGAATGAATGACCGTTAAATGTTAGAACCTCAAAGCCTTACCCCAGCTCCCCACTTCCACGCATAATCAGCAACAAAGTGACGATCCCCCCACCAGCAAAAAAAAGCATCAGTGCCCCCCCACCGAGCATTCAAGCGTGCAGCAAAGCATCAGTAAAGACACAGACTTGCAGTACCCCAAAGACTACTCATTCACCCGGTAATTCAACATACCACAGGCTCTCTCTCTCCCTAATAAGGTAAAAAGAGGTGTCCCTGTTTCACAGTAAGGAGAAGAATAGCCCTTAACTCGGCAGTGGAGTTATTGGGGCATCATCATGATGGTGTTTCCATAGCAAGCTATTCTTGTTTTTACGAGGCGGAGTTGCTAGCTCGATGCTCAACCCGACTTGGATTTGAACTCGGAAACCTTCGGTCCGGAGTCCAGCGCTGATATTATTGCGCCACCAAGCAGGACATTCACAGCGAGAGAGGAGGCATAACAAACATGACTTACGATGTTAAAAGTATGTTGTGTCACTTTTTCCGAGCTCTGTGCCCAAAGAACTCGGGTCTCTGGGCAGACAGCCAGCAGCCAGCTCACTGCTTTCAATCTTCTGTGAACTCTCACGACACACCAATTTCCAGCAGAGGCACCGACCTCGAGTCCACCTGCCTCCAGAGCCACGAAATCCCAGAAGGCACATTAGTCATCTAGGCCACATCCTTGGTATATCGAATAACGGCCAGTTGTGAGGCTCCGAGAACGGGACCCATTCCCGCAAAGAACCATAGTCAGCATGTAACTCCTGGTCATGGACTTCAAAAGAACCCTGAAAGGGAAAAATAGAGATAGTAAAGATGGAAATAGAGCTGTTTCCGAAGATGTAAGCAAAGGAGTTGCCATTAGGCACCATTGTCCTCCTGAGCTCCACCCTAGTGTAGGTCCTGAGCCTCCTGTACCTTCTCCCTGATGGAAGCTGAAAGTAGAGAGCATGTTCTGGGTGGTGGTGGTCCCTGATGAAGGATGCTGCTTTCCTGCAACAATGCTCCATGTAGATGTGCACAATGGTGGGGAGGACATTACCTGTAATGGACTGGGCCATATCCACTTCTGTTTTTAGGACTTTCTTTTCAAGGACATTGGTGCTTCCATACCAGTCTGCAATTCAGTTAGTCGATATACTTTTCACTGCACATCTACAGGTATTTGTCAAAGTTTTAGATGTCATGCCAAATTTTCACAAACCCTGAAGGGATTAGAAGCACTGCTGTGCTTTCTTCATAATTACACTGGACCCAGGACAGGTCCTCTGAAATGATAACACCGAGGAAAGTTAAAGTTGCTGATCCTCTCTAACCCTGATCCTCATGGACCTCAGATTTCCTCTTCCTGTAGTCAATAATCAGCCAGATTTTCAGTCTTCCTCCTTCATGCTGATTCATCACCACCTTTGATTTGGCCAATGACTGTGGTGTCATCAGTGGTATCTGTACTGTGTATTCACAGGCTTGGGCCATTTCCAAAAAAATCAAACTGCATAAGACACATTTCTTCCCTATTCTGACGTTTGGTCTGTACAACAACTGAACCTCTTGACCATGTCTGCGTGCTTTTGCACAGTGAGTTGCTGTCACGTGACTGGCTGATTAAATATTTGCATTAACAAGCGGGTGTACTGGTGTACCTAATAAAGTGGCCACTGAGTGTATATGGGAGGAAAATTTGGCCTATGTTAACCCTTCTTACCAAAAAAATGCCATCTCCAACACCGCAGTTCTTCACACTACTATTAAGGCGTTAACTAAATTGTGGTTTCAAGTTGGATTTGAATCTCCACACTTTTGATCAGAAGTCAAGGTGATATTGACTGATTAATTTAGGTACACACGGAACTATAAAGAAGCCTTGATATAAATTTTTAATTGCAACTTTCTTGAGACCTATCACAAATAAATATAATTCAATATGAATCTTACTTACATGTGTTTGCTTTCAGTGGTATGAGGTGTGGAAAAAGATTAGCACAGCCTTAAACAAACATCATAGTAAAGACTACGAATTGATTGGACCGTTGCTTAGCAGCATACAAAAAAAACAAAGTGGAATGTAATGAATATCAAATATACACTCGAAAATATAGACATACAGAATGCACTAACTAAATTAAATGCAAACAAATACAACAGATGCTGAGGTAATCATTACCTTTGCATATTGCTTCACTGAATTATTGAATTAGAATTAAAGAAGAGTGTGCGGCAGGATGAAAAAGGCTTGTTTATCTGATTACCTCAGCTAGTATGGAGCAAAGCAGGCAATCTATTGTTTATGATGGAAATAAAGGATGAAAAGGTGGGACCTGCATGGAAAAAAAGCTGCTAGATCCAAAGGCACTTTTTTAACAGGACTGCATGAAATCATTAAGCAAGTGAAGACCAAGTACATAAATGAAAATCAAAAAATTTCAAAGTTCAAAGTAGATTTATTATCAAATTACATATATGTCACCATATACTGCCCCGAGATTTATTTCTTTGTGAGTATTCACAGTAGATACAAGGAAGTACAATGGAATCAATGAAAAACTACACACAAGCAAAGACGTGCAAACAGCAATGTGCAAAAGAAGGCAAACTGTGCAAATACAAAAAATATTATATTGAGAACATGAATTGTAAAGTCTTGACAAGCGAATGCATAGGTTGTGGAATCAGTTTGGTTGAGGTGAGTGAAGTTATCCGTGCTGGTTCGGGAGCTTGATGGTTGAAGGGTGGTGTGCGTCCCGAGGCTTCTGTATTTCCTTCTCAATGGCAGCACTGAGAAGAGAGCGTGGCCTTGATGGTGGGGGTTCTTAGTGATGGATACTGTTTTCTTCTGGCAGCACTCCTTGTAGATGTGCTCACTGGTGGGGAGGGCTTTTCCTGTGATGGACTGGGCTGCAGCCACCACTGCAAAGTGCAGATGATGGAAATCGAAAATAAAACCTGGAAGTGACCAACGTCTTTGACCTGAAATGTTAACTGTTTCTTTCTCCACAGATAGTGCCGAACCTGTTCGGTGTCTCCAGCATTTACTTAACTTTATGCCAAGTTAATATATTTCATTTGTGACTGTGAGTTCACAATCAGTTACCAAGAAAATATGTGTCTGTAAAGATCTCCACGGTTTCTTGACTTCAGTGCTGTGCTACAAGTCACCCTTCTGTTGTTTTTCTGGAAGTCCAGTTGAGTGAGATCTTCAATTGTGATGAACACAGAATGGTGTTGTCAGGTTTCCTTGTGTAACCACGTCAGTAATGCAATATTCCCTACTGAGGCATTGCAGTTCCCTGTAGTTGGCAGCATGTAGCATGGCAGTTGCAATCCAGGCAGCCAGCTCTTAGAGGGGTAGTCTACAGAACAAAGCAATGTGCTTCTACCCTCGGTGATTGGTACTACTGAGTGAATGAATACTGTGGTATTGGGAGGGGTCTGGGAGAGAGTGAGGCTCTGACCAAGTTACTGAAGAACAATGGGGCCACAGAGATTCTCAGAGAGATAACAAATTCCTCCAGCAGAAAACTGCCAGAGTGGTGTCTGTAAGGAGAACTACAGGGAGAGTGGGAGACTAGGACTAGCTAAACTGCTCTTAAAAGAGGGCCAAATGTGCTATGTTCTGTAACTCCAAAATATAAAATTAGTTGCAAGAAAAAGACAGGAGCCCAGGAGAGCATGCCTTAGTTTTGTTTTTACTTTAAGCGAGGCGCACGCATATGATGTGGTGGCGTCAAACAATAATTACAATATTATTCAAATATTATTGAAATATTAAACAGACAACACTCCTCCCTGCTTAGCTGTAAACTCCAATTCAATGCAGAATGTATCTCAACTATGTACACCACACACTATACAACAACTTTCTCCAGGATGCTCCATGAGCATTTCCACGATTAGTTGTTCTCTTGAATTCAATCTTGTAATCATCTCTGCATATGTGTTGCTGCTGTTAGTGGAACACCAGTCAGTGGATTGAAAATGGACACCTGTGGTTGATGATCGGCAATGAGGGTAAACCCTCTCCTATTCAAGTACTGGTTGAAATGTTTTACCTCCCAAACCAGGCTCAAAGCCTCTCTGTCAATCTGTGCATATTTTTTCTCTGTAGCTGAAAGAGAACATGATGCAAAGGTTATGGGGCGTTCGCCTCCATAACATGTGACGTGACTGCACCTGTACCACAACGCAAGGCATCACAGGCAAGCTTCACTGGACGATCATAATGTGTGAGTACAGTGTCTAATGTCACCATCTCCTTTACCTTTTGGAAGTCTCACCGCTTTGTTCATTGCCATTTCTTCCTCATCTCCAGTAGTGAGTTCAAGGAATGGAGCACTATAGCCAGGGTTGACAGGAACCTAATATAGTAATCAGCAAATCCTCAAAAGGACCGTAACTGTGGCATGTCCTTTGGCCTTGGCGTATCCACCAATGCTTGGATTTTCTCAGCACACTTATGTAACTCTTGTGTGTCAATGGTGTGACCACAGTAAGTGATGCTTGGTTTAAAGAATTGTTATGACCCCAGCCCCCTCCTTTGTGAGAATCGCGAGAGAGAGAGAGCAGCCTTACAGTTTGGAATGTGGGCTGGCCTCTCTGCCAGACAAAAGCCATGGACATAGCCATTGTCTTGGGAGACACCTTTGTGGAATAAGGGACTGGACTACGTGCAACGTGGGCTGGGTGATGGGGGAAAGATTGCCTCACCCCCACCCTGATTGACATCTACAACCCTGCCAGTCCAGATAAAAGGTGGGCTGCCGAGGCGGGGCCTCAGACGCACCAAGGAGACACACGAAGAAGACACGATAGTGCTTCCCGTCGGAGCGGGAAGCCATTTTGAAGGAAGCCACTTGCGTTAGATTCCGGATCGGGAGTCTGTGGCTGAAACCAAAGGAAAACCGTTTTAACTAACAACCGGGATTTTCTTCGTAAAGACGACGGGCAAGTGTTCCTTCTTTCTCACCACTCACTCTCTCTCCAACATGTGAAATGCCAGCGGTTCCCAAACGGAAAGCCTGAAAATTTATGAGTGACTTTTATATTCCATTAGACTCAGTATTCCCCTAGACAACGATAGAGCTTATTTCTGATTGATTATTACTATACCTGTGCTTTAGATTGAGTTTTGACAATGTATATGATCTGAATGTTTTGTATTAACCATACGTTTGTGCCCCTTTATAAATAAAAATGTTTGAAAATAGTATCATCAGACTTCAGCGGACCTCTCTATCTTTGCTGGTAAGTCACCCGGTTACTGGGAATGTAACAGAATTTACACTTGTCATGTCATGCTCTGAGCCCATAATCCTCAAATATTTTTAACATTGCCTTGAGATTTTGGAGATGTTCCTTGTTTTCCTCACCAGTAACAATGGTGTCATCCAGTGCCTGGGCAGCCTTGCAACACCTGGTCCATAGCTTTTTGCCAGAGTGCAGGTACAGATGTGATTCCAAATAAACCTATTATAGTGATAAAGCCCATTGTGGGTGTTTATGGTGAGAAACACTCTGGAATCTTCTCCCATGTCCATTGTGGTAGGCCTCAACTAAATCCACTTTGCTGAAGTATTTTCCTCCTGAGAGGTTTGCAAATATATCCTCTATCCTGGGCATAGGCTATTGATCTACTTTCAGTACTGGGTTGATGGTGACCTTAAAATCACCACAGATCCTGGTAGACCCATCCTTCTTGGCTACTGGAACCACTGGCATTACCCATGGGCTCCACTCAACCTTGAATAGAATTCCTTCAGCCTCTGTGCAATCTATCGCACTGGCTGCTTTATCGTGGATGGTATAAGAAATAGGGCGGGCTTTGTAAAACTTAGGTGTGGCACTTTCATTTAACACAATTTTACTCTTGATATATTTGAGTTTTCCAATGCCATCTCTCAACACAGTTGTGGCATCATCTTGTGCCTTTCTTAATTCACTTTCAGTTGACTCTTTTGTAGGAAATGTGGCATGCAACTGGTGGATGGATCGCCAATCAAGTTGCAGTTGTCTCAGCCAATTACAGCCCCACAATGCTGGCCCTCCTGTTTTTACCACATACAACTCCAATGTGGCTTGTTGGTTGTTGTATTTCACTGTTACAAATGTCATTCCCACAGGAGTTATCTTTTCTTCAGTATAAATTCTTAGTTGGATATTTGCAGGCTTCAGGTCACTATCTTTGCCCAGGCAGGTTTCGGTTTAGGCACTGCAATTTTGTTCACTCCAGACTGCAATTCAATTACGTCTCTGGCTCCGGTTTCCATTAATACAGTTATTTCAACTGCTCTTTTAAATGTAAGTTGTGTTTTAGTTAGGAGTCATTTTTGAATGCTTTCTTGTAAGATTCCACAAGCTAAGCAATCTCTCAGTGCATCATTAAGCCCATTACTGAACTGACAATGCTCAGACAACTTTTTTAATTCAGCCACTTTGCTGAAATAGACTCCCCTTCTTTTTGATTTTGCTTATGAAACCCAAAACATTTTGTAATTAATAATGGTTTTGGTTTTAAATGTTCCTGCACTACTTTCATTATATCAGCAAAACTCATTTCAGCTGGTTTGGTTAGAGCAGTTAAACCATTAAGCAAATTGTATACCTTTAAATCCAATTCACTCAGCAAAACTGGTACTTGTTTCTTATTGGCTATTCTAGTTGCTTTAAAATACTACTCAATTTGCTCAGTATGCGTATTCCAGTTACCTCTTATGCAATCAAACACATCTATCTTTCTGATGTAGTCAACCATTTCTGCTTTTTAAAATTTGTAATTATTATCACTCAGTACTCACTATTTATGAATCCATGAATTTAGTCTGTTTTCTGCTTTAAAAAAAACGCAACCATTTCCTTTTCCAACGAAACTTGCGTGCTGCCCTGTTTTACTTTAAGTGAGGCATGCACATATAACATGGTGGCATGATGATGTATGTCATTCATGTACTTTTATATGTGATCCATAATGAATTATTTAAACAAGCAAAGAATGCTTAATCAAAAAATATTTACAATATTATTCAATTATTACTTAAATAATAAATACACAACAAAATGGCCTATATGCTGAAACCTATCTTTGATTGAATAATTCTTTGAGTGTTTGCATTTTAGGAACCTAGTTGAAGGACTATTCAGTTAGAAAAAGCTATTTTTTTCTGTGAGTAAATACGGATTATCGCTCTTCGGTCCACTGAGGTTGAAAATCTCATTGCACATTGCTTTACAATTGGCATCACTTGGGGGAGTTTTGACCAGAAAAAGATGATGTGAACCATAAAAACCCCACATAAATATCAGGAGACAAGTTTCCCAATGGAGTTACCACACAGCAAAGAAAGCAAAATTGCTTTGTGTATGTTAAACTAATTCTTAGCAGCAGAGTATGTTTTTAAGTCTATGAACTACTAGTCTATGTTATTTCTTTTAAATGACAGATCTATTGGTTTTGCAAAAGGAGAAGATGACAATTAAATAGAGTAGGGCAAAATATGGTCAAGTATTTGCTCCCAGCCTCACGTTATCAAGTTTAAATCTTAGTAAAGTGTTACACATATGTTACTCCCATTATCTGGGATCACTTTCTCAAGGTGTGGTAAAATAATTTACAGAGCTGATTGAAGTTGCAAAGGGGAGTTGTTCTGGTATCCTGTTCAGCAGATCTCCTTATTCAACATCACAGAACAGATTATTTGGTGATAAACCCTCACCTTTGGTATCTGAAGGCCATTGCTATCTCCCATTTGGTTCTCATCTTTTCTTAATCAAAACATGAGCTAAACTTTAAAAATATGGGGTATGAAATAGTTTTGTAACATTCCAAGGTTGTAAAATATTCTATGTAACTTAAAGAAGTTAAAAACAGACAATACATAGAGGAAGAAACAAACTGACCCTCAACACAACTGTTTCAAGGCATTTCTTTTCCTTCTTGTTGGATTGGGAAGTGGGGTTGCTGCACGACTCAAACACAAACTCAAAATGTAACAAAACTGTTCCTGTGCAAATTATCCTTCTGAATGAAGCTATCAATAAAAATATTGCTTGCACCTACAGAGCTGTGAAAGGTCTGCATGGGATGCAAAATAAAAGATTATTTTCACTGTTTGTCAAATCAGTAACAATGATGTCATGGGGCTATCAATAGAAGGGTAGAGGACTGCTTTTTCATACAGAAATCTGTTGGTGCAGAGCTGTTTATCACAGTGACTACTGAAGCAGACGATGAGAGCATTCGAAATGAAATTGCATATATATGTGCAATGTGGCACTGCACAGCAACACAGGTAAACAGCAGGGTTGTGGTTTTAAATGCCACAGTCCAATACATGATTAACTTCCATCTGTGTGTTGTTTCTGCAATAGCACTTTATTAGATTGTCGAACCATCTTATAGAGAGTCACATAATGAAACTTATGGTGTATGGTGGTTGTTAATCTGCCATATACTGTTCACCATTTTACCCTGGGCAGCAGATCATAAACAACACACTTCTCAGGTTGCAAAACAAATCTCTGCAGATGCTGGAACCCTGAAATAAAAGCAAAAGTATATACAATATGTATATTTGAAATAGTCAACAGGTCTGCATAAAAACAGATTGAATTAATGCTTCAGGTCAAAATCTTTCATCAGAATTGGGAAACATTAGAAATTGTTTTAAGTTGTGGAGAAAGGGGAAGTGTATAGATACTGACAAAAATGGTAGTGATGTCAGCTGAGAAAGGTTTGTGATGGCTTGTTAATCATAGCTGATCTCTGTGGAGGAGGTGTATGTAGAAGAAAGATAGATAAAACAAAATGAAATAAAGGAGACTGTTAGGAGTACGCAACAGGTCAGGCAGCAACTGTACAAGATAAATAGTTATCGATGCAAGCTCCAATCTGCTAATTGAATTTGCTGACGACACTACATTGATTGGCCTTATCTCAAATAATAATGAGGAAACCTACAGCCTACAGGCTAACCCCTATTGACATCAATGGATTTGGGGTTGAGAGGGTGAATAGCTTTGTATGGGAGTTGTACTTCCCTTAATTGCAGGACTCTGCAGAGAGTGATGCGGACAGCCCAGAACATCTGTAGCTGTGAACTTCCCACTATTCAGGGCATTTACAAAGACAGGTGCATAAAAAGGGGCCAAAGGATCATTGGGGACCTGAGTCACCCCAACCACAAACTGGTCCAGCTGCTGCCATCCGGGAAACGGTACCGCAGCATAAAAGCCAGGACCAGCAGGCTCTGGGACAGCTTCTTCCACCAGGCCATCAGACTGATTAATTCATGCTGATACAAATGTATTTCTAACCTATATTGACTGTTCTATTGTACATCTTACTGTACACACTATTTATTACAAATTACTATAATTTGCACATTGCACATTCAGACAGAGATGTAACATAACTCCTCATGTATGTGAAGGATGTAAGGAATAGAGTCAATTCAATTCAATTCAAGTTTGTAACCTTTCATCAGAACTGGTTCATTTTAAGACAAGCTGAAAGCACTTGTTATGTAAAATTATTGAGTTTGTTGTTAAGTTCATGGTTAAGTTTTGAGGGCTATAACATGTTTAGTTAGAAAAAGAAATGCTTTTCCTCAAGCCTCAAGCTTATGTTGAACTTCAGTGGAACAGTGTGAGAAGCTAAAGAGAGAGAAAGAGATGGAGAGTTAAACAACTGCAAGTGCTCCATGTGCTGAGTTTTTTTTATTCTAGACTTCCAAAACAGTGCAGTCTTTTGTAAGTACCAGTATTTTCTTTACTTGCTCCTCTGTCTTCATTTACCTTACATTTTCATCTCCTTCAGAGATCAGCTGAGGTTAACTATTTACTCACAGTTGCCACTACCTTCACTTTAGTCACTAATTCTCTCCTGTCCTCTGCCCTACCATGGACATTTCTTTTTATTTCATGAACCTTGCCCCTTCTTTGCAGCTTAAAGCATGTTCAATTTCTAATCTTGCCTAGATATGGTCATCAGCAAGAAATGTTAACTTTGTTTTTCCCTCTGCAGATACTGTCTGATCAGCTAAGTAGTTCCAGTGATTCTGCTTTGATGTTGGTGTAGGTGTCTTCAATGATATTTGATGGGTTTATAAACATTTTCTGTGTAGAAAAAGACCATTCGTCCCATAATGTGCATATTGGCTTAAAGAGGGCTATTCAGCTAATCACACTTCGAATTCTGTTGTCTCATACTTTGCTATTCTTCAGGAGGGTGACCCATGAAAAGCATAGAAACATAGAAAACCTACAGCACCATACAGGCCCTTCAGCCCACAAAGCTGTGCCGAACATGTCCTTACTCTAGAAATTACCTAGGGTTATCCATAGCCCTCTATTTTTCTGAGCTCCATGTGCCTATCCAGGAGACTCTTAAAAGACCCTATCGTATCCGCCTCCACCACCGTTGCCAGCAGCCCATTCCATGCACTCACCACTCTCTGAGTAAAAAACTTACCCCTGACATCTCCTCTGTACCTACTTCCAAGCACCTTAAAACTGTGCCCTCTCGTGCTAGCCATTTCAGCCTTGGGAAAAAACCTCTGACTATCCACACGATCAATGCCTCTCATCATCTTATATACCTCTGTCGGGTCACCTCTTATCCGCCGTTGTTCCAAGGCAAAAAGGCCGAGTTCACTCAACCAATTCTCATAAGGCATGCTCCCCAATCCAGGCAACATCCTTGTAAATCTTCTCTGCATCCTTTCTATGGTTTCCACATCCTTCCTGTAGTGAGGCAACCAGAACTGAGACCAGTACTCCAAGTGGGGTCTGACTAGGGTCCTATATAGCTGCAACATTATCTCTCGGCTCCTAAACTCAATCCCACAACTGATGAAGGCCAACACAACATATGCCTTCTTAACCACAGAGTCAACCTGCACAGCAGCTTTGAGTGTCCTATGGACTCAGACCCCAATATCCCTCTGATCCTCCACACTGCCAAGAGTCTTACCATTAATACTATATTCTGTCTGTAAAGGGGGTTTCTTCTTTTTCTTTGTTACTGCATATGTTAATCAAAATGGCTTCTTTGTTTTGTTAAAAGTAGGACTGCTTCTTTGTTGCGAGAGAGTGCTGGAAGCTTGTTTGGGTTAAAATTTACTGCTAACGAGAATTGTATTCCTTTGTTAACCAATTGGGATTAATGTTGTTCTTTCTTCTGAGTCTGTAAGCTATTGTTGGCGGGCTTTTGGGGAGATCGGCGCGAGGGGTTGAGAGAGAGAGGACGCGATGCTGTAAGCTGGGCGAGGAACGGACCCCAAGCGGGGGTCCAAGGCCAGGAGGTACTCTGAAGAGAGGAGATAAAGCTAGATGTGCTGGGTTGACCACCTTGGGTGGTCCTGAGCTGCGAGTCGAGGAGTTCGGAGGGGATCAAATGGTGGCCAGGAGACTTCGGTAATTGAGCTCCAACGGTTGTGCACGATGTGGTTTGGACTTTGATATGTGTGGCGCCTTTTCTTTATTTTCTTTTCCTTCATATATACTGTATTGTTATTAATCATTTAGTTAAAGTAATCTTTATAAATTGTAATCATTTAATCACATATGGTGTACTGTCTGTTTTTGGGCGAGGCGGGGACATCACACAGCATCCACACCAGCTGATTACCCAGTTTGGTGGGGCCGAAGGCTGCTCCCCCGAGACGAGAACGAGCTGAGCGAGCCTGAGGCGACCCAGGGAGTTACATGTCATTATATTTGACCTACCAAAATGAACCACTTCACTCTTACCTGGGTTGAACTTTATCTGCCACTTCTCAGCCCAGTTTTGCATCCTATCAATGTCCTGCTGTAACCTTTGACGGCCCTCCACACTATCCACAACACTCCCAGCCTTTGTGTCATCATCAAATTTACTAACCCATCCCTCCACTTCCTCATCCAGGTCATTTATAAAAATCACGAAGAGTAGGGGTCCCCGAACAGATCCCTGAGGCACACCACTGGTCACCGACCTCCATGCAGAATATGACCCGTCTACAACCACTCTTTACCTTCTGTGGGCAAGCCAGTTCTGGATCCACAAAGCAATGTCCCCTTGGATCCCATACCTCCTTACTTTCTTAATAAGCCTTGCATGGGGTACCTTATCAAATGCCTTGCTGAAATGCATAATTTCCTGGGCTATCTCTGCTCCCTTTCTTGAATAAGGGAACAACATCTGCAACCCTCCAATCCTCTGGAACCTCTCCCATCCCTATTGATGATGCAAAGATCATCACCAGAGGCTCAGCAATCTCCTCCCTTGCCTCCCACAGTAGCCTGGGGTACATCTCATCCGGTCCCAGTGACTTATCCAACTTAATGCTTTCCAAAAGCTCCAGCTCATCCTCTTTCATAATGTCTATATGCTCAAGCTTTTCAGTCTGCTGTAAGTCATCCCTACAATCACCAAGATCCTTTACCGTAGTGAATACTGAAGCAAAGCATTTATTAAGTACCTCTGCTATCTCCTCCGGTTCCATACCCACTTTCCCACTGTCACACTTGATTGGTCCTATTCTCTCATGTCTTATCCTCTTGCTCTTCACATGCTTGTAGAATGCCTTGGGGTTTTCTTTAATCCTGTCTGCCAAGGCCTTCTCGTGGCCCTTCTGGCTCTCTAATTTCTTTCTTAAACCCGTTCCTGCTAGCCTTATAATCTTCTAGATCTCTATCATTACCTAGATTTTTGAACCTTTTGTAAGCTTTTTTTTTCTTCTTGACTAGATTTTCAACAGCCTTCATACACACGGTTCCTGTACCCTAGCATCCTTTCTGTATCTCATTGGAACGTACCTATGCAGAACTTCACACAAATGTCCCCTGAACATTTGCCAGATTTCTTCCATACATTTCCTTGAGAACATGTGTTCCCAATTTATGCTTCCAAGTTCCTGCCTGATAGCCTCATATTTCCCCTTACTCCAATTAAACGCTTTCCTAACTTGTCTGTTCCTATCTCTCTCCAATGCTATGGTAAAGGAGATAGAATTGTGATCACTATCTCCAAAATGCTCTTCCACTGAGAGATCTGTCACCTGACCAGGTTCATTTCCCAAAACCAGATCAAGTACAGCCTCTCCTCTTGTAGGCTTATCTGCATATTGTGTCAAGAAACCTTCTTGAACACACCTAACAAACTCCACCCCATCTAAACCTCTCACTCTAAGGACATGCTAATCAATATTGGGGAATTAAAATCTCCCACCACGACAACCCTATTATTATTACACCTTTCTAGAATCTGTCTCCCTATCTGCTCCTCGATGTCCCTGTTACTATTGGGTGTTCTATAATAAACACCTTGTAGAGTTATTGACCCCTTCCTGTTCCTAACTACCACCCACAGAGACTCTGTAGACAATTCCTCCGTGACTTCCTCCTTTTCTGCAGCCGTGACACTATCTCTGATCAACAGTGCCACACCCCCACCTCTTTTGCCTCCCTCCCTGTCCTTTCTGATATATCTAAAGCCTGGCACTTGAAGTAACCTTTCATGTCCCTGAGCCATCCAAGTCTCTGTAATGGCTACAACATCATAGCTCTAAGTACTGATACACACTCTAAGCTCATCTGCTTTGTTCATGATGCTTCGTGCATTAAAATAGACACATCTCAAACCATCAGTCTGAGTGTGTCCCTTCTCTGTCACCTGCCTATCCTCCCTCTCGCACTGTCTACAAACTTTCTCTATTTGTGAGCCAACCGCCTCTTCCCCATCTTCTTCCTCAGAAGGAGCACCTGGCCGAGTACTAAAGACCTATGCTGACTAACTGGTTGAGATCTTTAACCTCTCACTTTGGTAGTGTGTGATATCCACCTGCTTCAAGCAGACTTCAATTATACCGGTTCCCAAGAAGAGCGTGGTGACTTGCGTCAATGACTATCATCCAGTAGCACTTACATCCACAGTGATGAAGTGTTTTGAGAGGTTGGTGATGAAACATATCAGCTCCTATCTGAGAAGCGGGTTGGATCTGCTCCAATTTGCCGACCAGAGCAACAGATCCACAGCAGATGCCATTTCATTGGCTCTTCACACAACCCTGGAACATCTGGACAGCAAAGATACATACATCAGGATACTCTATCGACTACAGCTCAGCATTTGATACCATCATCTCCTCAAAACTAAGCAATAAACTCTAAGACCTTGGCCTCAATACCTCCTCATCACAAGGCTGTGTGCTTAGCCCCTGCTCTACTCACTTTACATTTATGTCCGTGTGGCTAAGCACATCTCCAGCGATATATTCAAGTTTGTTGATGACACAGCTGTTGTAGGCCAAATCAAAAGTGGTGATTTATGAGCATATAGGAGGGAGATTGAAAACCTGGCTGAGTGGTGTCATAATAGCAGCCCCTTACTCAATGTCAGCAAGACCAAGGAGCTGATTATAGATTATAGCAGGAGAAAACCAGATGTCTATGAGCCAGTTCTCATTGGAGGATCAGAGGTGGAGAGGATTCGCAGCTTTACATTCCTTGGTGTTATTATTTCAGAGGACCTGTCTTGGGCCCAGCACGCAAGTGCAATTACAAAGAAAGCACAGCAGCGCCTATACTTCCTTAGGAATTTATGGAGATTTGGCATGACATCTAAAACTTTGACAAACTTGTATAGATGTGCAGTGGAGAGTCTGGTATGGAAACACCAATGTCCTTGTACAAAAAGCCCTACAAAAATTAGTGGGTACAGCCCAGTCCATCACAGGTAAAGCGCTCCCAACCATTGAGCGCTACATGAAACGTTGTTGCAGGAAAGCAGCATCCAGGGACTGTCACCACTCAGGAGATGCTCTCTTCTCACTGCTGCCATTGGGAAGAAGGTACAAGAGCCTCAGGAGTCACACCACCAGGTTCAGGAAGAGTTATTACCCCTCAACCATCAAGCTCTTGAGCCAAAGGGGATAACTTCACTTTCCCCATCATTGAAATTTTCCCACAACCGATAGCATTACTTTTAAGGACTCTTCATCTCGTGTTCTTGATATTTATTGCTTATTTATTTGGTATTATTGTTTCTTTTTGTATTTTCACAATCTGTTGTTTTCTGCTGTCTGGTTGAACATCCTAGTTGGGCAGTTTTTCATTGGTTCTGCAATGGTTATTATTCTATAGAATTGTTGAGTATGCCCACAAGAAAATGAATCTCAGGGTTGTATATGGTGGCATATATGTACTTTGATAATAAATTTACTTTGAACTTTGGATCATGAAGTGTTACCAGTGCTAGAGGCATTGAGCGAGAGATTGGACAGGTGGAGATTTCTTCCTTTGATGTGTAGGAAACTCAGGGATGCCTTTCAGAAGTTGATAAAATCAAGGGGGGGGGGGAAATGGATAGGTGGATGGTAGAGGAGTCTAAGTCTAGAGGACATAAGCTTAAGATGAGAGGGGAAAGATTTAAAACAGATTTAATGGGCACCTTTTTTCCACACAGAGTAAGAAGAATATAGATACGTGGAACAAGCTGCCAGAGGAAGCGGTAGAGGTGGGTAAAATTAGACATGAATGGGAAAGGTAGAGGGATATGGGCCAAGCAATGTCAAGTGGGATTAGCTCAAGTAGACATCTTGGATAGCATGGATGAATTGGGCTGAAGGAACTGTCTCCATGCTGTATAACTATCCAGGTAGTTCATAACCGCAGTGAGGTGTTTAATTAAGAGATACAGTGTGGAATAGGCCCTTCTGGCCCTTCAAACCACACTGCCCAGCAACCCCCAAAAACTCCGATTTAACCCTAATGTAATGACGGGAAAATTTACAGTGATTAATTAACCTACTAACCAATACATGTCTGGATTGTGGGAGGAAACCACAGCACCTGGAGAAAACCCATGCATTCCATGGGGAGGACATACAGACTCCTCACAGAGGACACTGGGATTGAACTCAAACTCTGACGCCCTGAGCTGTAAGAGTGTCTTGTTAGCCACTACGCTACTGTGGCGGTTTCTGCTTCCACCACGCTTTCAGGACATGAGTTCCAAACTCCATCAATATTTCCTCTACTCCTTCAAATCCTTGACAATTTCTTACATCAATGTCCCTGTTATTTACATCTCTACTAAGAGAAATTCTGCCTGCACCATGACCTTATGTAGGCTTCTCTTTGTTTTGTATACAATTTTCCCTCAGACTCCTTTGCTTTGAAGAAAACAGCTGCAGCCTCACCAGTCTTTGCTTACAATGAAATTAGGGAGAAGGATTGTTTTCAGAACCAGAAGAGCTGCCTCATCTTCTTTCAATACTGTCTTGATATCCTAGCAACAAATTCAGCATCACCTTTGACAATTATTTTTGAATTATTTGTAGTGTGGTGCTGTGCGATTGCCTATTGAATGTAAAAATTAGACTGGCAAACGTGTTTTACCTTAGAGATTCAAATACAAAAACGCATTATTTGTTGCGATCCACCATCTTGGGTGCCATCATAGTGTAGTGGTTAGCTATTGCAACTCAGAACATTCCGAAGTTCAGAGTTCAATTCCAATGCCGTCCGTAAGGAATTTGTACATTCTCCCCATGAACCTCGTGGATATCCTTCAGGTGCTCCAGTTTCCTCCTGTTGTCGCGTGAACAAAGTCACTGGAGAGAAGCACTGGTAGGTATGAAGTAGCCTCTTTATTCGATAAAATGAGATACAACAGGCACAGCATACTTTCAGGCACCTCTTTCGGAGATAGAGGCCTGCTTGCCCCAACACTACACGACATCTTATATGGTAAGGATCAAAGATCAAAGGACAATTCCATATTACAATGCGTCCACAATGCTTCCTTTGAACTACACACACAACCTTCACACCTTCCTCTTTGCACCCACAACACAGACACCTAAATGTATTTTAATCAACATTGTCTGGTCTTCCAGTTAACTGTGATTCATGGCTCTTAGTAATCCATTGTCCAGAGGTGCATTTTAAATTTAATCTACAGTCTAGCTTCAAATTTGAAGATTGGTGGCTGAAGTTAGTTGCTGAATCTATTAGCCATATGTCCTAATCTTGAAAATGCCCTAACAAACTGTCCTCTTGGCCCTCCTGGACAAAAATAAATTTGTAGCAGGAAGGGCCACCTTAAGGAGGATCTACTCAAATAGGGCAGCAAAATGCTCTCCCTCGGAATCCCCCAGTTAGTCACAGTCCCGATTTTTAATCCCCTGTCTTGCCCCGATCTCCTTTGATTATGCCTTGATTCCAATCGTTAATTTCCCATTTACTGCTAATTTGCTTGATGACAGCACACCTGGTCTCCATCAAGAACTACAGTATAAGAACCCTGGCATCATAACCACTGATTGCCAGTTCGTTGGTCTATTCCTGTGTGATAACTTTGTTTCCTGACTGATTAGAACTGTTAGTTCTAAGTTCAACTCCAGTTTCAAGATATTCCATGAAAATGCTGTCTCTGTGTCAAGACTCCTCCTGTTTGCTGTTCAACGTTCTCGTCTGTGCCAGCATCCCCAACTCTATCTCTGTGCCTGTGTCCTGCAGTTGGGTTCTCCTCAGTCACTCCATGCAACACAGTTACTTTATGTGCATCTACATCTACCCTATCATCCCTAGTGGCTACTAACAAGACACTAAGCCGAGAGAGAAATTTGACCGGCAGTCTTTTAAGATGCAGCTTCATTCAAATGCCTTTTGCTGCCTTCCCTGCTGGCCGATTGCAGTTTAATCACATTCTTTATCTTCACCCCTTCATTCTCGGATAGCTAAAACTCTCTCTTTCCAGGGGAATCAGCAAGGTAAATGTATCAGGGTCACAGGCCCTCTCATTGATGTACAGGAGGGGTTGAGGTGGTCTCTATTTGAATGACTGTAAGGACCTCTCCCCGGTGACACCCCCTTCCAAACTGTCCAGTCGATTGCTGGCCCCACTGCTGAAAGGGCCCAACTCATTTGTATTTGCTCCCCATTCCTCAGGCAGCTGCACTACTTCTAACAGCTCCTGACTGTGCTTGGCCCCGATCCTTGGGACCTCCTGACACGATTCCCACACATTGCCCTGTCTCTCCTCCTTGACTGGGGCTGCTGTCTCTCTGTGTCAATTGCTTTGTGGGTCACACATGTTCAGTGTCCCTGCCTGGTCCATGATATTGCTCCTTTTGCTGAGTCTAAGATAGCACCTGCCTTACTCAGTGTGTCTTTTCCCAGGATAGTACCTTCCTCGTTTGGGCTCACCCAGAAATCGACAGGAAGCTGCTCTCCCTCAATCACAAGCACCCGCGGCTGACCTCTCTCTGCCCTCGTTGTTTCACCTCCTGCACCAGTGATGTAAATCATCTCTCCTGTAGATCAGTTATCGATACTGACGATCACGTGTCCACTAACATTTCACATTGCTGACCCCCTAATAAACCTCTTGTTGCCACCACTGCCAATGGAGGCTGTCGTCAGCCGTTTGTCTGACCTCCCCGGCTCTGTAATCTGGTCAGCAGTCAGATCAGAAACAGAGGCTGCTGCAGTGCATTCTCCCAGCTTTGGTAACTGATTCTCACACTTTGCTCTCTTTTCAGAACACTGTCTCCAACCATGGGCCGAGAGACCACAACTGTAACAGATCATTCCTCTACCCTCCCACGAGTATTCCAGCAGTTCCATGCTACGTGTCCTGGGTGCTGGCACACAAAGCAGATCTTCTGTGACGTTATGGCAGCTCCATTCACTACAACCACTTTACGACTTCTCTTTCCCCTCCTCTGCTCTATCTCAGAGGCCAATGAAACTATCACAGAGTAGGTCGATCCCAGCACCAGCTTCCTGGTTGCCTGAGTACACTCTCCTTCGGCATTTTCAGGAAGACTGGATCATCCCTCCCTGGATTATCCAACCCTGAACACTCCTCATACACTCTGTATGTTCTGCATAGTCCATGGCTGTCTCATCAGCTCTTTGAATCACTGACATTGTTGTTCCTCAGTTACTCTCACCTCCCTTCAATTGCTGCCTCACTTCCCCCTTAAAGAAGCAATATCTCTCTTCATTGCTGGCATTCCTGGTAGTTGCCCACGTACATCCTGCACCTCCTGGGCCATACTCCCCCACATATTCCTCGGGCACTTCACTTTCACCAACACGTGTATATCTCTAGGGTGCGTCTGGTGAATTTCAACCATTTCCTCGAGCTTGCCCCAGAATTCTGAATTCCCACATGTGACTTTAAGTGAGGGCAACTCTGACAAAATGCTCTGTTTCTTGAATGGTAGTAATCAAGGTAAAGCGGTGGCTCGGATCATCAGGGTTCTCGACCTGATGCTGCCTGACCTCAATAGGTGCCATCTTGACAGATATATTTGGGTCAAACCCCTCCCTGAAATATCTCCACACTAATTCCCACACTACACAAAATGTAACTGTCAGAAACAAGTTAAACAGTACACAGTTAAAACTGCAGAGTATGTACTCTGCAAACTGCCACCTATGTGCATCTGAACTCATGATGCCTGCTGTATTCCCTTGCATCTAACTGTTACACCAAAGCACACACACTTGCAAACATGTACGCTAAAATACAGTTACCAGAAAGAGTATACAAGTCCCCACTGCCATCCCAAAATTTCAGTAACCATACTTTGCAACTGGTGACCTCATGTCACCAATTTACAGACTAACTTTAGTCTCTTACAGAAACACACATGCATGCACGCATACACACCACACTACTTTTATCTACCAGTTAAGCTCTCCAATGTGTTTGTGATACCTCGCTAACCCATGTAGCCATCAGTCCAAACAGGTCCAAGTGTGAGTGCTGATTTAAAAAATATTCACCCATTTAGACTGCTGAGATCAGTGCCTCATGCAATGGGTTGCAAGAAGGTATCCCAGGTGAGTCCCCAATGTTGTTGCATGAACAAAATCACCGGAGGGAAGTACTGGTAGATATGAAGCAGTCTCTTTATTTGACAAAGTGAGACACAGCAGGTGTTATATTGAAACCCTTTCGGAGGAAGAGGTCTGCTCGACCCAATACTGCATGACATTTAATGTAATAACGATCAAAGGCCAATTCCATATTTGCAATACATCCACAATGATTCCTTTGAACTACCTGCATCCTTCCCACCTCTCGCTTCACACCACAGACACCCAAATTAATTTAAATCAGTCTTGTCTGGTCTTCCCATTAATTGTGATTCATGGCTCTTAGGAACCCATTGTCCAGTGCTGCATTTTACATTTAGTCTACAGTCCATATTCAGATTTGAAGATTGGTGGCTGAAATTAGTTGCTGAAGTTATTGACTATATGTCCTAACCCGAAAAACGCCCTAACACCTCCCACAATCCAGTTAGCCTGCAAAAATAGTGGATACAGCCCAGTCCATCACAGGTAAAGTCCTCCCCACCATTGAGCACATCTACACAGAGTGTTGTCGCAGGAAAGCAGCAACCATCATCAGGGACCCCCACCACACAGGTCATGATCTCTTCATGCTGCTTCCATCAGGACTGAAGTACAGGAGCCTCATGACTCACAACACTCAGCAGTTACCCCTCAACTACCAGGCTCTTGAACCAGAGGGGATAACTTCACTCAGCTTCACTCACCCCAACACTGACAAGTTCCCACAATCTTTGCACACAATTTCAAGGGCTCTTTATCTCATGTTTTTGATGTTTATTGTTTATTTATTATCATTTCTTTTAGTGTTTGCACAGTTTGTTATCCTTAGCACATTAGTTGTTTGTCTGTCTTTGTACATGAGTGGTTTATGTGTGGTCTTTCATTGATTCAACTGTGCTGCTTAAGTATTTACTGTGTATGCCTGCAAGAAAATGAATCTCAGGGTTGTACATATATGGTGACATATATGTATTTTGATAATAAAATTACTTTGAACTCTGAACTTTGTTTAGTAAGTTAATTGGTCATTGTAAATTGTCCTGTGATTAGGTCCTTGTTAAAAGTGGGCATTGCTGGGAAGTGTGGCTCATTTGCTTCCAAATTTGCTGTAGATTAAATCTTCTGACATAAATTGCAGAAGTAAGAAGAGAGTCTTTGCCAATGGAAGTTTGTTGTATTTTTATTGGATACATCGGAAATTGTACTGAAGTAAGACCAAGCATTCTAAAATGCTCAAATCATAAATATAAAAAAGTCACAAATTGCAATAATAGTCAATTTATTTGCAAGTAAGATAGAGAATCCTTTTCTTCTTTGCACCCAATATCAGAAGAATGTTTCCTGAACTGGACTGAAAGATAGTTTTATGAACATTTTGGCAAAAGAAAACCCTGTTGAAACTTGAATGCACAATCCTTTCATTCACCCACAAAATATACATAGAAAGCTCTTCCTTCCAAATAAAGTTTCCCCCACTCAGTCCCCTGGTGACTGAATCACTAATTAGAATCACATTTGCAATTTCAAGCTTGATCAATAGTCACTCTTTGTTTATGTTACTAATAGCCTTCCACTCACAGACAACAAAGATCATCATTATTCCATCATCACTTTAAAATTCTACTGGTAGTTTGAATTCAGAATGAAAAGAAATCTAATTCTCAGAAAATGCATCGAGGCACAAAAGCATGGAAAGCAAATTATTCTGTACTCTGTTTGGGGATGAGAGCTGTGAATTTTAATTTGTCAATGCCACCAAGAAATCCAGTGACAGGTAGGATGGAATTATAACACATGAGTTGGCAACTTCCTTAATGGAACAGAATGGGAGAATCTAACAAACACAAATGCAAAACATTGTAAGTGCTGGAAATTGAAAATTAAAGCAGAAGATACTGAAAATGCTTAATAAGTCAGGCAGCAATTGTGGGGAGAGAAGCAATGCTTTAGGCCAGTCTTGATAAAGATGCTCAGCCTGAAATGTTGACTGTTTATTTCTTTCCATAGACGCTGCATGACCTGCTGAGTTCCTCCAGCATTTTGTATGTGTGTTGCTCTGATGTTTCCAGCATCTGCAGAATCTCTTGTGTTTCTGGTCCAGGCTGATGTTTTTCATTAGAAGTTGAGGAGATACAACAGGTTACAATTGTCCATAACTCGAACAGTTTGCCACATTGTACAACCACGAGCCAGGTTCCAACCAGTTGAAGATGCTTGTAGCCTCAGAACTGATGGCAAACACATTCCACCAATCTCCCAATATGTGTCCAGATGTGCAAGCTGTACGTACTTTGGAAAGGACCTATGCATGGGTTTTAATATGTGGAGAAAACAGGAAGAAGAGAAGAGAATGAACGTGAAAGTCTGTAATTGCAGTGGAAGGCAGGAGAGAAGAAGGAATGGGGTGAAAATGGAAAGTAATGACAAATAGAGGAGGTGAAAAAGCAAAAAGATTATTTCTAATTAATCAGTAATCAGAGATATTCTGTAAAACAGTCATCTGTGCTCGTCAATGCAGTGGACACCATATTCAAGATTCAAGTTTATTTATCACAAGTACATCGGAACATACAGTGAAAGGCATCATTTGCGTTAACAAGCAATACATCCAAGGGAGCGCTGGGGGCAGCCCGCAAGTGTTGCCACACATTCCGAGGGCAACATAGCATGCCCACGATGCTCAGCAAAACAACACAAAACACAATAGGCAACAAAACAACAACAGCAAAACAAGCCCCCTTCCTCCCTCCTACCCACACAATGCACACTTCTCTAACCCCAAGACAAGCCGTCTTTCTCAGCCTTTGGTGGACTCCGATTCAGGCTCAGACTGTCAACTACCACAGTGGACATGCAGAGATTCACAGACTTGGGGCTTCGGCTAGTGGGCCTTGACTTCCAGGTTTTTGATTCAACCCTTGGGCCTTGATCCTCAGCATCAGCATCGAATGAGCAGCAAATGCATTAAAGAAATCGAAAGAAGTACAAGTAAATTGCTGTTTCATTTGCAAGCTTTTTTGGGGGCACTTGATAGTGGGAACAGAGAGGCAAGTAGACAGGTCTTGCATCTACTGTGGTGACTTGAAATGAGAGCTAGCCATTGGTGGAAATAGATGAGTGAACCAGAGCTTCTTGAAGAAAACTGTCCCTTTGGAACATTGTGAAGGAAAGAGAAGAAATTGGGTCTGCAGGGGCATCCTATTGAAGGTGTTAGAAATTACAGATGCATGTGAAGCTAGTGGGATTAGAAATTAACACAAGGGGAATCTTGCCCTAGTTCTGGCAATCAGGCAAAGCGCCAAGAGCAGAAGTGCAGGAAGTGGAATAGGTCAAAGGTTGTGTTAACTATGAAAGAGAGCAACCTTCAATGGAGGGAAAAGGTGTGAAATGTGGCATCATCAGAGCATATGTAATGGAGTCAGAAAATCTGGGAAGACGGAATGCATTCCTTACAGGGAGCAGAGCATAGTAAGTTGTTATTAAGGTTGCTATAGAAATTAATGCAAAAATACAGATGCTGGAAATCTGAAATAAAAGCAGAAAATACTGGAAGCACTCAGTATACAGAAAAGACTGTTGACCTGAAACATTAAGTCTGTTTCTCTCTCCACAGATGCTGCCTAACCTGCTGTGTTTTCAGAATTTTCCATTTTTATTACTGTAGAAATCAATGGGCATTTAGTCTCTTAACTGATTTAGATATACAGCTATTACTTCATTCAAATTACTCAAGTATGTGGCATAAACCGGAGGCCCCATTATAGGACTTTAGGGTCTTGTTACAATTTCAGAATCAGAATCAGAATCAGGTTTATTATCACCGACATTTGACGTGAAATTTGTTAACTTAGCAGCAGCAGTTCAATGCAATACATAATATAGAAGAGAGAAAAAAACAAAATAAAATAATAATAATAAATAAATAAATCAATTACAGTATACGTATATTGAATAGATTAAAAATTGTGCAAAAAAACAGAAATACTGTATATTAAAAGTAAGGTAGTGTCCAAGGGTTCAATGTCCATTTAGGAATCGGATGGCAGAGGGGAAGAAGCTGTTCCTGAATCACTGAGTGTGTGCCTTCAGGCTTCTGTACCTCTTACCTGTTGGTAACAATGAGAAAAGGGCATGCCCTGGGTGCTGGAGGTCCTTAATAATGAACGCTGCCTTTCTGAGACACCGCTCCTTAAAGACGTCCTGGGTACTTCGTAGGTTAGTACCTAAGACAGAGCTGACTAAATTTACAACCCTCTGCAGCTTCTTTCGGTCCTGTGCAGTAGCCCCGCCCCGCCCCCCACCATACCAGACAGTGATGCAGCCCGTCAGAATGCTCTCCATGGTACAACTATAGAAATCTTTGAGTGTATTTGTTGACATATCAAATCTCTCCAAACTCCTAATGAAGTATAGTCGCTGTCTTGCCTTCTTTATAACTGCATCGATATGTTGGGACCAGATTAGATCTTCAGAGATCTTGACACCCAGGAACTTGAAATTGCTCACTCTCTCCACTTCTGGTCCCTCTAGGAGGTTTTGTAAGTGCTCCCTTGTCTTACCCTTCCTCAAGTCCACAATCAGCTAATCAGAGAACACTTCCTTTATACCCAGAATCTAATTACTACCTCACAACCAGTTATCAACTCTTGGTACAAGATCAGTGTTATCATTTTTGCTAATAAACCTTGGACTGAGCCTTACTGAATACATACAGAGGGTATTCATTGAAACGCTCCACCATCCTTACCTATAACTGCCTCAAAATATTTAAGTAGACATGTTAGACATCCCCACATATTATAAGTCCCTGATCACTTTATTTGATCAGGTGATACTTGTCCATGTGATTGTGTGTCTGACTGCCAGGAGACTTTGAATAAATAAAAACATAGAACATAGAATAGTACAGCACATTACAGGCCCTTCCGCCCACAATGTTGTGCCGACCCTCAAACCCTGCCTCCCATATAACCCCCCACCTTAAATTCCTCCATATACCTGTCTAGTAGTCTCTTAAACTTAAACTTCAAGAAACAACATACCTCTTCAGGTAATTGGAATAACACACAAAATGCTGGAGGAACTTAACAGGCCAGGTAGCATCTATAGAAAAGAATAAACAGTCAATGTTTCAAGATGAGACCCTTCAACAGGACAGATGAAAGGTCTCTTCCTTTCAATTTAGTAACTTAAAGATGAAAAACATACAGGTGGTATAGACCACTAGAATCCTTCAATAGGATTCTGTACACCGGTGTCGATACCATAATACATGAGTGAACACATTTGATGGCTCTGGGCCTGTACTCACTGGAGCTAGAAGAATGAGGGGAGAGGGATCTCATTTAACTATATAAACATAGAACATAGAAACATAGAAAACCTACAGCACAATACAGGCCCTTCAGCCCATAAAGCTGTGCTGAGCATGTTCCTACCTGAGAACTTCCTAGGCTTTACCCATAGTCCTCTATTTTTCTAAGCTCCATGTAGCCATCCAGAAGTCTCTAAAAAGACACTATTGTTTTTTGCCTCCGCCACCGCTGCCAGCAGCCCATTTCACACACTCACCACTCTCTGTGTAAAAAACTTACCCCGACGTCTCCTCTGTACCTACTTCCAAGCACTTTAAAACTATGCTAGTCATTTCAGCCCTGGGGAAAAGCCTCTGACTATCCACACAATCAATGCCTCTTATTATCTTGAACACCTCTCATCCTCTGTCACTCCAAGGAGAAAAGACTGAGTTTACTCAACCTATTTTCCTGTAGTGAGGCAACCAGAATTGAGCACAGTACTCCAAGTGGGGTCTGACCAGGGTCCTATATAGCTGCAACATTACCTCTTGGCTCTTAAACTCAATCCTACAGTTGATGAAGGCCAATGCACTGTATGCCTTCCTAACCACAGAGTCAACCTGAGTAGCAGCTTTGAGTGTCCTATGGACTCGGACCCCAAGATCCCTCTGATCCTCCACACTGCCAAGAGTCTTGCCATTAATGGTATATTCAGCCATCATATTTGACCTACCAAAATGAACCACCTCACACTTATCTGGGTTGAACTCCATCTGCCACTTCTCAGCCCAGTTTTGCATCCTATCAATGTCCCGCTGTAACCACTGACAGCCCTCCACACTATCCACAACACCTCCAACCTTTGTGTCATCAGCAAACTTACTAACCCATCCCTCTACTTCCTCATCCAGGTCATTTATAAAAATCACGAAGAGTAAGGGTCCCAGAACAGATCCCTACCTTTAAAATATTGAAAGCCTTAGATAGAGAGGACATGGAGAAGATGTTTCCTATAGTGGAGGAGTCAAGGAATCAGAAACAAAATTGGGATCAGGTTTAAGATCACTGGCATATGTTGTGACATTTGTTGTGTGGCAGCAGCACATTAAAAACTGTAAATTACAGTATTTAAAAGTTAAATTAAGGAAGTAGTGAAAAAAGAGAAAAAAAAAATGTAGTGAGTTAGTGTTCAAGGTTTCAATGCCCATTCAGAAATCAGATGGCAGAGGCTAAGAACAGTTCCTGAATCGCTGAGTGTGTGCCTTCAGGCTCCTGTAGCTCCTCCCTGATGGTAGTAATGAGAAGAGGGCATGTCCTGGGTGATGAGGGTCCTTAATGATGGATGCTGCCTTTCTGAGGCATTGCTCCTTGAAGATGTTCTGGGGAGGCGAGTGCCCCTGATGGAGATGACTGAGTTTACAACACTCTGCAGTCTATTTTGATCCTGTGCAGTTCCCCCTCCCCATACCAAACAGTTAGAGCTCTCCATGGTACATCTGTAGAAATTTGCAAGTGTCTTCAATGACATATCAACCCTCCTCAAACTCCTAATGAAACCTAGCCACTGTCATCCCTTTGTAACTGCACCAGTGTGTTGGGTCCATGTTAGATCCTCAGGGATGTTGACACACAGGAACTTGAAATTGCTCACCCTTTCCACTTCTGATCCCTTGATGTGGAGTGGTGTGTGTTCCCTCATCTTACCCTTTCTGAAGTCCACAATCAGTTCCTTGGTCTTACTGTCATTGAGTGCGAGGTTATTGCTGTGACACCACTAAACCAGCTGATCCATCTCACTCCTGATCTATCACCACCTGCAATTCCGCCAACAACAGTTGTGTTGTCAGTAAATTTACCTATGGCATTGGAACTGTGATTATCTACACAATCATGGGTGTACAGTGAGTAGAACAGTGGGCTCAGCACACATACTTGAGGTACACCAGTGTTGATTATCAGCGAGATAGAAATGTTATTTCCGATCCACACTGACTGTAGTTTTCTGGTTGGGAAGTCGAGCATCCAGTTGAAGAGGGAGGTACAGAGGCCCAGGTTTTGGAGCTTGTTGATCAGAACTGTAGGAATGATTGTGTTCAACGCTGAGCTGTAGTCAATAAGCAGCATCCCAATCCAAGGCCCAGTGGAGAGCCAGTGAGATTGCCTCCACTGTAGACCTATTGTGGCAATAGGCAAGTTGCAGTGGATCCAAGTCCTTGCTGAGGCAGGAGTTGATTCTAGTCATGACCAACCTCTCAAAGCATTTCATCACCATAGATGTGAGTGCTACTGGACGATAGTTGTTAAGGCAGCTCACCCTGCTCTTCTTGGGCACTGGTATGATTGTTGCCCTTTTGAAGCAGGTGGGAACTTCCAAATGTAGCAGTGGGTGATTGAAAATGTCTTTGAGAACATCCTCTACTTGGTTGGCTCAGGTTTTCAGAGGCCTACCAGATACACCATCGGAGCCAGTCACCTTGCGAGGGTTTGCCCACTTGAAAGATGCTCTGACATTGACCTCCGAGACGGAGATCACAGGATCACCGGATGCTGCTGGCATTCGCATAGCTGTAGTTTCATGCTCTTTTCAAAGTGTGCATAGAAGGCATTGAGCTCATCTGGGAGTGAAGCATCACTGCCATTCACAATATTAGGTTTCGCTTTGTAGAAAGTAATGGCCTGCAAACCCTGTCAGAGCTGACGTGCATCCAATTCCGCCTCTAACCTCAATTGGAATTGTTCCTTTGTTCCTAAGATAGCTATCCATAAGTCGTACCTGGCCTTTTTATATAGTCCTGGGTCGCCAGACTTGAATGCCACAGATCTAGCTCTCAGCAGACTATGAATCCCCTGGTTCATCCATGCCTTTTGATTTGGGTACGCATGGTATGTTCTCATAGGCACACACTCATCCACACAAGTTTTAATGAAGTTAGTGACAACTGTGGTGTATTCATTCAGGCTCAAAGATGAATCCCTGAATACTGTCCAGTCCACTGACTTAAAGCAGTCCAATAAGCATTCCTCCACCTCCCTTGTCCATACCTTTTTGGTCCTCTCTACTGGTGCTGCAGTCTTCAATCTCCAGACTCAAAGACCAGAGGGCACAGCCTCAGAATAGAAGGACGGCCGTTTAGAGCAGAGATGAGGAGGGATTTCTTTAGCCAGAGGGTGGTGAATCTGTGGAATTCATTGCCACAGACTGTTGTGGAGGCCAAGTCATTTGGTATATTTAAAGCAGAGGTTAATAAGTTCTTAATTTTTAAGGATTGTCAAACTCTATGGGGAGAAGGCAGGAGAATGGGGTTGAGAGAGATAATAAATCAGCCAAGATGGAATGACAGAGCAGACTAGATGGTTTAAATGGTCTAATCCTCTCCTGTGTCTTATGGTCTTATGGTCCAACAGCTACAATAAAGCTGGGACATAATATTCATTCTCCTCACCAGCTAATACATTGTTGACACAATTTATGCATTCATGGAAGAAAGTGTGATGACAGGTTATTAATTGAGAGGTATTAAGCCACTTTTGAATTTTGATTTCCGAGTCTGACAGTCAACGGTTCAAGGTCTATTCCAGAGCTCAATGCAGTACCAAGAGCATCAGAGCTGGGACAGGTTGCCATTCTTCAGAAAAGGGCCAATTTATTTCTCTCTCAACTGGATCTAATGCATCCCACAGCATGTATGAAGAATACCTCTGTGTTTATCACTCAACCAACCCACAAAAATTTATCATTAATGGTTCCTGTATATAAATTGTCTCCCCAGTTACATACATTACACTACAATAATGGCTGACGCAGGTTGCTGGTGCGATCTAGGTGTCTTCACTGCCAATAGGATCAATCGATTTATCAGACCAGACAAAACCCAAGAGCCATCCTAACCTATCAAATAAACTCATTGACCCAAAAAGGAAGCCAGTGTTTTCATTAACCATCAGTCCAGCATCCTTATTAACTCTATCCTTCAGAGCTGTTTTTTATCCTGCTTAGAATTTTGTGCGAGGTTATTATTTCTGCTAAAGTGATCCATACATTGTCTTCTTTTGAGAGTTCAGTTGCTAGATTGTCTGCTAAAATAAGGAAAGGAGTACAGCAGCTCAGATTTCTTTCTTCCTGGAACATAACTCAGTGTTTGGTGAAGCTGTTGTTTAGCACATCTAACATAAAAATTAACAAAGAATTTGTATCCAAATAAATTTGTGGAAAGGTTAATCAATCTGTACAGAATTATTTGAATGCACAGATTCCTGCTTGTACATTATTCAGTGCAATCATCTCTGATGAGAGGAAGACCATTTTGCTGATTGCTAAGGTATGTTTACAACTTCCTATTTTATGAATCAAGTGCTTATTATATTCAGGTCAACTTGAACATTTCACTATAACTGCAGCTTCTAACAATACCGATATAAAATAATTGAGATGTGCATTGCCACAAAAGCAGATCTCAAGTAAAGATTTGAAATGGTCTGTGCGTCACTCTTCACCATTTACCTTTATTGAGGTGAAAAAGGTCTAATTAAGGAGTGATAACTCATGAATGTTTTGTCTTCCAGTGGACAAGGAACAATTTTTTTTGACAGACAACACAGAATAGGCCCTTTGAACTATGCTGCCCAGCAGTGACCAATTAACCTCCTGACCGGTATGTCTATGGACTCTGGGAGAAAACCGGAGCACCTGGAGAAAACCCACGCAGTCACGGGGAGAACATACAAACTCCTTACAGGCAGCAGCAGGAATTGAACCTGTGTCGTTGGTACTGTAAAGCGTTGTGATAACCACTATGCCATCGTGCTGCCCCTTCGGTACTTTACATCAGACCATAAGGCATAAGAGGAGAATTCGTCCATTCGATCACAGCCGACTTATTTTCCCCCTCAACCACATTTTCCTGCCTTCTCCCTGTAACCTTTGAGAACCTTACTATCAACCCAATGACTTGACCTCCACAGCCATCTGGAGCAATAAACTCAACAGATTCATCACCCTTTAGCTAAAGTAATTCTTCATTTCTGTTCTAAAGGCAAGGCTAAACTTCAATGTAAAATCATTTAATGTGACTCTCAGTACATTGTTAATTTTGGACTGTGAAAACTGGCTATGCTTGTATGTTTTACCTGGCTATAACCTTTGTAGAAGACAGTGGGCACTCAAGGTCTCATAGGCCTCCTTATGACTCATAGACTTGAAATAGAATCTGTCATCTTCTTCCATGGCTTTTGACTGAAAGCATGTAACACCAAGCTTAAGGACAACTTCTATCCTGCTGTTATAAGATGATTGAATGTGTCCCAAATATGAAAAGATGTGTTCTTAATCTCACAACCTACCTCGTTATGGCCTTGTACCTCATTGTTCTTCCGCACTGTGCTTCCTTTGTAACTGTAACAATTTATTCTGCACTTTATTATTGTTTTACCTTGTACTACTTTAATGTACTGTTGGAATGAATTGATCTGTATGAACGGTATACCAGACAAGTCTTTTAGTGTACATGTGAAATTAAGAAACCAATTTATCAACATACCAATAACTCGTGGAAGAAAAATTAAAGAAAAGATCATTTAGGCTCCTTTTTATGAACAAATTCTCCCCTCTGTCCTTGTTCTTAAAGTCAATTCTGCTCTATTCTAACTCCTTTTCATCAGTATGTGTTAAATGTCATCAAGAATGGGAGTCCTTTTCACAAGAGATACCGGCACTTTCTCCACATTCATCTTTCTATTTGATGGACACAGATTAATAGAATCATTATAGACAGGAAGAGGCAGAATTGGGTTGTAAAATCTGCCATACTGAGACAAGTAAGCTAAGATTTTGTCAAGCAGATTTTATTGTTTTATTAGCTATCTTCTATAGATATAATGTTTGCATCTATACAATTTTGAGTTAAGTAAATTAGATATAGTCTAGCCATTTAGCTTCTTGGTGTTGGCCATCTACAGCCACATTTGGACTAAGCTGAAGCAAACAGCGGAAACTCAAATAAAAGTTTTTAAAAAAATGATCAAACTTTTCATGAATACTTCCAGAAAAACTACATTTCCCCAGCATTGGGACCTGGGTTTAATGTGAAGTTAAACTGAATGCTTCTCTTGGAAAGTTAACAACAAACTGAATGACGATGGCCTGCTTCAACAATCTTCAACAACAGAAATAAATAAAATGCTTGCTTTTATCAGAGAGTCATAGAATCACTGATCTAAATTTAGCCTCAACCAATTTTTTGCCTGTACCCCAAAACAATTGACTCCTCTATATATCAAAATTCCATCTCGCTCAGCCTTGAATGTATTGAACTAATAGTAGAAAGGATGATCATTGATGGCAGTGAGTTTGGTGTTGGCCAAAAGGAGTGCTTTGCCCCACTTCAGACACTTTTGTAGGATCTTTTATGGCCATATAGAGCACAAATAAGGTTTCAACTTAATTCTCAGCAGGATCATATTACATTTGACCTCCTTCCAAATGACAGTCATGTCCCTGTGTAGATCATTTGTCTCTGAAACAAGACTCCAACTGAGTCCTTCCCAATGGCATTATATTCAAGCTTTCCCAACAAGAATCTAATGCCATTGGGAATAAAACAGGAAAGTGAATGTTTCACCTTTTACCTGAACAGCACAGTATGTTTTGTTGATTTGTATTCCTTGAATCTATGAATGTTGATTAGCCAAGTCCGGACTTACAGCTCCTCCTGGTCTTATCAAATTGGTAACCAGTTAAAACTCACAGATGGTTGACGAAGCATGTTGCACAGAATTTGGTTCATCTAAATACGGCAGGGAAGAGGTTGGGGGAGAAGTTATTGCCATATTCCTAAGGACAGTGCGTCTTAAATCCCAAATGTAAGAAGAACAAAGCACAGGGATACAGAAACTGCAGACCTGAGTTAATAGCAATTCAGTGGATGACTACATATGGTCCAGACTGCCAGTGGGCCATTTCATTGTCTGTTGACTGGTAAGATGTTAGACGTATTGCATATAGCATGCATTTTTTAAAAGTCTCACTCATTTATTATTACAAATTCTTTGTTATGCAAGGTGTGACTCATCATGAGCAGGGCCATGAGAAAAATGCCAGTGCTACAAAAGGGCAGATCATGTCATTTCTTTCCTTCCCAAAGCAAATTAACTTTTCAGGTTGCATGTTCCGTGGGCTAGTTTAGTTACGAATAACCGTTGACCTCATTTGAATGTGAGACACTGAGCAATTTGTCCCAGGCCCAAATATTGCGCAATTAGAAGACTTGTCCCTTAAGGAACACGCACAAAGTGCTGGAGGAGCACAGCAAGTTAGGCAGCATCTATGGAGAGAAATGAACAGTCGAAATTTCGTCCCAAGTCCCTTCATGAGGACCTCTCTGCTTTGCTCCATTTTAAAGGGTGTTGCTAATACACTGGGAGACCAGGTTCCCAGAACAGCTCTGAAAACTAAGCTCAAAGCCTACAGCAGATGTTTGCCCTGCAGCAGTCTGAATTCACACTTCTTGAAACAAAAGTTGATCTTGTAACTAAACATTAGAAATCGCACAGGCAATACAATTGTGTCATTGTGACATTTGTTACGTGACTTATTCTGCCTGCTCATAGAGCTGGTCAAATACCTCAATGGGGCAAGAAATATGTCTCACTTGTAACTGCATTGTGATCATTGCAAAGCAAATAAAATAAAATGCTATTCTTGTGATGAAGGAACTGGTAGCTGTTTACTTATGAATTGACTGGAATTCATTCCACCTCAGGCATTGACGTCACTGAAATGCCAGCAATTATTGCCCACCCCTAAATGCCCCTGAACTGCAGAAGTAGTTAAGAATCAAACTTGGTCTAGTCACATATAGGGTAGACTTAGTAAGAGCACTAGATTTTCTTCCCTGAGGGACATTAGTATGCTTTGCTGAGTGTCTCAATAGTTTCATTGCCACCTATACGGACATTAATTATTTTAAGGTTTATTACATTCTTTAAACTTCCCAGCTGCTGTGGTCAGATTCAAACTCAGTCCTTGGGTCAACTGTCTTGGTCTTTGGATGATAGCTTGCTAAGTTATCCACCCTGCATCCTTCATTTATGCTATCAATACCATTCAAATACCTTCTAGTTTTAATGTTTACACTGCCTGTAAATGAACTTCCTGTTATTGTTGCATTCAGTTTTAAAAAGAATCTCAGAATGTTTTCTTCAGTTGTGGAAAAATAGTGCATTGATGCAGGAATGAATTACTTGTCAGGTTTGGTGAGAATCCAGGGAAGTACGGTATATCAAAATGCTGGATTATTGAACTGACATTGTAAAACATAGACAGTTCCCAGTGAGCCCATTTGCAAAAGAATCTCATTGTTTGACATGAAGAAACGTTGAGGCATTATCTCCAAGCTATTATCCACTGTACAAGTATGAATCAGAGACAACTCCCAACTCAGTTAAGAAAAGGAGCTGGTAATAATGAAAAAAGTTACTGATCAGGCTTGGAGCTATCTTCCAAGGTGCATTTATGGTTTTGAAATGACAAGTTAATAGCTCTCATGGTGACACCTATAGCACACACATCCCAATTTACAAAATAACCAGTCTTGTTGCAGCTTGGCCTAGGCAAGCAGTGCTCTTAATGCAAACATTAATGCTGACGTGACCACACACTCAACCTGATATTTAAGTAAGATATCAAAGGAGCATTGTATTGTTACAGGTGCTATCATTTGAACATTTCAGTCAACAAGTTAGAAACCAAAAAAAATGGCTGGAAGCACTTATCAAGTCAGACAGCATATGTGGAAGGAGAAACAGAGTTAACATCAAAGCCTATTCTGATAAAGTAACAAACCATGGCATTAACTGTTTCTCTTTCTACAGATACTGCCTGGCTTGCTGAATGTTTGCAGCATTTCAGAATCAGAATCAAGTTTATTATCACCAGCATGTGACGTGAAATTTGTTAACTTAGCAGCAGCAGTTCAATGCTATACATAATCTAGCAGAGAGAGAAAAAATACAAACGTTTGTAAATAAAATAAAACATAATAAATAAACAAGTAAATCAATTACATATATTGAATAGATTTTTTAAAATGTGCAAAAACAGAAATACTGTATATTAATAAAAGTGAGGTAAAGCTTCAATGTCCATTTAGGAATCGGATGGCAGAGGGGAAGAAGCTGTTCCTGAATCGCTGAGTGTGTGCCTTCAGGCTTCTGTATCTTCTACCTGATGGTAACAGTGAGAAAAGGGCATGCCCTGGGTGCTGGAGGTCTTTAATAATAGACACTACCTTTCTGAGACACCACTCCCTAAAGATGTCCTGGGTACTTTGTAGGCTAGTGCCCAAGATGGAGCTGACGAGATTTACAACCTTCTGCAGCTTCTTTCGGTCCTGTGCAGTAGCCCCTCCATACCAGACAGTGATGCAGCCCGTCAGAATGTTCTCCACGGTACAACTATAGAAGTTTTTGAGTGTAGTTGTGACATGCCAAATCTCTGCAAACTCCTAATAAAGTATAGCCACTGTCTTGCCTTCTTTATGACTACATCAATATATTGGGACCAGGTTAGATCTTCAGAGACCTTGACACCCAGTAACTTGAAGCTGCTCACTCTCTCCACTTCTGATCCCTCTATGAGGATTGGTATGTGTTCCTTCATCTTACCCTTCCTGAAGTCCACAATCAGCTCTTTCGTCTTACTGATGTTGAGTGCCAGGTTGTTGCTGCGGCACCATTCCACTAGCTGGCATATCTCACTCCTGTACGCCCTCTCGTCACCACCTGGGATTCTACCAACAATGGTTGTATCGTCAGCAAATTTATAGATGGTATTTGAGCTATGCCTAGCCATACAGTCGTGTGTATCCAGAGAGTCGAGCAGTGGGCTAAGCACACACCCCTTAGGTGCACCAGTGTTGATTGTCAGCGAGGAGGAGATGTTATCACCAATCCGCACAGATTGTGGTCTTCCGGTTAGGAAGTCGAGGATCCAATTGCAGAGGGAGGTACAGAGGCCCAGGTTCTGCAACTTCTCAATCAGGAACGTGGGAATGATGGTGTTAAATGCTGAGCTATAGTCGATGAACAGCATCCTGACGCAGGTGTTTGTGTTGTCCAGGTGGTCTAAAGCCATGTGGAGAGCCATTGAGATTGCGTCTGCCATTGACCTATTGTGGCGATAGGCAAATTGCAATGGGTCCAGGTCCTTGCTGAGACAGGAGTTCAGTCTAGTCATGACCAACCTCTCAAAGCATTTCATCACTGTCGATGTGAGTGCTACCAGGCTATAGTCATTCAGGCAGCTCACATTATTCTTCTTAGGCACTGGTATAATTGTTGCCTTTTTGGAGCAAGTGGGAACTTCTGCCCATAGCAGTGAGAGGTTCAAAATGTCCTTGAATGCTCCCGCTAGTTGGTTGGCACAGGTTTTCAGAGCCTTACCAGGTACTCCATCGGGACCTTCCGCCTTGTGAGGGTTCACTCTCTTTAAAGACAGTCTAACTTCGGCCTCTGAGACAGAAATCACAGGGTCATCAGGTGCAGCAGGGATCTTCACAGCTGTAGTTGTATTTTCCCTTTCAAAGCGTGCATAGAAGGCATTGAGTTCATCTGGTAGTGAATCATCACTGTCATTCATACTATTGGGTTTCGCTTTGTAGGAAGTAATGTCTTGCAGTCCCTGCCAGAGTTGCCGTGCATCTGATATCGCCTCCAACCTCGTTCGAAATCGTCTCTTCACCCTTGACATAGCCCTCCACAAATCATACCTGGTTTTCTGGTACAGGTCTGAGTTGTCAGACTTGAATGCCACAGATCTAGCCTTCAGCAGATGATGTTCCTTCTGGTTCATCCATGGCTTTTGGTTTGGGAATGAACAGTAAGTCTTTGTAGGCACACACTCATCCACACATGTCTTGCTCCTCACTGCTGGTGCTGCAGTCTTCAGTCTCTGCCTATACTCAGGGAGTAGAAGTACAGCCAGGTGATCAGATTTCCCGAAGTGAGGGTATGGAATAGCACGGTAGGCATTCTTGATGGTGGTGTAGCAATGGTCCTGTGTGGTGTTTCCTCTGGTATTGCAAGTGATCTGTTGATGGTAATTGTTTAGTGAGTTTTTCAGACTAGCCTGGTTAAAATCTCCCAAAACAATGGTGAAGGTGTTAGGGTGTGCTGTTTCGTGCATGTTGATCCCATTGCTCAGATCATCTAAAGCCTGACTGACATTGGCCTGAGGTGGAATGTAAACTGCTACCAGAATGATCCCGTGGTAGGTAAAAAGGTTGACACTTGACTGTTAGATATTCCAGGTCTGGTGAGCAGAATTGGGACAGCACTGATATATTTGTGTACCAAGAAGAGTTGATCATGAGGCATACTCCTCCATCTCTGCTTTTGAGAGACTCTATAGATCTATCCTGACGGTGTATAGTAAACCCATCAATCTGAATCGTTGCATCCAGTACAGATGGGGTTTCTGTGTTTATTTTAGATTTTTAACATCTGCAGTTTTGTGCTCCTTATGTAGTAAACTAGGCCTCCTTCTCCCTTTGTAGTTAGTTATAAAAATATTCCATGCCATTTTACTGCAAAGGAACAGATCCAGTAACAACATTTATCCCTCAACACCACAAAACAGATTCACTGGTCATTCATATTATTGTGGATTGTGAGGAGTTCCTATAAATAATCTACATATGACTTAGTCTAAATAACTCAGTTAATTATGCTCCATAGGTAGCTCATTGGCTGTGAAGCACTGGGGTGCCCAAGGAAGGCCTTACCAACAAATGTCTTTTAAACTTTGATCATAGATCACAGAAGATAGTCCAAATAAGTCAGGAAACAGGTCTGCATTCATTGGAAGTGTTGCACGGTAGCAGTGATGATTATGAATGGCAGTACAGGAATGATAAGGGTGAAATGTGATTAGTGTAGATGGGTATTGTGGTCTGTATTGAATTGAACTAAATTGACTTTATTACTTACATCCTTCACATACATGAAGAGTAAAAATCTTTACGTTACGTCTTCATCTAAATGTGCAATGTGCAATTTATAGTAATTTATAATAAACAGTATGTACAACAGGACAGTCAATATAACATAGAAATACAGTTGTTTATCAGCGTGAATGAATCAGTCTGATGGCCTGGTGGAAGAAGCTGTCCTGGAGCCTGTTTGTCCTGGCTTTTATGCTGCGGTACCATTTCCCGGATGGTAACAGCTGGAACAGATTGTGGTTGGGGTGACTCGGGTCCCCAATGATCCTTCGGGCCCATTTTACACACCTGACATTGTAAACGTCCTGAATAGTGGGAAGTTCACATCTACAGACGTGCTGGGCTGTCCACACCACTCTCTGCAGAGTCCTGTGATTGAGGGAAGTACAGTTCCCATACCAGGCAGTGATACAGACAGTCAGGATGCTCTCAATTGTGCCCCTGTAGAAAGTTCTTAGGATTTTGGGGCCCATACCAAACTTCTTCAACCGTCTGAGGTGAAAGAGGCACATGATAGGCAGAAGGGCCCGTTTCTGTGCCATTAGACCCCATAATGCCGGTCCAGCTATTGCACTTCTTGCATGAAGACTGCCTAAATGCATTCTATTAACTGTAAAAATGCCAATATGAGGCAATTGCAAAAGGCACTATGTAAGTGCAATACCTTTTTAATTACTTAAGCACAAAGCAAAAGTAAGACCTTCATATCAGACCTCAGTTAGCATTACAAGTGGCAACTGTGAATCTAGGAGATTATTGTGGTATGAATGCAGTCTTAATGCCAATGGGCTGAGTATTTCCACTGCCTTTTCTGCTGCTCTGAAATTTCATATCTGTCAATTCCCACTGTGCACTCCTTCATAGATATCACACTTCTTGTCCCACTCCTGTGATTACTTGTGGAAATTCTGAATGCTTCCCTGCAGCTCCATAGTACAAGAAGGGTTATAGTATATTACTTCTCATTGCACAGGTAATCATTCACACAGCAGGCAGCTCAGCGATGCAGCTTGACGAGCTGTAGTCTCTTAGCTCCGGCGACCCAGCTTCAATCCTGATGCCGTCTGCGTAGAGCTTGCACATTCTCCGAGTCACTACTTGGATTTCTGCCAGCTCTCTGTTTTTTTCCCCACATCCCAAGGGCGTGCGAGTTGGTAGGTTGATAGGCCACTGTGAATTGTCCCTTATGTGCGTGGGGCTGGTACAATCTGGGGGTCAGTTAGGAAGAATAAAATGGGATTAATGTGGATGAGTGCTTGATGGTCAGTAATGACTCAATGGGCTGAAAGGCCTGTTCTTCTGTATCTCTCTGTAGTGATGACTCTATGACTAAGTGAGTGTGCCACGCCTTGCTCCTCCTTCAGTACTCTGCTTGCTGCTGTAGTTTGCTTTTTTTGCAGGCTGTAATCCACACCTCCTACCCTCACCTTGTGCTCTCTCACTGACCACTGATTGGTTATGTCACTGGTCGAAACATTCACAAGACTGTACCCCAATGTCTCCTTCAAAAGACATCCGCTCAGGCTGTCTGCAGCCGTGCCGGCAAACAAGAGGAAGCTCTTCAGCCCCCTATGCTCCAGGGAAGCAAGTGTCTTCCCATAACCCCAGCCCTCCAGTCCTCGCTCCACTCTGATGAATCTATTCTGCACCTCTATCAAATTAATGGCATCCTTCTTAGAACTAGGCAGCCAGATCTGCACTTGTGGGTTATCTGCCATCACAAAGCTCAGTCATTTGCCAGCTACGGCTCATTATAATAGCTTATTGGTTTATTATTGCCACATGTACAAGGATATAGTGAAAAACTTGATCAAATCATTACACAGTACATCAAGCTAGAAAAGGGTAAAATAAAAACAATGCAGAATAAATTGAATTGAATTGAGTTGACTTTATTACTTACATCTTTCATATACATAAGGAGTAAAAGTTTTATGTTACATCTCCGTCTAAATGTGAAATGTGCAATTTATAGTAATTTATAATAAACAGTATGTACAACAGGACAGTCAATATAACATAGAAACACAATTGTATCAGTGTGAATTAATCAGTCTGATGGCCTGGTGGAAGAAGCTGTCCCGGAGCCTGTTGGTCCTGGTTTTTATGTTGCAGTACCGTTTCCCAGATGGAAGCAGCTGGAACAGTTTGTGGTTGGGGTGACTCGAGTCCCCAATGATCTTTCGGGCCCTTTTTACACACCTGTCTCTGTAAACGTCCTGAATAGTGGGAAGTTCACATCTACAGATGTGCTGGGCTGTCCACACCACTCTCTGCAGAGTCCTGTGGTTGAGGGAGGACAGGCGGTGATGCATCCAGTACCAGGCATCCCATACCAGGCAGTGATGCATCCAGTCAGGATGTTCTCAATTGTGCCCCTGCAAAAAGTGTAAAAACCACCAGTAAAAAGAGCAGTGCAGGTAACAATACAGTGCAAGATCATAACAAGGTACTGTAGATTGTGAGGCCGAGAGTCCGTTGTATCATACAACAGGTCTGTTCATGAGTCTGTTACAGTGGGGTAGAATCTATCCTTGCAGGCTTTTGTATGTCCTGCCTAATAGGAGAGGGGAGGAGAGAGAATGCCCTGGGTGGGGGGTCTTTGATGTTGCTGGCTGCTTTACTGAGGCAGTGAGAAGCATGGACAGAATCCAAGGAGGGAGGCTGGTTCCTGTGAATGTGCTGAGCCATGTCCAGCACTCTCTGTAGTTACTTGCAGAGCAGTTGCCATACCAAGCCATTATGCATCCAGGCAGAATGCTTTCTACAGCGCATCAATCAAAATTGTAAGAGTCAATGGGGACATGTCGAATTTCTTTGACCTTATGAGGAAGTAGAGGCGTCTGTGAGCTTTTTTGGACGTGACATGGCACTGCCCTGAGCCCTCATGCCAGTGCAGTCATCTCAACAACAGCCATCACCTGCAGTGCCGTGCAAGAGCACCAGTGGAGGGCGGAGGGTAGAGAGAGGTTCATCGTGCAGCAGCAGTGGCATTGGGGTGAGGTGTAGTGCCAGAGTCCTGGCACCCCTGCACAGTCCATAGGTTATGCTGTTTTGACCCCTATTGCTGCTGATTTCATTAGCACATTCCTTCTTGCAGACCCATCCTGAGTGCAAAGTGAAGCCGCAGTATTTTTTGCATCAATTTTCATTACATCGATACATGTGGAAATGAATGAACCCAAGAAACTTTGCAAGTATAAACGGAAACATGGTTTTCTTCCCACTGAAAATAACAGTGATATAAATCAGTGTGAGGAAATTCACCAGCAAAATATCTATTCCAAACTGAGTCTGATTTAGATAATTCAATCAAACAATCTACAAATGTGAAAGGTAAGTAAGGGTAAAAAAATATATAGATGTATCCCTTAATAATATATATAAAAATTGAAGAAGTTACTTGTCAAAGTGAGATGTCAGTGCTGGGTAATAGAATACCTCGAGCATTTCAGGTCTAATATTGCATGGTTATAAAAAGATATTTAGCAGGAGGCTTCAGCTCCAAATACTGGATGAACACTCAAAAGTAATGAACTGTAGGTGCTGGAAATTGCTGAAACAAAAGCCCAAGTTGATGAAAACTTTCAGCAGGTCAGGCTGCATTTATGGATAGAGAAACAGGGTTATGTTTCAGGTTTATCAGAGCTGGGAAAGCGAGAAATCAGATTATTTCTAATTTGCAGAGAGAATGGGGGACTTGGGGATAGGACAAAGGAAATATCTCTGATACGGTAGGCGAGGTTTGCCTTGGTGATCCGAATGCTTGTGGGTGTCTAGTTAATAGATGAATGAGGGTCATCAGACAGAGAGGGACAACAAAAAGATAATTAAGGCTGTGAAATGCAGTTTAGAGCTGCTGCCAAAACCAAAAGGAAAGAGCAGAGAGTGCCCTACAGATCAGGTAGCATCTGTGAAGAGAGGGAGGAAAACTGATTTAATATTACAGACAAATAATCTTATGGCAGAACTGTTCAGTTCTGATTAAAAACAGAGAAAACTATCTGTAATGTTGAGTTAGATATTGAATCCTAAAGGCTGCAGAATTCCAGTCCGGAAGATGAAGTGCTTATTTTGGGCTTTGTTCATACAGTGCAGGAAACCACAGGTAGACGTGTCAGAAAATACTTACTATATTAATGTGACTTCGGTGCATTTCTCAGGTTAGCTATTCTAGGGTTCTTCTGATTTAACCAACTAACATTTGCCATTGGGGCAGGTTCCATGATACTTCTCACAAAACAATTTCAGAGTCTCCAAATGAACTACATGACTTCAGGAACAACAGGGTGGTTGGCATTCTGCTTGAACAGAAATCAGTGTAGTGCACATGAAAGCCTATTTTCTAGACCACTACACTTGCCATTTTGGACAATTGGAACACTACAGTAATGCCTGCAATCCATTTTTTTATCCTTTTGTATTTGCAGTTTGTTGTCTTTTGCACACTGGTTGTTTGTCCGTCCTCTTGGATGTGGTCTTTCATTGATTCGTTTGTGTTTCTTGGATTTGCTGTGTATGCCTGCAAGAAAATTAATCTCAGAGTTGTATATGGTGACACTGTGTACTTTGATAATAAATTTACTTTGAACTTTGAACTTACAGTTAGTGAGATTAGTTCCTTCAGCAAGAACTAATGCATAATTAAATATTTCATAGTATTTAACAGAATGCTTCAAAGCTAATAATGAGACATTGTCATTATTAAGCAAAATTGGCAAACAATTTGCCAAATGAAAGACAAATTTCCAGATGACGCCACTGTTGATTATAAATATCTTGGATGGCAACAATGAGGAGTAGAGGAGTAAGATAACTTGGCTGTTTGAGTGGTATTGCAAGACCAAGGAACTGCTTTTGGGCTTCAGGAAAGCAAAATCGGGAGAACACTTACCTCAGCAAGGAGTCAGCAGTAGAAAGGTTGAGCTGCGTCAAGTTCCTAGGTGTTAGAAAATGTGTTCTAGGCTCAACATAATAATCCAGTTATGAAAAAGACACACCAGTAGCTTTCTTCATTAGGAGTCTGAGGAGATTTGATATCTCACCAAAGACTTTTGCTTTCTGGCTGGTTGTACCACAGCCTGATATGGAGGCTCCAATGCAGAGGACCACAAGAGGCTGCAGAGGGGTGTAGACTCAGCCATCTCCATCACAGGCACTACTCACTCCACCATCGAGGACATCTTCAAGAGGCAGTGCCTCAGGAAGGGCATCCATCAATAAGGAATTTCACTATCCAGGGCATGCCCTCTTCTCATTACTACCATAAGGGAGGAGGTACAGCAGCCTGAACACACACACTCAACGATTCTTCTGCTTCACCATCAGATTTCTGAACAGTCCATGAATCCATGAACACTACCTCATTAATTTAGCACTATTTATTTATTTGTAATTTACAACAATTTTATGTCTTTGCACAGTGCTCTTGCTGCAAAACAATGTATTTCATTTATATAAGACTGTGATAATAAATCTGATATGGTTATGATTCTAAGGTGAATAGTAATAATTTCATTTTCTGAGATGGTGATGAATAAATATTGCCATGAAGGCAGTGTGAGATCCTCCCCTTACTGGCATCAGATCATTTGCATCTGTTTGAATTATGTCTTGATCACATCTGAAAAACAGCATATCTGACAATCTGGCATTCTCCAAGCACTTCGCCAAAGTGCCAGAAGTAAAATTGAAATGCTAGAAGTACTCTCCAGGTCAGGCAGCATCTGCGAACAGCAGAAATATTTCTGGTCACCAACTTTTCATCTGGATCAAAGTGTTGGCTTGGTTGTGCAGTCAGAATTAAACCCCAAAATTCCTAAACAACACAAGTTTAAATTAATGTTTTGAGAAATTTTAGTGCTGGGTATACCTGGGTTATACCATGTGAGAGCATTGGTGCAATGCATTCCACATTTAGGTTAAAAACTCCAGAGGCAGGCAATGTGCGGAGACGACCACACAGTCCACTCAGCAAAAGCAAGTAAGAATGAATTTCTCACTTCATAGTCTGCCTATCTATCTCTTTGCTGTTCATTTGCTCTTGTTGTGACCAGACTGCTGACATTGTAACATACTAATATTGACTGTGTGCTTCATAAATAATTTATTGATTGCAGAACACTTTAGGGCATAATGAAAACATAAAGAATGGTATCCAAATTCAAGTTTTTTTCGACTCTGAAGATGAGCACTTCTAATTGCAATTCTGTAGCTGCTGGATGGGTTAATATGTTAAGTATTCATCTGCTAACATTGCCAAAAATGATTTCTAGCCTTGTAAATGCAAGCGGAATTCAGTTGGATGAACTACATTCTTGTGCTATATTTTGCCTGTGAGAATCCGAGCAATCAATGGGCTGTTGCGTGATTCATGATGTCAGCTCAGAATTGCATGTCCTGTGGGCTTAAAGAGAAAATCAACTTTGCGCTTAGAAGTGGGTAAATACATTTAGTCAAGAGGAATAAGTGTAACAGGAGCAAAGATAAATAAATTTGACTGTTATTTCTGTTGACTTAATAGAAATAGCATCCATCAGCTATTCGCCTAAGTGGAACTTTGCTGCGGAAATTGAAATCAAGATTCTGAGGTGGAAAAAAACAGCTTGTGAGTATGCATTGTTCCTCTATATTAAATGGCTAATTGAAGCCAAATTTGTGGTGTTTTTCATGGCCGGGATAATTACTCGGTTAAATGCATAATCAACAACATTATTGACTTTTCTTTATAGACAGAGGCCATTGACCTTTTGAAATTGAAGGAGATTTGAAATTTGTGGTATTAATTCTGATTACACACATTAGTTGTCTCCTTTGTTAGAATTCATATTAAGATGCAACCCACTTTGTTTGAACTTAAGGCTGCACTTTGGTGCCACTGCATACAACCATACTGTATCACAATATCTTACTGATAGACTAAAAGAAATGCTGCCAAACAATTTTGCTGTTTTGATTGTAGTTATTCTGCAATATTTGTTCAGCGACTTTTGCTTTAGATTCCGATTGCAAAAATAATATCCGGTTTACTAGTTTCAGTGCTGCTCACTTTGACAGTCACCAGTGTTTCTGCTCAAGGTTAGTTTAAAAGCAACCAAGACTTCACATCAAATGTCATCATTTTCCTCCCTATGGGACATGCACTTCGTGGTGGTAGAGTGGGGCCAGGAGTTGTACAACCTATTCCCAATAATGACAATGCGTATTAAGAATACATGAAAATGCACTTGCATGTATGAACCGTGCTGCTTATGCTGCCCCGTAGAGAATTCCAATATCTCTGCCCATTGCATCCTCTATTTTAATTACTTCTGATTATAAGATGTTCAGATCTTACACCAAAACTGAGGTGCATTCCATGCATAGGTGTTATGAAGGGGTTGTGTTCTTGCAAAACTGTCTGCAACAAAAATTTCCATAATGTGAAACCTAATTTCCCATTGGTTTCCATTTGGAGTATTGTCTGAAATTTTGGGCACATATCTAAGGAAAATTGTGCTAGCCCTGGACAGGATCCAGAGGAGACTCACAAGAATGATCCCATGAATGAAAGGTTGAACGTTTGAGGAGCATTTGATGACTCTACCCTTTACTTGATGGAGTTCAGAAGGATGAAGGAGGATCTAATTGATATCTATTGAATACTGAAGGCCTGGGTAGAATGGACATGGAGGGGATGTTTCCATTCGAAGAAAGGTCTAGAATTCAAGAGCACAGCCTCAGAACAAAGGGAAGTCCCTTAGAACAGAGATGAGAATGAATTTTTTTAGCCATCTGCTAAATTAATCTGTGGAATTCATTACCAAGAAGGTGTTGGAGGTTAAGTCACTAGGTATATATGAGGCAGAAGTTGAAAGGTTCTTAATTGGTAAAGGGGTTAAGAGTTATGGGGAGAAGGGGAGAGAATGGGGTTGAGAAAAAAAAACCCATGATTGAATGGCAGGGCAGTCTCAATGGGGCAAATATCCTAATTCTGCTCCTCTGTCTTATAGCCTTATAAGTGAAGGCACATTCCCACAGGATGGATTTCTCTCAACGGTAATAACGAGTTTCACATCCATTGGTCCAAAAAATGCAAATTTCTACAGATTTATCACAGAGAGCATTCTAACTAGCTGAATCACTGTCTGGTATGAGTGGTGGGAGGATTGAAATAAGCTGCAGAAAGTTGTAAATTTAATCAGCTCCATCATGGGCACTACACTCCATAGTACCCAGGACATCTTCAAGGAGCAATGTCTCAAAAAGGCAGCATCCATCATTAAGGACCCACAACACCCAGGACATGTCCTCTTCTCATTGTTACCATCAAGTAGGAGGTGCAGGAGCCTGAAGGCACACACTCAACAATTCAGGAACAGCTTCTTCCTCTCTGCCATCTGATTGACATTGAACCCGTGAACACTACCACACAACTTTTTAAATTTTATTTTTTCACCACTTAATTAGTTTAACTATTACTCTGTATATATACTTACTGTAATTCAGTGTTTTTTCTCTATTATTATGTATTGCATTGTACCGCTGCCACAAAGACAACAAACTTCATGACATATGCCACTGGTGTTAAACCTGATTTTGATTCTGGTTCACAGTAGGCAAGACCACTTAAAAGATTGCCTTTTTAATTTCTAAAACAAATCTCTTACGTGGACAGTAGCTGTTATTGGAGAAATTCAGGCAAATACAGATGCTTATCATCTTCAGCCTTCAGTTTAAATGCATATCCGATACAATTAAGATATCCCCCCACTTTGTTGTTCTGGCATCTTCCCCCTTCCTTTCCAGTCCTGATGAAGGGTCTTGGCCTGAAACGTCGATTGTTGTTCATTTTCATAGACGCTGCCTGACTTGCTGAGTCCCTCCAGCATTTTGTGTGCGTGTTGCTCTGGATTTCCAGCATCTGCAGAATCTCTTGCGTTTCAGATAGTTTGTCGTATAACTCACAACAACAACGGTCATTTAGGTTTTCAACTTCGACTTAAACTTGTTGGCCCTATATCAGAGAGTTTGGGGGTCAATATGATGGGAAAAAACTGCTAGCCACCAAAATGAGGCTACACATTAAGAACACCTCTGCCACGTTAGCTGTGCATGCATCAAGGAACAGAAGCTGAAAAAAAACAAAATTAGCTGTTTTGTGTTCACTTAATTTTGCTCTCAAATAAATTCTGTACCTCAGATTTTTGTGAATTCCGCAAGGGTTAATTTCAGGAACTCAAACGGCCTTAACGCAGGGGTAGCCCATAGTTTTTATGATTGCGTTGCCATCAATCTAATTTGATTATGAAGAAAGAAACAGAGAATGAGAGCATTTAAGCATTTACGTAGTCATTTAAATGCTCAGAGAATCTGAAAACAATTAATAATTGAGTACTTTTTGAAATACAACTGATATAATCATGTAGGGTGGGGACTCCATCCAAAACACTGGCTTGCCCATCCTATCTTCTTCACTCAGTACTGTTGAAATAAAATTTAGAAATGTTGAAATCATAATTGGAATTGTCATTCAGAATAACTCAGTCATACAGCACAGAAAGTCCATGCTGACCATCAAGCTCTCATTTACACTAATCCAATGTTATTCATTTTTTGCACATTCCCGTTAGATTTTATCAAGTTCTTATACTCCAGCAGCAATTTGCAGTGTCTGAGTAGCCTACTAACTCTTACAATTGAAACAAAGGTTGTTCCATGTAAGCCCCAAACAGGCATTGCTTAGGTCCATGTGAATTTCCATAGCTCACATGGACCTAAGCAATCTTGACATTGCCTCAAGATTCAGAGGAGAAGATCTAGGACGGAGATGAGGAAAAACTGTTTTTCCCAGAGAGTGGTGAATCTGTGGAATTATCTGCTCAGGGAAGCAGTTGAGGCTTCTTCACTAAATATGTTTAAGATACAGTTAGATAGATTTTTACATAGTAGGGGAATTAAGGGTTATGGGGAAAAGGCAGGGAGATGGAGCTGAGTTTACGGACAGATCAGCCATGATCTTATTGAATGGCGGGGCAGGCTCGATGGGCCGGATGGCCTACTCCTGCTCCTATTTGTTATGTTCTTATGTTCTATACCTTTGATCTGGAGAAAGTAAGTGGAGTTGTAGGAGAAGGTGTTCAATGTGACAATGAGTTCAGCCAAGAAAATGAGTGTGTTGTTGGAGAGGATCTCAGAATCACTGACATATGTCATGAAATTTATTGTCTTGCAGCAGCAGTACAGTGCAAAACATAAAAATTACTATAAGTCACAATAAGAAATATATGCAATAAAATGAATAGTGCAAATTAAGAGCAAAATAGTGAGTTAGTGTTCATGGGTTCATTGGCCATTCAGCAATCTGGTAGTGGATGGGAAGAAAAGAAGCTGTTCCTAAAATGTTGAGTGTGCATCTTCAGGCTCCCGTACCTCCTCCCTGATGGCAGAAATGAGAAGAGAGCATGTCCTGGGTGGTGTGTGTCCCCAATGATGGTTGCTGCCTTTTTGAAGCATTGTCTTTGATGGAGAGGAGGCTTGTACCTGTGATGGAGCTGGCTGAGTCTACAAACCTCTGCAGCCTCTTTTTAAATTTTGTGCATTGGAGCCTTCGTACCAGACAGTGATGCAACCAGTCAGAATGCTTTCCACAGTACATTTGTAGAGTATTTGCTTGAATCCTTAGTGGCATACCTAATCCTAATGAAGTATAACCACTGTTCTGCCTTCTTAGTGATTGCATCAATATGTTGGGCCCAAAATAGATCTTCTGAGATGTTGATGCCCAGGAATTTGAAGCTGCTCACCCTTTCCACTGCTGATCCCTCGATGAAGACTAGTGTGTGTTCTCCTGACTTCCCCTTCCTGAAGTCCACAGTCAATTCCTTGGTCTAAGGTCGTTCTTGCGACACCACTCAACCAGCCAATCTATCTCACCCCTCTGCACCTCTCCATCACCATCTGAGAGTCTTGCCAAAAACAGTTGTGTCATCCACAAATCTATAGATGGCATTTGAGCTGTTCCTCACCACACAGTCATGAGTGTGGAGACACGCATTCTCGAGGTGTGCCCATGTTGATTGTCAGTGAGGAGGACACGTTATTTTTGATCTGCATCCACTGTGGTCTCCCGATGAGGAAGTCAAGGATCCATTTGCAGAGGGAGGTACAGAGGCCCAGGTTCTGGAGCTTGTTGATTAGTACAGAGGGGATGATAGTGTTGAACACTGAGCTGTTATCAACAAACAGTAGCTTAACATAGGCATTGCTGTTGTCCGGGTGGTCCAAGGCCGAGTAGATGGCATCCACTATAGGCCCGTTTTGGAGGTAGGCAAATTGAAGTGGGTCCAGGTCCTTGCTTGGACAGAGGTTAATTCTAGCCATAACCAACCTCTTGAAGCACTTCATCACAGTAGATGTGCGTGCTAGTGGGCAATAGCCATTGAAGCAGTTCACCATGCTTTTCAGTATGATTGATTCAAGGGATAAGCAGAAGCCCCCCAATCTGTCCTGGAGCGCAATGGGAGTGCAGAGGGATTGTACATTGCTGATTCTTCTCTTCCCTTCAATGAAATCACAGCAACCAGTGAAGAAAGGGGATCAGCAAACTCCAAATAAAAGAGAAAATGCTAAAATGCTCAGCAAGCCAGACAGCATCTATGGAGCAAGAAACCTCTTGGGTTAATGAGCTCTCAACAGAATAGAATATACCTCTCCGTAAATAGATATTAATTTATGATTCCCAGTCAAGAAGGTTGTACTGACCAGGCTATTACAACTTAAAAGTGGATAAAAAGCTACTGATGCTAGAAATATGAAATAAAACCAGAAAATGATGGAAACATTCAGCAGGTCAGGCAGCATCTGTGGGGAGAAGCAAATTTGATCATTCAAGCCAACGATCTTTCATGTCTTCTGAGAGATGTCATGGACCTTTACCCCATTTCTTTCTCCCCCCTAACCTGTCGAGTTCTTCCAGAATTTTTAAAAGTTATTATAGCTAGTTGAAACTAAACACAACATTGTCAAGATTGTATAAAGATATATAGAGATTCTTATGATGCTGAACAGGTCCGTAGCCTGCTGCAGAAGTGTTTAGCTAACTTTATTCTCAATTGATTAACACCTCGGTTAATGCGGCAAAGGAATTTAATAAAGACCTGTTTAATGTTCTAATGTTATTCACTTAATGACTTGATAAAGACTAGTGTTAAAAACACTGCCAATCATGTCAGAAGCATTAGGTCACAACGCTGTCCCTGTGGTGTTTACCTGAGTTTGATCCTGCCTGGGCTATTTTGGCTTCATGCTCAGGTGATTTCTAAATGAACAACTTCCATGTAGGCACCGTGTGGTGCTCTCTCTATTTGCTTGACAGGCCCTTCCACTCCTTGCTAATGATTTTCTTCAGCTATTTGCTTCATGGCATGAGTGGCTGTCACCTGTGAATGAGACAACAAGGATAGAGTTTTAATTTCTAAAAGGAAACATTTATCGATTTAATATTGTCACCTATTAGTAATTCAGCACCAGAAGATAACTGAAATGATTAAGCTCAAGGCCAATATGCACAAGAATCTAATATTGAAAATACTGAATAATAATTTGAAATCTCAGGTTAATCAAATATTAATAAATGATAAAATAGAGATACATAAAAATGGAAGCGTACATTTTTAAGGGCATCTCTGTTGTAACCTGAAAATGGTAAATGCTTTCCTCACTGTATACCTGAAGTCCCACTCAGTGAATCAAATTAAAATGCAGTATTCTGAGAGTTGTTTACTTAATAGCTGCATTCATTGAGTTTTTTAATAGTTCATACCTTTAGGTTGTAGGGAGTAGCCAGTGATCACTAGAAGTTTAGTGAAGCCTGTCTGATCCCTCGTTGTGTAATATGAGGTGCTTGCAATATAAAAAACAAACAAATAATGGATGGGCTTTGCAGGTCAGGGAGCATCTGTGGCAGAAGTTATTCAAATTCAAGATTCAAGATTGTTTAACATAAAGGAGAACAAAGTATTGCTACTCCGGATCCGATGCAGCACACAAAAAAAAACCAATATGATAAAGAACACAATTAGAATAACAAAACCATAATAAATATAAATACATAAGATAGCTTATATAGTGTACATAGATAGAGTGTATGCCCATAAAATTACACCAGGCACAGGAGTGTCTGTACATAAAGTAACTGACAGGAAATGATAAAGTTGTGGTGGCTGGGGTGTGAAGGGGTAGGTTATTGGGTGGAGGTGTTGATCAGCTTTACTGCTTGGGGAAAGTAACTGTTTTTGTCTGGTGGTCCTGGTGTGAATGCTACATAGTCTCCTCCCTGATGGGAGTGGGACAAACAGTCCATGAACAGGGATCCTTCATGATGTTACTGGGCCTTTTCCTGGCACCTTTCTGTATATATGTCCTTGATGGTGGGTAGGCTGGTGTTGGCGATGCATTGGGCAGTTCTGACTACCCGTTGTAGAGCCTTCCAGACCAACACAGAGCAGCTCCCGTACCAGGCAGCGATGCAGCTTGTTAGGATGCTCTCGACTGCACATCTGTAGAATGACGTGAGTATCGATGCCAATAGTCCAGCTCTCTTCAGCCTCCTCAGAAAGTAGAGGCGTTGGTGAGCTTTTCTGATTGTGTGGGATGTGTTCTGGGACCATTTGACGTTGTGTGAGATGTGCACTCTCAGGAGTTTGAAAATGATCACAGTTTCCACTGCTGTGCTGCCGATGTAAAGAGGGCTGTCAGTGGTGCGAGTTCTCCTGAAGTCGATAATCATTGCCTTTGTCTTTTTTGAATAAGGCAAAGCTCTGACCAAATAGGAGGAGGTGTGCCAAGGTATCTGTGGGAGTCGGTGGGTTTTTAGTAGATAACAGTATCTAGTTGGTATCCTGAGATGGATCCAGATAGATCATGAAAAGGCAAAGAAGTGTTAAAGACAGACTGGGTGAATTTCAGGGACGGGTGGAAGTTAGTGGCAAAGGTCATAAAGCTAATAAATAATAATAATAATAATAATAAGATATAGGAGTAGAAATTACCTATCCAGTCAGCTCCGTCTTTCCACCATGGCTGATTTACTATTCCTCTCAACCTCATTCTCCTGCATTCTCCCCATAACCTTTGATGCCCTGACTAATCAAGAATCTATCAATCTCCACTTTAAATATACCCAATGCTGTCTGTGACAATGGATTACACAGATTTACCACCCTCTGGCTAAAGAAATTCCTCCTCATCTCTGGATGTTCCTCTATTTTGAGGCTGTGCCCCCTGGTCCTAGACTCCTCCACAAGAGGAAACAACCTCTTCATATCCATTCTATCTAGGCCTTTCAACATCCAATCAATTTCAATGAGATCCACACTCGTTCTTCTAATTTCCTTTGTGTACAGGCCTGGAGCCTTCAATCACTGCTCATATGATAACCCTTTCATTCCTGAATCATTCTCATGAACTTCCTCTGAACCTTCTCCATGTATGCTCCAAGTGTGGTCTGACCAATGCCCTATAAAGCCTTAGCATTACATCCTTGCTTTTGTATTTCAGTCCTCTTGAAATGAATGCTAACATTCCATTTACCTTCCTCATTACCAATTCAATCTGTAAATTAACCTTTAGGGAATCCTGCACGAGGACTCACAAATCACTTCGCACCTCAAATTTTTGAATTTTCTCCCTGTTTAGAAAATAGTCTATGCTTTTATTCTTTCTACCAAAGTGCATGAGCATACAATTCCCGACACTGTATTCCATCTGGAACTTCTTTGCCTATTCCTCTAATCTGTCTTAGTCCTTATATAGCCCCTCTGCTTCCTCAACACTCGCTGCCCCTCCACCCATTTTTGTATCATCTGCAAACTTGGCCACAAAACCATCAACTCCATCATGTAAATCATTGACATACAATGTAAAAAGAAGCAGTCCCAATACAGACCCCTGTGGAACACAACTAGTCACAGGTAGTCAATCTTGTAAAGCTACTGTAATTTCCTTTGGGATCAATAAAGTATCTATCTATCTACCCTATGTTTTTTTTGTTGCCTTCTGTTGGTTTTTAAGAATTTCCCAATCCTCTAACTTCCCATTAAATTTGCTCTATTATATGCCTTCTCTTTTGTTTTTAAGTTCTCTTTGACTTCCCTTGTCAGCCAAGGTTGCATCATCCTGCCTTTAGAATGTTTCCGCTTCCTGAATGTATCTATCCTGTGCCCTTCCAAATTGCTCAAAGAAATTCCAGCCATTGCTGTTCTGCCATCATCCCTGCTAGTGTCCTCTTCCAATCAACTTTGGCCAGCTCCTCTCTTATGCCTAAGTAATTCCCTTTACTCCACTGTAATACTGATACATCTGACTTTAGCTTCTCCCTCTCAAACTGCAGGGTGAATTCTGTCATATTATGGTCACTGTACTGGAGTGTTCCATTACCTCATGCTCCCAAATCTTATCCAGCTCATTACACAACACTCTATCCAGAATTGCTGATCCCCTAGAGACCTCAACCTCAAGCTGCTCCAAAAAGCCAATTTACTCTCCTGGGATCCAGGAACAACTTGATTTTCCCAATCTAGCTGCATATTGAAATCCCCATGATGAACATACCATTGCCTTTTTGACATGCTTGTTCTCTCTCGCATGGTAGATCACATCCTGGCTACTTTTCAGAGGCCTGTAAATAACTACCATCAGGGTATTCTTACCCTTACAGTTTCTTAACTCTACGGACAAAGATTCTACATCTTCTGATCCTATGTCACCTCTTTCTAAAGATTTGACTTCATTTTTTACCAGCAGAGCCACTCCTCCTCTTCTGCCTACCTGCCTGTCCTTTCAGTAGATGCTCTCTCTTTTCCTTTTATGTTGTCCTTATCCTCCCTTTAGAATACTCCTTCATCTTCGGGATGTATCTATCCTGCACCTTCTGATTTGTCCCAGAAGCCCTAGCCATTGTTGTTGTGCTGACATCCCTGCTAGTGTCCCCTTCCAATCAACTTTGGCCAGCTTCTCTCTGATGCCTTTGTAATTCCCTTTACTCCACTGTAATACTAATACATCTGACTTTAACTTCTCCCTGTCAAACTTCAGGGTGAAGTTTATCATACTATGATCACTGCCTTCTCAGGATTCCTTTACTTTAAGCTCCACAATCAAATCTAGTTCATTACACAATACTCAAGGATGAGTTCTGCAAGAGTTCTAGGAGCAGCACCATGTAGTTGTTGATGTAGGGGAAAGAGTTGGGCAGGAGTGCCACTGTAAGTTTGGAACAAGGAGTGTCCAATGTAGTCAACAAAAAGATATGCAGGCTGACCGAAGGGCCCATGCAAGTGATCACGGCCACACAAGGTCTTGGGGACCTCTGCTTCTTTCTGGAACAAGAACCAAACTGTTCCCCTCCTCCTCTGCCCAGACAGAAGGTTCCTCAGATTTGCATTTGACCTCAGAAGGCCAAGCAGATGAATGGGAGAGCTTTGGAGAAATAGAGCCAATAGGGAACCATGGTATATTTTATAAAACATTGATCACTATACTTCCCTCTGGTGGGGAATACCAGAAACAGGGTGAAGAAATGCATTATTAAATCAGGCAAACTATAGATATGAAGCCTCGTAACAGGAACTAGTGGAGCATGAATTTAGCCATGTATTATTTTTATATCAAGGAATCTCAGAGAAGGCCTACAGTTAAGCATCTGCTGTTACTGAATTATACTAAACTGCAAATTCCTGGGATTAATCTTTTCTGAATAAAGTTTGGAATTATATTCAATAAATTTGAAGTTTGATATAAAGATAATCTTACAGAGCACAGCAGACAAGGACAGCAACTTGTTTTATCTTTTGCGATGACTTCTAAGTCTCTTTGATAAAGAATATGTAAGCAGAGGGATTGGGTTGTTAAAACTCGACCTTCATTTAAAACCTAGTCTATTTCTTGATTTCTTCCACCTTACTTAATAACTCAAAATTTAAAATGGATGACTTTTAAATAGATCTGCAGCATCCAAATAAATTCCTTCTGTTAGTATACTCTTTCACTTTGCTGTCATGGAAAGTGATTCTTGGGGAGGTGTTACGCTCAGTTCAGGATCAGGCGGTGAGAGAAATAAGAGGATGCACAATAATTATAAAGCAACACTCATTTTATTCAGTCCTTGAGGGAACCAAGCAATACAATCCTTATCTGAAAAAATGCCCGTGGGCCCGAAGTCTGCTGCAGAGCACCTTCTGTCCCCGACACCACTCGTGACACGGTCTGGTGGTGACACCTTTCTCTAAGACGTGGAGTGGTTGTTTTTGCCCCCAGTTATACTCTTCTAGGGGGAAGTGATACCTCACCCCTTGCACAAACAAGTACACCTTCCCCACAGGTTGCCTCTGCCACCATGTTTGGTCAGAGTTCAGCAAGCCAGCGAGTTCTGCAATGTAGTAAATTTAGCACAGCATGTCTAACCGTGTTCCGCAATTTCTGTTTTGAAATGTTTCAATTAGATCAGCTACCTGTCACTCAACTTAGCATAGCAGCTGCGCAGGATGTCACCCATTGTTTGGCTTTACATTTTGTCCTACCGTACGAGAGGGTGGGGTTAACTAGACTGGATACTGAACTGCATGTACGTCTCTCAGCAGTCAAATAAATCAACCATCTTATTTACTCCCATTTAACCAGTGTTAGTCTCCATGCATAGTGATCAATGTTTTATGAAATATAACATGTTCTCTGTTGCCTTTAATTCTCCAAGGGCCTCCACTCAGACCTATCTTTCTGTGACCCCCCCCCCCCACCCCCGCACTGTTATAATGAGGCCAAATGCAAGCTTAAAGAACAACAGCTCATCTACCGTCTGGGCACGAAGCAGCCTTAGTTTCTTGAAGTTGAATTGTACAATTGAGGTTTCTCTATCTGCATCAGAATTGGCCATTCATGCAGTATGTCATCCATCTGTGACATTGTCACAGTTTTTCTCTTTTCATTAGCCAGCCTGACCTGGTGGGTACCTCCTACAGTCCCATGTTTCACAACATTTTATTCTACTTTGTTTGTATTATCACTGTCTAACTGCCACCATTGACTACATGAGCTGTAATTTATCTCCACAGCAACCCTGACCTCACCCTTCCCTCTGTGTCACACATATTTCCTTTGTCCTACCTAACTCCTGCTCCCTCACATGTTCTGTGCAATTTTTTGCTAACTCTGTTTTTCTCTTTCCTAATTCTGATGAAGGGCTTTAGGTCTGAAATGTTAACTGTATCCCTTTCTGCAGAAGCTGCCTGACCTGCTGAGCGTTTCGAGCATTTTCTATAGCTATTTAAGTTTCTTCAGTGAAGTGATCTTGTCCAGGCAAGCACCTCATGACATCATACTATACCAGAAAGCTGTAAGTGTTTAATCAGATTAATCTCCTGGGACCTTCTCACCTTGACAATAACATAACTCCCATAGGTACGGAACAACACAATACTTCGAGGGGCCAATTATTTAGAGTTGTGCAGCTTTAATGCAGCTGCTCCTATAAGTGAAAATCTCATCTTCCTACCCTACTTTAATATAATCTGACAGGAGCAAAGGATGGTGGGAATGGTGAGGGCAGAGTGCCACGGGAGGACTGTGGGACAGGTGGCAGAGAAGAAGCTCCAGGGCGGGGATGTGGTGAGGGTGCAGACACACCCAACCCTGAGACACCAGGCAAGATCATTTGATTCTAAACAATTGTTTTATTGATCATTACATAGTGTCTCTCTGACGCTTCCTGTTCTCACCCCACTTCTCCCTTCCCTTTTTCCCAACCATGATCCCCCTCTCCCTGCCCTCTTCCCACTCAGTCCACAAAAGAGACCCATAATGACTTTAATTTATATTTGGTTCCATTGTTTTTAACTTGTTTCATTATATTTTTTCCCCAGGTTACACAGGCCTAACTTATGTACAGCCCTTAAATATAAGTATGTGTTTTGGAGACCGGTGGGATGGATTTCAGAACATAGAACATGAAGTATACAGCAGAGTACAGGCCCTTCAGCCTGCAATGCTGTTACAACCTTTCAACCTACTCTGAGATCTATCTAATGCTTCCCTTCTGCATAACCCTCCACTTTCCTTTCATCTATATGCCTACCTAAGAGGCTCTGAAATGTCCCTAATGGATCTGGCTCTACCACCACCCATGAAAGTGGGCTTCACACACCCACCACTCTGTATAAAAAAAACTACCTCTGATGCTTCAAGGCTAAAGTGTCAACTGTTCATTTCCATCCATCAATGCTGCCTGTCCCTCTGAGTTCCTCCAGCGGGGGTATGACAGATTAGATGTTGAGATATTTCCAACATTGGTAGTCTTGAAGGAGAGGCATAGTTACAAGACTAGAGGGCAATTATGTAAAACTCAGGTGTGTAGGAATTTCCAAGTTGCAGAATCTCTGGAATTCTCACCCCCCCCCCCCCTTGAGAATTGTGGAGTCATGAATACATTTTTTAAAGAATGGAGAACTAAAGATTATGATGAACTGGCACAGAAGAGTTGAAGCTCGAACCGATCAGCTATGATCATATTGAATGGCTGGTTAGGCTTGAAGGGCCACGTGACCTAATCCTAATTATGTTCTTCAAAAACCCGTGCATAATTGGCTACTTTCTTCTTTAAAATTTTCCCATTTAGCATGTATCATACTTTATAAGTTCATCACCTCACACTTGTCTGTGTTGCATTACATCCATTGTTTCCTCCAAACCCACAAACTGTATAGATCCTCTTGTAGCTCATCATCTCCCTCCAAGATTCTATACTTCCAATTTTCACATGGGCTGACCTTTGGTATGACAATGAGTAATGCTGTCACACTGCTTCAACTGCCCAGTTCCAATCCTGAGCTCTGGAGCCTTCCCTGCTTTTCACATGAGCCTTCCTCAGGTGCTTTAGTTCCCTCCCACATCAGTTAATCGACTACACAAAACTGCCCCAAGTGGAGATAGGCGGCAGGAGAGTCAATGGGCATGTGAGAGAGAACAGGTTACCAGGAAATAAGTGGCAGAAAGGGATTGATGTGATTGCTCAGTAGGTTGATGGGGCAAACAGCCATCTTCTTTATTAAAAAAATACAATGTAGGAAACATCATCAGCAAATTTTGCCCACATCCAACATACTGTGTTTGTGTAACTTTTTCTCCAGACTGAATAAACCAGAAATTCCCCAAACTCTCTGTCAACTATTCTTTAGCTCATTTTGCATTCATGATGCTGCTCCCAGATTATCTCATGAGCTTCAGTTTTGCACACAAACCTAATAAGTGGAACTTTTTGAAACCGCTTTTCAAAGCCCACATAGCATCAGCTGTGGTGCCTTTTAAACTCACACTGCTATTTCAATATACCATGCAATCATTATTCAAAATATAATTTACTCATAAGTAATCTGTTGACATTCATTTTTTGTCAATGCAAATCAAGTGGCAATTAATTTCCTCCAGTTTTTCTGTTTCTAAAAACCTCTCCACTGATGATTTTAAACTAATTGACCAATAATTGCCAGGCTTCTCCTTTGCTCCTTTCCTCCTTGTTATCACCAGAAGGTAAATTGAACGGGCAAATTTAGGACATAGAATAAATTTTATTATTTTAAGAAGGAGAATGGACAGAACCAGAATGCCTTGCTCCTCTACAATAGAAAGCATATTTCCCCAAATGTTTTCATTTTATCCCTGAAGACATTACTTCAGTCTGAGACTCACTTCCACAGACGGCAGCTAACCTTGAGATGTGTGCCTGCATGAAAAGAGTTCGATGGTTTGTTTGGTCATGGTGATCGTTAGCCCCAAATAAACATTTTTGGAAAGGTCACCTACTGAAATTGTATCTCAGGCATAGAAATTCTGATGTGTAGCAGATTCATTTGGTTTGTTCATGGGGATATCAACATGGTGTACAGGCACATTTAGGATTCACTTTTGTAAAATTCACCTGCATAGAAACAAGCCTTCACAAAGTAGTTGGAGCATGCTTCAGTGTTGATTAAAAATTGCCAGCCTGACCTGGTTCATGTCCATGCTTCTGGCTCACGTATCTTACATGAAGGTGCCCTTTAAAAATTGTACTTGTCCCTTGGCTCCAGTCCCCACTACCTATTAGCTCTTGCTTTGGTATTTTTGGATTAGAGTGTAGAATTGATATTTTTCTTGTAGATTAGCTTTCCGGTGCTTGCTTGTATTTTTATATAATCGTCCATATGCAAGTAACTTTCCAGTGCATTTTCCAGCAATTATAATACAGTTGCTTCTGTATTTTTCTTTTTCTTTTTTAAAATTTTTTTTTGTAATTTATTTTTTTATTGAAGTTCATCAAACAAACATTTCCATAAGATGTATTTCAGACATTGTACATATATATCATATAATCATATATATCACAAATCTCCACAAAGTATTTATGTGAGGTATACACTTATAGAAAAGAGTGGGGGGAAAAAACAAGCAAAAGGAAAGAACTATGTACAAGTAGGGAGTGATCTTTTTGTTTACAACAGATTCATTGATTTGTGAGAATAAAATCAGGCCTATGAGGCATTATGTAGTTAAACCATTTTTCCCAGTATGAATCAAATTGTTCCAGCTTATGAGTAACAGATGCTGTTATCTTCTCCATTTTGTAAATGTCCATTGTAATTTCCATCCATGTATTTAAAGTTGGGCTCTCCTGCGATAACCATTTCCTAGTAAAAGTCTTTTTACCAGCCACCAACAGTATATTCTAGAAACTTCTTAGTTTTCTGTAGCTGCTTGAATCTGGCTATATTATAGTTTAATTGTTATCAATGGAATTCTGTTCTCTAATCTGAGTATAAATTTGTTCCTTTGTCTTTCTTTGTTCTTGTAACACTTAATACAATGGAAGTAAGCAACAAATTTTATGCCTTAATCTTGACTTCTGAAGTAACTTTGGATTGCAAAAACACCAGGATCCAACAGTATTTTCAAGCCTGCTGCCATTGGACCCTGCCAAATCATATCATCAGCCTCTTCCACACAATGGTATCAATGACAAACAATAGTTCCAGATGACCCAAATCAGCTCCTAATGGTTCATTTTCCAACCCTGACTCTTTTCCATAGAGATGCAAAATTCCAAATCCATTTCACCACCCTCATGGTCGTTCGGTCTCACCACAGCCCCCCCCTCCATTGATCGACCCTCAGCAATGCTTTTACCTGCTGACAGAGGAGAGATACTTGTGTGTGTTGGAGTACATCAGGCACACACGTCTTGTGCACCATGTATAATGGAACAATGCTTCAGAGGACCCGTGAGCACAACATGTCTTACTTCCCCGCAAATTGATTTTGAGCCGCATAACATTTTACGAGCCTGTTTCTCTCTCCACATGTGGCTTGCTGAGTGAGTACTTACAGCATTTTCTGCTTCTACTGCAAATTTCCAGCATACGTTTTGCTTTGTATTTTGCACATTGGCCATTGGGTAGTAGAATTGTTCTTGGGTTACCATGGGCACAGTCTGAGGGAAGGCATTTGCCTTTAAACCATGACTGCACTAGCTATTGTCCCTCATTGCCAACTTACAGTTTCAAAAACAGGTGTAACACACTGTAAGGTTACACTGCTAATGTAATGGCCTCTCTGTAATGTTTCACTGCTAAGGTAATGGTTTCTCTGTAGCAGCAATGTTTGGGTTATGACCAGCGATAACGGGGCTTTGGAATGTGTGCTATCCAATGAGGGGGATGTTGTTCTTTCTTGTGGGTCTGGGAGCAGGGATTTTGTGGGTTTTTATCAGGGAGAGATGAGGAGAGAAGATGTGAATGGAGAAAGTTGGTAGACCGCTGGAATGAGCGGACTTGGAGCGAAGGTCTGAGGGTTGGCTACGCTCGGAGGAGATCAACAGGGAAAAAAAAGGAACCAAGAGCTCCAATGTAGCACATTAGACTGCTTCATGAGAATGGGCCCTTTTCTTTTTTTAGTTTCTTTACTAACCATATAGTCAAATTAAGAATCATAAAGCTCAATCGTTTAATTGCATATTGTGAGCTGTTTGTTATTTTGTGGTACTGATTTGTAACAGGGGATACATCAGGCAGCATCCACCCAAATAAGATTTCTTAAGTTTGGCAGGGCCGAGGGCTGTCTTCCCTTAGATTAAGCCACTAGCCAAAACGAGAGTTACAATTGTGGGGGCTCGTCCAGGATTGATTTCTTTGGATGCTGTGTGATTACCCTGAGCATTGAGCCAGTGGGGTTGATATTCATACTCCAGATGAATTGTTAATTCACCTGTTAAGTACTGTTAAAGTTGCGATTGTGGGCAGAGGTTTGATAAAATGGCGGGCGCAGCTCTCATTTTAATGCAGACCAGCACTGACATAGCGGTAGCTGGGGGCAGAGATTTCAAAGGCAGGGTTCTATCATTTCTGAGGAGTGAGGGGAAGGAGTGGTCGGCTTTGAAATGTCTAATTAGTCCACGTTCCCCAGTGAAGAGTGAGAATTCTGAGTATCTGCCATTGCCTCTCTGGAGAATAAATGGAAAAATGCCCAGGTTCAAAGTCCCTGCTGTGGCAGGCTCCACCTATTCTCTGGAATAATGCCCATCCCTAAAGGGGAGGAGGAGTATGAGGCTTGGCCGGAGCAGACCTCTCAGTTGTTAGATGAGTGGCAGTGCTCTGATGATGAATAGAGACAGAGATTGGTTGAGAGTTTGACTGGGCGGACTGCTGACATTGTGAGAGCCGTCAGGTTGCGGTATCCCGTAGCGACAGCTGTCAATTACATGCAAGCACTGGACAATGCTTTTGGCCTGACAGGAAGCCCAGGGTGGGGTTTCAGAACATGCATCAGGAGAAGGGGGAGAAGCTTTCTGCTTATATTTTTCAGCTAGAGAGGCAGCTAAATTGCTTGTGGCACAGAGGGGCCATTCAGGCGGCTGAGGTGGATCAGTTAAGAATGGACCAGATAGCCGGGGGCGCCCAGTCCCAGGGCCTGATCGCTTGGGGTCTCTGACAGGCTCATAAGATGTGCTCCTCCTCCATCTTTTGTTGAGCTGAGCAGAGAGGTATGGGAAGAGGAGATGTGTCGGAGGCGCGTGAGGCCTCCCGTCCCATGATCCTTTCCCTTCTCCAGCTCTGTATCACTTTCGCCAATCACCTTTCCAGCTCTTAGCTTCATCCCACTCCCTCCGGTCTTCTCCTATCATTTCGCATTTCCCCCTCCTCCCCACCACTTTCAAATCTCTTACTATCTTTCCTTTCAGTTAGTCCTGACGAAGGGTCTCGGCCCGAAACGTCGACAGTGCTTCTCCTTATAGATGCTGCCTGGCCTGTTGCATTCCACCAGCATTTTGTGTGTGTTGTTTGAATTTCCAGCATCTGCAGATTTCCTCGTGTTTACCCCCAGACCAACCTCGGTTTTGCCAGCTGGTTCTGCCGGAGAAGTATTGGAGGATTGTGTTGAAGTCACTTCATGATGATTCTGGACATTTAGGGGTGGAAAAGACCTATCGATTGCTCAGAGACTGGTTTAACTGGCCTCAAATGAAGTCGGAGATCAAAGAATACTGCAAGTTGTGCATTCGATGCATACGGCGGAAGACACTGCCTAAGCAGGCAACTCCCTTGTCCCACTTGCAGAGTGCGGGGCCCCTGGACCTGGTGTGTATGGATTTCCTGTCAATAGATCCTGATGCCAGCAACACGGCGAATGTCTTAGTCATCACGGACCACTACACCAGATATACACGGCCTTTTCCTACCAAGGACTAGAGGGCGACTATGGTGGGCAAAGTGTTATGGGAGAAGTATTTCATTTATTATGGCCTCCCCAACCGGATACACAGTGGCCAGGGATGGGATTTCGAGAGCAGACTCATCCATGAGTTACCGGGCATGCTTGGAGTCGAGAAGTCGAGGACCACGCCCTATCACCCATAGGGTGATCCCCAAGCAAAGAGGCTTAATCGGACCTTGCTGGACATGCTTGGGACCTTGGAGATCAGCAAGAAGAGCAGATGGAGTCAACATATTGGACATCTGGTCCACAGTTACAACTGTACACGAAATAAAGCTACCAGGTACTCACCATATATCTGATGTTTGGGCGCAAGGCAAGGTTGCCCATTGACCTTTGTTTTGGGACTGACGAGAGTGACAAACCATCAAAGATTTATTTGAAGTATGTGTCTAATATGAGGAGAGAGCTGGAAAGGGCTTATGAAATAGCTGGGGTCACGGCTGCCAAGCAGAATCAAGGAAATAAGAAGAGGTATGATCAAAAGGTGAGGTTCTCCCAACTCCTGCCGGGAGACCGGGTCCTCATGAGGAATTTGGAGCTACCTGGAAAATATAAGTTGGAAGACTGTTGGGCAGCTAAGCCCTTTGTGGTAGAGAGTCAGATGCCAAACCTACCAGTTTTCCGGGTGAAACCAGAAGATGGGAATGGGCCTGTCAGGATTCTCCATCAGAACCACCTGCTGCCCCTGGGAGAAGAGGTGCAGGTAGACCCAGAGCCCGAATTGGACCTACACCTAGTAAGAGGACTCTGTGGAAATGTGGGGTGACTGCAGGGCCCACAGCAGGAGAGGTTAGGCTGGCCCCCACCCCTGAGAGGGATACTGATTCGAAGGATGAAGACCTGGATGTGTGGTATATGCTGCCTTTTGCTAACTCCCCATTGATTGAGGAAGAGACTCCCAGCTCCTCTCCCGCTGAGTCAGGTGAAGTGGGGGGAGGGGAATAGAGGCTATCTGTGGACATTGTGGGTTGTAGAGGGACTCTGCAAAGGATGAAGCAGGGCTTGGCCATGGGACAGAGGGGTCTGAGTTGCCAGTGGGCACAAGTGATAGGTCGGGGAAGCCTCGCCACGTAGACTGGAAGTATCCCCAATAGTGTTTGAACCTGAAGAGTTAGGTGAGAGGGTGCGGAGGTGTCAGAGAATTAGGAGACCACCGGATCGGCTGGCCTACGTAGCACTGGGGGAACAGAGTGTGACCCCTACCATTTTGGCGAGATACGTCACTGCCTTTTACACCTGGATTGGACTTTGTGTTTTGCAGGAAGGACTGGTGAATTATTTCAACATCATGAGGACATGACTAAATTTAGTGGGTGGAGAGTGTAACACGCTGTAATGTTTCACTGCTAATGTAATGGCCTCTCTGTAATGTTTCACTGCTGAGGTAATGGTTTCTCTGTGGCAGCAATGTTTGGGTCATGACGACAAATAATGGGACTTTGGAATGTGTGCTATCCAATGAGAGGGATGTTGTTCTTTCTTGTGGGTCTGGAAGCAGGGATTTCGCTGTCTTTTGTCGGGGAGAGATGAGCAGAGAAAACGCGAATGGAGAGAGTTCGTAGACTGCTGAACGGCGTGGACTTGGAGCGAGGATCCAAGGGTCGGCTACGCTCAGAGGAGGTCGACGGGGAACAAATGAACGGAACTGTGAGCTCCAACGTTGCGCATTAGACTGCTTCATGAGAATGGGCCCTTTTCCTTTTTTCTGTTACTTTACTAACCATATAGTCAAATTAAGAATCATAAAGCTCAAGCTTTTAATTGCACATTGTGAGCTGTTTGTTATTTTGTGGTACTGATTTGTAACAGGGGATACATCAGGCAGCATCCACCCAAATAAGATTTCTTAAGTTTAGCCGGGCCGAGGGCTGTCTTCCCCTAAGTTAAGCCGCTAGCCGAACCGAGAGTTACACAGGTGTAAATGTAAAGGCCAAGGCTATCCAAATACCAATTTAAGCATTCAGTGCAAACCTGATCAATATATTGCTCTAAAACATAATTACCAACTTAGGAGCAGCAAGAGAGTTGTTCCATCTCATAGATTTAACTTCTAGAAGAACATGTTTAATTTTACATTAAATAGGCTCTCTCATAAATCAAAACAATGCAGCAAATATGAAATATTTGATTCTGAAATGTTTTCAGATCACTGGGAATTTCTTTGTATTCAAGCGTGCTACTAGATACAATTTTCAAAATGGCCTGAAGCAAATAATACTTGCAATCTGAAAATACTTACAAACTTGAGTTAATCTCAGAAAACAGCAAACATGCTCTTAGAGTGACAAATATGAGCTTTTCAGGACTGGGGTCACGGCTTTCAAAAAACGCTTCAGGGAACATCTAAGATTTCTTCTGTATGACAAGGTGTTCTTGGTTATTAAAATGTATTGCTGGGACAACTGCTTGGCAGCCATTTTATCTACTGAAAAAGAATCCTCAGAGGATCCTAGATACAACCGTATGGCAGGTTCGTTTCTAGTGGTATTGGAATTGGTTTATTATTGTCACATGTACGGAGATACAGTGAAAAGCTTGTCTTGCATGCTGTTCACACAGATCAAATCATTACACAGTGCATTGACGTAGAACAAGGTAAAACAATAACAATGCAGAATAAAGTGTAATCGCTACAGAGAAAGTGCAGTGCAGGTAAATAATAATATACAAGATCACAGCAAGATAGATCGTGAGGTCAGGAGTCCATCCTATTGTACTAGGGAACCATATAATAGTCTTATAACAGCAGAGTAGAAGGTGTCCTTGAACCTGGTGGTACATGTTTACAGGCTCTTATATCTTCTGCTCAATGGGAGAGAGAAGAAGAGAGAATGTTTGGGGTAGGAAAGGTCTTTGATTATACTGGCTGCTTTACTGAGCAGTGAGAGGTATAGACAGAGTCCATGGAGGGGACACTGGTTCCTGTGATGTTCTGAGATGCATTCACAACTCTCTAGTTTCTAAGCACGAGATTCTGCAAAATGCTGGAAATCTTGAGCAACGTACACAAAGTGCCTGAGGAACCCAACAAGTCAGGCAGCATCTATGGAGGGGAATAAACAGTCGACATTTTGGGCTGAGACCCTCTTGTCATCACATGCAGAGTAGCGGTTGTATCAAGCCGTTATGCATCCAGATAGGATGCTTTCTATGGTGCATTTAAAAAATTGGTAATGGTCAATGGGAACTTGCCGAACACCATGGGTAGCTCTTTAGCAAAGTACATAGTGTCAATACAGCTCCTCCACTCTATGTTTCAGAATGTGTTAATACAGCTCCCTCAAATTATTGGTTTCAGTAACTGGTTTCATACACCTATAACTTTGACTAAATGTGTGGTGGAGAGTATATTGACTGGCAACATCACAGCCTGGTATGGAAACACCAATGCCCTTGAACAGAAAATCCTACAAAAAGTAATGGATACGGCCCAGCCCATCACCGATAAAGCCAGTATCTACATGAAACACTCTCCCAGGAAAGCAGCATACATCATCAGGGACCCCCACCATCCAGGGCACGCTCTTTTCTCACTGCTGCCATCAGAAAGCAGATACAGGAGCCTCAGGACTCACACAACCAGGTTCAGGAACAGTCACTACCACTCAACCATCAGGCTCTTGAACCAAAGGGGATAACTTCACTCAACTTCACTTTCCCCATCATTGAAATGTTCCCACAACCAATAGACTCATTTCAAGGACTCTTCATCTCATGTTCTTGATACTTATTGCTTATTTATTTATTGTTATTATTTCTTCTTTTTGTATTTGCACAGTTTGTTGTCTTCTACACTCTGGTTGTACGCCCTAGTTGGGTGATCTTTCATTGATTCTGTTATAGTTATTATTTTATAGATTTATTGAATATGCCCACAAGGAAATGAATCCCAGGGTTGTACATGGTGACGTATATGCACTTTGATAATAAATTTACTCTGAACTTTGAACTTTTAATACATTTTCTTCATACCATGAGAATCAGTGACTGTTGCCTCTAATATGGTCCTGGTGAACGCAGAAGTGTTTCAGCCAATGGCAGCTTGTCTGTGCTTTGCAGCCAGGAGACTGAGCTTCCACAATAACACAATATCAGTTCATTAAGTATCTTGATGACTATACTGTACGTGAATGTGTGAGGTATTCTATGTGTAAGGCCTTTGTGCATATTGGAGAGCTTGCTTCTGTTTCTCCAGGTAATCCCAGACAGTTTTGATGAATTTGAGATCAGGACTCCATGGAGGCCATACCATCTTAAAATATCTAGGCTGCCTATGATTCTTGCACAGTACTGTAGGTAACAAAGGGATATTGATAGGATGCAGAGCCAGGCTGAAAAGTGGCTGTGGGAGTTCTATCCAAAACAATGTGAAACAATACATTTTGGAAGATCAAACAAAGGCAGACTCTTAGCAGTAGGGAGGAATAGAGGGATTTTTGGGGTCCAAGTTCATAGATCCATCAAAGTTGCTGTGCAAGTTGATAGGGTGTTTAAGAAGGTATATGGTATGTTGGCCTTCATTAGTTGGAGGACTGAGTTTAAGAGCTGTGAGGTAATGTTGCAACTTTAGAGAACTCTAATTAGACCACACTTGGAGTATAGTTTTCAGTTCTGGTCACCTCATTATAGGAAGGATGTATGTTTGTAGAAGCTCTAGAGAGGGTCCAGATGTCAGGGTCCGGTCCGGTCTGGAATCCGCGTTCCGGCTCTCGATCCGGTCCAAGTGCTCTGGACTCCGGGTCCTGCAGTTGTCCCTCCCGTCACCCGTGAACTAGTTGGGACCCTCCTGGTTCAAGGAGGCACACCTGTGACTCATTGAGCTGCAGGTGTTTATAAGGGGCCTTGGGACTGGGACCAGGTGGGTGGTTGTTTTGTATCCTGTTCTGCCCTGCTTGGAATCCTGCTCTGCTCTGCCCTGCCCTGCCCTGGTTGCTGGACTGTTCTGTATATGCTCTGTCCAGTTGGTCTTGTTCCCCTGCTTCTCTCCTGTGTGATGGTCCCGCGGTTCCGCCTTATTCTCCTTGCCCGCGCTGTCACGCTGTTGGTTGCCTTTCCCAAGTTACCTGTGTATCACGGTAGTCCTGCTGTTCACCCTGGACCCAGCGTCCTACCCGTTGCCTCCGTCGGGCAGGTCTGGCTGGACTGCCGCTGCCCCGGCGGGGGTTCTGCCCCTTCCACCTATTGCTCCCTAAGGGTTGTGCCCCGCACCTGCCTAGGTGTCCGCGACTGGCCCAGGCTTCTGTGTTCCCGCCTGGGAGGCGGCCCTGCCCGGGATCCCTGCGGCCTGCCATAAGGAATCTACCTGCCTTCCCCGAACTGTGGGATCTGCCTGCCCCGAACTGTGGGATCTGCCTGCCCCGAACTGTGGGATCTGCCTGCCCCGAACTGTGGGATCTCTCTGCCTGCCTGAACTCCGGGAGCCCGCTCCGCTCTGCCTGCCTGAACTCCGGGAGCCCGCTCCGCTCTGCCTGCCTGAACTCTGGGATCCCGCTCCGCTCTGCCTGCCTGAACTCCGGGAGCCCGCTCCGCTCTGCCTGCCTGAACTCCGGGAGCCCGCTCCGCTCCGCCTGCCCGACACTCTATCGACCTGAACCCCAGCTCTACCCTTAAATACCATGGCATCCCCATCCTGTCCTCCCCCTAGTACTTCAGTGTCTGCGTCCTGCGTTTGGGTCCATCCGGCCCCCGTTCCTGACACCAGACGAGATTTCCGAGGATGCTTAATGGATTAGAGAACATGTTTTATGAGGAAAGTTTAAGCGAGATAGAGCTTTTCTCTTTGGAGTGAAGTAGGATGAGAGGCAATTTGATAGAGATGTACAAGATGGTAAGAGGCATGGATCAAGAGGACAGCCAGAGATTTTTTCCAAGGGTGAAAATGGCTAATACGGGGTGGAGCATAATTGTGAGGTGATTAGAGGAAAGTATAGAGGGAATGTCAGAGATAGTTGTTTTACACAGAATGTGGTAGGTGTGTGGAACTTGCAGTCTGGGGTAGTGGTAGAGGCTGATGCATTAGGGAAAATTTAAGAGACAGATAGGCACAGGAATGAAAAAAATGGGAGGGCTATGTGGGAGGGTATGGATAGATTGATCTTGGAGTAGGTTTAAAGGTCAGTACAACATCGTGGGCTGAAGGGCTAGTACTGTATGTATGTACAGGTCCTATATATGTATAGGTCCTACATAGAATAACGATGTCAAACTTGTGTTCAGCCCATACATACAGACAAACAAGCATTTAGGAGATCAGTGAGATGGATTTGTGAGCTGCTTGAGGCTTCAGGCATTTCCTGCCATATGGGAACTCAGCTCACAGTAATATCATTGTATCTTGCAGGGCAATCTGAATGGTTGAGTTAAACGCCCTAGCTTAGCTACGCGTTGCCCTTGGTTGGCCTATGTTTTTGTTTAACTATATTGCCAGTGGCTGCAGTTCTGACTTGTGAACTGTAGGGATTTTGAACAGTTCTCAGGAACCGAACCCTGTTATAACCTGGGGAGAATCTGTATAATACAACTCTTGCTGTGTACACAGGACATGAAGTTAGCCAGGGTCAGTGGAAGAATCACCTATTTAAAAAGCTGTTAAAGATGGCCCTCTAACGTGATAGGAAATAATTTAAGGTTTCAGTGACCAAGCATTGAATTGTTGCAGTTGGAGATACTGTTTATGGCAGAGCACCAATTTTCGAAGAAGAATCCGAGTAATTGGTATGGGAACACTGTGGGTAACAAAACAGCCGCAGAAGAGAAGCGGGCAACACCATGGAGTCAGTTCTGTATTTAAATGCAGAGCATGCAGCAATCAATGTTTTATAAAGCACTATTTTTCTGGGTGAACTGATCTTGTTCAGATGAACAGTGCATGATGTCACGTTATACCTGGGAGCTGCTTGTGATTAATTACAAAATGAATCTCCTGAGAATTGTGCACCTTGACAATGACACAACTTACATTAACACTGCATATAGCAAACACTTTGAGAAGATGATTATTCAGAAAGATTTGGCAGTGTACAGAAAGGAAGCAGCTGTCCCTGAGGCTACTAGGAAGCTCTAAACTTCCTAGTTTAGTTTAACGCTATCTGAATTTCCATATCAATTCATATCTGATTACCATACAATTTTTCTGGCTCTATATCCTTGAATTCCCTATCTAGCTAAAAACTATTCATTGCTCAGTTTTAAAATTATTAATTCAGTTTATAACTGCTTCTTTGTAGTCAAAATTTCTAAATTTCTACTGCCCTATGGATGAAGCTGCTCCTACTCTTTGCTGGCTTAAATTCAGACTATATTTTATTTATTTCACTTTTATTTAGCACGGGAATGGGTGCTTCCAGCCCAACAAACCCACACTGCCCAATTACAGCCATGCAGCCAATTAACCCACTAACCTGTACACCTTGCCCTACTGTCCTGTTTATTATTTATTGTAATGCCTGCACTTTTTTTGTGCACTTTATGCAGTCCAGTGTAGGTCTGTAGTCTAGTGTAGCTTTCTCTGTATTTTTTATTACGTAGTTCAGTCTAGTTTTTTGTATTGTGTCATGTAACACCATGGTCCTGAAAAACGTTGTCTCATTTTTACTATGCACTGTACCAGCAGTTATGGTCGAAATGACAATGAAAGTTGACTTGACTTGATGTCAGGAATGTGAGGAGACGGTGGCACCCAAAGGTAACCCACACAGTCACAAGGAGAAGGTACAAACGCCTTACAGACAGCAGCAGAATCGAGCCAGGGTGACTGGTGCAGTAGTAGTTCTTGACCTTTTTCTCTCTCATTAGCAATAGGTTTTACCTAATCTATCAAATTGTGCCAAAATCTAAACTCTGCCAATGAAATCACACTTCATCTAAGTTTCAGAGAATGCAAACATTATTTCCCTTCATAACTTAATATGTGAATAATTGTTAATGTTCCAATGCAAATCTGCTGCATTAATCCTTTAATGGCACTGTGCCCAGTAAACAAATAACTAATCCTTTGCGATACTGGCCCTGCAAATAAGCAGGTAAACAGCATCATATTAATGGTTGGATTGGATCCCGAGTGTTGAATGAGTGGCATCAGTTACAGATTTATTTCTTATTTCAGGACACAGCACAGTATCAGGCCCTTCCGGCCCAACGAGCCCACACCACCCAATTACACCCACGTGACCAGTTTAGCTACTAACCTGTACGTCTTTTGCAATGTAGAAGGATACCAGAGTGCTTGAAGGAAACCCACGCAGACTCGGGGAGGACGTACAAACTCCATACAAACAACAATGCAATTGAACCAGGGCTGCTGGCACTGTCATAACATGGTGCTAAACGCAATGCTACCGTGCCACGCCACCTGGGCAATTTTTCTCCAGAATCTTCTGTGGTTAAACAACAATGTCAGCTCTACGTTCAGAACACAGCATCGAATATCTGTGTGATAAAGACAAAGAACCATCATTGACTGAGGAGCTGCTGGGTAAAATATTTATTCCAATCACAGGGACAGAAAGTGAAATGAAGAGGACGAAATATTGGATTGAGAGACTTTAAAAAATCAATATAAGGAAATCTTTTATGATAAAAGAAAATCCACTAATTAAGATGAAATGAAATAAAATCTGCGTATATGAATATTAGCTTTTAATACCTGGGTAATTATTTGTGAGTAAGTAATTAAGATCACACTCAATTACTGAATGATCAGTAATTATACTTTGTTCACTCTTCAACAGATTCGACGCTGTCCATTTTAATGGGTACCTTTTTGTAGAGGTTCTGGAACTTCACTATAGTGCTTCATGCATTCCATTGCAGCAGTTCTCATCAGCGTGGTTTCCAGGCAAACCTTATGGAGGAAGAGGGTAATAGGCAGCCCATTCCTGACTTCAATGATCGACTGTGGAAGTAAGATTGCTGAAAGGTGCAGCCCAATTTAATAACAATGACCATCCATAGCCAAACTATCAATTCTGTAAGAGTACCTCGTCACACTGGCTGCCTCGCCGAGTTTCTTTATCTCTCCTCGTTGCACATTTGCGCCATCAAACTGTCAGCTTTGTCAGGTATTATATTCAGAATTTGTTTAGAATTGTACAGGGCATGCATTTCATATATAATAATGCAACCATATGTTAGAGCCAATGTAATCCAGCCCTATACTTATGTCAAGTAAGGCTATGATTAGATTCATCATTCTTCACTTTCTGTATGTACATCAACCGCTTCTTCTTCCGATGAGTTTCCTTTTTGTATTTTTGCTGTTGTAAAATCTTGCAGAGCTTTCTCATCTTCTTTTGCACAAACTTCATCTCTTTCAGTGTTACTCTGCTTTTCAGTCGATATCTAGCCTGATATTCATGCCTTGTGAGTCACCAACATGAGCCCAGTCAGCTGCTCAGATTACTGCTTTCACCAGTTCAGACACTCTATTCTACCTCACTACAAATGGCACAGACCTGCCAGGGTGACCATCATCAATTAAATGTGACAAATATAAAGCAGCAAATTTTCTCATGAAAGCTGCACTTTCTCCTTTGTCACTAACATTGCTGTCAGGTTTTGGAAAGATAGAGCCAAGCAGTGATTGAAAGTTCAAAGAGAGGTAAGGTAGGGTGACTGAGCTGGTAATGGCAGTATTTTGAAAGTCTGGCTTGGCTCATGTAGGCATCCTCACACAAATATAGGGCTAGATGCAGACACTGCAGGAGAAGGCCATGATGGACACAGTGGGGTGGTTCCCTAAGCAGACTGTCCAGATCATCTCGCTGAATGCCTCATTGCCAGGCCTCACCAACAATCACAAAGACCTTGCCTAGCTGGCAGTGAGAGGGGCCCTCCCAGTCAGATCCTTCCTGCACCACCATCACCCCCACCGTGCACTCCCTGCCGTATGACTGAAATGGGGACAAGATGGTTGCTCACCCGGCAGACTGTGGGCTTGCAAAGAAGGAGTGGAGAAAGATGCACCGTTTCCTGGGCCTGTGCCACGGTTCATCCAGAGCAGCTACATGACAGAGGACTCCCTGATCTACGGGCTGTTCCCAGGGATACCACACCGAGATGAACATCAACTTGGTGAAAGGCGCCCTTTGGTCTGCCCAAAGCTCGTTGGTCTGTCAGCACATCGAGAAATTCTGCTGACAGGCACATTCCAGACTGCAGGAGTGCACGCTGAGAGATGCGCTGAAGCTTGGCGCTGTAGCAAACCACCCGGGGGGTTCACATGAGTGGCAACAGGCCGATTGGTTTTAAGGAATGTAACAGTATAGTACTCAAAAGCAGTGACCATCATTGTGTTGGCTCAGGTGCGCTCCTGAAATTAGCACTCATGGTCTGTGTACATTCACTTGCTGGGGTTATCTCACTGACCCCTGACCCTTCACGCTTGGCATCCAGCGGCATTCTTCAACCAATAAATGGATCTCTCTGGCAGCACAGTGCAAAGACACAGAGACTCCAACTCCCCCCCCCCCCAAACACCTCAAAGAGCGGCCAGCAAGACCAAGGCAAACTTTTCCAGCTGTGAAAGCTGTAAAACATTTTAAAAGCTTTTGATGTTCAGAAACTACTAGTTCACTTATCCCCCAGCGGAGTGTAAGTAATTAAAAAAATTAAGAAAGGTTAATTAAAAACTCAGAAATAATTAAAATTTCCTCCATAGATGTCACTAAATTAACAGATATTTATATTCTCCTGAACATCCTAATCCACAACCTTACATTGCCCTAGCTGTGACTTGCTGCAGGGCCTATATGTGGAGTCCAACAGTGGAGCAGATAAATACAGCAATTTAAATGTATCAGCATGGCAAAACTCAGCACAGTGCAGCCCTCAAATATCAAGTCCCATCCCACTCTTGCTGCACCTAGTTTGTTGTTCGCCCGGTGCTAATCATGCAATCTGATCAGCTCAGGCTAGGAGGCTTAGGGAAATAGAATCAGATAGCAGACAAACAGGCCCTTTGGCCTATCTGTTCCATGCTGACCAAAATTTTCATCTAAGCTAGTCCCATTTGTCCACGTCCCTCTAAGCCAGGGTTCCATCCCTCAGTTAATGGCAGGGGTCCATGGCATAAAAAGGTTGGACCCCTTGCCCTAAACCTTTCCGAACCATGTACCCATCCAAATAAATGATGTGAATGTACCCCTTCCTCTGACAGCTCGTTCCATACCCTGACCACATTCTGGGGTGAAAAAGTCAGCCTTCTGGTTGCTACTATAACTCTTCCCTCTCATTTTGAACGTACAAGTCTAGGGCACCCCAGATTTTTATGTGGTTTCAGATGGTATGGCCTCCACAGAGCCCGGATCCCGACATCATCGAGGCTGTCTGGGATTACCTGGAGAGACAGAAGCAAACGAGACAGCCAAAGTCTGCAGAAGAACTGTGACAAGTTCTCCAAGATGCTTGGAACAACCTGCCAGTGGATTTTCTTATAAAACCACACAACATTTACCTTAGAGTACTGATGCAGTTTTAAAGGCAAAGAGTGGACGCACCACATATTGATTTGATTTAGTTTTTTACTGTTCACTGCTCTTTATAATAATTTTTTTGATATTTAGAAACTTGTCATTATTTTTGAAAGCATCCTCTCTTTACAGAATTTGTTTACATGTACCTAAGACTTTTGCTCAACACAGTATGTCCTCTTTCATCTATTTCACTTTTAATGATACCTTGGTATATTTCCTCTGCAGACATTCAACGGGTTTGCTGGATAAAGCAGCACTCGTGTTCAAACGTCTAACGTTTCGATTATCATTGACACTGAGCTGCTCACTGTAGTGTGGATGTGTATACCTTTGGGGCCTGAGGTGAAGAAGGGAAGTTAGTGAGGATAAAAAACTCGCATTATTTTGCGTGAAGAGCCTTATCAGAGGCCCTGCATTTATCAACTGCTGCACACGTCAAAAGAGATCTGTCATCACAAGACGGCTGTCAGCAAGTTGTATCATCTGCAGACAGCATCTGGAGCAGAGACAGCGAAGTGAAGGTATTCACATCTCACAACTTTAAACCATCCTACAGGGGGACAGCAGCTTCATTAGGTTGCAACATATGCACGTCTCAGGCGAGTGACAAATGCTTTGTGGGCAAAATGGAACACTTTCAGAATACTCCCTGTGGGAAGTCAGCATGAGGGAGATGGAGCACAAAGCGTTCATTGGGTTGCATGGTCCTTTAAGTGAAGATAGTGCAGATGCAATTAAAAAGAGCTGAATACAAATAAGACTTGAACTCTTCAAGTTGTCTATAGACAGACACATCAGTGTTACTGGCAACAGCCATGTAATCAACACTGCCTTCAGAGGCAACGGGTCACAAAGCCTGGATTATCTGAAAGAACAAAAATGCTTCTTCAACTGGTCACGTGGAGGAGACCCCTAACAAAAAAATGCAGCTCCTTGATCTATTCCTCAATCACAAGCAACTTCCAGAGAATTGTGTATTGGCGATTTGACACAATAAAGAGCAATGATTTTGTATCAGTTAGTAACTAACAGACAGTGTGGCAATTTTCCTCTTAAGTTTCTGCCACTTTTGTTTTCTCTGTCTTTGTCCTAGTATAATGTGCATGCTATTTCCAAGTCAGAGATGAACACTTCCAGTTGAAGAAAATTTGGAGAAATCCATTAAGACTATAAGACATAGTAGAATTAGGCTATTCTGCCCATCGAGTCTGCTCTGCCATTTGATCATGGCTGGTTTATTTTCCCTCTCATCCCCATTCTCCTGCCTTCTCCCTGTAGCTTTTGACGCTCTTACTAATCAAGAACCTAGCAAATTCTGCTTTATGTGTACCCAATGACTTGGCCTCCACAGATGTCTGTGACAATAAATTCCACAGATTCATCACTCATTAGCTAAAGGAATTCCTCCTCATCTCTGTTCTAAAGGGTCATCCTTGTATTCAGAGTCCATGCCCTCTGGTCCTAGACTCTCCCACTATTGGAAAGATCCTTTCCACATTCACTCTATCTAAGCCTTTCACTATTTGGTAGGAGAACAGTGTGATATTGCATTGGAGTGAAGTAAATGAATGCCATCGATCATGTGACAAGATCATCAAGGCAGTGCTTGAGTCTGCAATAAAATAAAATGTTAATTAAAGCTTTAAAAAGCATAACATATGGGAGCTGCAGGAACAAACCCAATCATTGAGTACAACAGTGCTAAAGAACTAAATTAACAAAGATAATCATTGAAGCCTATCGTGTGAGGAAGCTTATTCTTTCTAATGCGGGCTGAGAGTGAACTGAATTAATCAATGTGTTCCTGACTCATCAGTATGAGGGAGCTGAATAAAGGCAGCCAATTCCTTACCCTGACAATGTGAGGGAGCTGAACTGAAAGGCATCAGTTAGTTGTGACAGAATTGCACTGTTTGCATAATTTGGACACCCATTTGGGTTTCTGTTGCTGCTGTCTTCATGATATTGGTGGTGTAGACTTCAGTGATGATGACACCATTGAATGTCAATCAGAGGTGCTGGAGATAGTTATTCTCTGGCAGGCCCTTCAGCTATCTAGTCTGTGCTGAACTATTATTCTGCCCAATCTCATCGTCCTGCATCCAGAAAATAGCCCTCCATACCTCTCCCATCCATGTACTGTATCTATAAATGTTGAAATCAAACATGCTACCACCTTCTCTGCTGGCAGCTCATTCCACACTCTCACCACCCTCTGAGTGAAGAAGTTCCCCCTCAGTTTCCCCTTAAATATTTCACCTTTCTCCCTTAACCCATGACCTCTAGCTCTAGTCTCACCCAGCCTCGGTGGAAAAAGCCTGCTTGCATTTATCCTATCTATGTCCCTCATAATTTTATATACTGTATCTCTATCAAATCTCCCTTCAACCTCCTACACTCTAGTGAATAAAGTCTTAACCTACTCAATCTTTCCATATAATTTAGGTCCGCAAGTCCTGGCAACATCCTTGGAAGTTTTCTCTGCACTCTTTCAATTTTACTGATATCATTCCTGTAAGTAGGTGACCAGAACAGCACACAATACTCCAAATTAGGCTTCACCAATATCTTATACAACTTCTGCATAATATCCCAACTTTATACTTTCATTTATGACAGCCAATGTGCCAAAAGCTCTCTTTACGACTTATCTACCTGTGACGCTCACTTCAAGGAGTTATGGATCTGAATTCCCAGATCTCTTTGTTCTACTGCACTCCTCTGTGCCCTACCAGTTACCCTGTAAGTCCTACTTTGGTTTGTCCTCCTAAAGTGCAATCTTTACATTGTCTGCATTAACTTCCATTTTTCAGCCCACTTTTAGACAATAGACAATAGACAATAGGTGCAGAAGTAGACCATTCGGCCCTTCGAGCCTGCACCGCCATTTTGAGATCATGGCTGATCAATTCCTATCAATACCCGGTTCCTGCCTTGTCCCCATATCCCTTGATTCCCCTATCCATAAGATACCTATCTAGCTCCTTCTTGAAAGCATCCAGAGAACTGGCCTCCACTACCTTCCGAGGCAGTGCATTCCAGACCCCCACAACTCTCTGGGAGAAGAAGTTTTTCCTTAACTCTGTCCTAAATGACCTACCCCTTATTCTCAAACCATGCCCTCTGGTACTGGACTCTCCCAGCATCTGGAACATATTTCCTGCCTCTATCTTGTCCAATCCTTTAATAATCTTATATGTTTCAATCAGATCCCCTCTCAATCTCCTTAATTCCAGCGTGTACAAGCCCAGTCTCTCTAACCTCTCTGCGTAAGACAGTCCAGACATCCCAGGAATTAACCTCGTGAATCTACGCTGCACTTCCTCTACAGCCAGGATGTCCTTCCTTAACCCTGGAGACCAAAACTGTACACAATACTCCAGGTGTGGTCTCACCAGGGCTCTGTACAAATGCAAGAGGATTTCCTTGCTCTTGTACTCAATTCCCTTTGTAATAAAGGCCAACATTCCATTAGCCTTCTTCACTGCCTGCTGCACTTGCTCATTCACCTTCAGTGACTGATGAACAAGGACTCCGAGATCTCTTTGTATTACTCCCTTACCCAACTCTATACCGTTCAGATAATAATCTGCCTTCCTGTTCTTACTCCCAAAGTGGATAACCTCACACTTATTCACATTAAACACCATCTGCCAAGTATCTGCCCACTCACCCAGCCTATCCAAGTCACCCTGAATTCTCCTAACATCCTCATCACATGTCACACTACCACCCAGCTTAGTATCATCAGCAAATTTGCTGATGTTATTTTCTATGCCTTCATCCAAATCGTTAACGTAAATGGTAAACAGCTGTGGTCCCAATACCGAGCCCTGTGGCACCCCACTAGTCACCATCTGCCATTCCGAGAAACACCCATTCACCGCTACCCTTTGCTTTCTATCTGCCAACCAGTTTTCTATCCATGTCAATGCCTTCCCCCCGATGCCCTGAGCTTTGACTTTACCCACCAATCTTCTATGTGGGACCTTATCAAATGCCTTCTGAAAATCGAGGTACACTACATCCACTGGATCTCCCCCGTCTAACTTCCTGGTTACATCCTCAAAAAACTCTAACAGATTAGTCAAGCATGATTTACCCTTGGTAAATCCATGCTGGCTCGGCCCAATCCTATCACTGCTATCTAGATATGCCACTATTTCATCCTTAATAATGGACTCTAGCATCTTTCCCACCACCGATGTCAGGCTGACAGGTCGATAGTTCTCTGTTTTCTCCCTCCCTCCTTTCTTAAAAAGTGGGATAACATTAGCCATTCTCCAATCCTCAGGAACTGATCCTGAATCTAAGGAACATTGGAAAATGATTACGGTACCAATGCATCCGCAATTTCCAGGGCCACCTCCTTTAGTACCCTAGGATGCAGACCATCTGGACCTGGGGATTTGTTAGCCTTCAGTCCCATCAGTCTTCTCATCACCGTTTTCTTCCGAATGTCAATCTGTTTAATTTCCTCTGTTACTCTATGTCCTTGGCCCATCCATACATCTGGGAGATTGCTTGTGTCTTCCTTAGTGAAAACAGATCTAAAGTACTCATTAAATTCTTGTGCAATTTCTCTGTTTCCCATAACAATTTCACCCAATTCATTCTTCAAGGGCCCAATATTGTTCTTAACTATCTTCTTTCTCTTCACATACCTAAAAAAGCTTTTGCTATCTTCCTTTATATTCCTGGCTAGCTTGCGTTCGTACCTCATTTTTTCTCCCCGTATTGTCTTTTTAGTTAAGTTCTGTTGTTCCTTAAAAACTTCCCAATCATCTGTCCTCCCACTCTCTTTAGCTCTGTCATATTTCCTTTTTTTTAATGCTATGCACTCTGACTTCCTTTGTCAACCACTGAGGCCCCTTTCCCCCCTTTGAATCCTTCCTTCTCTGGGGGATGAACTGATTTTGCACCTTGTGCATTATTCCCAAGAATAACTGCCATTGCTGTTCCACTGTCTTTTCTGCTAGGCTATCCGTCCAGTCAACTTTGGCCAGCTCCTCCCTCATGGCTCCATAGTTTCCCCTGTTCATCTGCAACACTGACACCTCCGAGCTGCCCTTATCCTTCTCAAATTGCAGATAAAAGCTTATCATATTGTGATCACTACCTCCTAATGTCTCCTTTACTGCAAGATCGCTTATCAAATCCTGTTCATTACATAACACTAAATCCAGAATAGTCTTGTCCCTGGTCAGCTCTCGTACAAGCTGTTCCAAGAATGCATCCCATAGGCACTCTACAAACTCCCTATCCTGTGGTCCAGCACCAATCTGATTCTCCCAGTTCACCTGCATGTTGAAATCCCCCATAACTACTGCGACATTACCTTTGCCACATGCCAATGTTAACTCCCTATTCAACTTGCACCCAATATCCATGCTACTGTTTGGTGGCCTATAGACAACACCCATTTGGGTCCTTTTGCCCTTACTGTTCCTCAGTTCTATCCACACAGACTCTACTTCTCCTGACCCTATGTCCCCCCTTGCAAAGGACTGAATCTCATTCCTCACCAACAGGGCCACCCCACCCCCTCTGCCCACATTTCTGTCCCTATGATAGCACGTATACCCTTGTACATTCATTTCCCAGGTCTGATCTCCCTGCAGCCATGTCTCCGTTATCCCAACAACATCATAGTTACCCATTCGCACCTGGGCTTCAAGCTCATCCGCCTTATTCCTGACACTTCATGCATTCAGATATAGAATTTTTAACCCATTTCTCCTCTCTCTGTTTGAATCGCTGCCTATTGTGCTTAACCCAGCTCCCCGAACTCCCATTGGGCTATACGCCCCTAGAATTTTGTTATCCTTCCTACATTTACTTATTCTTTCAACACATTTAACTCCATGTTCCGTCAGACCATCCCTCTGTACACGAGTCCTCCTTATCACTTGTTCCGCCCCACCTTCCTCCACTACACATTTAATATTCTGGATCCCCGCCCCCTGCAAATTTAGTTTAAACCCCCCCAAGAAGCTCTAGCAAACTTCCCTGCAAGAATGTTAGTACCGCTCCAGTTCAGGTGTAAACCGTCCCTTCGGAACAGATCCCACCTTCCCTGGAACAAAGCCCAATTATCTAAAAACCTGAAGCCCTCCCTCCTGCACCATCCTCTCAGCCACGTATTAATCTTTATAATCCTCCTGTTCCTTGCCCCACTCGCACGTGGCACAGGTAGCAATCCTGAGATTGTTACCCTGGAGGTCCTGCTCTTCAGCTTCGCACCTAACTCCCTGAACTCCCTACGCAGGACCCCCTCACTCATCCTACCCACGTCATTGGTCCCTACATGGACCACAACATCTGGATTCTTGCCCTCCCTCTCGAGAATAACCTGGTCACAAGCCTGCTGCAAGCTTTGATCGTCTTCCTCATTGTCCATTTGGCTCCAGATCTTGGTGTCATCCACAAATTTGCTGATCCAATTTACTACATCATCATCTAGGTTGTTGATATTGATGGCAAAGAACAAGAGACCCAGCACTGATCCCTGTGGCACACCACTAGTCACAGGCCTCCAGACAGAGAGGCAATCATCCACTATCAATCTCACAAAGCCAATGTCTAATCCAATTTACTACCTCATCCTGAATGCCAAGCAACTGAAACTTCTTGACCAACCTCTCAAGTGGGACCTTGTCAAGGGCCTTGCTAAAGTCCATGTAGACAACTTCCACTGCCTGGCCTTCATCACCTTTTCTGCTAACTTCCTCAAAAAACTCTAAAATATTGGTTAGACATGACCTACCACACACAAAGCCATGCTGACTATCCCTAATCAGTCCTTGGCTATCCAAATTTTTATACATCCAGTCCCTTGGAATACCTTCCAATATTTTACCCACAACTGTGCTCAGTTCTGATGGCCTCACTATAGGAAGGATGTAGAAACCATAGAAAGGGTGCAGAGGAGATTTACAAGGATGTTGCCTGGATTGGGAAGTATGCCTTATGAGAATAGGTTGAGTAAACTTGGCCTTTTTTAATTGGAGCAACGGAGGATGAGAGGTGACCTGATAGAGGTATATAAGATGATGAGATTGTGTAGATTGCATTGATTGTGTAGATGGTCAGAGGGATTTTCCCAGGGCTGAAATGCCTAGCATGAGAGGGCACAGTTTTAAGGTGCTTGGAAGTAGGTACAGAGGTACAGTATAGATTAGCTATACTGTACTCCAGTCCTCCAGCACCTCACCCATTTCTAAAGTATGTTTTAAATACTCTAGAGCCCCTGCAATTTCTGCAATAGCATCCCACAAAGTCAAAGGGAATACCTTGTCAGGCTCTGGGGATTTATCCACCCTAATTTGCCTCAAGACAGCAAACATCTCCTCCTCTGTAATCTATATACAGTCCATGACCTACTTCACTGCTGTGTTGCCTCAATTCTATAGACAGTCTCTGTCTCTCAAGTAAATACAGATGCAAGATATCCATTTAAGATCTCCCCCATATCTTTTAGCTCCATGCATAGATGACCACTCTGATCATCGAGAGGACTAATTCTGTCCCTTGCTATCCTTTTGCTCTTAATGTATCTGCAGAAGCCCTTGGGATTCTCCTTCACCTTGTCTGCTAGAGCAACCTCTTGCCTTCTTTTAGCCTTCGTGATTTCCTTCTTAAATGTTCTTTTGTAGATTTTGTACTCCTTAAGTACTCCATTTGTTCCTTCCTGTCTATACCTGCTATGCACCTCCTTCTTCTTTGTAACCAGGGCTTCAATATCTCTCAAAAACCAAGGTGCCCTAAATTTGTTTTCCTTACCTTTTATTCTGACAGGAACATACAAAAATTGTGCTCTCAAAAATTTCACTTCTGAAGTCCTCCCACTCACCAAGCACACCTTTGCCAGAAAATAACCTGTACCAATACCATCAAAATTGCCCTTTCTCCAATTTAGAATCTCAACCCAAGGATCACTAGATGCAAAGTGTTCCCATACGCACACTTCTGTCACCTGTCCTGTCTCATTCCCTAACAGGAGATCTAGTATCGCACACACTCTCTAGTTGGAACAGTTAGGACCTCTATGTATTATTTAAGGAAACTTTTCTGAACACATTTGACAAACTCTACAGTATGGAAGTTGCAGACAATAAGTGGAAAGTTAAAATCACCTGTTATCACAACCTCATGTTACTTGCAACAGTCTGTGATCTTTCTACAAATTCACTCCTCTAAATCCAATGGACTACTGGATGGTTTATAATATAATCCCACTAACCTGGTCATCTCTTTCTTATTCCACATTTCCACCCTCTGTCCTGTCTGGGCACTGCCGTGACATTTTCCCTGACTAGTAATGCCATCCCTCCCCCTTTAATCCATTCTGGTCTATCATGTCTAAAACAACAGAACCCCAGAACACTGAGCTGCCAGTCCTGTCCCTCCTGCAACCAAGTCCCACTAATGGCTACAGTGTCATATTCCATGTGCTGGTCCATGCCGTAAGCTCATCCGACTTTTCTACAATACTCCTTGCATTTAAATATATACGCAGCTCAGAACATCAGTCCCACTATGCTCAGCTTTCAATTCCTGACTTTCTATGTAGGCTTAACAACATCTTTCCCCACAACCACTCCACTATCTGTTCTGGCACTCAGGTTCCCATTCCCCTGCAACTCTAGCTTAAATACCACACTCATCAATAAACACTTGTGTTTCTGATCTTATGAAGTAGGGAATATTGTTGACAAAGCAATTAGAAATATTTCTGTCCAAACCACTTCCCTCACAAATTCCTGCGGTGTAAGATTGAGGTAATTGTACAACAACTGCCACAATCATTTTCATTTGTGGATTCTATAACTCCACCAAATAGAAATATTTACCCTTGAGGTTAATTCTACCAGAGCTCTATAATTCCAGACTTAGGCATGTCCTGCCTTGACATCTGTCTCACCTCTGGAACTCCAACACTTTTGGCTATGTTTGCAACAAGACTGTGATACCTGAAAGTGAGTAGTTTCAGTGAAATCAAAACTAAGCAACAACTAATTGGAGCAACATGCACTAAATGCTGGAGAAACTCAGCATCCGTAGACGCTGCCTGACCTGCTGAGCTCCTCCAGCATTTTGTGGGTGTTGCTCCAGATTTCCAGCACCAGCAGAATCTCTTGTTTCAATGAACAAGTTATTGGTGTTTAGAAACGCTGTCAAAATATTCACTTAACACTTTTGTTGATAGTTGTTTTTATGGACATGGTATACCTGAACAATTTTCCATGCTGTCTGGTAGACACTTGAGACATGATTGTACAGTATTTGCTCAGCTGGGCTGAAGTCATATCTATTTTGGGAGCATGGCTTTTCAGCATTACAGTCAGGATGGTGTCTGGTCCCATGTCATTTGTTAGTCTTCACAGTCATTTCTTACTGTTTTGAGTAAATTGAATTGGCTGGCTTCTACATTGACGGGAATGTTTGGAGGTGGCCGGGGAGGCTGGTTTACCCAATACTTCTGAATGTCAATGGTTGTGGAATGTTCAAGCTTGTCATTGACACCTACATACTGGGAATTTCACTGTTGAGAATAGGATGTTTGTGAAGCCTCCTCCTCCCATTGAATGCTTAATTGTCCATCACCAATCATAACTGGATATTGGAGAACTTCAGAGATCCTTTGCTTGTGGAATCACTTCTCTTGGTCCCCCATTTCCTCTCTTTAGCATGCATGTGTCCCCATGTTTTAGCCTCACCAAGAAAACACGTCACTTTCACCATGCCTGCCTGATGCCATTCCTGGCATGGGAGTGAGTTTGCATGCATGATATGGTGTACTGGTAGAATGAAGGATTTGATGGACCATGAATTTACAGGTTCTACTGGAGAACAATTCTGTTGCTTCCTGGCACACTGTGCCTCAGAGCTACCAGATTATGTCTGAATCAACTTAATTGTCCCAGTGATAGCTCCAGAGGAATGAGAGAAAGTTCCCTAATTGTGATGATGAAATTTTGCCCCAGAGAAGTCCAAGCGATGGTTATTCTGACCAATAGTTTCATGAGCAGGTGCGTCAGCGACTGACAGATGATAACAAGTTTAAACTGTTTTTTCCCTCATGTTAATGCTCTCAATATACTGCTGCATCGACAGTCTGTTCGCTTTGTTCTACGGGACAACTCAGTTGGAGGACAACAATCCAAAGACGAGATGTCAAATATCCAAAATAAAACACTGGAAATTGTCAATAGGTCAAATAAGCATCTGTGGAAAGAGGAATAGAGGTAAGTTTCAGGTCTAAGATCTTTCATCAGAACTGGAAAATTACCTCTAAGTACACCATATTATATTGCTGATTATATTGCTGGGTTTGGAGTCACAATTATGTCAGAAAACATAAGGGCATTGAAAAAAGGGTTTTGACATGCTAGCCTTTATCAGTTGGGCATTGAGCAGAGAAGGTGGCATATGATGTTGCAGCTGTGCAAGAAGGCGGCATTTAGAATATTGTGCTCAGTTTTGGGCTCCTGCTATAGGAAAGACAATATTAAGCTGGTAAGAGTGCAGAAAGGACTTGCGAGGATGTTGCCAGGACTCAATGGAGGGGGGTTATAGGGAGAAGTTGAGCAGGCCAGGATTTTATCCACTGGAGTGTAAGAAAATGGAGGTGGGGTGGGGAGGTGATCTTAAAGAGGAGTATAGAATCAAGAGAAAGCAACGATAGGGTGAATCCAGGGTGGGGAATCAAGAACTAGAGGTCATAGGCTTAAAGTGAGAGGAGAGAGATGTAACAGGAACCTAGGGGCAACATCTTCACACAGAGAATGGTTAGTGTATGAAATATGCTGCCAGAGCAAGTGGTTGAGGCAGGTATATTAACAACAGTTAAAAGACCTTGGACAGGTACATAGATAGGAAAGCTTTACAGGGATATGCTAAACATGGGCAAATGAACTAGCTTAGATGGTAATCCTGGTTGTCATGGACCAGTTGGGCCAAAAGGCCTGTTTCCATGTTGCATGATGCTATTAACTCTATTTCCTTCCCTGAACAGCACTAGAGAACCAAATGAGAATTTGCAACAATCTGATAGTTTCATGGTTACTGTTACCAAGACAAGTTTTGTTAAAAATCCAGATTTAATTAATTACTTGAACTTCAATTCTCCAACTCTGATGAAAGGTCCTTGCCTTGAAACATCAAGTCTATTTCCATTTCCCCAGATGCTGCTTGACTTGCTGAGTGTTTACAGCATTGTCTGTTCTCACTTCAGCTCAATCTGTGCTGATGTTCCCTAGCCACTCTAGGCGATGGGCATTAAAGTCCTCCAGTAAGACTAAACTCTCTTCCCTGAATGACAATATTGAACCAAAACAATTTTCACAAAAATCTTCCAGTTACGTTGCCACTGCTGCTTTTTCTTAAAACGTGGATTTAGTTAATTACCTGAATTTCAATTTTTAGCTGCCATAGAGAGATTTCAATGATACAGTACCATAGTGGTTAGCATAATGCTATTACAGTGCCAGTGACCCAGGTTCAATTCCCACCACTGCCCGGAAGGAGTTTACAGTACCCATTTTCCCCGTGAGCACGTGAGTCCTCCCACATTCCAAAGATGTACAGGTTAGTCAGTTAATTGGTCACATGGGTGTAATTGGGTGGTGTGGGCTCATCGGGCCGGAAGGGCCTGTTACCATGTTGTATCCCAAAATAAAATAATTAATATAAGTACGGTAAGGATGTGGAGGCTTTGGAAAGGGTCCAGGAGAGGTTTACCAGGATGTTGCCTGGATTAGAGGATATGAGCTGTAAGGAGAGGGTGGACAAATTTGGATTGTTTTCTCTAGAGCATCAGAGGCTGAGGGGAGATGTGATTGAAGTTTATTAAATTATGAGAGGCATAGGTAGTCCATTTCCCAGGATGGAAATGCAAATATTGGAAGACATAGATTTAAGCTGAAATGGGAAATGTTAAAGGAAATGTGGGAGGCAAGTCTTTTACACAGAGTGTTGTAGGCGCCTAGAACGTGCTGCCAGGGGAGGTGATGGAAGTAGGCCATATAATGACATTCAAGATGTATGTAGACATAGATATCAACATGTAGGGAATGGAGGGATAGAGATCATGTACAGACAGATGGGATTAGTTTAATTTGGCATCAGAGTCGACTCAGACCTTATGGACTAAAGAGACTGTTCTTGTGCTATAATGTATCAATGTTCATGTAAGTTTCTGTATCAATACTTCAATAAATTACGAGAATGATACTGTGAATGAAAGGGTTAACGCATGAGGAGTATTTGATGGCTCTGGGCCTGTACTCACTGAAGTTTACAAGGATCTCATTGAAACCTATTGAATATTGAACGGCCTAGACAGAGTGGGCGTGGAGTAAATGTTTCCTATAGTGAGGGGAGTCTAAGATGAGGGGGGCACAGTCTCAGAACAGAAGGACAGCCCTTAGAACACAGATGTGGAGGAATTTCTTTTGCCGGAGGTTGGAGAATTTGTGGAATTCATTGCCTCAGATGGCTGTGGAGGCCAAACAGTTGGGTATATTTAAAGTGGAGGTTGACTGGTTCTTGATTAGTAAGAGTGTCAATGGTTACGGGGAGAAGGCAGGAGAATGGAGTTGAGAGGGATAATAAATCAGTTTTGATGCAATGGTGAAGCTGATTCTATGTACCGAATAGCCTAATTCTGTTCCTATGTCTTATGGTCTTATAATATTAACCCTAATGCTATCATATTTTGAAGTGCTGAACTAGACTGTATGTCAGCTAGACATGTTAACGATGCTCAGGCATCAAACTATTAAGACGTTACTGACATTGCAGGTTCAGACAAGATGGGGTTCCTTTCCCATCACTGAACCTGATGCCTTCGCTGCTGGTGGGTGATACCTCCAGTTTTTTTTAATGTTGATTTGTTGTGACGATTTCACTGCAGTTTAGTGGGATGCAAAGTCATTTCAGGAGCAGCAGAGAACTAAGTGGGCCTGGGATCTCTTTTAAGCCAGGCAAATCTAGGATGACATACTTTCTCCCTAAAGGATATAACCAAATGAAATATGCTTTTACAAAGCTCTGGTGAGTTATAGCAACCATTACAGATACCTGCATTTTATTCCAGTTTGTTAAATTCACTGAATTTAAATTTAAATAGGAATTGAATTCACATCACTGAATCATTAGTCTACCATCTGATCCAATAATGTAACCACTCTGTTCCTGTGAGCTGTAATCCATGTATAGTTTACCAGCTCCATAAATATCAATATCTTCTCCGTGGATTGTCACCTTGTCATGGTGGAGAAGCTTGTGTGGTCCTGAGATCCCAAGAGTGATGCCGTCTGGAGCTATGCTCCTGGTAGGGTCACCCATGGCGGTAAGGTCGAGGGTGAGGTCCCTGACAAAGGACAATCCAACCAAGACCTCAACAATGGAACAGGCGGACGAAGTTACTCCAAACTCAAAAGCTGTGAAGGCAGATGCAAGCTGCAACAAATCCATCAGCTCCAATCGTCGTGGTTTCCATGCCATTGGAATCAGTTGGTTGATTTGTGAAGCATCGTGTGCTTCTTGGAGTGCAACATCAAGTACATGTTAAACAAATACACGCACAGGCGTCTTCGCTCTGTGGAAACGGAACGAAGATCATCATGCTCGACCTCGAGGAACAGCCACAATGACAAAATATCAATCTAAACATAATTTTAAGCTGAAAAAAATCAGAACAAGTTTGGCTCTTGAAGTACCCATTTATTTTTTATTTCACTGATGTTTAGCTTTCAGTATAATTCCTTGAATGAATCTGTTTAGCCTAAAGGAGATAAGTAATTGAACATAATCAGAATCAGAATCAGGTTTATAATCACCGACATAAGTTGCGAAATTTGTTGTTTTGTGGCAGTAGTACGGTGCAATACATAAAAAATTATTATAGATCACAATGAAAATAATAAGTAAATAAATAAATAAATAAATAAATAAGCAAATAAATAAATAAATAAATAGATAGATAGATAAATAGATAAATTGTGCAAATAGAGAGCAAAGTAGTGCGTTAGTGTTCACGGGTTCATCATCCATTCAGTAATCTGATGATGGAGGTGAAAAAGCTGTTCCCAAAATACTGAGAGTGTGTCTTCAGGCTTCTGTGCCTTCTCCCTGATGGTGGCAATGAGAAGAGGGCACATCCTGGGTGGTGGGGGTCCTTAACGATGGATCCTGCTTTTTTGAGGCACCGTCATTTGAAGACGTCCTCGACAGTGGGGAGGCAAGTGCCCATAGTGGAGATATTTGAGCTTGCAGCCTTCTGCAGCTTTTTCCGATCCTGTGCAGTGGCCCCTCCATACCAGACAGTGATGCAACCAGTCAGAATGCTCTCCACAGTACATCTGCAGAAATTCCCTAGAATCTTTGATAACATACTGGTTTTTTTCAATGACAGTCATTGAAAATTTCAAAAAATGTAGAAACCAGAGATCTGAAATAAAAACAGAAAGTGCTGGAAATATTCAGCTGATCAATCAGTTCTGACCATGTCAATGACCTGAAGCATTAGCGCTGTTTCTCTTTCCATAGATGCTGCCTGAGCTGTTGAAACCACTTATGACAATGAAGTGAAAAATAAGGGGAAAATTCTTCACAAGACAGGGCAGACAAGTGATTCATTTCTTTTTTTAATCATTAGTAATCTTGTTTGTGTTCATGATTATTAAACATGTCAATGCGTGTCACAACAAATTAGCTTTAATTATTTCACGATGGTATTGTTGAGCAGTTTAATGTAATGGGCATGGCAATGGGGGATCGCCCTCAATATGGTGTAAGCACAATCAAACACTTTCTTCATCATTAAGTCACCATTTTTAAAGTAATAATAACTCAAAAGCAAAAAACTGGATGGTGGAGATGAAATAAAAACAGAAAATGTGTGAGTGGCATGTCAGTCACTAACATGCCAGGTAGTATCTATGGAGAGTGAAATAGTTAATGTTTCAGTTTGATGACCTTTCATCAGAACCGTGAATGGTCATTGAAATGAAGCATTAATTCTGCTTCTCTCATCACAGGCACTGCCTGATCTGCTGAGTATCTTCATTTTTATTTCTAAGCTAACATCTTATTGGATCGTTGTTGTGGGAGCCCACTGTAAACAAATATGTTGCTGTATTTCTTATATTTCTGACCACAGTTTGCTACACCTCTTTGGATGTAGAGTGCATACAAAAGATATTACATACATGTAAGATTTTCTTTCTCCTTATCACCTTTCTATTGTGAAAACCCACAGTGAAGGACTGCATTATCTACTTATGCTGGATGCAGATGAGTTCAGTGGCTTCTGAATCAAAGTGTTTGCTTCTGTCTTCCTCATAATCTGCCTTGACTTGTAAGTGGGATTGTTCTGGTAAAACTGATATCAGCCAAAAGGTAAGTTTCAAAAAATTCTCAGTGGTCTTTGTCAAAAGTAGAATGAGTTGAAGTGCTTATTTCTGGCTGCCTTTCAATATTAAGTTCCAGCACATTTCTTGGGGACGTGAATGAATTGGATTTTCTAAATGCTCAAGTTGAAATTGTTAATTTACTTTTGGGTTATTAAATATTAATGCCCAAATTATCTCAAAAACCTCATGCATAGCTAAAAAAGTAATTGTTAAGCCTATTTGAATCTGATTTCTTGGAACCACTTTCACATCTTGAGACAGGACTCAAAATTCTACTTTGTCTATTATACCTTTTCTTTCTTATTCCTCTTCATTTGCTTTCCTCTTTGATCCTTTCAGGGCAAAAGGACATTTAAACTTTCCTCACTTTGGTTTTCAGACATAAGATGCTTGGTGTGTGGGGCAGGAATGATTGAGAGCTGGCGGGCAAGAGTGAAACTGATAAAGAGGGCATTCAAGGCAGTAGCATGATAATATTGCTTTGGTCCACAACTTCCCTCCTCCAGTTAACAATTCCATCTCATTCCCCAACAACCAAGGCTGAACCAATCCACTCACAAACACCATGTCACAGTTCAGCCAAGATGAGCTTTCTTCCACATACCCCTGCCTCTAGCTATAACTGCCAAGACTTTCATCCATGCCCTACAATTCCAAAATCCTGTTGGTCATATAAGTTATGCTACCTTGTTCAATCATCTCCCACTTGCATGTGACTGTATATTGGGGTCTTCATCTTAAAATTCTGGACTCTTAGAGTCATAGAATATAACAGCAAAGAAATGGGGCCTTCAGACCATCCGGTCAGTTATGAACTATTATTCTGCCTACTCCAATCGATCTGCACCGAGATCATAGCCCTCTATACCCCTTCCATCCACATACCTACCCAAATTTCTCTTAAATTTTGAAATCAAACCCGTATCCATGACTTCCACTGGCAGCTCACCACTGCACTCTCATCTCACATGAAGAAGATTCTCCTCATGTTCCCTGAAATATATCACCTTTTATCCTTAGCCCATGACCTCGAGATCTAGTCTCACCCACCCACAGTGGAAAAAGCCTGCTTGCATTTACCCTATCTATACACCTCAAAACTGTGTACACGTCTAACAAATCTTCCCTCAATCTCCTACGCTCTAGGGAAGTTCTAACCTATTCAACTTTTCCCTATAACTCAGGTCCTCAAGTCCTGGTAACATCCTTGTAAATTTTCTCTGCACTATCTTTCAATTTTATTGATATTATTCCTGTAGGTAGGTAACCAAAATTGCACTCATTACTCCAAATTAGGCCTCACCAACATCTTATACAACTTCAAGATAACATCCCAACTTCCCGTGCAGTGGTTTCTGGTTATTTGAGCCATCAGTTAACTGGAGTAGCTGCTTTTTGGGGCAACTTTTAAAGTCAAAAACAAATTGAGAAAATAGCCAGGATTCCTTTAGTTTATTTGAGATGTAATGCCACTAAGTTGGGACAGGAGGCTGTTGCCAAACAGTTTCTAAATAGCGTCAGTCATGTTCACTTGTGTGGCTATTAGACCCTACACTGTGCTTAGAGTGAACAGGTTTTAAATAGTGGACATTTTGTGTGTTTCTGTTTTAAAAAAATCTGTGTTTTTGGCACTGATAGTTGGTGAGAAATAAGCAGTAAAACAATTTTGCTCACTACAGTTTCAAGCAGTCAGGTTTGGAGATGCCAGAAGTGGCCAGGAGTGAAAAAGAAATTATTTCAACTGCTTCAACAAGTTAGAAGCTATGAAGAATTTGAAGGTATCGACAATCATTTTGAATTTTGCAATGAGAATAAAGATTTGGAAGATGCAATTGTCGAACATATTGTACAAAAGCAATCCTGTATCTGCACTAGGTGTCTGTGCTGATTTTGTTTATTTAGTCAATCAAAAAAAACACAGCAGCTTACACTGGTAGAATTCCTCTGTCGATAGGTATTAGGAACTAATACACAGTTTTATGGTACTATAGTAGTTTTGATAGTGTTCTAATTTGCTCTGCATTTCATTTAAATACATAATTTGTTAGTCAGTTAAATGGTAGTTTGTTTTTTTTTTAATACCTTTTCAATTATTTCCATGAAACTTTGGCTAATTCAGGCAGCCACTTAATTGGGCCAAAATGTAGCTGTTCCGATGTGTCCCAATTAACTGGAATCCACTGTACTTTGATTAATGAAGGCCAATATGCCAAAAATTCTCTTTATGACCCTATCTACCTGTGACACCACTTTCAAGGAATTATGGATGTATATTCCTAGATCCCCCCGTCCTACTGCACTCTGCCTCGCTCATTGTGTAAGTCTTACCCTGGTTTGTCCCCTCAAGAGTGTTAACAAATCTCTCTCGCCACCGCCCCTCTCAATCTTTCCTTTTAACTTTCTCCTACACTTCTCCAGCTCTGGTCTCTAAAGTGTCCTCAAGCTTCCACCATTGGTGGCTGTGCCTTCAGCATTGGTGACCTGAGCTCTGTAATTCCCTCAGTAAACCTGCCTGTTGCTTTACCAATCCCTTTTCCTTTTAGACTATGTAAACCTATTCTTCCTTGCCCAGGCATCTTCCCTAATCATTCCTTATGAGACTTGGTGTCAAATTTAGTTTGTGACTGCTCCAATGAAGGAGTTTAGATACCATTTCTTATTTGCTCTTAATTAGGCAGCAATATTGCATTGAGTGTTTTAATCCACTTTGCAGTACTTAGTTCTTAATGCTTTGTTTCATCTGCAACATTATTAATTTGCAATTTTAAAAATTAATTTTAATAGGTTTCTACACTACAACAGAAAAAAAACACCAACAAAATGGAGGTTCATACAGTGCAAAACAAATGTGTCTAATATACAATTCATAACAATACAGAAAAAGCACCCAAAGTGAAATCATATAAAGTTAGTATCCTCCCCACCCTCCCACTACAAAACTCCAAGCCAACCATTACAATGCAAAGAAAAGTTAATCAAAGCTTTCATCACCACAGAGCTGTAAATATAAAAAAGTATAATGCCTACTACCTAAACTATAATGTATTTCACATCAAAAAAACTGTAAAACTTAATCAGAAAAAAAAGCTGAAAGTAAGGGATGCAATTTTACTAAAAGATTGCATAAAGATGAAAGCTAGTTTTATCAGAAAACCCACCAGTTTAATACCAGCTCCAAAAACAATCATTCCCATCTTCATATTAACTGTGAAATTCCAGTCCTCTCTCTTAATCCTCATTCCAGTAAATTTTAACCTTTCAGCTGGCTTTTTCAGAGACAAATGAGTTACTCGGACTCACACTTAAAATGCTTAACAGATGGATTTCAAAACTTCAATGTATTACTAAAGAAGTAATTTTCCGAGTTTGGGAAATGATATGGAAAGAGAAATCCAGACAACTATTCACATAAAAGTTTCTCCAGGTGCTGGAAATCCAAAGCAACACACACAAAATGCTGCAGAAACTCAACGGGTCTGGCAGCGTCTATGGAAATGAAAAGAGTTGACGTTTCGGGCCGAGACCCTTCATCAGGAGTTAGTATTTTGTGTGTGTTACTCCAGACAACTATTTCCATTTAAGCTGATACTGCTAAAGAACTAATTTAAACTATTATAGAATGAATTTAAAACAAATGTCAAAAGACCTCTGTGCACAACCAGTGTATTATGCATGGAATAACAGAAATCACCAGTAAGAGATCCTACAAGAAACTGTTCAGTGAATCAATAAAGAGAATGATTGGACCATTTTATGTGGATGAGATTCCTTCAATGATTGGCATCAAAAACAATTTCATATTTAGATGCTAAAACTACTTAATTACATCAGGGCTGCAGATCAAGTCTTCTGTGAAGCAGTCCTTTGGGCCTGAGAATATCTTACTTCAAGTATGGGTTTGTGGGTTCTGAGATGTGGGAGAGGCTAAGAGTTGGCCACTAGGTGTGTGGGCTTCTGTGTGCTCCTGACGCATGGTCTTAAGGTACTCAATATCTTCATGAATGCCTCTTCTCCACTTCAAGTGGTCATGGTCAGAGGGTCCCAAGAATCTGTGGAGATGTTGCACTTGCTTGAAGAAGCTTCGAACGCATCCATGAATCTTTTTTTTCTGCATTCCCATGGTAGATCTTGTAGTAGAGTGTCTATTTCAGGAGTCTTGCATGAAGCTTATGAACCACATGGCCTGCCCAATGTAGACAACTGAAAGTAAGCTGGCCCCAGTGCAAGGGATGTCGGACTGAGAGTGGATGCTGACATTGGTTCACATCTCCTTCCACTGAGTCTAAGAGAATGCACGTTATGACAAGGTAAGGTGGCAGAAGAGACCTTCATATTGAACTTACTTTGAGAACAATACTGCCCTTGGGGGTGGGGGGGTGGGGTTCAAACTGGCATGTAAAAAAATTAAAATATTATTTTATCTTCAAATGTTTATGTTTTATAAATGAGCACCTGGGGAAATTGGCAATGAATGACCTTACTCTGCAGAACTGCTTCCATGACATTTTGTTGCTTAGCTGACAGCAGCAAAGGAATGAAGGCTATGGGCTGAAACTCAGTCCAATGCTAATGGCAGGTTCCTTTAAGAGAACAGTTGGAATTCACCAAGGTCATTAATGAGTCTTAACCATGGAGTATGAGCAAGACAAGTTTGTGCTTTCTCTGTGAACAGAATTTATCTGAGGATTGTTGCAGTCCTGATGAACAATCTCAGGCTGAAATGAATTCCTCCAGCATTTAGTGTGCATGTGTGTGTGTGTGTTGTTCATTTTGCAGTTTTACTTGTTGTCTGCACTTTGCTTCTACACAACTTTATCTTGGTATTAATTACCTTGTGCACCTAGTCCCAAGGTAGTTGGCTAAGTCCCGGAGGTTTATCTAGCACACGTGCAGCATTTCCATTCTCTCAGCCCACCCCTCTGTCACACCTGCTGTTTATGTGGCCACCCGTGTCCTTGTGTAGGCAGCACGGAGTAGGAGTTTGCTAACTGCCTGACAGGCTGAAGTGATAAGGAAGCATTGTGTGTGTGCAGCTAGATATGCAGTTCATCAATTAAAATTTCATCATCTCAGAAGACTTTAAAGTCATTGAAAATAAAATATATTCCAGGACACTGACTGGTTCCAGGTTTGCAATTAGCACAGGCTGCAGGGTTTGCAATTCTTCAGCCTCAGAACTGAAATACACTGATAGAAATAGAACTACAATCTACACCGTGTTGTAGAAATGTTTGGTTTGAAGGAATATTTGCTTTAGGACCAATTGATTTCTCAAGCATGCTTAATGGATTAGACATGGGAAACGCTTTGCTTGCTGCTGGGTGTTCTATTTGAAACAGTGCGGTGTTCCGATCTTCAAACCCTTCCCTTACAGAATAACGTGAACTCTTGGGATGATCTGAAGGCAGATTAAATGTCTTCAGCTACTGTGAACTTCCCTTCCGTGACCTTCATTACACCCAATAAGTTTGTATGGATATAAAATGGTGGTGCAGCTAGTAGAACCACTCCCTCATAGCACCAGAGACAAGGGTTCAGACATGTGTTCCTGTGACCTTGAGGGCTTCCTCCATGTGCTCTGGTTTCCTCCCGCATCCCGATGTCACGTGGGTCGGTAAGTTAATATGATGACTGGAAATTGCCCCTCTGGAAGCAGAGTTGGTGTTTCAGGTCGAGACCCTGCATCAAGGCTGAGTGTAGAGGGGAGGGAACCTGTATAAAGAGGTGAGGGGTAGGGATGAGGCAGGGGCTGGCAGTGATCGGGGGAACCAGATGACGCAGGAGCTGATGGGCAGATTGAGCCAGTGCCTGCAGTCTTTTGTGTCTCCATCAAACTTCTCCCATTGGACTCTACAAACTTCCAATCATTTGCAAGTTAGTTTATGTAGGTTTTTTAGACAATACTGTGCCTTCCCAAAGTAGGGTTCACAGTGCATGAAAATGACTTCCATTACATCAATAAGACTCTTGGTAAAACTTTAAGCAGGACCTGACTGGAAAAATCTCTGTGTCTCTCAATTTCTCAGTATTGCGCAAATCACAGAGAAAGGGATTAGCAAAGGTCCCCTTCCCTGACCGTGCTCCAGTCAGCTGGAGACAGGTGCTGAGGCAATGGAGTGAGGATAGGATTACAAAGACCTGTAATTCTCAGTGCTGATAGCTATCCAACTACCACAAGTGTTGTGCGGTAACACAGCCAAGGCGTGGTTGGCTGAATGCTCATTTGAACATGTTTTAGATATCTGAATATCCTTTAGATATTCCATTAGTCGATGCTGTAGATACTTTTTAGGAAAATGTTCTTTCATTATTTCGTCATGTTTCTGTCTGATTAGTCATGATAAGGTGTTGAGACCAATGATATCCCAAGTACCTTCAGGAAAGGACAGAGAGAAAAGGGGAAGGCATAAAAGAATACTCTTAAGCCAAAAGATGTACCTATTCGCCTGTCAAACATCGTAGATACTGCTTAAATAATAATGCTGTTGCTCTCACAGATTGATGGGTATCAGGCATTATTTACTTATAAGGTGATCTTGAAAAAGAGATACAATGGAAGCATTTCCAATCAGCTGAAAATTATTCCATTCTGTTTAACTTCAGGTCGTGCACAGGCTGCGTTAAACAGCCCTCCTGAAGCAAAGCATTGCCCACTTTGACCTGCTGCAGAGGAGCCCCACAGTGAGCACATGTCCTTGTGGCTCAGCGGTGAGGGTGAGCTGGCATCTCAGCCCAGCTTCACCCGCACAGCAGATGCTGGTTTTCTTACCAACCGCCATCACGGCTGTAACGCAAGGCCCCGACTGACAGTTGCTTGCTCGCTTGTGACACCATGCCAGCCAGTCTTACCGTGGAGTTTTGAGAGAAAGAACGGTTTTATCAGCCTCGAATCAAGGACTGTTAATTGTGTAACATAGCTGCCAGATATAGAGCATACATATTTGACTTCCAAGGTGCAAATTTAAATTAATTCATCAGAAAGTTAATTAAATTCAGAGCTGTGCACAGTTGGGACCAGTGACCCATCTGCATCTGATACTTGCTCAATCATTGTTTCCCTTTAACAATGTAGTGTTGAATGACATCATCCTTATGCCTCCTCTTTGCAGGGATATGTATCCGTTAAGTTGAGTTAAAACAGCTGATACTGGCTACTTGCCTCCAGATACTTGAACCCTGGAGAGGAATAACATAGAGGAAAACATTGCCTAGGCATCGGAGCACAGCTAAACATGTAATGATGAGAGGGAGGTGTGCTTATTGGATTGAAAGTTTTAAATTTAATGTCGCTGTTACACTTCCCAGAGATAAATTGCTTTGAAATTCAATACTATGTTACCTTAAAGGTATCAATCAAATATCCATCTTAGTTAAAGATACAGATCTAGAGACTATAGAGTGGTGTTATATCATTCACTATAAAGGACCTGATAGCTTATTACAGGAGCATGAGGATGGAATTTGCTTGTATAAACACTGCTACTATATTTTCAGCGTAGAAACAGCATTCAATTTGAAAAGCTGCATAAGAAGTACCATTGAGAATCCTAGACAGGGTGGACGCGGAGAGAATGTTTCCAAAAGTCTAAGGAAGTCTAGGACAAGAGGGCACAGCCTTAAAATAGAAGGACGGCCCTGTAGAACAGAGATGAGGAGGAATTTCTTTAGATAGGTGCTGGTGAATCTGTGGAATTCATTGCCAAATGTTCCTGTGGAGGCCAAGGCATTGGGCATATTTAAAGCCGAGGTTGATAGATACTTGATTAGTAAGGGCGTCAAAGGAGAAGGCAGGAGAATAGGTTTGAGAGATTTAATAAATCAGCCATGGTGGAATGGCAGAGCAGACTAGATGGGCTGAGTGGCCTAAATCTGCTCCTGTGTCTTATGGTCTTATCTTACTTTTGCATATGGAAGAAGTTTTCACAGCAGTCGCTCTCAAAGTGGCTGAAGTTTGGCATGGACTCGGTGCTGCTGCTTCAAGGTGTGGGTCAGAATCGGAAACCCAGTAAATGAGTGATAGGACACAGCTGGAAGTCAGTGTTCATAGAAATATAGAACATAGAAAAACTACAGCACAATACAGGCCCTTCGGCCCACAAAGCTGTGCCGAACATGTCCTTACCTGAGAAATTACCTAGGGCTACCCACAGTCCTCTATTTTTCTGAGCTCCATGTACCTGTCCAGGAGTCTCTTAAAAGACCCTATTGTATCCGCCTCCACCACTGTAGGCAGCCCATTCCACCACTCACCACCCTCTGCATAAAAGACTCACCCCTGATATCTCCTTGAGCCCCATTGCCACGTCTGAAGGAAGACCTGGAAATGTGGAAGCAGTGGACAGCCAGAGGTAATTTTGGAGCAGTCAGTCCTCTACACACACCCCTCCCCCCACACACCTAAATCCTCCTTGCAGGTTCAGACAAGGGTAGCCCCTATAACCCTCTTTAAACAGGCTTCTATCTTCCAGCACATACCTGCTGATCATCATCAGTGCTCCGGGTGTGGCCTCCATATATTGGTGAGACCCGATGAAGATTGGGAGACCACTTTGCTGAACACCTACACCCCGTCCCATCAGAAGAAGCAGGATCTCCCAGTGGCCACCCATTTTAATTCCACATCCCATTCCCATTCTGATATGTCTATCCATGGTCTCCTCTACCATCAAGATGAAGCCACGCTCAGGTTGGAGGAACAACATCTTATATACCGGCTGGGTAGCCTCCATCCTGATGGCATGGATATCGATTTCTTGACCTTCTGGTAATTCCCCCTGCCTCCCTCTCCTTCACCATTCCCCATCTCCTTTTCCCTCTCTCACCTTATCTCCTTGCCTGCCCATCACCTCCCTCTGGTGCTCATCCTCTCTTTTCTTTCTTCCATGGTCCTCTTCTACCAGACTCCCCCTTCTCCACCCCTGTATCTCGTTCACCATTCAACTTCCCAGCTCTTTACTTCACTCCTCCCCCTTCAGGTTTCACCTGTCACCTGGTGTTTCTCCCTCCCCTCTCCCACTTTTTAAATCTACTCCTCATTTTTTTTTTCTCCAGTCCTGCTAAAGGGTCTTGGCCCGAAACGTCGACTGTACTCTTTACCATAGACGCTGCCTGGCCTGCTGAGTTCCTCCAGCACTTTGTGTGTGTCACTGCTCTACTCTCTCTACACCCATGACTGTGTGGCTAGGCACAGCTCAAAATGCCATCTATAGATTTGACGATGATGCAACTATTGTTGGCAGAAGTTCAGTTGGTGATGAGGAGGTGTACAGGAGCAAGACAGACTAGCTGGTTGAGTGGTGTTGCAACAACTACTTTGCACTCAACGTCAGTAAGAGCATTGAATTGATTGTGGACTTCAGGAAGGGGAAGTTGAGGGAACACACACCAGTCCTCATTGAGGGGTCAGCAGTGGAAAGGGTGAGCAGTTTCAATTTCCTGGGTGTCAACATCTCTGAGGATCTATTCTGGGCCCAACTCATTGATGCAATTACAAAGAAGGCACAAGAGCGACAACTATACTTCATTGGAAGTTTGAGGAGACTTGGTAAGTCACCAAAGGCTCTCGTAAATTTCTACACATGTACCATGGTGAGCATTCGAATTGACTGCATCATCATCTGGTATGGGAGAGGCCATTGCACAGGACGGGAAAAAGCGGCAGGAAGTTGTAAACTCAGTCAGCTCCATCATGGGCACGACCTCCCCAGCATAGAAACATAGAAAATAGGTGCAGGAGTAGGCCATTCGGCCCTTCGAACCTGCACCGCCATTCAGTATGATCATGGCTGATCATCCAACTCAAAACCCTGTACCTGCTTTCTCTCCATACCCCCTGATCCCTTTAGCCACAAGGGCCATATCTAACTTCCTCTTAAATATAGCCAATGAACCGGCCTCAACTGTTTCCTGTGGCAGAGAATTCCACAGAATCACCACTCTCTGTGTGAAGAAGTTTTTCCTCATCTCGGTCCTAAAAGGCTTCCCTTTTATCCTTAAACTGTGACCCCTCGTTCTGGACTCCCCCAACATGGGAAACAATCTTCCTGCATCTAGCCTGTCCAACCCCTTTAGAATTTTATACGTTTCAATAAGATCCCCCCTCAATCTTCTAAATTCCAGCGAGTTTGAGCCTAGTCGATCCATTCTTTCTTCATATGAAAGTCCTGCCATCCCAGGAATCAATCTGGTGAACCTTCTTTGTACTCCCTCTATGGCAAGAATGTCTTTCCTCAGATTTATGGGACCAAAACTGCACAAAATACTCCAGCTGTGATCTCACCAAGGCCTTGTACAACTGCAGTAGAACCTCCCTGCTCCTGTACTCGAATCCTTTTGCTATGAATGCCAACATACCATTTGCCTTTTTCACCGCCTGCTGTACCTGCATGCCCACCTTCAATGACTGGTGTACAATGACACCCAGGTCTTGTTGCACCTCCCCTTTTCCTAATCGGCCACCATTCAGATAATAATCTGTTTTCCTGTTCTTGCAACCAAAGTGGATAACCTCACATTTATCCACATTAAATTGGATCTGCCATGAATTTGCCCACTCACCTAACCTATCCAAGTCACCCTGCATCCTCTTAACATCCCCCTCACAGCTAACACCGCCGCCCAGCTTCGTGTCATCCGCAAACTTGGAGATACTGCATTTAATTCCCTCATCTAAATCATTTATATGTATTGTAAACAACTGAGGTCCCAGCACTGAGCCTTGCGGTACCCCACTAGTCACTGCCTGCCAATCTGAAAAGGTCCTGTTTATTCCCACTCTTTGCTTCCTGTTTGCCAACCAATTCTCTATCCACATCAATTCCATACCCCCAATACCATGTGCTTTAAGTTTGCACACTAATCTCCTGTGTGGGACCTTGTCAAAAGCCTTTTGAAAATCTAAATATACCACATCCACTGGTTCTCCCCTATCCACTCTACTAGTTACATCCTCAAAAAATTCTATAAGATTCGTCAGACATGATTTTCCTTTCACAAATCCATGCTGACTTTGTCCGATGATTTCACCTCTTTCCAAATGTGCTGTTATCACATCTTTGATAACCGACTCTAGCATTTTCCCCACCACCGATGTCAGACTAACCGGTCGATAATTCCCCGGTTTCTCTCTCCCTCCTTTTTTAAAAAGTGGGGTTACATTAGCCACCCTCCAATCCTCAGGAACTAATCCAGAATCTAACGAGTTTTGAAAAATTATCACTAATGCATCCACTATTTCTTGGGCTACTTCCTTAAGCACTCTGAGATGCAGACCATCTGGCCCTGGGGATTTATCTGCCTTTAATCCCTTCAATTTACCTAACACCACTTCCCTACTAACATGCATTTCCCTCAGTTCCTTCATCTCACTAGACCCTCGGTCCCTTACTATTTCCGGAAGATTATTTATGTCCTCCTTAGTGAAGACAGAACCAAAGTAGTTATTCAATTGGTCTGCCATGTCTTTGTTCCCTATGATCAATTCACCTGTTTCTGACTGTAAGGGACCTACATTTGTCTTAACCAATCTTTTTCTTTTCACATATCTATAAAAGCTTTTACAGTCAGTTTTTATGTTCCCTGCCAGCCTGAAGACACACACTCATCGATTCAGGAACAGCTTCTTGCCCTCTGCCATCTGGTTCCTGAATGGACAATGAGCCCATAAACACCACCTGACTTTTGTTTTTGCTCCCTTTTTGCACTACTTATTTAATAAAAAATAGAAATACTTCTTATTGTAATTTACAGTTTGCATTATTATGTATTGCAATGCGCTGGTGCCACAAAACAACAAATTTCACAACATATGCCAGTTGTATTAAACCTGATTCTGAACATAAGAAGTTACTATACTTGAACATACACACCAAAGTGAAACTTTCTGAAAGGAACATTCTGTTTATTATGCTATTGTTCCTCATTGAATATTCTGTTAAAGCCACAGACAAAATAGATATGCACAAACAATCTATTTAAATATACCAAAATCAAAATGAAAATGCAGATGCTGGGAATCTAAAATAAAAACTAAACACATTAGAGATACACAGCAGGTCGGGCTTTTTCTGTGGGAAGAGAGACAGTTAACATTTCAGACTGAAGACCTTTCATTAGGAAGGTTTTAATTGGTTGACAGAGTACTACTAATTGTTAGGGTTATACCAGTGATCACTACCACTTTCCTGCAGTCCTACCCGTCTGTCATTTACAGCATATGCAGGCTGAACTTGCCTTCAAAGTACAGTAGTCAAGTTGAAGAGTGGCTACAGTCACTAGTTGGTGCTGGTGTCCGCTGAAGTGTTCACAGGGATATTACGTATATTATCCTCAGGACGATCTTCTGCTCTTGTCTGCATCCCAGTGAACTCATTGCCAGAAGCAATGTTAGGTAACAAGCAAACGTAGTTCAGCCAGGATATTGTCTATTGACAGAAAGTAGGATGAGTAATGACCAATGATTGCTTTATTGAAGTAGCAATGGAAGCAGTATTCATGGAATCACATCCCAGCAGGAATTTCAAACACGAGAATATCTGCCTATGCTGGATATCCAAAGCAGCGCACAAGAAGGGTCTCGGCCCGAAACGTTAACTGTTTACTCTTTTCCATAGATGCTGACTGGCCTGCTGAGTTCCTCCAGCATTTTGTGTGTCCAGCAGGAGTTTCAATGTTTTCAAAAGAGGATAAGGGAACACACTGAGCATTGAGAAAAGCTCACAGAGATGGCTAAGCAACGCTCCAGTCATATTCACCATGGTGATATCCTTACACTTCTTATGGACTATAAGAATCAGAATCAGAATCAAGTTTATTATTGTGAAATGTGTTGATTTGTGACAGTATTTCCATGCAATACATTGAGATATGTATAAGTTACAATAAGAAATATATAAAAATAAATCAATAGTGCAAAAATAGAGCAAGAAATGAGGTAGTGTTCACGGGTTCATGGACCATTCAGAAATCTGACGGCAGAGGGAAAGGAGCTGTTCCTAAAACACTGAGTGTGTGTCCTTGACCTCTTGTGCCTCCTTGTAATCTGTGTGATAAAAGTTCTATATCTGAGAGACCTATTAAAATTAATCCAATGTTTTTATTTTACATAACTTTCACAAAGTTAAATAGTCAAACCACACAAGCAGTATGTGTTTATCAAAGGACTACATGAGTCATTGCCTGCTGGCACAATAAACCAGGTTACTGAAGCTCAAGAATTTTATGAAGCTTTTAAAAAATTTTTTTTAATTGAATTTTCAAGTAGGTTACAGAAAGAAAAAAAATTGTCAACCCTTCCCCCCTCCCCTTAACCCCTCCCCCCAAACATATCCCTATAGAAAAAAAAAGAAGAAAAAAGAAAGAAAGAAAGAAAGAATGCCTGGATACCGGAAGATCCCCACATGCTCCATGGAGTTCATAATAGCTTTAATATGTATATTTAATTCTTTCCCCAGATAACCAATAATTTTGTCTTCGGAGCACCTATATATTTAATCCTATCTTTTGTAAATAAGGGCGCCAAATTTTCAGAAATATTTCATATTTATCTCTTAAATTATAAGTAATTTTTTCAAGTGGAATGCAGCTAAAAATTTCATTCTTCCAACGATTTATACTTAAGTATGAATCCGATTTCCAAGTAACTACAATAGTCTTTTTGGCTACTGCCAATGCAATTTTTATGAATTCTTTCTGATATTTATTCAATTTGGATTTCGATTTTATCCCTTCAATATCGCCTAGTAAAAATAATATTGGATTGTGTGGAAGTTGTATTCCAATAATTTGTTCCAGTAAAACTCTTAAATTTGTCCAAAAAGGTTGAATTTTAAAACAAGACCAAGTAGAGTGTAAAAAAGTACCAATTTCTTGATTACATCGAAAACATTGATCAGATAAATTTGAGTTTAATCTATTTATTTTTTGTGGTGTAATATATATTTGATGTAAAAAGTTATATTGTACTAATCTTAGTCGAACATTTATTCTATTTGTCATACTGTCAAGACATAATCTTGACCAACTTGTTTCATCAATTTTAATATTCAAATCAGTTTCCCATTTTTGTCTTGACTTATGAATTCCTTGTTTAATTGCCTGTTTTTGAATCAAATTATACAAACCAGAAATAATTTTTTTAATTTTTCCTTTATGAATTAAAGTTTCTATTTCATTAGGTTTCAGCAATAATATTGTTTGACCCAGTTTATCTCTTAAATAAGCCCTTAATTGGAAATAACAGAAAAGAGTGTTATTTGATATTTTATATTTATTCTTTAATTGGTCAAATGACATTACTACACCTCCTTCAAAACAGTCTCCTATATATCTAATCCCTTTGTGAAACCAGTTATATAAAAGTTGATTATCCATTGTAAAAGGGATAAGTTTATTTTGAATTAAAGGTCTCTTTGCTAATAAAGATTTCTTTGTCTCATCATCAACATTTATCTTATTTCATAAATCAATCAAATGTTTTAGTATAGGAGATTCTTTCTTTTCCCGTATCCATTTAGATTCCCATTTATATATAAACTCTTCTGGTATATTTTCTCCTATTTTGTCTAATTCTATTCTAATCCATGCCGGTTTATCTTCATCAAAAAAAGATGCAATAAATCTAAGTTGATTTGCTTTGTAATAATTCTTAAAATTTGGTAATTGTTACCCTCCTAGGTCAAATTTCCATGTCAATTTTTCCAATGATATTCTTGACATCTTACCTTTCCAAAGGAATTTCCTCACACATTTATTCAACTCTTGAAAAAACTTCTGTGGTAATTGTATTGGTAATGTTTGGAATAAATATTGTAATCTAAGGAATATATTCATTTTTACAGCATTGACTCTACCTATTAATGTTATTGGTAACATCATCCATTTATCAAGATCCTCTTGAATTTTTTTCAATAATGGCAAATAATTTAGTTTATATAAATTCTTTATATCATTATCAACTCTTATACCTAAATACTTTATACCATTTATCGGCCATCTAAATTGAGTTATTAATCGACATTGACTATAATCTCCTTTAGTAAGGGGTAAAATTTCACTTTTATCCCAATTTATTTTGTACCCTGATATTTTACCATATTCTTCCAATCTAGAAGATAATTTACGCAACGAATGCAATGGGTTAGTTAGATAAATCAGAACATCATCAGCAAATAAGTTAATCTTATATTCTTCCTGATTAACTCTGAAACCCATATTATCTGAGTCAGTTCTAATTAATTCAGCTAATGGTTCTATCGCCAACACAAATAAAGCAGGTGATAATGGACAACCTTGTCTAGTTGACCTTGTTAACTGAAATGATGTTGAAATTTGGCCATTTGTCACCACTTTAGCTTTGGGGTTAGTATTTAAGGTTTTAATCCATTTTATAAAAGATACTCCTAATCCATATTTTTCCAATACCTTAAATAAAAAATCCCATTCCAATCTATCAAATGCTTTTTCTTCATCCAAAGCAACTGCCACACTCATTTCTTCCCTCTTTTGTGCCAAATGAATTATGCTAAGTAACTAAGTTACATTATCTGCTGATTGTCTATTTTTAATAAATCCTGTTTGGTCCATGTGTATTAATTTTGGTAACTATTTAGATAATCTATTAGATAAAATCTTTGCTATTATTTTATAGTCTGTGTTCAACAAAGAAATAGGTCTATATGATGTTGGCTTTAAAAGATCTCTGTCTTCTTTTGGCAATACTATTAAAATAGCTGTCGAAAAAGATTCTGGAAGTTTATGCGCTCTTTCCGCTTGGTGTATTAGATCCATAAAAGGAGGAATTTTATGAAGCTTTGATTGAACTAAGAACCCCAGACATTGGCAGGTTCAGAGCATTTTTGCCTTGGCCAACATTTATTATGTCTTTTGCTCACCCTTCAGAAAGTGGGTGGTGAGCTGCAGTAGTTCTGGCAAAGGTCCCTCTGAAATGTACTGAATTGGACATTCCAGGATTTCGACCCAGTGACAATGAATTATTAGCAGTATTTTTCCACAGTGTGTGGTGTGCAGGTTCTCCTGCTGCCCACGCCTTTCTTCGTGGTGGAGGCTGAGGCGTGAGAAGTACTTTCAGAGTGGCATGGGTTACTGCTGTGCCCTCTGTAGATGGCAAGCCCTGAAGACATAGTAAGCCAACAGTTGAAGGAATGTATGTTTACAGTGGTGCCAGGCAAGCAAGCTGCTTTATCCAGGATAATGCTAATTTTCTTGGCTGTTGTTGGACTCGTACTTAAACAGATAAGTGAATAGTGAACCCCACCATGCCTCCACCTTGATGCCCAGTAAGTAACCTGCTCCTGGGTTAAACTCATGCCCACCTTATGTCTACTCTCCATTACATCAACTTTGTATCAACAGATTTTTATAGTTGTCCTATCTCAAACACAGCAATTCAGAATCACAAACACGAGGAGATCTGCAGAATCTGGAAATTCAAGCAACGCACACAAAATGCTGGTGGAACACAGCAGGCCAGGCAGCATCTATAGGGAGAAGCAATGTCGACGTTTCGGGCTGAGACCCTTCGTCAGGACTAACTGAAAGAAAAGATAGTAAGAGATATGAAAGTGGGAGAGGGAGGGGGAAATGCAAAATGATAGGAGAAGACCGGAGAGGGTGGGGTGAAGCTGAGAGCCAGACAGGTGATTGGCAAAAGGGATACAGAGCTGGAGAAGGGAAAGGATCATGGGACGGGAGGCCTTGGGAGAAAGAAAGGGGGAGGGGAACACCAGAGGAAGATGGAGAACAGGCAAGGAATCAATGTTGACTCCTTATTCATTTCCATAGATGCTGCCTGACCTGCTGAGTTCCTCCAGCATTTTGAGTGTGTTGCTTTGGAATTTGATAGTCAGTTGTTCTGATCAAACTGCTACACTTGTCGCTCATCTCCATCTAGGGTTTCAAGCATTCCTTCAGGATGAAGAAACACTTCATCTGTAAATCTATTTAGGCCATCTATTGTATCCAATGTTCCCGATGCAGCTTCCTCTACATTGCTGAGACCTGACATAAATAGGGGGGGGGGGGCACTTTGCTGAGCACCTCCACTCCAACAGTCAAAGGAGGAATTTCCTGATGGCCAAATATTTTAATCCCTACCCCATTCTTTTATTCCCCACTCTGGCCTCCTGCATCTACTCCTCACCTGCCTGCCACCTCCCCTGGTGCCCCTCCTTCTTCCCTTACTCCCATGGCCCATTTTCCTCTCCTATTGGATTCCCTTTTCTCCAGCCCTTTCGTCACCTATCACCTTCTAGCTTGTCCTCCTTCCCCTCCCCAACCTTCTTACTCTGGCATCTTCCCCCTTCCTTTCCAGTCCTGATGAAGGGCCTCGGCCCAAAACGTTGACTGCTTATAGATACTGCCACAGATTCTGTAGATGCTGCCTGACCTGCTGAGTTCCTCCAGCATTTTGGAGTTTGATAGTCAGTTGTTCTGATCATGACTTTACAGAGTTTAACTGTATTGAACAGGGACGTGAGTCATTTTGGCATTTTAGATGAAGATTCTACTTCTCCTCTCTGATCTTGTTCTCCCATTTCTTTTTCCTCTTTAAATACCACGCTGTCTACAGTATTTTTGTCACTCACTCTCTCCTGCCTATTGATCATAGGTTTTCCCTTTTGTTTTCTTCTCCCCTCTCCTTCATCTTTGTTAGCTGTTATAAGAACCACCATCAGACAGGAGGTCCCGTAGCATTAGGACAAGGACTGTTAGGATGGGAAACAGCTTCTTCCCCCAAGCTGTGAGACTACTGAACTTCTCGCCACCACCCAGGTCTCACCATGTATGAAGCACCAGCAGAGTTATAACGTTTACTTTTTAACTTGTAAATGCACCTTATGCTAAATGTCAATTTTCTAGAATATATTGTATTATTTGTTAATTTATTTGTGGTAATATTACTTTACATGTTATGCGTGAGAGCTATATGTACTGTGTTCAGCACCTTGGTCTGGAGGAACATTGTTTTGTTTGGCGGAATACATGTATATGGTTGAATGGTAATAAGCTTGAACTTGAAGAGTGGGGAGATTATGCTGGATCTGTGTTTGATGCTGGTTAGGCTGCAGCTTGAGTTTTGCACACAGTCGAATTGCAACTTTACAGGGAAGATTCCAGTTTGCACAGTAGAAGTTCAAAGGGCATTGGCACAGCTAGAACTTTGTGGTTATGAAGAAAGGTTGGATAAACTGATGTTGTTTTCTTTGGAAGAGACAAGCCTGAGAGGAGACTTCATTGAGAAGTGTAAAATTATAAGGGAGACACAAGAGGCTGCAAATACTGGAATCTGGAGCAACAAACATTGACAATTCCTTTCTTCCCACAAATGCTGCTTGGCCCACTAAAATTGTAAAGGTCTAGGGACAGAGTAAATAGGAAGGAACTATTTCACAGAGCACTGGAATCAAGAACAGATGACCTGGTTTAATGTAATTAGTGGAAGGATTAAAGGGAAGATGAAGAAAAATCTTATTCACACAAGGGATTGGGACAGAAAGCCTGAGAGAGTGATAAAGGCAGGAACTGTCATCATATTTAAGCAGTAGTTACTTAGATGTAATTTCACAACTTGAAAAGCCGTGAGTGACAGGGCAACAGATCAAATGCTCGATGGAGGGATTAGGCCGGACTACTAGTTTATTTTACACCAGCACAGACATGATGAGCTGGATGACCTACTTACGTGTGGTAAATTTTCCTTTAAAACCTATTTCACCTCTAACTTTTTCAGTTCCGACGAAAGGTCATCAATCTGACACATTAACCCTCTTTTTCCCTCTGTGCAGATGATGCTTGCCATGCCAAATGTTTTAAGCATTTTCTGCTTTCTTTCAGGTGCCGGGGTGGCATGGTAATGTAGTGGCTAGCACAATCACTTTACAGCACCAGTGATTACTGCTCAGGGTTGCACTCTTGCCATTCTATGCAAGGAGTCTGTACATTCTCCTAGTGACTACGCGTGTTTCCTCCGGGTGATTCAGTTTCCTTCCAGATTCCAAAGATGTACAGTTAAGGTTAGTTTTGGTGACCTGTGCGCATTCTCTGCTGGTGCCAGAAGCATGGTGAGGCTTGGGGGCACAGTACTTGGACTGTGTTTATCGTTGATGCAAAATGATGCAGTTCACTGTATGTTTCAATATGTCAATGGTACATGTGACAAATAAAGCTAATCTTTAAACCGTTAGGTTTCCAGCAGCTGCAGCATTTTGCTTCCAGGTGCCACATCGCCTTTGAAGATCCTTTAAGATCCTACTTAATTGCTTCTCATTGATTTTTCATTAGCAAGAGTCTTGGATGTTATAATGAATCATAAAAGAATTATAAATATGTACCCAGCATAAAGAATACCTTAGTAGCAATAGACAATGGCAGGATAATGCTTTTGTGATGTTAAATCAGTTGGGAAAATTGACTTTACTTCCATGTTATTTATTCCTAATTATCCAATGCTAATGAAGGAGAGTTTTATGATTATGCCTTATCCTAATAATATTTTATAATTTTCAGCATCTGTTATTTTCTGCCAGCTTGATATAATGGAAAATATGCATACTTCAAAAAAAAAGAAATTGTAAAAGGTCATTGCTAATTTCTTCCCAAACTAAAATTCCTTTGAGGCATCTCATTCCACCTGAGTAAGTTTATATATTGAACAAACAACCTTATTCATTTTTAACACCAAATTGGCATTAGTAAAAGAACAAACATTTTGAGAACATTGCCGCTAAATCAAACAACACACAACTGAAAGAAAGAGAGGATTCCTTGACCCTCATAACTTACCTGGAGTTGGAAAGTTTAACTTCCTTAAATTTTGCAAACTTCACTCCCTAGTGCAGCAATTGTCCACAGCATTTATTTCACTAATGACATTAGGACTTTGTGAAGTCATCTGTAGTTCTTGCACACTTAAATCTAGGCTGCATCTTCAAAATGGTGTGTGGAGGGGGGGAGATCTGCTTTGCTGAAGCTACTGACTTGCAGCTGAAACCCTCTACTCTCTCAATAAGATGTAAAATATCCTCAGCACTACTTCAATGAAGAACAGAAATGTTATTCCCAGAATAGCTGCCATAATTTCTTTCTATATTATAAGAGAGACAAACACTTCAAAAGTATGTTATTGGCTGCAAGGTGCTTTCGGACAGTCTGAAGTACTGAAGACTCTTATTTACGTCTTGTGGATTAAAGTGGATAGGCCTCTTAAGCACTGTCATACATCAGACTTGTACATTATACATAATAACGAGAGTAATGTTCTAATCATTCCAAGCTATCATATCATCTATCGTCTATCAGAAATACACCAGAGTTCCGCTTGTAATTGTGGACAAATTCAAACTCCTTGTACATCTGAACAGCTACCAAAAATGTTGGGATAACCAGAGTACCCTAGTAAACTGGAGAGATTTGGACCGTGCCTTTGCTCGTAGCTCACTGCTTGAATATTAGAAACTGATATATAACCACAACATAAGTACAAAATGATAACTTTAGTGTAGAGTCCATCCTAGTATATCAGATGATTCTTATCACTCGCCTTGTTAAGAGAATTTGAATTGGCTGACTTTGTATTCAACATCCAGTACTGGACGAACTAAATGTCCCTCCACCTAAGTGTTGGGAAGATTGAAGCCGAGCTCCTTGGTTCTCTTCACGGACTCCAATCTTTAGCCACCAATGTCATACCTCTCTCCTGAGACCCGGAGGTTTAGACAAGCTGGGCAATATCTTTGTGCCATATTTGACCGTGAGTTGAGCTTCAGACCACATATCCACATCATTGTTTAGAATGATTATTTTCATCTCTGTAAGACTGCCCAACCCGGCCTTGCCTCAACTCATCTCTATACATGCGTTTGTTACTTCCAGTCTTGGTTATTTAATAGCAACCTGAGCAACTTTCCTTTTACTATTATCTACAAGTTCATTTATTCAAAGTCTGTCTGTGTCCTTTCTCCCCACCTGAGTTTGCTGAGCTACATTAGCCCCTGGATAAACAAAGCCTCGTTTTGTAAAATTTCCACAGCTGATGTTTCAGGTCTGGAACTTTTCATCAGAGCCGATTCTCTTTTTACAGGTGCTTCCTGGTCTCAGTGTTTCCAGCATTTCCTGTTTTTCTAAATTTCATATTTCCAGTATCTGCAGTTGTTTTGTATATTATTTATTGTAAAATTCTTATTTTGTTTTCAAATCCCTCCATTGTCTCTCCCTTCCCCATTGCTCTGACTTCCTATGATTATTTGTAATATCTGCATTTCCCTGATTCTGGTCTCTTGCTTATTCCCACAGTAAAATGCTTTATTACAGGACTCCATGTCTTCAGGCTGGAAGTTCCCTCTCCAAACCTTTAGCTTTCTTACCATCTTTTAGATACTCCTTTGAACCTACATGTTGATTGGGATTTCAGCATGTCTTTAACAAGAGAAAATCTGCAGATACTGGAAGTCCAAACAACACACTCAAAATGCTGGAGGAACTCAGCAGGCCAGGCAGTATCTATGGAAAAAAAGTACAGTTGATGTTTCAGCTCGAAATGTTGACTGTACTTTTTTATTCCATACACACTGCCTGACCTGGTGAGTTCCTCCAGCATTTTGAGCATGCCCTTAGCTGGTTTGCTAGTTTTGAATGACCGTATTTTTGTAGAGTGCCATGGGATGATTTCACTACTTTAAAGGAAATGGTCATTGCAGACAAAGTCACAGATCTGAGATGCAAACACTTGCAATCTTCACTAACCTACCTCAACAACTCATTTTGACTGCCAACTTCTGCCTGACCATTACTCATTCCCACCAGCCAAACCTTGAACTGACCCCTTTGACAGCCCTTACCTTGATATGTCTGATCTCTGACCTTCTTCTCCACCCTTATGTTTTTCTCCCACTACTTCTTCCCACCTTGCCCCAACCCTAGACTTAGCAGGTTCCTTAAATGCAAAACTCAGGAACATCTTGCCTTGGTCATTGTGTTTTATATAATTTCCAAGCAGTGGGCTCAGGAGATAAGAACATAAAAAATAGGAGCAGGAGTAGGCCATCTGGCCCATCGAGCCTGCTCCACCATTCAATAAGATCATGGCTGAACTGGCCATGGACTCATCTCCACTTACCTGCCTGTTCCCCATAACCCTTAATTCCCCTACTATCTATCCAACCTTGTCTTAACTAATTCACTGAGGTAGCCTCCACTGCTTCATTGAGCAGAGAATTCCACAGATTCACCACTCTCTGGGAAGAACAGTTCCTCCTCATTTCTGTCCTAAATCTACTTCCCCACATCTTGAGTCTATGTCTCTAGATCTAGGAGCTGACAAACCACAATTTCTTAACATGGTTCCATGGGGCTCAATCAATGTCTAGGTCAGCGTGGCACAGAGAGAGAAGGAGAGCAAGGGACAAAGGAGACTGACTGGAGAGAGAGAGCAACTCTGACCTAATGCAGTAGTGTAAAACGGACAAAAACACATTGGCAGTTTTAGTAATCATTCCCATTGAAATCAATGGAGAAACAAAACCACCAGCCAACGTAGTGTCCATTTCACACTGCCAAACATTGCCAATGTTTGCAATAGACTGGAAGCTTAATGATAAGTGCTTTTGCAACTAATATGAAAAGTAATGTAGCAAAGAACTGTGACTACATTTTAGCACTTCCCAGTTGTTAAATGGATTTCCTTCCAAAAATATCAGGTATAATTTAAACCAGTTCTTTCTTTCAGTATAATGAGCTTGAGCGCTTGTTAACACAGATGTGCCAGCTGTTTGCACCGGGCCTATGAGACCAGCTGTCAATCAGGGCTATTATACACTGCAGCATTACTATTTTTCATGAGCCCAAGAATTAAATAAAGTTCAAAATTATCCTTTACTGAATGGATAAGCAACAGGATGTTAACAGCATTCCTTTATGTAATGTGAGTGGAGACAGAATGCTACTGACTTATCCCATAATGCTGTTGCATATTATAACAAAGGCACTTCCTACACCAGCCAAAATGACGTAGAAAAATAAATGTCTCCAGATCCTAGGAGTTGTTCCAAAACCCAGTGATTAGAACAATCTCCTACAGATGCTCAGTAGAGAGCACATGCCACATCACTGCATGGTACGGGGACCACTGCAGCAGACAGGAGGGATCTACAACGGGGAGTCAAATCTGTGCAATGCATCACCAGAACCAGCCTACCCGTCATCAAGGACACATATACAGAAAGGTGCTGGAAGAATGCCAGTAATATCACGAAGGATCCCACCCACCCTGCTCACGGTCCCACCACCATTAGGGAAGAGTCAATACAGCATCCACACTAGAACCACCAGACTCACAAACAGTTACTTCCTCCAAGCAGTGAGGCTGATCAACACTAACCCACCTCTCCAACACTACTTTATCATTTCCTGTCAGAGTCACCTTATGTATAGACACTCCTGTCACTTTATGGACATACAATCAATCTTATGTATTTATATTTATTATGTTTTATTATTATTGTGTTCTTTATCTTATTGTGTTTTTTTTTGCTGCATCGAAACCAGAGTAACAATTATTTAGTTCTCCTTTACACTTGTGTATTGGAAAAAACATTAAACAATCTTGAATCTTGAATCATTCAAGTGGCCTGTATTTCTCTGTTTCAGAACATCTAATGAGATTTGTGTTTCTCTCAACAAAATTCAATGCTTGTTTTAAAGACAGATTAAGAGTGTCTGATGTATTGCTGGGCTGTGAGATCTTTGCTGAACATAGCATATTAAAGGTAAAACAAAAATTGCAGACTCTCCCAATTCATACTACTGTTGTTGTCGGGTATTTCATACTTGTATGAAAAGATCTAAATATGTGAATTAATTTTGCAAAATAAAAGACTGAAGTGAAAGCATCTAATCAAAGGGTTTTGAAATTGCAGAGATTGTTCTCCTGTCGGCATCACCAGCTTTCAATGAAAGGACAGTAATTGCACCCTATAAAGAAAAAAATTATAGCCAGCAACAGCAGCTTCTGTCACTGTCAGAGCTATCAGTAGATCCAGCTATTGGCCCCTGGTCCAGGAAGCTTCCTGTAGCTGGTAACTGGGTCAGTCTCTCTATTAAACAAAATCTCACTGATCTCATTGGAGCTAATTTCAGGGTTCAAAGTTTCAAAGTAAATTTATTATCAAAGTACGTACAGTTTATGTCACCTCGTGATTCATTTTCTTGCAGGCATTTACAGGAAAATAAAGAAGAACAATATAATTTATGGAAAAACTATACTTAACAAAGACTGACAAACATCCAATGTGCAAAAGAGGAAAATCATGTAAATTCTAAGTTTTAAAAATATATAAATAATACTAAGTTGCAGAGTCTTTGAAAGTCAGTCTACAGGTTGTGGAATCAGTTCGGTGTTGAGGGGAGTAAAGTTATCTACACTGGTTCAGGAGACTGATGGTTGTAGGGTAATAACTGTTCCTCAACTTGGTGGAGTGGGACCTAAGTTCCTGGATCTCCTTCCTGGTGGCAGGAGTGAGAAGAGAGCATGGTCTAGATAATGGGGGTCCTTAATGATAGATGCTGCTTTCTTGTGGCGGCATCCATCATCAGGGTTCATGTAGATAGATAGATATAGATGTATAAAAAGAGTGAGAGAGAGTCTGCGAGTAAATGTTAGTGAATGCTTTATCCATTATGTGTTATGTTACACTTGGTAGCTTTGTGAGCAGAGAATCTGTGAACAATCTCGGAATCAGAATTCAGAACCAAGTTTAATATCACTGGCATATGTCAGGAAATTCGCTAACTTTGCAGGAACAGTACAATGCAATATATGATAAACATAGAAGAAAACCTGAATTACGTTATGTATATTAAATAGTTAAGTAGAGCAAAAACAGAAATAAAAAGAAGTAGTGAGGTGGTGTTCATGGGTTCAATGTCCATTCAGAAATCAGATGGTAGAGGGGAAGAAGCTGTTCCTGAATCGTTGAGTGTGTGCCTTCAGGCTTCTGTACCTCCTTCCTGGTGGTAACAATGAGAAGAAAGCATGTCCTGGGAGATGGAGATCCTTAATGATTCTTAATAATGATCCCTTCTGAAGCACCACTCCTTGAAGATGTCTTGGATACTATGGAGGCTATTACCCTTAATGGAGCTGACTAATTCTACAACTTTCTGCAGCTTTGATCCTATGCAGTAGCAACACCCCCCCCCCCATACCAGACAATGATGCAGCCAATCAGAATGCTCTCCATGGTGCATCTGTAGAAGTTTCTGAGTGTTTTGGGTGAAAAAACAAATCTCCTGAAACTCTAAATGAAATATAGCCACTGTCTTGTTGGGACCAGGTTGGGTCCTGAGAGATACTGAGACCCAGCCCAGGAACTTGAAATGAAGCAACTGAGAGCAGGAGACACCCCCCCCCGCGCCCCCCCCCGGATAAGACGCAGTCTATCGTGAGGTTAACCCCAGCATTTTGCCGGTACCCATTTTCAGCTGGGTGGAATGGAGCAGTGTGTGGTTAAGTGCCTTGCTTAAGGACACAACATGCTGCCTCAGCTGGGGTGCGAACTCACGACCTTCAGATCGCTAGTCCAATGCCTTAACCACTTGGCCATGTGCCACAATCACTCCTTCAGCCTCCTGAAGGGTCTGGAGTTTATCCAGTTCCAGCTCCAACTTCTTAATGCAGATTGTTAGAACAACATGCAGTGTCAGGGACACTGGAGATCTCCCTGCCTTCACACATCCTCCAAGAGGGGCATTCAACTATCCAGCCTGGCATCTCTATTGTCCTAGCTGAGAAGGTATAAAGAACAGAAGGGGAAAAAAACTTAACCTTGAGCTTTTCTTTTCTTTCTCTGACTGAAGTCTCTCTTTACGAAAGCCTCAAAGATCACCACTCTTACTGATGTTGAGTGCAAAGTTGTTGCTGTAACACCACTCAACTAGCTGGTATATCTCACTCCTGTACGCCCCCTCGTCACCATCCGAGATTCTGCCAACATTAGTTATATCTTCAGCAAGTTTATAGATGGCACTTGAACTATGTCTAGCCACATGGTCATGGGTGTAGAGGAAGTAGAGCAGTGGGCTCTATCCCTGAGGTGCACCAGTACTGATGGTCAGTGAGGCAGAAATGTTATTATCAGACCTTCTTTTGTCTCCTGCACTTCAGCCTGAAGACAGCCGGACTTTTAAATTAAGCACACATGCTTTATACTGGTTGCAGAGATGATACGGTAAAGAATTACAGCTACTGAAACTGACAAAGTCACTGAGGGCATCAAGCAACTTTCTGTCCCATATGACTTTTAGGTGAAACGGAGAAGCTGAAGATTAAATGTTGCTCAAGGCAAGAGAGCACTGGCAATGTTAGTTACAATAAGAAGACAAGGTGAGAAATGTTAGCACTGAAGCCAGTAGAAAATAGCGGTCCAGTGCCAGACCAAGTACTCTGAAAACATCATTGCAAACAACAAAAAGCAGGAGCCCTTCCATTCGGAATAACCTCGGAGTACAAGTAGATGGTTTGGTGAAAGCTGCGTCGCAGGTAGAGAGGGTGGTGATGAAGGTGTCTGGCACACTCGCCTTCATCTTTCAGGGAATGAGTGCGGGAGTTGAGATGTTATGCTGCATTTGTACCAGATGTAGGTAAGGTCGCACATGGAGTACTGTGTACGGGTTTGGCCACCCTCTTAAAGAAAAGACATCATTAAGTTGAAAATAATACAAGTATTTATGAGAATATTGCCAGGTCTCAAGGGCCTGATTTATAGGGAGAGGCAGACTAGGACTTCATTTATTGGAATGCAGGAGATTAGAATATGGCCTGACAGAGGTGCATAGAATCACGATGGGGCATAGAAAGGGTGAACAAACAGGCCTTTTCCCAAGCGATGGGTTCAAGGTGAGAGGGAAAGGATTTAAAAGTGACTTGAGAAGCAACTTCTTCACGCAGAAGGTGGTGTATATAGAACAAGTGCTAGAGGATGTTGTGGAGCAGGCACAATAACATTTAGATGAGTATATGGATAGGAAATGTTTGGAGGGATATGGGCCAAACCAGACAAATGGAACTAGATTAGGTGGGCAACTTTGGTCAGCATGGACAATTTGGCTGAAGGACATGTTTCTGTGCTGTATTACTTTCTCACAATGGCATCAATCAGATCACAATGTTCTTGAGTAAGTAACATCAGCAGAGTAGAAGGTGATGGTGAATGAGGCCAAATACAATCCCGTGAAGGCAAGTTTGTTGGTAGAAACTGGACTAAGATGTTATGTGATTAAAGTAAACAAACAAACCTATGGGATGATCGATGCCCCAGTTAACAAAGCAATGAAAATCTCCAAAACCATTTTAACACAGCGCTGGCAGAGACTGTGGAGAGTTAATTAGAGGTTGGGAGATGATTAGTGATTACATTCTAAAAAAAATAGTTTCAACATTACAACTTGGAAGTATTTGTATTGTGTGTTGCTGGGCATGCTTGTGTGTGGACCATCAACGAGCACGTCTATTCTGAATTTGCAGACGCACTAGATCTAGTGCATGTAGGTTGGCTACATCTATGATAAATCTGTATGAATCCGCAGAAGAAATGCCTCTTCAGTGAATCCTTCTTGATGATCTATTGCATTAATAGCTGAACATACTGTGCATGCAGTAGGCTGCACCAATGGAATAACCTTACACATGGCTTCAAATCAGTTTTTAAGTAGGAAGAAGTTCTAAAACAATTAAAGTTTTTAACTTTATAAGAACAATTCCTTGTAGTCTTGGAAAACAATTAGAAATTGAAAGTTTTATATTTTCACAATTTTTGTAATGCAGTGTCAGTGATGTGTAATGGAACAATTTTGTACTTGCTGTCAACATCAGTTACCTGGGTACAGCATAGATCAAATATGAATTGATGTTTAAAGCTTACTTAGCTTTATTCTGATCCTAACTTCGACCATAAGACATAGGAGTAGAATTAGGCCATTTGGCCCATCGAGTCTGCTCTGCCATTCGATCATGGCTGGTTTATTTTCCCTCTCACCCCCATTCTCCTGCCTTCTCCCCATAACCTTTGACACTCTTACTAATCAAGAACTGATCACCCTCCACGTTAAATATACCCAGTGACTTGGACCCCACAACTGTCTGTAGCAATAAATTCCTCAGATACAATCCTCTGGCTAAAGAAATTCCTCCTCATCTCTATTCTAAAGGGGCATCCTTCTATTCTGAGGCTGTGCCCTCCGGTCCTGGACTCCCCCACTATAGGAAACATCTACTCCACGTCCACTCTATCTAAGCCTTTCAATATTCAATAGGTTTCAATGAGATCCTTGTAAACCTCTGGACCCTTATCCAATGCCAGCACAGACTTTCTTAGATAAGGGGCCCAAAATTGCTCTCAATACTCCAAATATGGCCTGACAAATGCCTTATAAAGCCTCAGCATTACATCTTCTCAAAATGAATGATAATATTGCAATTGTCTTTCTTACCACTGACTCAGCCTGCAAGATAACCTTTTGGGAATCCTACATTAGAATTAGAATTAGAATTTTTATTTAGTACATCTATCTCACAACATGAGGGAGTAAAAATCTTTATGTTGCGCCTCCGTCACTATGTACATGCAATAGGAAAGGGGAATGTGGGAGGATATTGCCCAAACACTAAGATTTTATACATAATTGTTGCGTATACATGTACGTACCATCAGGTATGCAATCAGATCACTGTGCGTTGATCAATCCGATCGCCTAGTGAAAGAAGCTGTCCCAGAGCCTGTTGGCCCTGGCCTTAGTGCTGTGGTACCGTTTGCCGGGCAGTAGCAGTTGAACCAGTTTGTGGTTGGGGTGCTTGGAGTCCCTGATGATCCTCCGACCCATGTTTACACATCTGCTGCTGTAAATGTCCTGAATAGAGTAAAGTGCTGTTGTGCTTTTTTCATCACACATCTGGTGTGTACAGTCCAGGTGAGATCCTCGGTGATGTGTATACCGAGGAACTTGAAACTACTAAACCTCTCAAGTACAGTCCCAATGATGTTAATAGGAGGTAGCCTGTCTCCGTTTCTCCTGTAATCCATGACCAACTCCTTTGTTTTTCGACATTGAGGGAGAGGTTGTTTTCTTGGCACAACTGTGACTTCTCTGTAGTCTGTTCATCATTGTTGGAAATAAGGCCTATCATTGTCATGTCATTTGCAAATTTGATCAGCAGATTGGAGCTGTGTGTGGGTGTGTAGGGAGTAGAGGAGGGGGCTCAGGACACAGCCCTGGGGGGCTCCTGTGTTGAGGGTCAGAAGGGCAGAGATAAGGGAACCATTCCTTACCACCTGCTGGTGATCCAACAGAAAGTTGTTTGACAAATCTTATTGAATTTTTTGAAGAGGTTACTAGGAAAGTTGACGAGGGTAAAGCAGTGGATGTTGTCTATATGGACTTCAGTAAGGCCTTTGACAAGGTTCCACATGGAAGGTTAGTTAGGAAGGTTCAATAGTTAGGTATTAATATTGAAGTAGTAAAATGGATTCAACAGTGGATAGATGGGAGATGCCAGAGAGTAGTGGTGGATAACTGTTTGTCAGGTTGGAGGCCGGTGACTAGTGGTGTGCGTCAGGGATCTGTATTGGGTCTAATGTTGTTTGTCATATACATTAATGATCTGGATGATGGGGTGGTAAATTGGATCAGTAAGTATGCAGATGATATTAAGATAGGTGGCGTTGTGGATAATGAAGTAGGTTTTCAAAGCTTGCAGAGAGATTTAGGCTAGTTAGAAGAGTAGGCTGAAAGATGGCAGATGAAGTTTAATGCTGATAAGTGTGAGGTGCTACATTTTGGTAAGGATAATCAAAATAGGACATACATGGTAAATGGTAGAGCATTGAGGAATGCAGTAGAACAGAGTGATCTAGGAATAATGGTGCATAGTTCCCTGAAGGTGGAATCTCATGTGGATAGGGTGGTGAAGAAAGCTTTTGGTATGCTGGCCTTTATAAATCAGAGCATTGAGTATAAGAGTTGGAATGTAATGTTAAAATTGTACAAGACTTTGGTGAGGCCAAATTTGGAGTATTGTGTACAGTTCTGGTCACCGAATTATAGGAAAGATGTCAACAAATTAGAGAGAGTACAGAGGAGATTTACTAGAATGTTACCTGGGTTTCAGCAGCTAAGTTACAGGGAAAGGCTGAACAAGTTAGGTCTTTATTCTTTGGAGTGTAGAAGGTTGATAGAGTTGATGTGGATAGGCTTTTTCCATTGAGAGTAGGGGAGATTCAAACAAGAGGACATGAGTTGAGAGTTAAGGGGCAAAAGTTTAGGGGTAACACGAGGGGGAACTTCTTCACTCAGAGAGTGGTAGCTGTGTGGAACGAGTTTCCAGTAGAAGTGGTAGAGGCAGGTTCGATTTTGTCATTTAAAAAAAAATTGGATAGGTATATGGATAGGAAAGGAATGGAGGGTTATGGGCTAAGTGCAGGTAGGTGGGATTAGGTGAGAGTAAGCGTTCAGCACGGACTAGAAGGGCCAAGATGGCCTGTTTCTGTGCTGTAATCGTTATATGGTTATATGGTTTTAAGTCCAGGATTCAGCTGCACAAGGCAGGGTGAAGGCCAAGATCGCTGAGCTTCCTGTCAAGCCTGGGGAATTATGGTGTTGAATGCTGAACTCTAGTCCAAGAACAGCATTCTCACATAAGCATCCTTCTTCTCCAGGTGAGTGAGGACGGTGTGTAGAGCTGTGGCTATTGCATCATCTGTCGATCAGTTGTGTCGGTAGGCGAATTGTAGGGGGTCTAAAGTGGGTGATAGCAAGCTGCAGACCAACCTCTCAAAGAATTTGCTTATTATTGAGGTGAGAGCGACAGGGCACCAATCGTTTAGATTGATTTTCTTTGGTACCGGGACAATGGTGGATGCTTTGAAGCAGGAGGGCACTACACACTGGGAGAGGGAAAGATCTAAAATGTCTGTGAACACGCTAGCCAGCTGCGTCGCACACACTGTGATGCCATCCGGCTCCGCTGACCTGCGGTTGTTGACGCATTGAAATGGCCTACGTACCTCAGCCTCGGAAATGACCAAGGTGCAGGTCATGTCGGTAGCTTTCCTTGGGGGTCAGTGTTAACTACTTCAAAACAAGTGTAAAAAAGGAATCCAAGTCCCTTTGCACCTCCAATTTCTACATTTGATCCTTGTTTCTAAAATAGTCTCTATCTTTATTTTTTCTTCCAAAGTGCATGGCAATGCACTTACCTACACTATATTCCATCTGCTACTTCTTTGCCCATCCTCCCAGTCTGTCCAAGTCCTTCTGCAGACTCCCTGCTTCCTCAACGCTACTTGCTCCAGCACCTATCATCTGCAAATTTGTCTACAAACCCATGGATTCCATCATCCAGGTCATTAAGATGTAATATGAAAAGGAGCAGGCCCAAGAGTAAGCCCTGCAGAACACCATGAGTCACTGGCAGGCAACCTGAAAAGGCCTCCTTCATTCCCACTCTTTGCCTTCTGCCAGTCAGCCAATCTCCTGTCCATGCTAGTATCATGGGCTCCTATCTTGCTTAGCAGCCTTATGTGTGGCACCTTGTCAAAGGTCTTCTTAAAATCCAAGTAAATAATATCCACTGACTCTATTTAGCCTATTCTGCCTGTTACTTCCTCAAAGAATTCCAACATATTTATCAAGCGAGATTTTTCTTCAAGGAAACCATGCTGATTTCACTTTATTTTATCACGTGCCTCCAAGTACCCTAAAACCTCGTCCTTAATAATGGATTGAGAAGACTGCTCCTTAACACAGTAGAGTGATTGTTTTCCATCAACTACACAATACAGAGTGATGGTCTGTCTGAGAGGCAGTCTAAAAGTCTTCCAGAATTGTAGGCAGAAGCCAGCTGCTCTCACAATAAGGCTGACCCTCAGTAAATTAATAAGCTGGTCAAAAACAAAATTAAAAAGGGAAAGTGTCCTTTACAAATCCTTAGGGATAAAGGGTGAAAGAATTATAATAACATGAGGAAACAGAAGGTAAAGGAGATCAAGAGATTTTGGATAAGTACTTCTGGACAAGATGGTGCCAGTGAACAACGATTCCTCAGGCAACATCTTCCAGATAGTCAATCGTTTCAGTTTTTCTATGTCTTCTACTTACTCTTTTTATCTTAATTTTGTTTTTGAAACTGTTGGAGCCTGTGACTTACTGCCTGTAGTTCGATCCAGTGAGCTAGCGCTCTGCTGTACCTGAGAAAACTTCAGGAGAGAAATGCGAGCACGAGCTACCATGAGAAGCTCAGAGGTGAGACGAGGGAGCATGATCGACTACATTTCTCGCTGATTAAAGCATCAAAGAAGATTAAAAAATCAAGGCAAATGCAGAGGAGAGTGAACAGTTCTCGGAGAGGCCACTGGGTTCGTGTTGTTATCCTAGTAGAAGCTGCTGGTTCATGTCACTTCCCTTGGAGGGAAACAGGCCGCTGGTTCAAATCATTGCACTCGGAGGGGCCATTGGTCCTGATGCTCTCAGAGATGTTATCAAAATTCTGAGATTTATGGATTGGACTATAATTTATATTGGCCTCTCTCAGTTCTATGTTTTTTTCGTGCTTGCCCGTTCGTTCCTGTTGCCGATTTGTGGGCTGGGGTTTGGGGTTTGACATTCTTGTTGCGGCTCCTCCATGTGGGTGATCTGTTAATTTTTTGTGTGAGGGAGGGGTTGGGGAGTTTGGGGTTTGCAAAATTTAGTTTATTTTCCTTTTCGTATGGGGTGGGGGGGGGCTGATGTCTTTCTTCTAACTACTTCTATGGTTTTCTGTATGTAACCCTCAGGTTTGGTCAGCGACGTAAGTCTAGGGACAACAATCTCTGGCCCTGCCAAACTTAGATAGATAGATAGATACTTTATTCATCCCCATGGGGAAATTCAACTTTTTTCCAATGTCCCATACACTTGTTGTAGCAAAACTAATTACATACAATACTTAACTCAGTAAAAAAATATGATATGCATCTAAATCACTATCTCAAAAAGCATTAATAATAGCTTTTAAAAAGTTCTTAAGTCCTGGCGGTAGAATTGTAAAGCCTAATGGCATTGGGGAACTTGTGAAATTCGAAGTGCAAAACTTCCGTGTTTGTGTGGATGCTGCGTGATATTTTTCCCCTGTTACACATCAGTACCATGAAATAACAGACAGTACACCATATGCAATTAAATGATTTAGCTTTATAATTCTTAATGTGACTAAAGAGTTAGAAAGTAAAACAAACAGAAAAGGACCCATTTTAATGAAACAGTCTAACGTGCACAAGTTGGCGCTCACGGTTTCCCCTTCACTGGTCCTCCATCGATTTCCCCAGGCTTCATCGACTCCCGGCCCCACTCCAAGTCCATTCCTTTCTGGTGTCTATGACCTCTCTTTTCTGGCATCTTCTCTCCCCATCTCCCGCCGAACAAAAGACCCAGATCACCTCAGCGTCAGGCACACAGCCAGAGAAAACACTCCCCTCATTGGACAGCGCAATTCCAAAGCCCCGTTATCTCTAAGCATAACCCAAACACTGCCTCTACAGAAAAACCATTACATTGGCAGTGAGACCTTTCCCAGGGTGTTACAAGTATTTACTGGCTATGTGGAGAAGACAAATCTCAGAGCTGTATTCTGCATACATACTTTGATAATAAAATGAACCTTTGAACCTTTGAAGAGGCAAAGAGACCCAGGGGAAGCATCACCAGGAATAAATTCTCTCAATACTTTAGAAGGAAGACAACAGCTGAAGAAAGGGTAAGAGTCTAAATTATTCAAACCAGGCTAAAAAATAAAGGTAGTTGATGTAATAAGTGATTATTCCATGGTGTATTCACTGGGAACAATTCATTCCTGATCAGAGAATTTAACCACATTGAGATAAATGAGATGGAAGTCCCAGCAAAGTTAAATGTACTCACAAAAATAAATAAATCCCCTGGGTAAGCCAGTATTTATCCTAAAGTGCTGAGAGATGTAGGGAGTAGATTTGTGAGCCATTAGCAGAGCTGTTAAGAATTATTATGAAGGGTCACAGGGCACTAGGGAGATATTAATAGATTGCAATCAGACTAATTTTCAAAAGAGGTCACAAAAGCCCTGTAATACAAGCCATCAATCCACGTGTCCTCTCCTTTTCACTGCACCAAAGGAAGTCAAAGCCCTCAATTATACTCAAACTCTACACAAGTACACATATGACAAACAGACAACGTCTATTCAGAACGGAAGATTCTGTACGAAACTTCTTTCAGGAAATGCGTTGTAGAAATCCCTACAAGGTGCTAATTTTGAACAAAGTACCACAGCAAATGCAGTTTATTAATATGAAAGCTGTAGAAACTCATGGTAAACCTTAACATGGATGACAATATGAATGGAGGCTGGTAGACCTCAGATACTCACTGCAACAGTTTCTTTCGGTGGGGGAGTCCCAAAAATTGGTGTCAGGACTGCCAATCATTCACATCCATACCAATTAGGATTCAAAAACTCATGCATGCTACTAAAAGATGTAGCTCTGAGAATGAAGGGAACTACTGAGAACTTAAGTGATTTGTTCAAAAAGTAAGAAGGCAAATGGAACTTAACACAAAGTTTGCAATTTTCTGAATGATGGGGTGACCTTAAAGAAATATATACAAGGGGTGATTGATAAGTTCGTGGCCTAAGGTGGAAGGAGTCAATTTTAGAAAACCTAGCACATTTATTTTTCCTACATTTACGCACTGAGTCCAGTGGTTGTGGAGCATACGAATCCCTTCTTTGTAGAAGTTGGCATCTTGGACCTCCAGAAGTGGTCCACAGTGGGGGTGATTGATAAGTTCGTGGCCTAAGGTAGAAGGAGATGAGTTATTAACTTCAAACTTTCTGCATTTTCACTCAAAGAGTTGAACTGCTCGTGCATGTAATGAGAGCTTATAACTCATCTCCTTTACCTTAGGCCACAAACTTATCAATCACCCCTGCTGTGGACCACTTCTACAAAGAAGGGATCCGTATGCTCCACGACTGCTGGACTAAGTGTGTACATGTAGGAGGGGACTATGTTGAAAAATAAATGTGCTCGGTTTTCTAAAATTGACTCCTTGTACATTAGGCTATGAACTTATCAATCACCCCTCGTAAAGTTACTAAGAGAGAAGACTGCAAGAAACTACAGCACATCATGGAAGCTAGCCTTGCCTCTAGAGTCTATTCTTCTTGCTACCTCAGTAAAGCAGCCAGCATAATCAAAGACCCCATCCCCCCGGACATTCTTTCTTCTCCCTCTCCCATCAGACAGATGATACAAACGCCTGAAAGCACATACTACCAGACTCAAGGTAAGTTCCTATCCCACTGTTATAAGATGATTGAATTGTTCCCTAACGAGTAGCTTTATTCATTACACGTGCACCGAAGCATACAGCAACATACAGCTGGTTGCACCAGCAACCAGCACAGCCCGAGATGTACTAGGCCAGCCCACAATTGATGCCATGTTTTGCGAGGCAACATACCATGCCCACAATTTACTAGCTCTAATTTGTATGACTTTCGAATGCGAGAGGAAACTGGATCAGATGGAGGAAACCTCATTCACGGGGACAATGTACAAACTCCTTACAGAGAGTAGCAGGAATTGAACCTAGTCTTACAGCTGATGATATAAAGAGTTGCACTAGCCACCACACTACACCACCAGTAAAAGATGGATTCTTGAGCTCACAATCTAACTTGTTAGAACCTTGCACTTTATTGTCTATCTGTGCTGCACTTTCTCTGTAACTGTTACACTTTATAGTGTATTGTTGTTGTTTCACCTTGTCCTACCTCAATCCACTGATCTATATGAGCAGTATGCAAGACAAGCTTTTCTCTGTACCTTGGTACATGACAGAATCATCAACCAGTTCCAATCCCAGATAAGGTGAATGGTCACAGTCTTTTCCCCAGAGTAAGGAGTCTATGTAGATTTCAGGAGAGAAGGGAAATATTTAAAATGGACTTGTTGGGCAGCTTTTTCCCCTCAGGGAGTGATGTGCATATGACATGAGCTGCCAGAGGAAGCTGTAAAGGCAGGTACCACTTGGAGAGGTATGTAGATTAGAGGATTATGGGCCAAATGCAAGCAAATAGGACTGGCTCAGATAGACATCTTGGCTGTTAAGGGCGAATTGGGTTGACAAGTTCATTGCTTTGCTGTATAACTACCAAAACTCCCCCCCCCCCCCCCACCCCCAGGGCAGAAATGGATAACATGAGAGAGCATAATTTTAAGGCGATTGGAAGAAAGTAATTGGGGGGGTGGGGTGACAGAAGTAGGTTTTTGCTCAGAGTTGTGGGTGTGTGGAATGCACTGCCAGGGCTGGTGGTGGGAGATTTAAGAGGTTTTTAGATAGGCACATGGATGAATGAACAATGGAGGGCTATGGGGAGGGATGCATGAGATAGATCTTGGAGAAAGGCACAATATTGTGGGCCAAAGGGCCTATACTCTGCTGAACTGTTCTATGTTCTAAAGTATATCCAAATTGTCTTTTAAATATCCTTGTGATTTTTGCCTTTACATCTCTACCTTGAAGATACTTCCGAACATTTCTCATAAGAAAAAAAAATCTCCTTGACATTAGTTTTCCACGTGCTTTACACACATTTCCACTGATGCATTCAGACTCTGTTCTCCCAGCTCTCGGCACACATGCCTGCTGGCAGCTGGTTAAACTGCAGTGTTGGCAGGGGCCAGAACCAAGGTGTCAGAATCAGTTTATTGTCAATGACATATGTTGTGAAATGTGTTATTTGTGGCAGCAGTGCAGTGCAAGACACAAAAATGACTATAAATGACAATAAATAAATGTATAGTGCAAAAGAGGTAGTGTTCATGGACCGTTCAGAAATCTGATGGCAGAGGAGAAGAGGCTGTTCCTAAAACATTGAGTGTGGGTCTTCAGATTCTTGTACCTTCTCCCTGATGGTAGGAATGAGAAGAGGGGATGGCCTGGGTGTTGTGGGTCCTCAATGATAGATGCTAACTTCTTGAGGCACCATGATTTAAAGGTGTCTTGATGGTGGGGAGCATTGTGCCCATGGTGCAGATGGTTGAGTCTATGACCATCTGCAGCCTCTTCAGATCCTGTGATGCAACCAGTCTGAACATTTTAAATTGTAATTTTAAAGAAATATGTATAGGTCTTTGGTGACATATCAAATCTCCTCTAACTGCTAATGAAGTATGACCACTGGTGTGCTTACTTCATTACTGCTTCAATGAGTTGGGCCCAGGGTAGATCCTCTGAGATGTTGATGAAGCTGCTCACCCTTCCCACTGCTGAGCCCTTGGTAAAGGGCTGGCGTATGTTCCCCCGACTCCCCCTACCTGAAGCTCACAATCAGTTTCTCAATCTTGCTGACAATGAGTGTGAGGTTGTCATTGTGGCACCACTCAACCAGCCCACCTACCTCACTCCATGGCGCCTCCTTGTCACCATCGGAGATCCTGCCAACGGTTGGTGTCGTCGGCAAATTTATAGATGGTGCTTGAGCTGTGCCTAGCCACACCGTCATGAGTGTAGAGAGAGTAGAGCGGTGGGCTTAAGCACTCATCGTCGAGGTGCTTCTGTGTGTCCATCACTTGCCAGGCTGATCAGTGGCATAATTTACACAGAGGGATAAATAAATAAACAAGAACTCTATTAATAGAAATGAACAGAGTTATTGTCTGTTTGGATATATTGGGGTTGAAGACATGAGCAAACAGGTCCACAGTCAGTGCAGACACTTAGCCTCTTCGTGTGCTGAAAGTGATGGACGGTGGAACTGGAAGGAACTGCAAAATGTTTCAGTGTTATCTCATTGTGTTTGATCTGGATGGAACTGAAAGGACATGTGTCTAAATCAGCCCAGTGAAGTGCCTCAGCTGCAGAATCAGCCGGGCGCCTCTGGTTTATTGATTCTTACTCTCCTCCCATTTGTTGGAGCACCGCTGTATTACTATTAGTTAGTGCCAAATGTACAGGCTGCTTTGCACAGTAGAAACTGGCTTCTAAGTACCTAAGTGCCTCGCACTGCAAGAGGAAACCATTATCCACCCATCTGTCTGAGTTGGATTTGAACCTGGGCCCCCTGAGGTGAAAAGGCTGTTCCAACACATTGGGCCACCCAGCCCATTCAGAAAGGAAATTGGATTATACTGTGTCTAATCGCAGCAACAGTGACACCAAATCTGACCCACAGCAGGCAAAAACGCCACAATCTCTTCTCAACCACTCAGAGAATAACAATTAATTGACAGCTTTTCTGCTTGTTTGATTTTCAGATCAGTCAGTAAGTCCCTGGTCTTAGTGTGAACGTGGATTGCGAGTTGGGGGCAAGGCAGTGTGGGGGTAGTGCAATGATGCTGGGGTGTCATGCAGAAAACAGGAAAGTTAAGTCAGTGTGGCAGGTTTTACAGATTCAGCTTGAATGAAACATTAAATTTTATTTTTCAATATTCCCATCTCCAACTGGGTAGACACACACCAATATAAAGTAATAAGGTAAAACATCAATCATTCCGACAATTCAGAAATCCCAGTGGTTTGGCATCTGGTCATCACATGATAGAACATAGAACATTACATCACAAGAACAGGCCCTTCAGCCCACTATGTCTGTGCTGAACAGGATGCGAGCCTGTAGAGGTGTCATGTAGAGGTTTTGCAGGGTGCTTGCTGTGCAGAACCTACTCCAGAAAGTGGACTCGAGTTCCTGTGCTTCATTTCCACTCAGCTGGGTGCCACTGCTCATGCTTCGCTTCAAACTTACCTGCTTTTCAAAAATATTAATATAGTACCATGTAACATCAAATAAAAGAACTGGATTAAAAGTGTGGCCAGCTATTTTAATTCCACTCCCCATTCCCACACTGTCTGTCCTTGGCCTACTCCACTGCCAGGTTGAGGCTGAATACAAACAGGAGGAACAGCGTCCCGTATTCCAACTAGGCAGTCTCCAACTTGTTGGCATGAACTTCAAATTCTGAACCTTCTGCTGACTGTTCCCTCTCTGCCCTTTTTCCCCCCTTTTCTCTTTTTTCTGTCTCTCCTCCTGGCCCCATCAGAGTCAGAATCAGGTTTAATATCACCAGCATACATTGTGAACTCTGTTGTTTTGCCACAGCAGTAGATAGTAATACATAATAATAAAAACTACAAATTATAATAAGTATATATAACAACAAGTAGTGCAAAGAGAGGGGGAAAGAATCTTTGAGTGTGTGTCTTCAGGCTCCTGAAACTCCTCTCTGATGGTAGCAATGAGAAGAGGGCATGACCTGGGTGATGTGGGTCCTTAATGATGGATGCCGCCTTTTGAAGGTGTCCTCGATGCTGGTGAGGCGAGTGCCCATGACAGAGCTGGCTGAGTTTACAGCTTTCTTCAGCTTTTTCTGATCCTGTGCAGTGGGCCCTCCATACCAGATGCTGATGCAACCAGTTAGGATGCTCTCCAAAGTACATCTGTAGAAATTTTCTGGAGTCTTTGGTGACATACCAAGTCTCCTCAGACTCCTAATGCAAAACAGAGGCTGCCATGTCTTCTTTGTAGCTGCATCGAAATCTTGGCCCAAGCATAGTGTTAGCCAGAAGAAACTACAGTCTAATCAAGGACGGGATGCAGACAAACCAATTGTCTTTGTTTCCCTCATTTTGTGGATGCTTAACTGATTCTTGCTCTTAGATAATCTAATCAGAGCAACTGAATGCAGACACTGTTAAACCTGAGACCATTCTCAAACAAGTAGCCATTTGTTATGTAAAGGGAACGGACTCTGAACTGATCCTTGCTCTGGGACAATCTAATCAAAGCAATTGAATGTGGACACAAGGAACTTCAGGTTATTACCTGTTAAATCTGAGACCATTCTCAGTGGAGTAGCTACTTATTATGTAAACTGCCAGACCCACCAAAGAAGCGATCTGTAATCTCTTTCTGGGTTGCCTCATTTACCTGGTTTGGACCAGTCAGAGTTGAAAGACTCAAATACACAAGGCTGGGGTGGGCAGAACCATGAAACAATGTTGGCTGTAGCCCTGTACAATGACCAGTAGGAAGATGACCCAGGTAGGTCAGGTGACCTTGAGCCAATGGGATGGAGATCCAATGGTTCAATTGATGAGGAACTGTATAAGTCTCAGAAGCTGCAAATACACAGGGGCGATATCTCTCCAGTAACCAGAGACCAGCCATCACGGATAAGGAGGACCCCACGGACACCTGGAGATTGGGACCACGAGGAACGCCTGGCCAATGTAGATTCCTTTCCTAGGTAATACCTTTTCTCTTCATTGACTGTTCATGGAGGGTCAGGGATTCTAGTAGGGTGCACACAGGTAGATAGTTTGTGAACCCACGTGCATTTTAGTTGAACAATTTTAGTTGATAACTACAGATTCTCTGTGATTCACTGATCATTATTTCATGAGGTGATTCTTGTACCATAGATCCTCAGAGATGTTGATACCCAGGAACTTGAAACTACTCACCTTTTCCACTTCTGATTCCTCGATGAGGACTAGTGTGTTTTCCCTTGTCTTACCCTTCCTGAAGTCCACAATTAATTGTTTGGTCTTACTGACTTACTTACAGACATCACTCAACCAGCTGATCTTTCTTGATCCTGTATGCCTCCTCCACACCATCTGATGTTCTGCCAAGAATAGTTGGGTCTTTGGCAGATTTATAGATGGTGCTTGAGCTGTGCTTAGCCACACAGTCATGGGTGTAGAGAGAGTAGAGCAGTGGGCTGAGCATGCATCCTTGAGGTGCACCAGTGTTGACTGCCAGTGAGGAGAAGATGTTATTTCCGATCTGCAACATACTGTGGTCTCCCGACGAGGAAGTCAAGATTCCAGATGCAGAGGGAGGTACAGATTGAATCCACTGTAGACCTACTGTGGTGATAGGCAAATTGCAATGGGTCCAAATCCTTGCTTAAGCAGGAATTGATTCTAGCCATGGCCAATCACTAGATTGCTGTCCCTTCTCCTACCCTCTCGACCTGTCCTTCTCTCTACCCCTCCCCCTCTATCAGATTCCATCATTTTCAGTTCTTTATTGCTTACCCCCTTCTTCTCTAACGTCATTCCCACTCTCCTCGCTCCTATTTACCCGGCAGCTATTGCTCCACCCCTTCCCTCCACCTTCTCATGCTGGTAATTTCTATTTCCTTTCCGTCCAGGTGAAGGGTCTCAACCTAAAACATCCACTGCCCATTTTCCTCCAAAAAGCTGTCAAACCTGCTGAGTTCCACCAGACTGCAGCATCTGCAGTCTCTTCTATCGCAACTGAAACTGTGTTGGGGTATAAATAGACTTAACATCCAATAGTCTGGAAAATCTGCTGGTCTGGGATGGCCAAATCTCAAACTTGTTGGATTATCAGAGTTTTACTGTGAAGAGCCAATACAGAGCTAACTTTGAAGAAGATGGTGGTGGAATGAGAGAAGTGAGGGTGGAGGGTTGGGATAGATGGACAACTAGCAAGTATGGCATCCTCGTTTACTTGTGCTTCTCTGTTACCACTGGATAATGAATGGATTCCATTTTTACAAATGTCTGTCTGTAAATTGATTTTGTCCATATTGTACACATATTGGAAAGAATGGTGTTGCTGAATGCCAATTAATATGAACATTTATATATCATCTTTCCAGCCTAGTTACAAAATCAGGATACCCCCCAGTCAATGGCTGGTTTCAATGCGCTTGAAGTATCAGTCGCTGTTACATTGTTCAAAAGAGTATCACTGCACAAGTAGCAATAGAAGAGATTGCTTGTTAGTTTCCAAAACAAATCGTTTAAGTGGCCTCCTGTGGTGTAACTGCCAACCTGTGGTCTCAAGAAACAATGGTGTCTGATTACTGAGGAGAGGTTACATGCAAAAATGTTTTGTTTTCTAAGTCTGGTTCCCATTTGAATTTATAATACTTGTGGGCATTCATTCATATGTAATTAGCATCTATAAGTTGGGCGCTCAGAACCCGGGGAGTGCCTGTACTATCGGGTACATTGAGAGAAAGAAACCTGCTGCCTTTAAAAAAGCACATTGAAGATGGTTTAACAGCGAGGGTATTGAGCTCCCTTTTAATGACTTTCTCTACCTTTCTCTGTAGTTAAAATAGCATTAGTATCACCTTATCACAACCCACTGGGGTTGATGAGGCTGGCTCACTGGAGGTAGTTAAAGAGAAACTGAATACAGGGGAATTCAGGGCAATGGGGAACTGGCACAGAGGAGAGATCAACCATGAGTATATTAAACAGTGAGCAGACATGAGCGGTAAGTTAGACTAATCCTGCTCCTATATCTTGTGTTCCTATAAACCCACCATCTCTTTCACTGACTTGACAAGCATTTGTTCACCACACGCGTGAGCTTTATACAACCCTCACTTGATTTCCATTCTGTCTGCATCCACCACTATTGCCCCCCACACACACACACCTCACATTTATCCAGTACTGACTTTCACTGAATGCTTTGCATCCCTCAGGAGCTGAAGTGACCATAACCTTGTTTACAAGTCTGTTTTCTTGCTCTTGGTGCAGGAAAAGATCCTGAAGTCTGATGGGGCACAAAATGAGATAGACTAAATTGGAAGGGATCCTCACCAATAAACCAGTTAGCAGGTGTATGGGGAGAGGTCCAAAAGCCGAACCTCACAGTTTGAGATGGAAAGACTAATGCTGAGGAACTCACCTTGGTCAGTAGTACCAAACATGCCCTACACAACTCTCTGCCTCCTAAATTTGATCCCATTGAAATAGAATGCCTATTCATTTCAAGATGAAGACACACTCATGTTGGAGGAACAACACCTTATATTCCGTCTGGGTAGCCTCCAACCTGATGGCATGAACATTGATTTCTCTAACTTCCATTAATGCCCCTCCTCCCCTTCTTACCCCATTCTTTTTTCCCCCTTTTTTATCTCTCTCTTTTTCCCCCCTCACAATCGCTCCTTGCCTGTTCTCCATCTCCCTCTGGTGCTTCCCCTCCCCCCCTTCTTTCTCCCTAGGCCTCCCACCCCATGATCCTCTCCCTTCTCCAGCTCTGGATCCCTTTTGCCAATCAACTTTCCAGCTCTTAGCTTCATCCCTCCCCCTCCTGTCTTCTCCTATCATTTCAGATTTCCCCTCCCCCTCCCACTTTCAAATCTCTTACTATCTCTTCTTTCAGTTAGTCCCGAAACATCGACTGTGCTTCTTCCTATAGATACTGACTGACCTGCTGAGTTCCACCAGCATTTTGTGTGTGTTGCTTGAATTTCCAGCATCTGCAGATTTCCTCGTGTCTGTTCATTTCGTTGGTTGGCGAGCAATATCTAGAAGATATTGAAATGTTTAAAATGAGAAGCAGAAGAAAAAGAGAATGCTAAAAATCATCTTTCATTTGGGCATCTTGCAATGATTGCTGGTTTGTAATCCTTTTTGGGGAAAATTGTCTCTATGCCCCATAGGTAATAAAAATCATCAGTTCTTTCGATGCAAGATTACAGAGGATGTCTGAGTCACTTAGTTGATGAGTGCCTTTTGAAGGATGTATCAGCATAACATCTCAGGACACCTCCTATTTCCACCTAGCATCCCAGTTTCTTAATAGAGGGGATTTTTATTTGATGGGTGCTTTTAAAGTGCCTTGATGCCTATGTAGAACTGCAGGATCAGAATCAGGATCAAGTTTATAAGCACTGACATGTTCTTGCTCCACAGCTGCTTTTACAGACAATTAACCTTACGAGCAATTGCCCCTGAACTCTTAGCTCTGCAAATGTTTTGTAGAGTGGGGTGTGCATTCCCAGTTGCCTTAGATCGGCTGGGAGATGCAAACACATCCAATTTAAAACACTGCTAAAAATAAAAATATTGCTGCAAGGTTCCAGTTTTTCTCCGTAACTCAAAATAAAAGAAATTAAATCTGCAAGACTTTCTTGTGCACTTTAGTCAGTAATCTTTGTCACAGAGTTTTTCCATTTATCTTCTGAATTACTGTATATCCACTCTGCCTGCGTCTGTGCATCTGCATTAAAATGTAGCAATAAATTAGAACTACTGCTAATAACAAGAACATGCTGCAGCCGCACGAACAGCAGCAGATAATGTCGCAACTGCACTGAGATGTAGTAGGTTTATATGTGGAATAAATACGTTGCTAGGCAGCAAGAAATGGTGAGGATGTTCATAATGTCTTGTCTGCATCCAGCTGTGGTGAGTATTATCATGTCTTAGTTAAGCATGGGGGGGCGGGGGGGGGGGAGTGTGAAGAAACATTATCTAACTTCCATTTGTAGCAACCTGTGAGTTCTTGCCAGTTACGATATTTTAGGACATGACATTTTTGATTCTGAGTTGAAACTATGTCTGTAGCTTAAATTACTCTACATAATAAGAAACGTAGCAATCAGTTCATTCAGAGAACACTTTTAACTTAAACTTTCTGGCTTTATTCTACGATAGCATGTTTGACATAACTGCAATATCAAGAAAAGCTGTGAGGGCCATGGTTTCTACTCATGATTTGTTCATAAACTTTCATTTATCTTGATAAACCTTAGTAACCACAAAGCCTGAAACGTCAACTCTTTATTCCTTTCCATAGATGCTGCCTGACCTGCTGAGTTCCTCCAGCATTTTGTGTGTGTTACTATTAGGAATATTTCTACTGACTACCAATGACCTATTGAATGATAATAGTCCGTCATTATCTTGTGCAGGTGCAAGCATTATGGAAATAGTTACCAAACCATATTGGAAAAGAACAAGAGGGGATAGCAAGAAAATTAGGCTAATTAGATTGTGTTTTGAAAGCTGGAGTGAGGCTGAGTGATTTAAAAAATCCATAATAAAACAGAAAAAAATATTGCCAGAAACACCCAGTTTTAATGCACAATATTAAAAATAGAATGTCTAACAATTTTATATACATACACACACCTCTCACCCTCATACATCCCATGCCTCCAGTAACAAACAAGGGCCCATGGTGTCCGATCTTCCCCTAACACATTGGGTTTCTGGTTCCCACACTCCCTTTATACTCATTGGGGCCCCAGTTCATACACCCCCTTTAAACTTCCCTGGGCTTCCTTGAAACTCATCTGAGTTTGTTTGCTCCTTTGAAGCTAACAGGTCCACTGAAAATTTACTATCTTGTTGCACTGTCTAGCATTTAAATAACAAAGATGTTGGGAATGTTAACTGAAACTACATCCAATAGTCTGGAACCAGTGGCCAGTCCAGTAGCACCAAAACCCTAAACATCCTGAGCATGCTAGGTTAATGGAGTTGCACTGTAAATACTTATGTTGCCAAACATTTGCACTTAGCTTTCTTATTAAGTCAAATAACCTCTCCAATCACATGCCATGGACAGAGTCTTTCCAAACCAGCCTCTCTTCAGCTGTTGATTTGGCTTGATTTTCAGATACAGCTCTGAATATTCTTCAATATGGCTTTGCGGCCATTTTCAGTGTGACTGGATCTGCAGAAGACAATCATAGGAGAGATTCCACTCTCTGTAATGCGTCACTTCCTGTAGACCTTGAGAGGTTGACAGTCCTTAGGCGACATTTTTGTTTGATTAGACTATTGAAAGAAAGAGTGGCATGCTTTTAGCAGGAAATTAAAAAAAAACAATTGTTGGAAATCTGAAATAAAACCCAGGAAATGTTGGAAACACTTGTTGGGTCAGGCAGCTGCTGAACAGAGTTCATATTAATTCTCTTTCTCTTTATGAAGACCTGCTGAGTATTTTTCTGTCTTTATTTTAAATTTATATCGTGTCTTTCAGAATCTCACAACAAAGTATCTCACTATCTACTTCTGAAGTCTTAGTGTAATATGAGAAATGAAACTGCCAATTTACACACATCAATGTCCCATAAAAAACAATGTTGATCATGAAGTACATATTGCCTTAGACACTGTTGGAAAGTACTCTTCTTCCAAATAGTGCCATGTATTAATATTGGTTTATTATTGTCACATGTACCAAGATGCAGTGAAAAGCTTGTTTTACAAACTGTTCATATAGATTAACCCATTACACAGTGAATTGAGCTAGAATACGGTAACACAATAACAATGCAGAATAAAGTGTAAAAGCTACCAAAAAAGTACAATACAGGTAAACAATAAAGTGGAAAATAGTAATGAGACGGATGATTCGGCCTCACAATCTTACTGTATGCGAGGCCCATGTAGTTATTTACATCAGTGAGTGTAGATGGCTGTATAATCCAAAAAATGACATGTGGACTGCACAATCATCCTTCAGTATATTTCTGGTCCACCAGTCTAGTGCTAGCACTCATGTCTCTGGTACATGACTTGAACCCACTACCTCCTTAGGTAAGAGTGCAGTCTGCTGACATCATGAACTGAAATATAAAAATCCAAACATTGGCCATAATTAATCATCATAAACATATCCAGAGGAAGAACTGGGGTAAAACTCCGTGTCATCCTTTGAAAGCTTGTCACTGCCAAAGTTTCCAAGAATTAAGACGCGATTCACCACTACCAGATATGATGGTGCTGGCAGATCACAAAGACAACAGAGGCAGAGATCAGCGAAGGAAGGAAAGAACACTGATGCAAGTGTGAGAGATGAGTAGTAGACCATAACTAGGATAGGACTGAAGAACAAAAGCATATGTGGGTGTATGGAGGCAGTTAAGTTCTGTTGTGCTGATGTACAGTGCAGATTCTTTTTGCTATGTATATACGTTTCAATTGTATTGACAAGAATCCCAGTTCCTGCTGTAACATGCTGGGTATCCCATTTCCAAGGTAAAGTAACAAATATCAACCTACAGAAGTGAAACCACAGGGGAGAGACACGGGATACGCCAGAGAGGGAATGCGAGGAGCAACATTTTGAATTCCCTGAATTGTACAAGTTAAAAATAGTTCATGGAAATCTAAGTGGCATTTTTTAATATATGCAAATAAGCAACTGAGGTGTGAATCATAAATATTTATACCAGAACAGACTATAGTGATGCACAGTAAGTCTTGTCAGAAGCATAGACAGATGTATCATGTTTAAATTTAGACTTGTCATGTTCTGACTAGAAGACATTTACCTGAAAATTAGGAATGAGTTGTGTTTAAGACAATAGAGACAACATCAATTATTAGAACATGAACAAACAATTTCACCAACTGAATGAATGATATTCTAGCCTGTGACTCGTGATATATCAAGTCACATTACACGCTGTAGTAATAGGTCCCTTGAGAGATTGAACAAACAAGACAAAGAATTCAAAGTGACTGCTGATCTGTCGATGTCTTCTTCAGAGGCGTTTACATATGTAGAGGTAAAATATACTGGCTGCTCAAGTTGGACTGTGATGATAAAAGGCAAGTTTTAACGATCTATATTGCCAGCAGTTTGTTTTGGATCAACTGCGAATATGCAAGGATGTGCAAGACACATTCAATGTTCTGCTCTGTGTCTCCCAGTAGAATTATATAGACAACAGAGCGAAGAACACATAATAAGCAATCAACATCTCCAGAGAATGGAACGGATAAAAAGGAAGTCAGAGAGATACAGTATTAAAAGAAATCAATAAAGTAACAAAGAAATGGCTGAAATGAGACAAAAGTTTGTTCCTGGGGAATAGGAAGTGTGAATAACAGCAGACTGTGTGAGGGAAGAGACTGGGGAAGAGGACAAGTGAGAGAAACGGGGAGAACAGTTGAGGAAATCAAGGCTAAACCTAACCACACAAATTGGATATGGATGGAGATTTTGCATTCCATGAAACATACTACTTATTCAGATCACATCTCAGAGAGATAATAAAATGAATTTAAATAAACTGGTTGAACAATTCAGACTTGTAAAAGAGCTTTATGTACTGTATGGTAAAATCTAAATGTAGCAAATTTGCAGCCTCATTCTGAAGTTAATTTTGATTCAATCTGCAAACATGAATCTTCAGTCTGTAAAGTACAGTGGAAGGGATAGTTACAGGAAAAACAAAAGGTGTGCCTCGCATATAGATGAAATCAGAAGAGAAGAGAAGTTATTATGTATTCAGAGAGCTTCTATCCTGAATAAATAGAGACCCAGACAGACAGGCTATTAGAAAAAATAGAAAAAACATACAGCACAATACAGGCCCTTCGGCCCACAAAGCTTTGCCGAACATGTCTCTACCTTAGAACTACCTAGGCTTTACCCATAGCCCTCTATTTTTCTAAGCTCCATGCAGCCATCCAGGAGTCTCTTAAAAGACGGTATCGTTTCCACCATCACCACCGCCGCCGGCAACCCATTCCACGCACTCACTACTCTCTGCATAAAAAACTTAGCCCTGACATCTCCTCTATACCTACTTCCAAGCACCTTAAAACTATGCCCTCTTGTGTTAGCCATTTCAGCCCTGGGGAAAAGCCTCTGACTATCCACACGATCAATGCCTCTCATTATCTTGTACATCTCTATCAAGTCACCTCTCATCCTCCGTCACTCCAAGGAGAAAAGGCCAAGTTCATTCAACCTATTCTCATAAAGCATGGTCCCCAATCCAGACAACATCCTTGTAAATCTCCTCTGCACCCTTTCTATGGATTCCACATCCTTCCTGTAGTGAGGCGACCAGAATTGAGCACAGTACTCCAAGTGGGGTCTGACCAGGGTCCAATATAGCTGCAACATTACCTCTCAGCTCTTAAACTTAATCCCACGATTGATGAAGGCCAAAGTACTGTATGTCTTCCTAACCACAGAGTCAACCTGCGTAGCAGCTTTGAGTGTCCTATGGATTCAGACCCAAGATCCCTCTGATCCTCCACACTGCCAAGAGTCTTACCATTAATACTATATTCTGTCATCATATTTGACCTACCAAAATGAACCACCTCACACTTATCTGGGTTGAACTCCATCTGCCACTTCTCAGCCCAGTTTTGCATCCTATCAATGTCCCGCTGTAACCTCTGACAGCCCTCCACACTATCCACAACACTCCCAACCTTCGTGTCATCAGCAAATTTACTAACCCATCCCTCCACTTCCTCATCCAGGTCATTTATAAAAATCGCAAAGAGTAGGGGTCCCAGAACAGATCCCTGAGGCACACCACTGGTCACCGACCTCCATGCAGAATATGACCCGTCTACAACCACTCTTTGCCTTCTGTGGGCAAGCCAGTTCTGGATCCACAAAGCAATGTCCCATATCTCCTTACTTTCTCAATAAGCCTTGAATGGAGTACCTTATCAAATGCCTTGTTAAAATCCATATACACTACATTTACTGCTCTACCTTCATCAGTGTGTTTAGTCACATCCTCAAAAATTTCAATCAGGTTTGTAAGGCATGACCTGCCTTTGACAAAGCCATGCTGACTATTCCTAATCATATTATGCCTCTCCAAATGTTTATAAATCCTGCCTCTCAGGATCTTCTCCATCAACTTACCAACCATTGAAGTAAGACTCAATGACCTATAATTTCCTGGGCTATCCCTACTCCCTTCCTTGAATAAGGGACACAACATTCACAACCCTCCAATCCTCCGGAACCTCTCCAGTCCTCAGTGATGATGCAAAGATAATTTCCAGAGGCTCAGCAATCTCCTCCCTCGCTTCCCACAGTAGCCTGGGGTACATCTCATCCGGTCCCAGTGACTTATCCAACTTGATGCTTTCCAAAAGCTCAGCACATCCTCTTCCTTAATATCTACATTCTCAAGCTTTTCAGTCCACTGCAAGTCATCCCTACAATCGCCAAGATCCTTTTCCGTAGTGAATACTGAAGCAAAGTATTCATTAAGTACCTCTGCTATTTCCTCCAGTTCCATACACACTTTTCCATTGTCACACTTGATTGGTCCTATTCTCTCATATCTTATCCTCTTGCTCATCACATACTTGTAGAATGCCTTGGGATTTTCCTTAATGCTGTCTGCCAAGGCCTTCTCATGGCCCCTTCTGGCTCTCCTAATTTCATTCTTAAGCTGCTTCCTGCTAGCCTTATAATCTTCTAGATTCATATCATTACCTAGTTTTTTGAACCTTTTGTAAGCTCTTCTTTTCTTCTTGACTAGATTTACAACAGCCTTTGTACACCATGGTTCCTGTACCCTACCATCCTTTCCCTGTCTCATTGGAACGTACCTACTCAGAACCCCACGCAAATATCCCCTGAACATTTGCCACATTTCTTCAGTACGTTTCCCTGGCTATTCTTCTGTAAAAACTGGAAACCGGAAAGTTAATATTCATATTGTCCTATTTTCGTAAGAACACATAGGGTCACACCTCTCAGTTTAACAGAAAGGAGCCCAAGACTACTGCATGCACTGTTGGAACGAAGGCACCATTGACGTTCTCAGTCACTACGGACACATTGGTTGAAGCTTCTCTGTGCATGGATGGGGTCACCATCTGCTGTTCAGATCCACAGATTAATGAATATCTGCCCCAAGCCAGACTCGGGCTCGTAGAGTGGCTCATAGAAATAGTGAGGAATGTATTCTTTAGCAAATGGTCTGACCAATCCTTTGTTCTCTTCACCATTCAGTCCAGAAGGGAAGGGACTATGATTCAGTGAATTGAGTGAAACACCAAGAACAGGGTGACAAGCATAGGCATCGCAAAGTAGAAATTGGGGTAGTTGGCACAACTGGGTCGCTGGCTACAATGTGCTCTTGGTGTTGTTGTGCATGGTGCAGGTGTGGCCCATATCCTGCTGCTCCACTACAACAGTCATCTGGAGATTAAAACAACAGTTCCACAGAGACCTGATACACAAATCTCCAGAGAAAAAGGGAAAGGTGTGCCCAATTTAGTCCTTATCATTGTATTTGGCTGCATCAAGCTATGTGTAGAGCCCTTGTTATGCAAACACCAACTGTCACCACCTGCCAAAGGTGTCCCTGGTGTTGTGACGTATAGGCCTGGCCATATTGCTTTGGAGCATATCATTGAGCTCAAGGATGCCATACAAGTTCTCATTTGTGGAAATACTTGGGTAGAAGAATGACTTTGACCTCTTCAATCAGGCAGTGGTTGGCATAGAATGTCCTTAGGCTCTGTGGGGGAAGAAGCCTCTGTTGGATGCTGCCCAGCAGAATGCCAAAGTCACTTGTCAGAATGGCTCCTTACCAGAACTTTCAAAGAACAAGACCTCATGTGGTTGGTGGTGAGAAGAGCCCTGTCAGACTCTTGGTACGCAGCCAATGTTTCATTGCCCTGCACGCTGCCCTCAAGGCAGTTGTAATGGGAATGAGTATATTGTCTTCACAGTCTGCCAGTAAGGTCAACAAAGGGAAGTAGAGTCCTTTATCAAGGTTCTTCTGATAAGGCATCATAACACAGGAATTTGCGCTATTCCCAGGGAGAAACACTGAGAAAAACATCAATTACCAAAGAAAGATTAGAAACTCGGTGAAAGATGCCTTTTGATCTGCCTAAACCTGCTGGTTTTCCAGTGCAAAAACTGTACTTGGTACAAAATCATGTTAAGATGTTAAAAATATAAAGTTAAAAGTGCTGCATTTATCTGAACACAAATGCATAAGGTAGATGAATTAACAGTGCAAATAGATGCAAACAGATATGATTGCCAATACAGAAAGGTAGCTACAAGATGAATAAGGCTAGGAAATGTAAATGTCTGGATAGACAATATTTAAGAAGGTCAAGGAGGAAAAAAAAGGAAAGTAAAAGATAAAAGTGGATCAACTGTGTGAAAGGATACTGACACTGGAAATTAAGATGTACAATCAGCCTGACTGGATCTAAAATACTGCATTGGTGGCAGCTTTCAATAGGCTCTTAAACAGCACTAGTGATGTAGGGCATCATATCAAACAGGAGATGCATGAAATGGTACCATGAAAGTCATGGGCGACTTTCACCTACAATGTATTTAGGTTGGCCAAACCAAATGTGCAATAATGGCGTGAGGAATCCATTGCTGGTGTGTGTGTACAAGATGGCCTTTACACAAGTAGGCTAATGAGTAATGAGGGAGAAAGTGATGTTAAATTGAGTACTATGCGATTAGAGTGGGTTATCTAACAAGTTTGTTCTATGGGGTCATTTAGGGAAGATGATAACATGATAGAATTTTTAATTAAGATGTAAAATTAACTAGTTTAATCCAGGATAATAGCCTTAAATGTAAACAAAGGAATTGACAAAATTGGGACTGGTTTGGCTGTGATAGATTGAGGTGCTTCATCAAAAGGCATAACAGTAGATACGTAAAGGTTAACATTTCAGGACTGAATGCAGAAACTGCAACAGCTTTGTGATTGGCTGCAACTTTTCTGCAGCAAAAACACTAAAGGAAATGTGACTAAAACCTTGGCTTGCAGAAGTTAAAGGTAGCATTAGATCAACAGAGGAAAAGAGGGGACAAATAAAATTTCCAGAAGAAGTTGCAGGCCTGAGCATTGGGACAGTTTAGAATTCAATAAAAGTGGACCAAGACTACTTTGATTAAAAAAAGAAAAAATAGATATCTGAGTAAACTTGCAAGGTATGTAAAAGCATACAATAAAATCTTTTAACAAGAATGTGAAAAAGAGGTCTATTACAGTAAACTTATAATGGGGTGAATAAATAAATAGAAGGGCAATTAAAGAAATGCTTTTGTTCCATCTCCACAGAGGAGGAATCAAATAATTTCCCAAAAAATGCTTAGAACTGGGGGTCTCATGAAAAGGAGGAATCAAAGACAATTAGTACTAGCAAGTAATCAAAGTGGTGCTGAAAACCACAGGACCTGACTATCTGCATCTCAGAATGCTTATAGAGGTAGCATTGGAAATAGTGGACCTATTGTCATCTTCCAAACTGGAAGGAAGCAAATGTCATCCCACCACTTATAAAAGAAGATGAAAAGAATAAAAGAGGGAATGTAGGTTACAGATTAACCTATTATCAGTAACATTGAAAATGCTGGAGTTTATAATAGTGTTTTTACAGGGGACTTAGAACATTTCAACAAGATTAGACTAAATCAGTCTGGCCTTATGAAAAGTATTTTATCTGGTAGATCTATTGGAGGCTATAATTGGAATGGGAGAGCTACGCTGGCTGTAATCTGGGCCTTGTGCTGTGGCTCTTGGTTATGTCACCTATGCCAAATAGGTCAAAGGGTAGAGGCCAGACTCAGAGTGGTCAACCGGTCCTCCAGTTTCAGGGGTTCAGGTCAGGGCTAACAACAATGAAGAATTCTTCTATATCTGTGTGTGACTGTATGGACAGACAGAGATGGAGGACCTTCTTTGCTGTCCTAAACGCTAGTGGCATAACGGGTAGTAAATATACCTGTCAGTAAAAGCAAACATGCAAGTGAAGCAAGCAGTCAAGAAGGCAACATTGGCCTACGTTTCAAGATTTTTGAGTACAGAAGAAAGGAGGCTTCGCTACAATTATACACAACTTAATGAGACCATACCTGTTAAATGTAGGGCAAAGCACAGAAGGTTTGTAGCACAGGTTCACAAGACTGATTCCTAAGTTGATAGGGAGAGATTGGGTTGACCGGAGTTTAGAAAAAATGAGAAGGGGAGCTCATTGAAATATTTAAAAAGATCTGGGGTTGAGAGGGTGAACAGCTTTAAGTTCCTCGGCATACACATCACTGAGGATCTCAGGTGGTCTGTACGTACTGGCTGTGTGGTGAAAAAAATACAACAGTGCCTCTTTCACCTCAGATGAAAAAAATGATGCATAATGGTTTGGTACGGCAACTGCTGTGCATGTGACCTCAAGAATTTGATGATATGAAGATAGGTGGAAGGGCAGGTTGTGTTGAGAAAGCAGGGAGCAAAAGGACTTAGATTAAAAGAATGAGCAAAGAAGTGGGAGAAGGAATACAGTGTAGGGAAGTGTATGGTCATTCACTTTGGTAGAAGGAATAAAGAGGGAGACCAATCTCTAAGCAGGGAGAAAATTCAAAATTCAGAGGTGCAAAGGGACTTGGGAGTCCTTGTGCAGGATTCCCTAAAGGTTAACTTGCAGGTTGAGTCGGTGGTGAGGAAGGCAAATGCAATGTTAGCATTCATTTCAAGAGAACTAGAATATAAAAACAAGGATGTGATGCTTTATAAGATATTGGTCAGACCACACTTGGAGTATTGTGAGCAGTTTTGGGCCCCTTATCTAAGAAAAGATGTGCTGACATTGGAGAGGGTCCAGAGGTGGTTCACAACTATGATCCTAGGAATGAAAGGGTTAATGTATGAGGGGCAGTTGATGGCTGATGGGCCTGTATTCACTAAAGGTTAGATGAATGAGAGTAATCTCACAGAAATCTATCAAATATTGAAAATCCTAGATAGAGAGGATGTTTCCTATAGTGGGGGAGTCTAGAATCAGAGGCCATAGCCTCAGAAAAGAAGGACGATCCTTTACAGCAGAAGTGAGGAAGAATTTCTCTAGCCAAAAAGTGGTAAATCTGTGGAATCTATTGCCACAGATGGCTGTGGAGGCCAGGTCATTGGGTATATTTAAATTGAAGGTTGATAGGTTCTTAATTAGTAAGGGTTTCAAAAATTACATGAAGGCAAAAGAATGGGGTTGAGAGGGATAATAAATCAGCCATGATGGAATGGTGGAGTAGACTTGATGGGCTGAATGGCCCAAATGCACTGCTAGGTCGTTTGGTCTAAGGACCTGCAGAGAGTTATGAAAACAGCTCAGCACATCACAGGAACCAGCCTCCCTTTGAAGGACTCTGCCTGTACTTCTTTTGCTGCCTCAGTAAAGCAGCCAGCTAAATTAAAGACCTCATCTACCCCAGGCATTCTCTCTTCTCCCCCTCTCATCAGGCAGATGATACAGAAGCCTCAAAGCAAGTACCTCCAGGTTCAAAGGCCATTTCTATCCTACTGGACTCTTGAATGGACCTCTTGTAAAAGGACTAGACTTGGCCTCATGATCTACCTTGTTATGATCTTGTATTTCACCTGCACTGTAGCTTTTACACTTTATTCTGTATTGTTATTGCTTTACCTTATTCTAGCTCAATGCACTGTGTAAGGATTTGATCATAGCCTGCAAGACAAGCTTTTCATTGTATCTTGGTACATGTGACAATAATAATAATACCAATACTTACTTTAAATTACCACACAGAATGGAAGTGACCCACATTAATTACGTACAATAAAAATCACTGAAGAGACCACTCTGCCCATCTTCTGTAACTCAGCAAATGAGAACTTCTACTTCTTGGCTCTCTGTAGTCCCACAGTGTAGAGCTATTCAGCTGCTCATCCAGGTACTTCTTAAATACTTAGTGTTACTGCCAGTTCCTTAAGGTTGTCATAGCTGGAGGAGGTAGTGGAGGTAAGCTCCCACTACCTGTTAAATGCCCCCAGTGGCATGCATCTCAAATAGCTTCTGACAAGCAAGACCAGCTCCTTGCCTTCACGTGTGGTTTAGCTACTAAGCCCAGCAGAGCCATTTCTACTGACAGGAGAAGGGGTGAAGGTGGGCTCCTGGCACCTTAAAACCAGTTGCTTTGGGCAGACGGGGCTCGTCAGCCGCGGTTGGCAGCTCATGTAGGAGAAGGAAAACTCTGATCTTAAATCTCCGCTGCCCTGTGGCTATACCCACTCATGGGGAAGGCTTCAGGAGTAAACCCCGAGGAAAAATCTAGAACTGGAGTCTTACGTTGAGTTCAATGCTGACTGGCAAATCTTGCAACGCCACTGGTACAAAACTGTATTGGTCTCTGCCATTCCTTTGGATTCTTCAGCTGTGTGGAGAGGGGGAGCTTACTGCATGGACAACAGCTTGCTCTCCGATATCATATTGTCACATAGACTAGGACATAGTATCCATGGCTGACCCCGACCAAGAGAGGGCCTCTCACGGCCAGCAGAACATTCCAAATGCTAATCCAGAACTTTCTTCTGGATTAGTTTTCCTTTAACTTTCTTTTAATCCTTCTGTCAGGAAGGGAGGCAGGAGAGCAATCAGAAGGGTAATTCCATGTAGGATTGTATAGGTCTTTCAAGCTAAGAATAGATGCTGCTGCAGACCAACGCAGTAACTGTTCAAATTGCCAATTAAACCTATGGTTTAAAAATACATAAGGTAGCAATTTGAAATACAAACTGTTATTTTTCAAATTGTTTCAATATCATAAGTAAATCCCTAGCTAGTTTTAATGGTCGATTTTTTTCTCTCAGTTGTTAATTTCTTTAGAGTAACCAATTAAACAGCCCCAAACAGCGTACCAGGAAACATCTGGGGGCTGGGGGGGAGGGGTTCACTAGTAAAATATCCCAATAATAAGTAGAAACCATGCAGAATTTTTATGTTGCTTTTCAAATCGTGGCCAATTGCATATACTGGTTAACGATGTAATGATGGTGAAAAATGGGAAAAGCATGTGCAGAAATGCTGCATAAAACCAAAGGGGGGTATGCAATGTGAAAGAAAATGAAGACTTTGCAGAAATTGTTCAGTCACGGGATTTCTTACACTAGAAGAAATTTTGTTGGTACTCTCCAGTATTCAAACAAACACTAATAACACTGGTAACAGGTTTTAGCAAAAGTAATCCCATTTCTTTGCAATTTGCTAAAATAACTTCCTTAATCTCTAATGTATATACGAGTATAGCATAGCACAAATGGAAACCTCCACTGCTTCTTCTAAGAAATAGAGTTAAGGACAGTCCTACTCACAGATCTATCAAGTGGCAGGGATTATGCATGTAATTTGCAAAAAAACAGGTTTGGAGATACTAAATCTCCAGTCAATTTCATTGTTTCAAGTTAGTTGAACTTTTAAACAGACCAAAAGGAATCAAAACTGGATTCATCACATTGTCTGTTTTTAATATTCAATATTAACTGATTTTGAAGAATGGTAATAAAATTTGAAAAATGCACCCATAAACTGAAAAATAAAAGTAAAATATTCAAGTTAAATCACCAAAATTAAATTTCTATCTCTGCTAAACTATGTTTTAAAATTTTAAGATCTAATAGCATTAAGTAACCTGAAGAGTGATATTCCAATATATCATGTTGTGTATTACAACAGGGCAATTATTTAACACAATTTTTAACCACAGTAGTCTTGCTTTAACTGGATTTTCAGTATAATTATTCTGTGAAGCCATTTGAAGATCTATTAGAGAAGAGACCACCCAGAAAAGATGGTTTCACATAATTTATGTTCTTTTATCCAGATCTCATTGGTGATACCCTCGTATTAGTTAATTTGCATTTAAACATTAATCCAATATGTTCAGAGGTTTATTATCTCCGCTTCAGGAGCGAGGAAAGTGATTTTTGTCTGTCCACCTAATATCTGATCTGATAACTCATCTGTAGAACACCGACATGGTAAGATGTTCCTCCAATTACCATAGACACCTTTTATACAGCAAATGATGAGGCCAAATATTATGCATTCTGGAGTCTCACCTGCACTGCTCACTTCCGCAGGAAGAAAAAGGGGAACAGCAGAGCATATCTAGTGTGAGATTGCTTCCTAAATTGCAGCTACCAAGTCAAACATCTTCCGTTACACTATTAATTTGAATCAATCAACAGAGATTAAGATTAATGACAATCACAGGTCTGCTGAAAGGCTGGGAATATAATACCAAATGAGTCACTACAGATCTGACTCAAGTTTGAAGATGCCCGTGACATGAAGTGAAGCAGCACGTTAATTTTTTTTAAAAAGCAACAATTATTGCGGAGCATTCTCGAAATTCTGTTTAAATGATTTGTAAGCAGGACACGCATTTAGGCCACGTGTTCAAAAAATGCAGTTGTCAAATCTTTTAATTAGTGAACACACAAAATTATCCTTTTGGATATTGTGTGGGCATGAGCCGCAGTATTTGAATCTTTGGAATGTTTAAAGATCATTGAATGTCCCTCCAAGGACAGCCCTACTAAAGAGGATGAATGTGCAATTCTATTCTACATTTGCCAACTCGCTGGCATGCTATACATCTGAAAAAATATACTAGCAAGTTCTTTCCCCCCGAGTGCTAGCAGCATTTTACACAGCCAACATAGCTCACAGAAAATTAGGACTGAGTGCCCAATGCTATTAATAAAAATGCCAAATAAAGCAAAGGTCAGCTACTCTACCTCCAATAAACACCTATTATCATCCTTAAATACTATAAATATTGAGAAAGTGTTACCTTGCATTACTAATGTGCTCATTTTTACATTAGTTCACCTTTAAAACTTTATTTTGTTAGTTTTCCCTCAAATCCACGCCAGCACAGCTTTTCGATAGAAATTAAAGGAGGTTTGCTGCAGTAATCTCAGGTGCAACAACCTTCATGGTTGTCTCTGTCCCAACAAAATGGCTTCTACTTAAAATGTAACCAAAGCAAATGTGCCTGCAAAAGGTCAGAACAAATTAATTCTGGGGCATTGTACCTTTGTAGTTCCTCTTACTCTGCTTATAACTTAATTGAAAATGATAAGTGGAGTAGAACCAGGACAGTCTTCACAACCACTGAATGTTTGATATACAAGGAAAACCCTTGATATCCTGCTTGAGGATTTTGTGGCAGATGCTTGTTGGAGAAGGGTTAATATTAGCTTTGTTGACCTGGGTGGCCATCAATTGGAGAACAAAGTAGACCGAAAGGAAAAGAATTACCTTCAAAGGCCATACACACACACACACACACACACACACAATTTCATAAGTAAACACATTTTCTAATGGTGTTGTTACAAAGATAACATATGTTGGAGTCACTCAGGTAGAGATGATGTGTTTTTCATTGATTTTAAACTTACTAGACAATTACCTGAACTGAAACATCTGCTGTCCTGTTATCTCCTACTCACTAACACCCTACTACCACATGGAATGGCAGGACTTCCAAAAGAGCTGATTGTGGATTACAGGAGGAATGGAGACAGGCTCGGCCCAGTCAACATCAATGGGTCTGTAGATGAGAGGGTGAGTAGTTTCAAGTTCCTCGGTATACACATCACCGATGATCTCAGCTGGACTGTACACACCGGCTTTGTGGCAAGAAAAGGAGAATAGTGTCTCTTCTATGTCAGGCAACTAAAGATGTTCAGCATGAGCCCCCAGATCCTCAAAACCTTCTAAAAGGGAACCATTGAGAACATCCTGACTGGCTGTATCACTGCCTGGTATGGGAACTGCAGAGAGTGGTACGGATCTGTGGATGCGAACATCTCTCCACTGAGGACATTTACAGCAGCAGGTGCAGAAAGAAGGCCGGGAAGATCATCGGAGACACCCATCACCCCAACCATAAAGTGCTTCAGCTGCTTCCGTCTGGCAAATGCTACCCCAGAATCAAAGCCAGGACCAACAGGCTACAGGACAGCTTCTTTCTACAAGCCAGAAGACTTATAAATTCACATGTCTGTACATTGCAACAGAGTCATAACGCAAAGATTTTTACTCCCTCACATTGTGAGATGGATGTAAGATTTAAATAAATTCTATTCTATTCTAATTCTACCTACAGTGTGACCCCTTGATTTCTGGCAAAGGGTCATCCCACAGCAGGATGAAAGCAAATAACCCTGGGCCATGCTGCATTTGTGAATAGAATTGTCTTTGAGATGAGACTTCAAGACCCTCCACCTACCCAATTGGAAATGGAGGCAAAGATGTGGCTAATGAAATTGCCACAATAATCATGAAAACACAGCCTTCATTTTTGGTCAGACTTTGCAGAAATTGGCTGCCACAAACCCCACAACAGTAACAGTACTCCAATAAATAAGAGTGCTTTGGGCAGACTGTAGCTGGTAGATTATTGTGAGCCGATTGTTTACAAAAACTCATTGGATTACTTGAAGAATAGTAGTAGGTATCATGGAACCCACTGACTGATTTATTATTATTTATTTGGATTGAGTTTGTGCCTAATATTGAAAATTCATGCATCATTTATTTAATATAAAATGTTCCCTTGTCTGTTGCACTTATTTTCAAGTCACATCAGTCACGTGAAAGTGCTCACTGCTAATTGTGAATGAGCATCATGTCAGAATCAGCAAGAAATTTCAACAGCAGTCTTTGTGAAAAGCATTTCACAAAACATGTTTCACAAAATTCCACTCTCATTGAGCCCTTTTTTTAGCAGTGAATCTCAATAACTCTTAGTGGCAGAGACACTTAAATTACTTCTCAGTCAAAGTACATTGCTAAAGGTAGGTGGGGTTTATCCGACTGCACAATACTAGGTTACAATATTAAGTAATCTAAAGAGAAGTGTAATTATCAAGTCCAGCCCAGAGTGTAGGGATTGCCTGCAGATCTCTGGAGACCTATCTTCTTAATATACAACATATGTATGATAAGAAAATAAAACCATTACAGGAGAAAGCGGTAACAGCAGCATTTTACTAATTATATATTCATTGAATTCTGGTTACAATCAATTCTTGATTGTGTTTTGCAAAATTCAGATTTATTTAAAAAGAAGTCTTTGCTTAATTGTTGGGTTGTCATTTGGTTGCTAATTATAAATTGACATGTGATACCTTTATGATGATACTTGAAGCGCGGGATTGGGAGAGGTTACTGCTTTTTAAGAATACAAGGCCACTTTTTCTGTTGATTTGAAAGGAAGCATGATTCTCAGGGGTTGAATTCTGAAGGTTAAATCAGAGTTGTAAGATGTGCATTATGGAAATCCTCCAAAATCTAAGGCAAATAAGGGTCTTCCGTCATTTTTAGGGCAAGACCACAATGAGCTTATAACACGGCTTCCCTATTTCACACATTTGAAGCATTGGCTCAGTGTATTTTGCCATTGAAGGCAGGTGATCTGAGGGTTTTGGTTACTAAGGTAAACCTGTTGGAAACTCAAAGTCCAAGTGTATTCAGAGGTTAAGTGCTATAAAACTCTTTTAAGATCCACAGGGAAAACAAGCACATTACGAGATAACGCAAACCTGAAGAAATCTGCAGATGCTGGAAACAACAACACACACAAAATGCTGGTGGAACACAGCAGGTCAGGCAGCATCTATAGGAAGAAGTACAGTCAATGTTTCGGGCCGAGACCCTTCGACAGGACTAACTGAAAGAAGAGACAGTAAGAGATTTGAAAGTGGGAGGGTGAGGGGAAATCTGAAATGATAGGAGAAGACAGGAGGGGGAGGGATGAAGCTAAGAGCTGGAAAGTTGATTGGCAAAAGGGATCCAGAGCTGGAGAAGAGAGAGCATCATGGGATGGGAGGCCTAGGGAGAAAGAAAGGGGAGGGGAGCACCAGAGGGAGATGGAGAGCAGGCAAGGAGTGATTGTAAGAGGGGCAGAGAGAGAAAAGAGAAAAAAGGAAATAAATAAATAAGGGATGGTGGGGGCATTAACAGAAGTTAGAGAGATCAATGTTCATGCCATCAGGTTGGAGGCTACCCAGATGGAATATAAGGTGTTGTTTCTCCAACCTGAGTGTGGCTTCATCTTGACAGTAGAGGAGGCCATGGATAGACATATCAGAATGGGAATGGGACGTGGAATTAAAATGTGTAGCCATTGGGAGATCCTGCTTTAATTACGAGATAAGTGAACTTGCAAAAGCTGAATGGCACATCATTCTGCAGTGAGCAACAAAATATTTCAATAAGGGATCCTAATCATGTTGGACACTTAAAAAGGTGAAAACAAATTTCTGGATATTTGAAAGAAACACTTGAAAAACACACAACTGATTGGCCAGGATTTCAGAGAATCTGATATTGGTATATATATATATAAAAAAAAGTTAGAGTTATTTGTTTCAAATGATTGAGCCCATTGTACATATTTCGCACATTAGCATGGCATTAAGGTGAGATCTTAAGACTGAAATTGCAATGCATTGTTGAGAAACATTACAGGAAGTTATATTTATCATTTCATGAAACTCTAGCTGTGATGACCATTCTCAGGTGGAAAATGTTCTACTTTGCAGGTGTCATGCCTTTTGCCTCAACTACCATAATGTATGAAGAAAATTTGCATAATTAAAAGCACCGGCCACAAAAGCGGAACCTGTCAGTTCAAGGTTATAGTTGAAAAATAGGTTCCAAATCAGCATCAGTACCCCTAATGACTGACCATACATGATTCCTAACACTGAACACCATATCTCTTGTTGCCCTCTCTGTACATGTTTGATTGCCCCAGTTATTCAATTATTTGTATAGTGTAATAACTATTCATATGTCAAGATTTGAAACTACATTTTGGTTTAGAATATCAACCAGAGGCTTCTTTGTTCTGGGCTTGTAATATATTGGTGTTATAGAAATGAAGGAACAAAATCATGGGTTTTGGCAATGCACTAGGAGTTGAGTTTGGGGTGGGGCAAAAGGTGGCAAGGGAGGGGGGAAAGGCACAGGTTCCGTGCTTTGCCCTCAAATAAAATCTTTAAACAAATTGAATTTCTATGAATCAATTTTAGCTTTCCTGCGCAGTTTCACACACCGCTCCTAATGTCATCAAATTTAAATACCCAAATTGTTTTTGATCACAATTTATTTTTATAAATGACAAAGAAACATTATAAAGGGCCACATACCAAATTCCTACTAGTTTCTGATTAGAGTGCAGCAGTAAGTACCTGGAACTAGGAAACATGACCTTATTTCTTGTGGCTGAATTTAAAATAAGAAGCTATTTTTAAAAAGTAACAGTGAAAAAACAGTCTTGGTCATTTGCCAGAAAAATTTATATAGTCTTGTCTGTAGACGTCCAACAGTCAATTAATTTTATTTGCTTTATTCTAGTTTATCAGTGAAATTAGGAAGAGGGCTGTGTAACAGCTGCTACGCTGCTCACAGCTCCATATGCCTTTCCACTCCAATCAACCCATTAAAAGAAAAGCCAGACAGGCAATGATTTCTTGCAATTTCCAGTCAAAATTTCAAACTAAAACAAGCTCTAAAATTATACTCAGATACCAAACAAGCAACAACTGTGTAACATTTATAGAACAGGCACTGGAGTGCTGTACCTTGTACTCTGGAAGTAGTAGCATTTAATAATTAAATGGAATATTATGTAAATCCATAGTGACAATATTCTTTAAATGCAAGATGACTTGATTTGATGAGTTTTTATGGAATTTAATGCAGCTACTAAACTTGATAAATGGTAAATGAGTCTGCAAAACTATGACTGCATGGAAGGATCAGCAATAATCTAGATAAATTGTCAAAACCGGTTAATGTTCACGCATTTACACTTGCAGACTACCAATATTAATTCACAAATGTTTTTAAAATAAGTATATCTATGGTGAAGCTTGTATATTTGTGGGTAGTTTGGAGAAATCAAGGTAATAAATTTGAAAGGCAGACTTCTGTCCAACTGGAAAATTCCATCAAAAATGCCAGCAATATTTAATAAGTCAGAGCGATTCTGTGGAGAAAAGTTAAAAATCCTTTGTTGTTCAGAGCTTAAAGACAGAAAGCAATGATTACAATCACAAATACATCAATTTGTCTCAAATAAAACTACTCCAAAAATACACCAAATTTGATGCTAAATGAAAGGAGAAAACTGGAGTATTACTGGGGTTTAAATCTCAAATTATTGACAAAAGAAAAACAAGATACATAGGTTTTCAAAACAGGTTCGGGCACTCCAGTACAGAACTGAAGAATGAAAAGCAGCCTAGTGAAAATGAATAGACTAGGAATCAAGAAAAAGATTGCTGTTTCTTGCTAGCCAGATTGGAGAAAAGACTCAGAACTCAACTACAAATGATGTTTATTAATGGTGTCCTCTAATAACTAAACATTTATTTAGTTACGAGATAGAAGGTTACAGTGGTAAACACAGAGATATGCAATAAAACTAAATGCAGAGTTCTCCACTACAGATGCAATGAAAGGATCATAGAAAGTAAATGCTGATCTTTGTATAATGCAGAACATCTCCCCAGGACATTAAACAAGCAGCTTGGAACCTCTGATGGAATAAATTGGCATAGTATAACCAAAAGTAAAAACTGGCATAATGAAATAAATTGCTTTTTAAATTTGCTATGATGGCATCAGACTAGAGAAAACACATTAATAAGATACTTACTTGGAGTTCTATGGGAAGTTAATGAATTGTACAGATGTTAAGATATGTCAAATTGTAGCCCCAGATGCTCGAAGTCGGCATACTTAATAGCACCATTGCCATAATGCAGCATTAGTGTTTATCACACAGATTCTAATCATGCAGGGATAATTTCATTCCATAACCAGTTGACCATAAAGGATAAAACAATTTCCCCTTTATTGCAATTACATCACAAGCAATTACGTATATTGCAACACATTTCTGGATTGTGTCATTAACTAAGTAGCTTCATTTTAGGACCAAAAAACCCTGCAATTTCTCTGGTGCCAGACTTGGGCTCTTTATCACCACTGTTGCATTCGGCTTCAGTTCAGCCAAGCCCCATTCTTTCAGTCATCTGAGAGTTGGTTTAGATGAAATAATAATCTCAAAATTGTCACTTTGATGATCATGCTGAAGCGTACACATCATAATTCTAAATATGGCTCTTCTAATCCAACATGGAGTTAAATAAACTAAATTTTCTCTTAATTACTAGACAATAAGACATGGTCTTTGTCCAGCCATCAACTAATTAAACATGACTTAAAAACAGGATTAAGCTATTTGGCCTCTCAGCAATTCCCTTGAGTACTAATCTCATTTTTGTAATAAAATCTAAAAATATATATATATTCCCTAAATGTACACAATGACTGAGCCTCCACAGCCCAATGCATGAAAATAAATTACTCAACTCTGCCCTGAATGGCCAACATATTTGCAGACAGTGGCCCGGATAATCAGCTGGGGAAACATTAACATCACATCTGCCTTGTCAAACCGGAAGAATTTTCTACATTTCAATGACAGCATCTCTCATTCTTCTCCAAACAAATGTGAAGGTCAACAGAAAACACCAGAAACACTCAGCAGGACAGACATATCAGTAGAAAGAGTTAACTCGCTTGTGATGAAGGGTCTCTGACTTGAAACACCAAATATTTCTCATTTCACAGATGCTGTCTGACATGCTGGATATTTCTGCAGTTGTTTTTCTTTTACAGAGTAAAGGTCATGCATGCAAAATCCATCCACATATGACAAACCTGCCATCCCATTACCAGATTGAAGAACCTTCATTGTACTGTGGCATGTACATCTTTTATTTTAGGTATGGATATCAATGTTGTGACCAATATTCTAGATGCAGTGTATAATTGCAGCAAGACATTTTTACTCCTGCACTCAAATCCTCTCAAACTAAGTCTGCCTTCTGAAATTGCTTGCTGAATTTGAACGTGCACATTAAATTTAAGAGTAATGTACAAGGACACCCAAATTTCTTAAACTTTAAGTTTCCATTCCTCACTTTTTTTTTGTTTTTCCAATGAAAAGGATTAGTTTTTTGACAAACCGCATTTGTTTTCCATCTGCCGCAGTGCAACCAACTTTGCCTCATTAGCAAACTTGGAAATATTGCATTTGATCTCCTCATATCACATCATTGATTGTGAATCTCTGCCACTCTAGCACTAATTCCTGTATCATTTCCTTGGTCAGTCTCAACCTGATAAATGAACCATTTATTGTTGTGATTTCTGCCAAATATCCCAATCTTCAATCCATGCCATCACATTGATAGTACAACCTCAAATGTTTTCAAATAAAACTTCTTTCATAAATCTATATTGCCTTTGCCCAATCCTATATGTCCTGCTACCACTTCCTTAATAACAGCAGCCATCTATACAAGTTCCTTCATTTCATCCCTCTAATTTCAACAGTCGATAGCTGGTAATTCTGTGTTCTAACTCCTCTATATAAGCATTTCTCTTGCCTCTACTTTTGCAATTAGCTAACAATCACACTTGAACACCACCTGTTTAGCTAATTGAGAACATTTTAATCTTGAAGCTCTACAACAATGGTAACTGTGCCAACTTCACATCTCTTCACGTCAACATCATGTCAAGTATGACCAAACCTAAGCTAAATCTTTTTATTACTTATGCTTTACATTCTTACTCGAAACTTGGGGATGTCAAACAGAACAAACAGCTGGCTTATTGATGAACTGCATCTGAACATTGCCTTGATGCAAATATCCTTGAATATTTGTATCGTAACATTTAATTACAGACCAACAGTGGATAAAAATACCCCAGAGCTCTTAAATCATAGCCTTTATCATTTACACTCAATTTACTCTAATGATCTCCTGTCTAGCCACCCATCCTTTAAATAATGAACAACTTTGTTGTCTGAGGTCAAATTTTGCGCACAAATAGCCACACTTGCCTCTGTAGTCCCCAATATTTAAAAGTTAAAGGTTTTAATTATTGCAATTCAATAAATGCTCTTCAACAATTGTTACTTTCTTCCAGCCCTACTGAATGCCTCTCTACTGCCCCTACCAAAACCCTCTAATTGGATTTCATCCCTGCACTGGTGGCAATACTTTTACCTGGGCTAGTGAGGTCCACCTCAAAATTACACCTCTCTTATTGTCCTCCTTAAATCTACTAGTCATGTCTTGTAACAATTCCCAACTTAAGGACACATATAGTGCCATAGCCCTTCTTTCCCCACCACCCCCTTGGCAAATCAGATCATAACCTTCAGCCCTTTATAAGCTTCTGATACAGCAGTAACCTGTGATCAAGAAGTCTGTTAGGAAATGGTCACAGGAGGCCAGTGAGGCCCTGCAAGGCTGCTTTGAAGGGACGTGCTCTGTAGTCCATATGGAGAGGACATTGATGGGCTGACTGCATTGCATGGTACATGAGCTTCTGTGTAGATAATACCGTTCCAACCAGGACTGTATGCTGTTTCCCAAATAATAAACCTTGTGTCATCAAAGCCATATTGGATAGGAAGAGGATAGACAGGGAGGAGATGAGGCTGGTTCAGAGGGAGTTGAGGGAGAAGATCGCCCAGGGCAGGGACTGCTACAGGCGGAGAGGAAACTACAGCAGAACAACACAAAGGATGTGTGGAGTGGTATAAAAACGATCACAGACTACAAAAAGACCAGAAACCAGGTGATTGAAGGGGACCAGGACAGGGCCAACAAGGTAAACTGTTATTTTTCAACAGGTTTGATGAGAAGGCTTCTGTTTACCCCTCTACATCTCATTCACCCTCCAGCTCCTCCCCTCTCACCCCTTGCACTCCATCTCTCTCCAAGGACACTGGAGAGCCAATGACCACAGACACATGGACTGTCACTGCTGAGCAGGTGAGAGAGCTTGGCAGACTTCCCCAGGCAAGGCTGTGGGCCCAGACCGCATAAGCCCAAGGGTACTCGAGGTGTGTGCTACTCAGCTGGGTGCAGTTTTTCAATGCGTCTTTAATCTGAGCCTGAGCCTGGAGAGGGCCCCTGTGCTGTGAAGAACATCCTACCTAATTCCAGTACCCATGTAGACATGTCCCAGCACACCCAGTGACTACAGACCAGTGGCACTGATATCACGTGTTATGAAATCATTAGAAAGACTGGCCCTGACACACCTCCAGACCATAGTCAACCTATCACTGGACCCATTGCAGTTTGCTTACATATTGGAGTTGAGAACACCATTATCTTATGAGAAAAATCTAAAACCTGCGCTCTTATACCCAGCGAAGCTCAGGATTTCCCCCCCGAATGCTCCACGTAAAGTATTTCTGTCTACCTTCGAAGCGAAAAAGTATTTGGAGGAGAACTTCCCTACTGATACAGTTACTACTCTCCAATAAATGAGTGATTCTGATCGTGAAAGATGGTTTTCGATTCCTTAAACCAGGGTTAGTCTCTGGTTATTGGTGTAGGTTTATCCTATACTTCATATTTAAGTTAAAGTGTGTTTTCGTTATATTAATTGCTTTGTCTTATACACTTTAACTACTATACTATATTTTTGTCTATTATTTTTGTTCCCTTGAAGGTATATTTTTAACCTTTCGAAGTGAATTTTTTGTTTAATATCAAGATAATGGTTTTTTGCAAAGTATTGGCTTTGTTTAAGATGGCGTTATTGTTTCTTTTTTTTCGTCTTCTTCCTATAATGCATCGCTTATCATAGTTTAAATACTTCTTGATTTGTTTGGGTTATAACCCGATTTATAAACTTTTAGTGATTATACTCCTTTTTTCTTTACAACTCAGCATATTAAGAAGCGTAGTTTTTAGTACTGCGATCATAATTCTTAAAGTTCGGGTGTTTTTTTTTATATATCCTTTAAACACAGAGTGGTCTGCCGCTGATATGGGGGTAGAGTTAGTCTCATTTTTTCTTTTTTCTAGCCATATTTTGGCTTTTTTTCTTTTTCATGTGGGGGTGGGGGTTGGTCTGTTTTCCTTTTTAATTTTTCTCTTATCAATTTGTTTTAGTTTTTTTACTTGGGCTGTTCTTGAACTACAAATATGTCTACGATGTCGTCACTTCCGGGTCCGCTCTTTATTTTTGTTCCTCTTCCGGGTGCATGAGTTTATAACATGGTTAACCCTTTATATACCAAAGGGATGACTTTAGAAACATGGCTCAAACCATTAACTTTGTGTCTTGGAATACTAATGGATTAAACCATCCGATTAAACGAAAGAAGATTTTCAAAGTATTCCAAAGACTTAATGCTCATATCATTTTTGTACAAGAAACTCATGTGAGGAAGGAGGACAAATATTGCTTTTTTAGGTCTTGGCGGGGTCAACAGTATCATTCGAATTCGAATGTCAAAGTTAAGGGAGTTTCAATTTTTATTGACTCCTCTATTGCAGTTGTTCAACATGATATCCTTTCGGATCCGAATGGTAGATTTTTGTTAATTACGGGTTTACTCGGTAATAAAAAGGTTGCTATGGTTAATGTTTATGCCCCAAATGTGGATTGTCCTGATTTCTTTAAGTCCTTATTTACTTCTTTACCTAATTTAAATGAATATAAGTTAATAATGGGTGGTGACTTTAATTGTTGTCTAATTCCTTTGATGGACAAATCTACACCTATTCAGACTCTACCCAATAAGTCGGCCACTTGTATTAACTCCTTTTTGACTGATAATGGAGTTTTTGATATTTGGAGATTTCGTCATCCTAATGACAAAGAGTTTTCTTTTTTCTCACATGTTTATCACTCCTATTTGAGAATTGATTATTTTTTTATTGACTCTTGTTTTTTTCCATCGGTAATTGGTTGTAATTATGATATTATAGCTATTTCCGACCATGCTCCATTAAAACTTTCTATTAATTTTACGGATACAGCTTTAAGTGCTAGACAATGGCGATTTGACTCTACCTTATTGCAAGAGCCGGACTTTATTAAATTTATGAAGGAACAGATCGATTTCTTCTTTTCAACTAATTCCACGGAGGATATCTCTTGCGGAATACTTTGGGACACTTTTAAAGCGTATATACGTGGACAGATTATCTCTTATTCTGCTGGTCTGAGAAAACGCATTAAGAAGGAAACTCTTTTATTGGTTGATAAAATTAAAGAGATTGACAAGAAATATTCGACTACTCCTAGCAAGGAGCTTTACAAACAAAGGGTTGAACTTCAAATGGAACATAGTTCATTACTCACATCTCCGATTGAAAATCAATTAATGAAAACCAGATCTGATTTTTATATACATAGTGATAAATCGGGAAAACTGTTAGCTAGTCAGCTGAAGAATGTTTCAGTTAAACGTCAAATCACTATGGTTCGTCAGCAGAACGGGGATTTGACAGTTAACCATGATGAGATAAATAAGTCTTTTCAAGACTTTTATACCTCCCTGTATCAATCTGAATTCCCTCAGGATCATAATACCATGTGTGATTTTCTCGGGAAATTGAATTTTCCAAAACTATCATCTGATGATCTTTCAGTAATAGATACTCCGTTTACGGATGCGGAAATTAAAGGGGTCATTTCCTCAATGAATTCTGGGAAAGCACCAGGTCCAGATGGGTACACAGTAGAATTTTTTAAATGTTTTTCTGCTACTCTATCTCCTTGGCTATGCAAGGTTTTTGAAGAAGCAATTAGATTGGGGAATTTGCCTCAATCTTTTTATAGAGCTTCCATTTCCTTAATACTGAAGAAAGATAAAGACCCTACTGATTGTGCATCTTATAGACCAATATCTTTATTGAATGTGGATTCTAAGATTTTTTCCAAGTTACTGGCTTCCAGGCTGGAGAAGGTACTACCCCAAATTATTTCGGAAGACCAAACCGGTTTTATTAAAAATCGCTATTCTTTTTTCAATGTTAGGAGATTATTGAATATTGTTTATACTCCTTCACACAATACTTCAGAATGTGTTATTTCATTAGATGCGGAGAAAGCATTTGATAGAGTTGAATGGCTTTACTTATTTTATGTGCTGGAGAAGTTTAATTTCAGTCCGACCTTTATTTCTTGGATTAAACTGATATATCAAACTCCAGTAGCCTCGGTGTTTACTAATAATCAAAGATCTCCATTTTTTCGTTTATTTCGGGGCACTAGACAAGGTTGTCCTCTTAGTCCATTACTATTTAACATCGCTTTAGAACCTTTGGCAATTGCCATCAGAGAATCACAGGATATTTTGGGTATTAATCGTGGAACAGATATTCATAAGGTATCTTTATACGCAGATGATTTATTATTATTCATCTCTAACCCTGAGAAATCTATTCCAGCAGTCTTATCATTGTTGGCTCAATTTAGTGAGTTTTCTGGGTATAAGTTAAATCTTAATAAGAGTGAATTGTTTCCTTTGAATAGACAGGTCCCAAACTATGGTATTTTACCGTTTAAATTAGTTAAAGACTCTTTTACTTACTTAGGGATTAAAATTACAAAAAACCATAAAGAATTATTTAGGTTTAATTTTCTACCCTTAATTGATCAGATTAAAGGCTTGTTTACTAAGTGGTCACCATTATCTTTGTCTCTGATAGGTAGGATTAATGCTATTAAGATGGTTATTTTACCTAAATTTTTATATATTTTTCAAGCGGTACCAATTTTTATTCCGAAATCCTTTTTTACTAATGTTGATTCAAAAATTTCCTCATATATATGGCAGAATAAAAATCCCAGGTTAGGTAAAATATACTTACAGAAGACAAGGAAGGATGGTGGGTTGGCATTACCCAATTTCAGATTTTACTATTGGGCAGTTAATATTAGATATTTGATATGTTGGTTGAAAGAATGGGATGGTTCTTTTGGCCCTCATTGGGTGAGTTTGGAAACTAAATCGGTATCTGCTTATGCTCTGGGTTCTATTTTAGGGACATCTCTCCCTTTTGCTCTTTCTAAATTGCCGAATCGAATCGACAACCCGATAGTTAAATATACCTTACGTATATGGTTTCAATTTCGGAAATTTTTCGGGTTGACTCAATTCGTGTTAAATAGTCCTATTGTATCTAATTGTTTTTTCCACCCCTCAATTATAGATCAAGCTTTTTTGGCTTGGAAAACTAAGGGATTATTAAGATTTTCTGACTTATTTTTGGACAACTGTTTTATGTCTTTTGAGCAATTAGCAAATAAATATAATTTGCCTAGATTTCATTTTTTTAGATACTTACAGGTTAGGCATTTTTTAAGTACGGTACTTCCTTCATTCCCAAATTTTGTGTCTTCAGATATTTTGGAGAGTTTGTTTGAATTAAACCCTTTTCAAAAAGGGCTTATATCAAAACTTTATAATATAATTATGAAGATACGTTCAGTGCCCTTTGATAAGACCAAAAATGATTGGGAAAGAGAGCTTAATCTTATTATTCCTATTGAGAATTGGGATAGAATTCTTCAATTAGTTAATACATCATCTATATGTGCCAAACATTCATTAATACAATTTAAGGTTGTGTCCAAGGATAAATTAGCTCATTTTTATTCTCATATAAACCCTATTTGTGACAGATGTCAATCAGAAATTGCGTCTTTAACTCATATGTTTTGGTCATGTCCGATTTTGGAAAAATATTGGAAAGATATTTTTGATATTATTTCGGCGGTACTGAACATTGATTTATAACCCCATCCTATTACCGCAATTTTTGGTTTACCGATGATGGGCTCACTTCACTTATCTCCTTCCGCCTGTCGAATGATTGCTTTTCTCACTTTGATGGCTAGAAGATCTATTTTGTTGAATTGGAAGGAAATTAATCCTCCCACGGTATTTCATTGGCTTTCTCAAACTATGTTATGTCTAAATTTAGAAAAAATTAGAAGTGCTGTATTTGATACTTCTATTAAATTTGAAAAGATATGGAGACCATTTATTCAATATTTTCATATGATGTAATGGCCCTGTGCCAGGCTTATTGGTTTTTTCAGCTTTAATCATATGTATGTTGAGAGGATCGGAGTTGACGACATTGATGTTTATGTATGCTTGTGAGATACTATGAACAGCCCTTTTTTTTTCTTCTCTTTTTTTAAAGTTTTTTTTTAGTTTTTTCTTCCTTTTTTGTTTTTTTTTCTTAGATATTAGATTAGTAGATTAGTTAACTTTCATATATAGATTTTTTTTCTCTTTTTTTATATTATATATTATGGAATATCTAGACTTACCTTGTTCATATATACACTATATGGTTTATGTTTTGGGAAAGCTTACTTATACTGTATTCATTGTTTATGTATTCCTTCATGTGTAATGGGAGTTTATATGTTTGTAATCCATTATTAATATTTTAATTGTATTTTGTTCATAATATTTTTAATACTAATAAAAAGATTAAAAGAGAGAACACCATTATCTTCCTGCTTCAACGGGCTCACACCGATCTGGATGAGCCAGGCAACACTGTGAGAAACATGTACTTTAATTTCTCCAGTGCCTTTAACACCATACGACCTGCTTTACTGGGGAGTAAGCTCACGGAGATGCAGGTGGGTGCTAGAGATGCTGTGTCCTGGATTGCAGACTACCTGTCCAGATGGCCACAGTATGTGAGATCGCAGAGCTGTGTATCAGATACTGTGGTTAGCAGCACAGGGGCACCTCAGGGGATTGTCCTGTGCCCCCAGCCTGTTCACCATCTACATCACCGACTTCAGATACAACTCGGAGTCCTGCCAGCTGTAGAGGTTTTGGGATGAGTTGGCAGTTGTGGGCTGTATCAGCCGGGGTCAAGAGGCTGAGTACAGAAGAGTGGTGGACAACTTGGTTGAGTGGGGTGGGATGAATCACCTGCAGCTCAACATCACTAAGACAAAGCAGTTGGTGGTGGATTTCAGGAAGGTGAAAACATCCTGCATTCTCATCTCCATCAAGGGAATGGATGTGGAAGCCGTCCAGGACTACAAGCACCTGGGAACTCACCTGGACAGGACCGGAAACACAGGGGCTGTGTACAAGAAGGGACAGAACCGACTGTACTTCTCGATGAAGCTCCGATCACATTCAGTGTCTACAGTACTATGCTGCAGATGTTCCACGACACAGTAATGGCCAGCATTCTATTCTACGCTGTAGTCTGCCGGGGCAGCAGGGTGAGAGCAGCTGGCGCCAAGAAGATCAATAAGCCCGTCAGGAAGTCTGGTTCTGTTCTGGGGGTGGAACTGGATTCCCCGGTGGTTGTGTCTGAGAGGAGGATACTGCAGAAACTATGGAGCATTATGGACAATCCCTCTCACCCCCTCCATGACATTCTGGACAAACAGAGGAGCACCTTTAGTAACAGACTGATTCCACTGAGGTGAACCACAGAACGCCACAGGAGACCCTTCTCCCAGTGGCTATAAGACTCCACAACTCCTCCTCACTTGTACAAGTATATGGTTTCATTGCACATCTGTATTTAGCACTATTACTTTTTAATGCACGTTTTGTATTTTTTTGTACCTCAGTGCTTACGTTTTGTATTTTAAAATATATATTTGAACCACGTAACAATAACTTCCTTCAGAATAAATAAAGTTTTATCTTACCTTGGTCTCCATTTTGGGCCAAACACAAGCAAATGGGACAAACTCAAATAGACATTTTGGTCAGGATGGACAAACTGAGCTGAAGAGCCCGTTTCCGTCCTGTATGACTAACTCTATTTTAACTTGTGCTTTCACGATAAATCACCTTGTACTTTCATCACAGAAAGTTGCCTAGCAGCCAATATTCAAGAGAATGGAAAAGGCAAACAATTTCCAGCTAATTTAATCTTTGAACAGAGTGACCATTTAATAGTTGGAGCAACAAACTGCTGGAGGAACTGATCAGGTTGAGTAGCACCTATTGGGGAAGGGAATTGCCCACATTTTCAATTGAAATCCTGCATTATGTTGACCTGAAATGGCAGCTTCTTATATCTGCTTAGTTAAGACAGTGGAAATGCCAGGCAGAATAGTGGACTGCTCCTCCTGTAAGATGTAGGAAGGCAGAGAGACCTCTAGTGTCCCGGACAACTACAACTGCAAGAAGTACATCCAGCTGCAGCTTCTAACAATCCACATTGAGTTGGAGCTGAAACTGGATGAACTCCGGATTATTCAGGAGGCTGAAAGGGTGATAGATAGAACATATGGAGAGGTGGTTACACCAAAGGTACTGGACACACAAACTGGGTGAGGAGCAGGAAGGGGAAAGGGGTTACAGAGCCAGTGCAAAGTACCCCTGAGGCCATCCCCCTCAACAACAGGTTTATCACTTTAGATACTGTTTGGGGTGGGGGGGAAGAATAACTTAACCGAGGAAAGTCACAGTGGTTGGATCTCTGGCACTGTGACTCAGAAGGGAAGGGGGAGAAGAGCACACTGCAGTGATAGGGCATTCATTAGTTAAGGGAATGAATAGTAGGTTCTGTTGGCGAGAACGAGATTCCCAAATGACATGTTGCCTCCCTGGTGTCAGGGTCTGGGACATCTTGGATCAGGTCCTCAGCATTCTTAAATGGGAAAGTGAATAGCCACAGAGGTCGTGGTCCATGTAGGTACCAATGACACAGGTAGGACGATTGATGAGAAAGTTAGGCAAAGGGAGTTCCGGGAGTTAGGTGCTAAGTTAAAGGGCAGGACCTCCAGGGTTGTGATCTCAGAATTGCTACATGCTAGCGAGATCAGAATGAGGAAGATTATACAATTTAATATGTGGCTAAGGAGTTGGTGTAGGAAGGAGGGCATAGCATCTTTGGATCATTGGGCTCCCTTCAAGAAAGGTGGGACTAGTACAGAAGAACCATTTGCATCTGAACTAGAAGGTGTCTAATATCCTAGCAGGAAGTTTTAATGCTGCATGGCAGGGTTTAAATTAGAGTTGCAGGCGGATGAGAACCAGAGTGCCAGAGCAGTTAACTGAGAGGTTGTGGAGGCAGATGTTGGTAAGACCTCAAAGTCAGGAATCAAAAGGTTGAGCATTGTGTACTGAGCTGCGTATATTTCAATGCAAGCAATATCGTAGAAAAGACAGATGAGCTCAGGGCAGGGATCAACACCTGGAATTATGACATTGTAGCCATTAGTGAGACTTGGTTGTAGGAGCAACAGGAATAGCAGCTAAATATTCTGGGGTTCCATTGCTTTATACGTGACAAAACAGGAGGGATTAAGGGGGGAGGAGTGGCATTACTAGTCAGGGAAAATGTCATGGCAGTGCTCATGACAGAGTGGAGAACTTACCTAGTGAGGCTTCATTGGTGAAACTGAGAAATAATTATGACCATGTCAATGAGACTATATTACAGACCACCCAAAAGTTCTAGGGATTTTGAGGAACAAATTTGTAAAGAGATTGCAGACTGTTGCAAGAAACACAAGGTTGTTATAGTAAGTGATTTTACTTTGCACAGTTTGATTGGGACTCCCATACTGTAAAAGAACTAGAAGGGATAGAGTTTCCTTCATCAATATGCAGAAATCCCAATAAGAGAGCATGTAATACTGGATCTATTAGGGAATGAGACAGGGCAGGTCACAGAAGTTTATGTAGTGGAACACTTTGCATCCAGTAACTACAACTTCAGTTCAAAGTAAATATGCAAAAAGGTACGTCTGGTCAGCAGGTTGAGATTCCAAATTGGAGAAAGGCCAATTTTGATGGGATCAGAAATGATTTGGCAAGTCTGAATTGGGACAAGCTGTTTTCTGGCAAAGGTGTACTTGGAAAGTGATAGGCCTTCAAAACCAAAATTGAGAGTACAAAGCTTGTATGTGCCTGTCAGAATAAAAGGTAAAGATAGTGTTACGTACCCCGTAACTGGGTGTCTTACCAGCAAAGATAGAAGTGTCCGTTGGAGTCTGGTGATACTATTTTCAACAATATTTATTAGCAAAAATATACAAAATAATATCAATGCGAATATACAGAGAATATACGTTAGCAATACTAAACCTAAAAGTGCAGGTATAATAATAATCACTAATGAAACAAGCTCTATCGTTGTCTAGGGGATAATGAATTGTCAGATGGAAATATAAAGTTCAGTTCAGTTCATGCAGGCTGTGGTAGTTGTTTGTCGATGTGTTGCAATTGTTGGGGGGGGAGAGAGAGAGAGGGAGAAAACGTGTGAACAGTAACAGCGATTATCTTGCCAACCTTCCTTTACGATTTTGATCTGTCGATGCGTTGTTGTTGTGGCCATTCACATATGACCCCTCCGTCCTTTAGCTAGACCATTCTTCCGTGGTGGACTCGTCACCCAGGCAAGGGTGGACACACACACAAGCCCCCACTGGTCTCGCTACAAAACACTGAGTTAAAATTTACCTACCCTTCGTTCGGTCTCCAGTCTCCCACCCTGTCTCGTGGGGGGTTCTGATGCTCACTAGCATTTCTCCTGGTGCGTCTGAGGGGTGTTACCCCAGACCTCACTTTTATCCCCACTCACAGGGTCTCAGGTGTCAATCAGGTTGGGATGGTGTAACCCATCAAACCAACCCACTCTGGTTGCCCCCTGAGGGGTTTCGATGAACAGAACAGTACCAAGTAAACAATCCTTCTCCAAAAGACAATAGCAGTAAATCAATGGCTTTTGTCAGTAGGAGACATTCCACCTTAGCTGTGTCTCTCTCTCATTAACTTTCATGAGCTGTTATCAATAACAACTGCCCTGGCAGATTTCCTTTTGTCTCTCTTACTTCCTTGTTAGCAGCATCGAAATAGTAGCGATTTGCGATTCTCCAGAAAGGGGGGGGGCATGGGCCACTCTGCACCCTTCTGCCCATCAGAGTTGTTCATCCTTCGTAACACCCCCATCCTTCTAAGAATTTTCACCAAAGGGGAAAATTAACTAATACAGAGTCTTACAGAATTACAGAATCTAACACAATACAAAAGAGTTTTTAACTACAGAGTAATACAGATATACATTCAACTTAGCATCTAAACAGTTAGCGATTACATTGTCACTTCTTTTAATATCTTGTACCTTAATAAATTCCTGTAGCATCAGACTCCAATTTAATAACCACCTATTTTTATTCCTTTTCTTCAGCAAAAACAAAACTAAAGGGTTGTGGTATTAAGTATATATTACAAAATGTGAACCAATACATGTGTGATTATTCTGTAGTACATTACAAAAGTTTATGCAAATACTTATCTTTATTTTACTTTTAAACTCAACAGTCAGTCTTCCATGGTGTTGTCTTTATTATTCACATGCTTTGTCGAAATCCCTCAAAACCAGATCCTGTTATTTAAAGTGGCATTTTGTCAACCTTTGCCTCTTTTCCACTTAACTCTCACATGGTTAGCTTGCTCACCAGTGTGGAATAGGCTTTCACATACTCCTTTCATAGGAGTTATTTTATCAACAATGTTTTCCAAACTTAACCCATCTTCTGAACTTTCACACAATTCTTTATTTTTAAGCAAGTCATTAGTTTTATCTTCAGGACCCTTCATTCTATTAGTTTTCAGTTTAACATCTGCAAGTTGTTTACCTTTAAATTCCAAAACAAACTGTAATTGATTCACAGGCACCTTGTTAACAAGCCATTGTTCCTTCAGCCTGGTTACTGCTTCTGAAACCAATCCAGACTTTAAATTTTCTTTATTCAATTTAGGAACTACACTTTTCCCTTCTCCTTCAATAATAATATTCACATCACCAGCTCCCATCTCCTCACTAAGTTTTAACACACCTTCTAACACAAACAACTGAGAATTCTCACTTCCCACCGGTACCAAGGTTAACCCTTTCTTCACTGAACTGAGTCCATCTGACCCAAAAGGACTGCATTCCTTTTCAACTAAATCAGATACCTCAGACTTTTCCTGAGTTTCATTACTAGGTTCAGTACCATGTGCATCCACATCTTGAACACACTCAAACGGGACATCTGCCTCTTCCAGGCTTTCAATACCTGTCCCCTTTTCAAATTGTAAATTCCCCTGATCCTCCCAGTTACTCTCTGGGGAACTCCCATCTTAAGTAAACTCAACCCTGCGGGTTAAAACAATTTCATCTGCTAACCCAGCAGACTCCTTCAAGGTAACGGCATCCTTTTCATCTAGGACTGCCCTTATTTCATTATCGGGAACACATTTAAATTCTTCAACTTCTTCAAACAGTTCCGTCAAGCCAGACAGATCATCCATGTCCAACCCTGGACCTTCTAATTGCCTTATCTGTTTCTCATCTTTACTCTGTGCTTCTATAAATTCCCTCTTGGCTAAGGGTAGGTCTACCTTCTCTCCTTTACTCTCTTTCACCTCCCTATTCTCCGTTTTACCATCCTCTAACCCCTCTTGGTACAGGGTTGGTAAAAACATCTCAGCCAAATCAACACTGAACTGATTTAAACTGGTCTCTTTCTCAGCTGCCTTTCTCAACATGCTGCAAGTGATCGCGCATGTGGGATAGGTCTTGGAATCTAGGGGCGGGTCCTCAACACTTACAGGCTTGCTCGTCAGCTTCACGGCTGAACACACCTCACCTCCTGCTAAATCATTACCAAGAAAGACATCCATGCCGTCTCTTGGTAATTCTGACCGCACCCCTATTTCAACTGGTCCAGATACCAGATCACAATTTATAATGATCCCATGCAAAGGTACAGCTTCTGTCCCTTTTCCTATGCCTCTCAAAACTACCTCTCCAGTCTCAGGACCAAAATCTAGTACCTTACTGAGAATCAATGACTGCTCAGCTCCAGTATCTCTCCAGATCCTCACTGGAACTGGGGTTTCTCCCTTTTTCACAGACACGGTCCCTTCTGAAATAAATTTCTCACGCCCCTCTCGTATTTTATCTACCTGGGCCTTTCTCGTTGATTTGCTGATCGACACAATACACCCTATAGGGACTGCTACATTCCCTTTTCCCGTCTCCTTCCTCGGAGCAAAGCACTTAGATGCAATATGACCAACCTTTCCACAATTAAAACAGGTCAAGCCAGGGACCCTCCTGCCAGCCTGCCTTTCTTCCTCCTTATCTTTACCACTAGCTCCCGGCCTATTTTCTACCTTAGCCGGCGGGCTTTCTCTACCATCCCTATGGTCTTTCTGGTAACTCTTATTCGAGGAAAACTTTGTCTTGTGGGTTAGGGCATATTCATCTGCGAACCTGGCAAATTCTGATATAGACTTATTCGGCTTCTCGTTCAAATACATCCGGATATCATCCGAAACACAACCTTTAAATTCCTCAATCAGAATTAACTCTCTGAAACGATGGAAATCCTCCTCCACCCTTTCTGCCGCACACCAGCAATCCAGGAGCACACCCTTCTCATAGGCAAACTCTGCATACGTCTGATTCCACACTTTCTTTAAATCTCTGAACTTTTGTCTATATGCTTCAGGGATTAACTCATAGGTCCGAAGGATGGCCCGCTTTATTTCCTCATAATCGCAGACACGTCCATGGACAATGCCGCATATGCCCGTTGTGCCTTCCCTGTTAACACACTTTGTAACAACGCCACCCACTGATCTCTGGGCCACTTCTGATTCACTGCCACCTTTTCAAAATGCAAGAAATAACTATCAACATCTGTCTCCTCGAACGGAGGTACTAACCTAAACTCCCTACTAACATTAAACTCCTCTCGGTCTGCCCCTTGGACTCTTCTCTCTTGCTTTAACTTCTCCATTTCCAGCTCATGCTGCCTGTTTCCCCTTCGCCTAATACTCCGTTTTTCAGCTCCTTCCTTCTCCTTTTCAGCTCTTTCCTTCTCCCTTTCCTCTGCTTCCAGCTGTTTTAACCTAAGTTCATGCTCTCTCTGTTTTTCAGCTCTTTCCTTCTCCTTTTCAGCTCTTTCCTTCTTTCTTTTCACCTTTAACTCCTTTAGCTGGAGCTCATACTCCCTTTTCTTCTGTTCCGTGTCCAGCTTCAATTTTTCCAACTCTACCTGAACCTTCCCAATAGCTGGTACCTTTTCAGGGATATGTTCCAATACCTCAGCCGAAAACACATCCTTCTCAATATAATACTGAGTTATGGCCCTCCGCATCTCCCACTTTTTCATTGACGACTTCACCTCTGTGAGATTTAATCCTTTCGCAATATTTACCAAGTCCGTCTTTGTGGCATTCACTAGCGCCTTTAAATTCGGGTTTTGTGTAAATTCGTCTACGTCCATCTTTGCTGGTTTCCCGTCTAGTTACTCACGCAACCAGATCAAAGTCTGGACTTGTAGCCTGATTCACTGGCCCTCCAATTTGGTATCAAATCCCGGACGAGCCCCCAATTTGTTATGTACCCCCAACTGGGTGTCTTACCAGCAAAGATAGAAGTGTCCGTTGGAGTCTGGCGATACTATTTTCAACAATATTTATTAGCAAAAATATACAAAATAATATCAATGCGAATATACATTAGCAATACTAAACCTAAAAGTGCGGGTATAATAATAATCACTAATGAAACAAGCTCTATCGTTGTCCAGGGGATAATGAATTGTCAGATGGAAATATAAAGTTCAGTTCAGTTCATGCAGGCTGTGGTAGTTGTTTGTCAATGTGTTGCAATTGTTGGGGGGGGGGGGAGAGAGGAGGAGGAGAGAGAGAAAAAACGTGTGAACAGTAACAACGATTATCTTGCCAACCTTCCTTTATGATTTTGATCCGTCGATGCGTTGTTGTTGTGGCCATTCACGTATGACCCCTCCGTCCTTTAGCTAGACCATTCTTCCGTGGTGGACTCGTCACCCAGGCAAGGGTGGACACACACACAAGCCCCCACCGGTCTCGCTACAAAACACTGAGTTAAAATTTACCTACCCTTCGTTCGGTCTCCGGTCTCCCACCCTGTCTCGTGGGGGGTTCTGATGCTCACTAGCGTTTCTCCTGGTGCGTCTGAGGGGTGTTACCCCAGACCTCACTTTTATCCCCACTCACGGGGTCTCAGGTGTCAATCAGGTTGGGATGATGTAACCCATCAAACCAGCCCACTCTGGTTGCCCCCTGAGGGGTTTCGATGAACAGAACAGTACCAAGTAAACAATCCTTCTCCAAAAGACAATAGCAGTAAATCAATGGCTTTTGTCAGTAGGAGACATTCCACCTTAGCTGTGTCTCTCTCTCATTAACTTTCATGAGCTGTTATCAATAACAACTGCCCTGGCAGATTTCCTTTTGTCTCTCTTACTTCCTTGTTAGCAGCATCGAAATAGTAGCGATTTACGATTCTCCAAAGGGGGGGGGGGCATGGGCCACTCTGCACCCTTCTGCCCATCAGAGTTGTTCATCCTTCGTAACAATAGCAAGAGTAGGGAACCTTTGTTTTCAAGAGATATTGAGGCCCTGGTTAAGAAGAAAAAAGGTGCATAGCAGGTAGGAACAAATGAGGTGCTTATGGAGTACAAGAAATTCAAGAGAACAAGAAAGAAATCAGAAAGGCTAACAGAAGCAATACAGTTGCTCTGGCAGATAAAGAGCAAGAGAATCTCAAGGCATTCTATAGATATGGTGTGAGCAAAAGGATTGCAAGGGACAAAATTGGTCCTCTGGAAGACCACAATGGTAACCCATGTGTGGAGCCAAAACAGATGGGGGAAATAAGATCTTAAATAAATGCATTCTTTGCATCTGAATTTACTCAAGAGATGGATACAGAATCTACAGAAGTGAGGCAAGTGGCAACTTCAAGGACCCTGTACAGATTACAGAGGAGGAGGGAAGTCAAGATGGATAAATCCCCAGGGCCTGACTAGGCATTCCCTTGGACCCCATGGGATGCAATTGCAGAAATTGTTGGGGCCCTAGCAGAGATATTTAAAACATCCTTAGCAACAGGAGAGGTACCGGAGAATTGGAGGATAGCTAATGTTGTTCTGCTGATTAAAAAAAACACTAAACATAAACCAGGAAATTATAGGCCGGTGAGTCTAACATCAGTTGTGGGAAAGTTAATGGAAGGTATTCTAAGGGACCAGATATATACTGTATTTGTAGACATTGACTGATTAAGAATAGTCAGCATAGCTTTGTGCATGGTAGGTCATGTCTAACCAACCTTATAGTTTTGAGGAAGTTACCAGGAAAGTTGATGAAGGCAAGGCAGTGGATGTTGTCTACATGGAATTTAGCAAGGCATGGGAGGCTTGTCGAGGTTCAGTCGCTTGGCATTCAGGATGAGGTAGTAAATTATATTTGACCTTGGCTTAGTGGGAGAAGCCAGAGAATGGTAGTACCTGTAGATAGTTGCCTCTCTGACTTGAGGCCCATGACTAGTGGTGTGCTACAGGAATTGGTGCTGGGTCTTTTGCTGTTTGTCATCCATAATCAATGATCTGGATAATGTAGTTAACTAATTTGTAGATAACACCAAGGGTGGGGTGTACTGGACAGTGAAGGAGGCTTTCATGGTTTGCAGAGGGACTTGCATCAGTTGGGAAAAATGGCAAATGGAATTTAATGCAGACAAGTGCGTAGTTTTGCATGTTGATAGGACCAACCAGGATAGGTCTTAAACAGTGCATGATAGTGCGGATTGTGGTAGAACAAAAGTTTTTGGGGCCACAGGTACACAATTCATTGAAAGTTGTGTCACATGTAGATAGGGTTGTAAAGAAAGCTTTCAGCGCACTGATCTTGTATCAATGTATTGAGTACAGGAGATGGTATGTTATGCTTAAGTTGTGCAATACACTGGATGTGGCTAATTTGGAGAATTGTGTGCAGTTTTGGTCACCCAACTTCAGGAAAGATGTAAACAAGGTTTAAAGACTGCAGGGAAAACTTTCAAAGATGTTGCTGGGTCTGGAGGACCTGAGTTATAAGGAAAGATTGAATAGGTTAGGATTGCATTCTTTAGAATGTAGATTAAGGAGATTGGACAGAGGTTTACAGAATTATGAAGAGTAAAGCAGACTTTTTCCACTGAGGTTGGGTGGGATGACAACCAGAGGTCATTGCTTAAGGGTGAAAGGTGATGAGTTTAAGGGGAACATATTCACTCAGATGGTCATGAGAGTGGAAATTACTTGCCAACACAAGTGGTTCATGTGAGCTCAATTTCAACATCTAAGTTTGGATAGGTATATGGTTCATAGATATGGTGGGCCTGTGCAGGTCGATGCGAGTAGGCAGTTTAAATGACTTTGGTATAGACTAGATGGGCCAAAGGGCCTGTTTGTGCTGCACTTCTGCGACTGTTCCATTCTCCTCACAGACACTGCCCAATCTACTGCATTCCACCAGCAGACTGTTTGCTGTACCAGATTCCAGTATCTGCTGTTTGTGTCTCCATTTAACAGTCAGCTTTTCCTTGGCACAATGCAATGTGCTTATAAAGCACAACTTGAAAGGAGGATCATTGAGATACAATATAGTGACCCAAGTCTTTTTTATTTAACTTACTCAACAAATACATCTTTGGTGAAACTAACAATGGAATAAACTGCTTTAACATCTGAATCAAAACAAGCCAGCAAAATTCTACTTTAGCAATGCAAAATATTGTGGATCCCTGAAATCAAATAAAACTGAAAATCTTAGAAATGCTCTGTAAATTAGGCAATATTTGTGAAGAACAAAGGAGTCTTAATGCTTCAAATTAATGATCTTGCATTAAGTTATTGTACAACTTTTACCAAAATGCACATCAGATGTTCATTAAAGTATTCTTTTAAAGTTAGTAGGCAGTCACAATCTAATCTTTAATTACATAGCTGCCCCATAAATTTATTTCAAGCAGCTTCTTTCCTACCAAGATGCACAACTACAATTGAAATAGGCAGATAAAAAGTTCAATTTATATTGCTTGTACAACTTACCTGTAGTTAATTACAATCTTTGAATAACTATAATTGAGCTACTTTGCCATGTGAAACTTTGTATTATTCAAATTAGTTTGATCTAAATTTATAAAAAAGCAGCTCAGCTATAATGTATTTTGTTTTAATCATTACTATCAAGTGCATTACCATTTTACAAAGGATTATAAAGATAGTTTTTTTACATTTCAGTACAACAAGAACACAACATACACAAGGAACACAACTGTATTTCCCACTATATTGAAACTTCAACTGGTAGGTAACTAATGTCATGGACCAGAATGTTGCCCCAGATCTTTGAAATACGACCAGTATTCGCAAATTCAATCATATATCAAAGATTCAGAACCTGGCATCTTTCAAAGCAAAGCAAAGCACAGAAACAAATATCAGAAAATAGTTCTTCCTCTAGCCACACCTTTAAAAAGCTAGCTGTTTCTTTGCAGAACTTGCTCTGAGGACAGAGGTCAATAAAGGTGATGCATTTCAATTCACACAAAATCAACAAGAACAATTCTGATATTTAATCAATTGCAAATATTCTACAATGTGTTTGAAGTTAAACAGACTTTAGAACCAGGGCCATGAACTTCAGCAGATGTATTCAGGGGGGAAAAAAAACAAGTTTTCTTATAGTAAATCAATAACTTTTTCTTTTGTTTATAATCCAGGAATTTGTATTCTCTCAACACATCTTCACTGAATTTTTGACAGTACAAATTAGTCACTGAAGCTCTCAAATGAAAAAATTCAATACAGCCCATGGAAGATTTCTGCTGAAGGCCGGCAGGAGCGTAAACCAGAGCAAGTGATTGCCTGGATGTAGTTTTTTTTTTGCAGTTCTGTCAATTTTGCCACTGGTTTAGTTATAATGGGTACAGACTGTTACAGTGCCATTAATGCCTTCAACGTGCTTTTGGAGATTTTGCTGTAGCACAAAAACTCATTACAGTAGAATTTAAAATCAAACTGCTGCCAAATTATTTCAATTACAGAATAGACAACTCTAAACCTTTCATTCAGACTTTTCTCACATTTTCAAACTCGACTTTAAATTGCTGACACATGAGAAACGTAAAGGCCCAAGCTCACCATTGTATTCAAGGCCCAAGGTCACCATTGTATTCAAAACCCAAGAGCCCCAAATTGATTGGGTAATTAGAATACAATTAACCATGGAAGAAAGCAGAGTTAAGTTTGGAATACAGAAATCATTGAGATCAAAGAACACAAAATTTAGTCAGCATATTAATATACATTTTGGATTGTAGTGCCAAATAAATCTATTACAAGAATATATCCAGTACTGAGCTTATTACAACCTGTGTATTTAGGTCGGTTATTCCTCGACTATTATCAGCAACCTTAACTTTATATACAAATCAGTTCTTGTCTAACTTTGGCTAGTACTAATAAAATGTTCTACAAAAGAACCAACTAAGAAAAAAATTGGGATGGAAATACAATAAAAATAGCCACTATTTGCATCCAAGAGCTATAGTATGCCAGGGAAGCAAATGATCAATAATTCTTACTATTTAAATGAAATTGGACAAACAATCTCTCTTGTATTATATTTAATAGAGTCTTAAATTTCTCTTTTTGGTAAAGTTAATTATGCATTTAACCAACAAGAACTTCAAAAAACTGATAGATTCAGAAACCAGAAGACTAAATTCAAAACTTTTTTTTAAGACAGGCCAACAGGAAAACTTCTGGTTAAAAAGATCAGTGAGCTTCACCTTTTTGACCAGGGGTAGGAACAGCAGAACAAAAGTACAGATGCATAATGGTACAGTAATTGCAGGTTTGTCAAATGAAAGAATTCAGCAGCTACAGTACACAAAGCTAGGAAGTACAACAAAGTGAGTTTATGCATAAATAGAGATAAAACAATATGAAAGCAATCTTATTGCCAGTAAAACTGTAGCTGACAAAATACTTGTGTAATTGATTACACACTTTATAGAATGTAACATTTTTTGTGTTTACAGGGGCAATACACAATGTTTTCCTTCACTTCCAAAGCTGAATTTTATCAGTACCACATGCACTAATAGATAAAGGCTTAAATTCTGAACCTGCAATACAACACAAATTTTGTTTTTAAACAATCAAAACGTTTTCATGACTCAACATTTAGCACTAAGGTGTTAATACAAAACATTTGCAACTGAAACCAAAGTAAGTGAAAATGCAACCTTCAGCCATGCATTTATGACTAGAATTTTACTCTACTGTAATAGTTCTTAAGCAGTTATTTACATTACACCTAAATAACCATTATTTACATTATATACAAATTCTATTTAAATAACAAATACATCCTCAGCATATCCAGATTGTGCTGATTTTCAGTCCATAAGGCAGATCTGATAATCTTTTAGTTGATGGTGTTCATAGCAAGCAATACTGTCCAAGATCCATTCCCGGGAGACCACAATACTATTGTACTGTCTTTCTATTGCTGCAACAATTATACTTATTGTTAATTTTTAAGCACAAGGAATTAAATCTAAAGCTAATAAAATGAAATAAACATTACTCTACAGAACAGTAATAGCAACCTTTCATTGAAAAAACTAATTATTAATGGCTCAGAATGGGAGCCTTCCTAACCCAGATTCAGCCAAATGCCACTTCTCTGCATCAAGGAAACAATTTTTACGCATGTCAGGAGAAGCTAGTTCAGTTCAACCCACTGGACTAGTAAAGTTATAGAGAGCAATACAAGGCAAACAATTTTTGAATTGGGTTGCACATTTGAATCAACGATTAGTCTTTCACCCACAAGGTCTTCAAGTGCGATACTGGATCTGCTATCAGGGAATGAGAGAGACCAGGTGACAGAATTATATGCAGGGGAACAATACCATTAGTTTGTAAGTAAATATGCAAAAAAATAGTTCTAGCCCCCAGGTTGAGATTCTAAATTGGAGTAAGGCAGTGTAGGAAATCTTGGTTTTTCCAGAGATAGAGGCTCTGGTAAGAGAGAAAAAAAGTGATCCATAGCAGGTATAGGCAGGTAGAAATAAATGAGATGCTTATGGAGGATAAAAATGCAAGAGAATACTCAAGAAATCAGAAGGGCAAAAAGGCATGAAGTTGCTACAGCAAATAAGATGAAGGAGAATCCCAAGGGATTCCATAGATATGTTAAGAGAAAATGATTGCAAAAGGACAAAACTGGTCCTCAGAAAGACCAGAATGGTAATCCATGTGTGGAGCCAGAAGAGATGGGGAGAACTTAAAAGGATTTTTTGCATCTGTATTTAGTCAGGAGAAGTGAGGCAAAGCAGCATCAACTTCATGGACCCTGTGTAGATTAGAGGTGGTGTTGTTTCCTATCCTGAGGCAAATCAGGGTGGATAATTCCCCAGGGCCTGACAAGACATTCCCTTGGACACCAGGAGATAAGTGCAGAAACTGACAGGGCCCTAATAGAGATACTTAAATCATCCTTAGCAAAAAGACAGGGACGAAAGGATTGGGGGATAGCTAATTTGTTCTGCTGTTTCTAGATGTACAAAGGGTGTTGTAAATCCAATCAAGAAAAGGGCTTACAAAAAGGTTCAAAAAACTAGGTAATGATAGAGATCTAGAAGATTATAAGGCTAGCAGGAAGAAGTTTAAGAATGAAATTAGGAGAGCCAGAAGGGGCCATGAAAAGGCCTTGGCAGACAGGATTAAGGAAAACCCCAAGGCATTCTACACGTTATGTGAAGAGCAAGAGGATAAGATGTGAAAGAATAGGACCAATCAAGTGTGAAAGTGGAAAAGTGTGTATGGAACCAGAGGAGATAGCAGAGGTACTTAATGAATACGTTTGTAGTGAATATTGAAGCAAAAAGGATCTTGGCGATTGTAGGGATGACTTACAGTGGACTGAAAAGCTTGAGCATGTAGATATTAAAGAAGAGGATGTGCTGGAGCTTTGGAAAAGCATCAAGTTGGATAAGTCACTGGGACCGGACAGGATGTACACCAGGCTACTGTGGGAAGCGAGGGGGGAGACTACTGAGCCTCTGGCGATGATCTTTGCATCATCAATAAGGACGGGAGAGGTTTCGGAGGATTGGAGGATTGCAGATGTTGTTCCTTTATTCAAGAAAGAGAGTAGAGATAGCCCAGGAAATTATAGACCAGTGAGTCTTACTTCAGTGGTTGGTAAGTTGATGGAGAAAATCCTAAGGGGCAGGATTTATGAACATTTGGAGAGGTATATTATGATTAGAAATAGTCAGCATGGTTCTGTCAAGGCAGGTCATGCCTTACGAGCTTGATTGAATTTTTTGAGGATGTGACTAAACACATTGATGGAAGGTAGAGCCGTAGATGTAGTTAGTGTATATGAATTTCAGCAAGGCATTTGATAAGGTACCCCATGCAAAGCTTATTGAGAAAGTAAGGAGGTATGGAATCCAAGGGGACCTTGCTTTGTGGATCCAGAACTGGCTTGCCCACAGAAGGCAAAGGGTGGTTGTAGATGGGTCATATTCTGCATGGAGGCCGGTGACCATTGGTGTGCCTCAGGGATCTATTCTGGGACCCCTACTCTTTGTGATTTTTATAAATGACCTGGATGAGGAAGTGGGGGGACAGGTTAGTAAATTTGCTGATGACACAAAGGTTGGGGGTGTTGTGGATAGTGTGGAGGGCTGTCAGAGGTTACAGCAGGACATTGATAGGATGCAAAACTGGGCTCAGAAGTGGCAAATCGAGTTCAACCCAGTTAAGTGTGAGGTGGTTCATTTTGGTAGGTCAAATATGATGGCAGAATATAGCATTAATGTCTTGGCAGTGTGGAGGATCAGAGGGATCTTGGGGTCCAAGTCCATAGGACACTCAAAACTGCTGCACAGGTTGACTCTGTGGTTAAGAAAGCATATGGTGCATTGGCCTTCATCAATCGTGGGACTGAGTTCAAGAGCCGAGAGGTAATATTGCAGCTATATAGGACCCTGGTCAGACCCCACTTGGAATACTGTGCTCAATTCTGGTCGCCTCACTACAGGAAGGACGTGGAAACCATAGAAAGGGTGCAGAGGAGATTTACAAGGATGTTGCCTGGATTGGGGAGCATGCCTTATGAGGAATAGGTTGAGTGAACTCGGCCTTTTCTCCTTGGAGCGACAGAGGGTGAGAGGTGACCTGATAGAGGTGTACAAGATAATAAGAGGCACTGATCGTGTGGATAGTCAGAGGCTTTTTCCCAGGTCTGAAATGGCTAGCACGAGAGGGCATAGTTTTAAGGTGCGTGGAACTAGGTACAGAGGAGATGTCAGGGGTAAGTTGTTTTGTTTTAAAATACGCAGAGAGTGGTGAGTGCGTGGAATGGGCTGCCGGCGGCGGTGGTGGAGGCAGAAACGATAGGGTCTTATAAGAGACTCCTGGATGAATACATGGAGCTCAGAAAAATAGAGGACTATGGGTAAGTCTAGGTAGTTTTAAGGTTAGGACATGTTCAGCACAGCTTTGTTGGCCGAAGGGCCTGTATTGTGCTTTATGTTTTCTATGTTTAAAAAAGGCTCCAAACACAAACCAGGAAATTATAGCCTGGTGAGTCCGACATCAGTTGTGTGAAAGTTATTGTAAAGCATTCTAAGGGACCAGATATGGGTATTTGGTAGACACAGACAAAGGATAGCCAGCATGGCTTTGTGCATGTTAGGTCATGTCTAACCAACATTATAGAGGAAGATACCAGGAAAGTAGATAAAGGCAAGGCAGTGGATGTTGTCTACATAGACTTTAGCAAAGCACATGATAGGGTCTCGCATGGGAGGTTGGTGAAGAAGGTTTAGTCGTTCGACAGTCAAGCTGAGGTACAACATTGGATTAGACATTGGCTTTGTGGGAGAAGCCAAAGAGTGGTAGTAGAGGGTTGCCTCGCTGACTGGAGGCATATGACTCGTGGAGTGCCGCAGGGTTCTATGCTGGGCCCTTTGTTGTTTGTTATCTATATCAATGATCTGGATGATCATGTGGTCAACTGGATCAGCAAATTTGCAGATAACACCAAGATTGGGGGTGTAGTGGACAGCGAGGAAGGCCATCATGGTCTGCAGAGGGATCTACATCAGCTGGAAAAATAAGGCTGAAAAATGACAGATGGAATTTCATGCAGTGTGCAATGTTGCACTTTGGTAGGACTAACCAGGGTAGGTCTTACACAGTGCACTGTAGTGCACCGAGACGTGTGATAGAACAAAGGGATCTGGGGATACAGGTCCATAATTCATTGAAAGTAGTGGCACAGGTAGATAGGATCATAAAGAAAGTTTTCGACACATTGGCCTTCATAAATCAGTGTATTGGGTACAGGAGATGGTATGTTATGTTGAAGTTGTACTAGATATTGGTTGTGCCTAAATTGGAATATTGAGCACAACTTTGGTCACCAACCTACAGGAAAGATGTAAATAAGGTTGAAAGAGAACAGAGAAAATTTACAAGGATGTTGCTGGGTCTGGAGGACCTGAGTTATGAGGAAAGATTAAATAAGATAGGACTTTACTCCTTGGAAGGTAGAAGTTTGAGAGGAGATTTGATAGAGGTATACAAAATTATGATGTGTATTGATAAGGTTAATGAAAGAAGACTTTTTCCACTGAGGTTGGGCGAGACTACAACGAGAGGTCATGGATTAAGGCTGAAAGGTAAGGAGTTTAAGGGGCACACAAAGGGAAATTTCTTGACTCAGTGTTGAATGAGCTGCCAACACAAGTGGTGCATGCAAGCTCGATTTTAACGTTTAAGAGAAGTTTGGATCGGTACATGGAAAGTAGGGGTATGGAGGTCTCTGGCCCCAGTGCAGTTTGATGGGAGTAGGCATTTTAAATGTTTTCAGCATGGACTAGATGGGCCAAAGGGCCCACTTCTGTGCTGTACTCTATGACTATGTCTCTTAACTGCAAAGCATCAATTCAGTTCTTCGGGCCTGTTAACATATCAAACCTAGAAGAGTCTGAAACTGTTACACAGATACTGCAGAAAAAAAATCCCAGAGTATTGTTGATTTGCATTATTTGTAAATAGTCATTGCAGGGATAGATTTGCTCCAATTAACGGATACCTATCAAAAGTCAAAAACTTTTGTCAGTGCTATAAAGATAGAAATAATTTGGATTTAACTCTAGACACTCACCTTTGTAGTCTGTGTTTATTGGGTTAGCATCAGGCTGCACTACCACCACTTCGGTACAGTTCTAATAGAAATAATGGATATGGGTTGATATAATACAATGGCTACAAAAACTATTACCCAAAAATTTCATTCATTTATAAGAGTAATAAAGTATCTGTTTAAATTTAAGGAAAATTTCTTAAACAGTACAATAATGGAACTCAAGGACTTTTTTTCTTGTCATTATTCCCTAAACAATACAGTATAACAGGTATTTACATAACATTTACATTGTATTAGGTATTTATTATAAGTAATCTAGAGATGATTTAAAGTATATGAGAGGATGTGTATAGGTTACTGCAGATCGGGAAGCGAGAAAAAACTGAAGTTCTCTAAGTTAAAAGAGGTACATCTGGTATTTAGCATCAGTTAGTCAAACATTTGTCTTAGTATATATTTTACCTTTCTATGCATATAAAACACTTAAGAAACGTATGTATTTCAATAATTAAACCACTGCGTTGCTTAGCAACAATTGTAGCTTTCACTGGGGCAGGGCCTTTCGCATGCTCCATTATTCTCACTTTATCCTTTAAAATTGTTCCGATCATTGACTGACTGTAGCCTAACGCTTTTCCAATGACCGATGGTGTTTCACCCCTTTCCGATTGCTTTATTATTTCCACTTTATTTTCAATCGTGATCGTTTTCCGGAACAGAAACACTGCAGGCAGCAGGTCCTGAGCTCCGCCGGGTCCTAAAGTCCACTGACTTGAGCATCCGTGTTTTTTGGTATCCAAGGGGAGTCCCAGAACCAATCCCCCGTGGATAAGGAGGGCCAACTGTATATACTTTTAAGAATTAGTCTTTAGCTGCATGTGTGAACATCAGCAACCGATTGTATTGAGCATACATTTGATTCCATTGACTTCAATGGAATGTGTACTTCAATGCTCATGATCAAAGATGAATTTCTCAACAGCTTTGTATCAATAAATTTCTCTTCAATTGTTACAGACACTTGCAGCATGCTTAAATTAATGTGCTATCAATCATACTAAAATATTACGAGATCTAATATTCTGTAATCTATTTGGAAATCCTGATGGTTCAACATTTGGCTGCTGACGCAAGGTTTCTTGTACTCCCCTGCAACTTACTGACTTCAATACAGAACTTATTGTAATATTTGTGTGACATTGCAAAAATAACTAATTAAAAAAGTGTGCTGGGGAGCAAATATCCACTGGTCTGGAAAATCCTCCAGTCAAACCAATCTCCAGTACTACCAAGTATCAACCTACCAGTGCTAACCAACAAGCTCCAAAACCTGGGCCTCTGTACCTCCCTCAGCAACTGGATCCTTGACTTTCTAATCAGAATATAGTCAGTGCAGATCAGAAATAATATCTCCTCATTGACAGTCAATGCAGACACACCTCAAGAATGCATGCTTAGCCCATTGCTCTACTCTACACCCACGGCTAGGCACAGCTCAAATGTCATCTATAAATTCACCGATGACACAACTATGGTTGGTAGAATTTCAGATGGTGAGGCATACAGGAGTGAAATAGATCAGCTGGTTGAGTGCTGTCACAACATATAATTAAGATGAAGGAATTGATTGTGTATTCAGAAAGGGAAAGTTGAGAAAACTCATATGGAGCCAGTGATCATTAATGGAGAATGTGTGGAGCAGGTTAAGACCTACAAGTATCTGGGAGTACAGTTGGACGAGAAGCTAGACTGGACTGCCAACACAGATGCCTTGTGCAGGAAGGCACAGAGTCGACTGTACTTCCTTAGAAGGTTGGCGTCATTCAATGTCTGCAGTGAGATGCTGAAGATGTTCTATAGGTCAGTTGTTGAGAGCGCCCTCTTCTTTGTGGTGGCGTGTTGGGGAGGAAGCATTAAGAAGAAGGACGCCTCACGTCTTAATAAGCTGATAAGGAAGGCGGGCTCTGTCGTGGGCAAAGTACTGGAGAGTTTAACATCGGTAGCTGAGCGAAGGGCGCTGAGTAGGCTACGGTCAATTATGGAAAACCCTGAACATCCTCTACATAGCACCATCCAGAGACAGAGAAGCAGTTTCAGCGACAGGTTACTGTCGATGCAATGCTCCTCAGACAGGATGAAGAGGTCAATACTCCCCAATGCCATTAGGCTTTACAATTCAACTGCCAGGACTTAAGAACTTTTTTTTAAAGCTATTATTAATGCTTTTTGAGTTAGTGATTTAGATGCATATCATATTATTACTGAGTTAAGTATTGTATGTAATGAGTTTTTGCTACAACAAGTGTATGGGACATTGGAAAAAATGTTGAATTTCCCCATGGGGATGAATAAAGTATCTATCTATCTATCTATCTATCTATCTACCAGTCCACCAGTGATCAGCAGTAGAAAGGGTGAGCAGTTTTAAGTTCTTGGGTGTCTACAGTTCTGTAGATCTAGCCTGGGTCAAACATATTGATGCAGCTACAAAGAAGGTATGACAGCAGCTACATTGTAGTAATAGGATGAGGAGAACTGGAGAGCATTTTAACTGGTTGCATCACCACCTGGAGGGGCCACCGCACAGGATCGGTAAAAGCTGCAGAAAGTTGTAAACTAAGCCACTTCCATCATGTGCACTAGCCAGCCCAGCATCGATGCCTCGAGAAGGTAGCGTCCATCGTTACAGGCACCTAGAACACACCCTCTTCTCTTTGCTCCCATGAAGCAGCCTGGAGAGACTCAATGATTTAGGAGTAGCTTCTTCTCCTCTGCAATCAAATTTCTGAACTGACAATGAATTCATGAACACCACCTCACTATTTTAGCTCTTTTTGCACTACTTATTTGAATTATTTCATACACTTACTGTAATTTATTGGTTTTAATTATGTATTGCAATGTACTACTGCCACAAAACAGATTTCATGACCTATGCCAGTGACATTAAACCCAATTCTGATTCAAGGTGCCAACTGTGCTGGATTATTGCAGGTTTTAATTTACAGAACTTACACCCAACATGTGTACAAACAGAAAATTATTTAAAACTAGAACAAGAAACAAAATCAACTTGTGGCAACCCACTGTTTTGTCCTAATAAGTTCCATCTGTAAATGTTTCCTGACTACTCATGGGATTTATTTGTCACATTAGCATGCACAGAACTATGATGGAAGCAACTGAACCTCAGACCTCTGGGAGTATCAAGGAGAGGTTGGTGCTACATAACTCTTCCAAGGGTTGAAGTAGGAACTTTTCATTAATGGTTTCTTCAAGTGTGAATAGATGGGAAATGTGGCTATATCTTGGGGAGAAATATTCATATAACACTTAATAAGTTTTAGTTCCTTTCTTTTACAAACCTATTTTTCTTCTTTTTTAATATAAAGTATAAGAGTGAAATATTTTCTTATACTTACAGGGCTATAGGAGAATAAACAAGGCTCCTTAATTATTGAGGCACCACAGAGCTCTATCATCCATTCTAGCTGATCTGTAAGATAAATCAATAGCCACCAGGTAATATCTACATTTCAGTAATATCAAGACCAGATTTTAACTTATAGCACAATTCAAAATTAATTTGTTCAATTCCCAACCTCAGCTGTTCACAAAATAATTGTGGAATAAATTTTACGCCTAGAGTATTTGATTTTATGCAGACATTGAACATTGCCATTAATCCTCAACACCATGGAGAACAACCATCTATAGGTTAAACAAAATCTTGTAACTTTGTAAAATATCTGGCTTGAACTACAATATGTAGAATTATCTGCACTTTATTCTTTTCTTGTGCATGTTCTCTCCCATTGGTCATTCTTAGAAGCTGTATGAACACTTTCCAATTTTCTTTCCATTAATTTTAATGAGCAAAAGAGGTTGTCTACCTGAAATTTTACTAACCACATTAAATACTGCACTGGGAATTAAAAGAAAATTATCCTTTATATCTATAGGAAAATAGAGCACTTTAATACACTGGAGGTGATATATTGGCCATAATTCAAAATTTACAGCAAAATAAAGGAGCTGAAGGTGGTTGTTCCAATAATCTCAGTTGATCTTCAGCTGTCTCATTAAACCTAATTTTAATTCCCCATATCCTTTTCAAATACTTATCAGTTTATTTTTAAAAGGCTTGATCCTGCTCGTTAATGTAAATAGTCTCACAAAGGATACCAGGCCATGTGGAGTCAAGCAGCAGAACTCAGACTTGCTGAGATTCCCCAGCCTTACACTTGGGGGAAAGAAAACTATTCTCACTTAGATTTTGTGGCAAGTTAAAATCTGGAACAAGACCAACTCTTGCTAATGCATATTTCAGGCTTATAGATGAGGTAAAAGAAGATAGGTAATATTGGAGTAAAAATTATCTTGCATTGATAGATAATTACTTCTATGTTATAGTTGTTGACGTCCCCAAAGAGAGGAATTTAAAAGAGTACACATCTATCTTAGCAAGGTAAGGCTTTAATAGCTGTCAGAACTTTTAGGGCCAAACCTCAACATACCATCGGAGTCTTGACTTTCTACAAAGTGCCATGGCAAGATAGGGCGGCACGGTAGCGTAGTGGTTAGCACAACATTTTACAGTACCAGCGACTCGGGTTCAATTCTCGTCATTGCCTGTAAGGGGTTTGTATGTTCTCACTGTGACCTCTTGGGTTTCCTCCCACAGTCCAAAGGCATGCCAGTTGGTAGATTAATTGGTCATTGTAAACTGTTCAGTGATTAGGTGAGGATTAGAGTGTGGAATAGGCCCTTCCTTGAGCCATGCTGCCCAGCAATCCCCTGATTTATCTCAATAAATAATTATCTACCCCATTGATTACTCACAAAATAATTGTCTGGTCTATTGATGCCCTTCAGAGAAGTGCGTGCACAGCCATAACAATTCAGATCTCTATAGAACTATAATGTGATTGTTTCTTAACTGCTTCCATAGTTCAGGGACACTTGGGAAATGCTTTGCCAGCAAAGTCCACATTCCAGGAATTAAAAACTTCTAACTTTATTCCTCATGATAATCCACAACAGCTTTCAATTTGTAAATAACTGTAAAAGTTAAAAAGTGGTTGCCAATGTCAAAACTCATAACCAAGAATCTCCATTCTGTTAACTTTGTTTGAATTGGTAAAGTTTTTTTCCTGGACAGCCTTGGCTTGCATCCATTAAATTTTAAGATAAACACAGATGATCCTGAGGGCTTGGAGGTGGATTTGGAGAGGATATTACCTCCTTTAGAAGAAATTAGTAGTAGTAATAAGGGATTACCTACTTGAGAGATGAAGCAGGCTCCACCAGAAATTTACAAATCTTAGGAATTCTCTTCCTCAAAAGGATGAAGTAGAATCTTTGAATATTCTTAAAGCAATGGTAGCAATATGTGAAGGATTACTGGAAGTCAGCAAGAATGTCAAGCTGAGGTGGCAACCAGATCAAACATGGCATTATTGAAGAGAATAAGAGAGGGATGCCGAGTGCACCATTCTTGTTCTCAGCTTAGTGAACCAGACAAGGTTTTAAACAATCCAAGTAGTTTTGTGGTCATAACTGATGACTACTTTGTATATACATACAATTTCAGATTAATAACCAAATTAAATTCTATAACTCATGTGACAGAACTTGAACTCATTCTGAAGTGTCAGTGACCCAAACTGTTTCTTTCTTCACTCTTGCTACCTAACTTGCTAAATATTTCTAGAATTTTCTATTTCCCCCACCCCACTTATTCAGCATCTATTTTTTTAAAAAAACTTTTTGATCAAGTCTATGCCAACGCCAGGAAGATTGGACTAAAGCTGGATATTTAGTGGAATTCAAACAAAATGAATTGTAAAACCCTGTTGAAAATTTTCTCCAGAAAAACACAGGAGTAAAAAAACTAATTGTTTTTGCAACTGTTCATCAGCATGCAATAAACAAGTATCCTTCAAGTAGATAGCACATGCTACAGGGGATAAATTAAAGGTGGAATACATCAATATATTCATGTTGAACTTCATTGCTTAAATTCTGCTCCATTGCAGTTCTGAAACAGAATTTCAGAAGTGGAACCCCATGTACACATGTTACAATATTTTGCATAAAACCAACAATTTCAACCACAAAAGTACAAAAACAAATAAATTATTCATTACATCCTGTACCTTCTCATGTATTAACGGTTTTTAAAATTCTTTCACTCTTGCATGTTTAAGACAACACCCGAACAGCCTCAGATCAACATTCACTTGTGTGTGATCTGCACACAATGTTATGTTCTTTTGTGGGTGAGAAAAGAAACATTGAAGTCATATGCAAGATAGGTTAGGGCTATACCCAAGAGATCTGTCCATGTATGGTATACCTTTGAAATGTCGAAAGAACAAGGCAAGACACATAACCTTATAAAACCAGTAACTACTTTTGGAGGGGACTATTAAAAAAAGATTACACCTAGGAAACATCTACTAAACAATATTATTATTTTCTTTTAAAAAATGTAAAACCTGTTATGAAATTGCTAGGAAAACCTCTAGAGATATTAGCCATAGATCACTATAGCCTGGAAAGAGGCCCTTCTGTCATTTAGTTTGTACCAAACTATTAATCTATCTAGTCCAATCAAACTGCATCCAGACCATAGCACTCCATAACCGCTCTCCCATCCATAATTTCTCTCAGATGTTGAAATCAAACAAACACCTTCCGCTGGCAGCCTGGTCCACACTTTCACCACTGAGTGAAGATGCTCCCCCTCAAGGTCCCCTTAAATATTTCACCTTTCATTTTTAACCCACGACATCTAGTTCTGGTCTCACCCGACTTCAGTAGGCAAAAAAATGAAATACCCCTCATGAATTTGTATAACTGTCATTCTCCTGTGCACGAGGGAATAAAATACTAACCTATTTAACTTTTACCTATACCCTAGGTCAAGTCCTGGCAACATCCCTGTAAATGTTCTCCACAATTTCGTTAATATACAAGGCAGAAGAAAAAAACCAAAGAAAACTTCAATGACAAAAAAATAATCTAAACATCAAATGGTGCAAGCTGAATCAACTGCATCTCAACATCAGTAAGACAAAGGAGATGGTGAGGACATGGATGTGGTGAGGACCTACAAGTACCTGGGACTGCACCTGGATGACAGACCTGGGTGGAGCACCAACACAGTGGCTGTGTACAAGAAAGGCCAGAGTTGCCTCTATATCCTGAGGAGACTGAGGTCCTTTTGGAGTATGCAGGCCTCTCCTTCACATGTTCTACCAGTCTGTTATCACCAGTCTTCTATGTGGTGGTGTGCTGGGGCAATGGCATCAACACAGGTGATATCAACAGGCTCGATAAACTGACTAGAAAAACTGGATACACTGGAAGCTGTGGTAGAACAAATGATTCTATGGAAAATCCTGGCAATTCTGGACAATGTTTGCATGCCACCTTAGCTGAACAGAGGAGCCTTTTAGTAATAGACAAAGACAACTGCGCTGCTTCAAAGAGCGCTATATGAGCTTATTCTTTCCCTTGGCCATGAGGCTCTATAATGAGTCAATCTAAACCTGTGTAAGTGATCACCCCCACCTGTTAGTCTGTTTGAGGCAACTTTTAAAAAAATTCTTTTTAGCTTTTCTTCTAATATTTGTACATCTGTGCACTTGTAATGCTACTGTGACACTGTAATTTACTTCAAGATCAATAAAGTATCTATTTAATATTTTGCCGAACTTTTCAGAACTCAAAAGAAATGTAATAATACTCAAAACTGTAATTTATGGTAACAATCTTTAACTGTGTTGTGTGAAGCAGCAACAACGGACTGTGCCAGAATTCCCAAACTGAGCTTTGTTTGCATTGTTTCACTGACAAGTATTTTCATCATTTACTATCAATGCTTTGTTAGAAAATCTGTTCAATAAGAACATGAAAATTTAGACAAACCAAGTCTACTTGCAGCACAGGTTATTTAATGTTATAACAGCTAAAAAGAGTATAGTTATGTCAGAAAGCTTATACTTTATTAGATACACCTGCTCATTAATGTAACAAGCTGGATGAACTCAGCAGGTCGGGCAGCAGCCGTTGAATTAATTAATTAATCAGCTACAATCAATGTTCCTCCACGGAACATTCCCACTTTCCTGCTTAGTTGAACCCCTATTAATACTGACCCTAGACATATATTGCTTATGAAAGGTGGCCTTCTCACCACTGAGTCACATGGCTATTAGCAGAGTTAGCTAACGAGCAGTTTGTGCACAAGCCCTGGTGAGAGGGTTACACTTCTAAACATCTCAGGTAAACTAAATTTTTCAACGGATGCTGCTCGACCTGCTGTGTTCATCCAGCTTGTTTGTATGCGTTGATTTGACCACAGCATCTGCATACTTTGTGTTTGCTCATTAATGCAAATGTTTGATCAGCCAATCATGTGGCAACAAATCAATGACTAAAAGCACACAGACACGGTCAAGAGGTTTAGTTGATGTTCAGACCAACCAGAATGGGAAAGAAATGTGATCTAAGTGCCTTTGACCCTGAAATGATCATTGGTGCCCGATGGGTTAGTTTAAGTATCTCAGAAATTGTTGATCGCTTGGGATTTTCATTCTCTAGAGTTTATAGAGAATGGTGAGCAGTTCTGTGGGTAAAAACACCTTGTTAGTGAGAATGGCCAGACTGGCTCAAGCTGCCAGAAAGGTGACTGCAACTCAGATAACCACACATTACAACAGCAGTGTGTAGAAGAGCATCTCTGATTGCACAACACATGGATGGGCTACAGCAGAAGACACCAGGTTCAACTCCTGTACCTAATAAAGTGACCAGTGTAAATTATGGTGTGCTGGTGAAGTAGTTAAAGTCTGTCCCGAGCCATATAGGCTCATCAGGCTGGTGCTTATTTCCAGTTTCCGTGGCGTGAAGTGACTGAGAGTACGAGACTCTCCCCCGGATATGACGCCAGTCTATCGCGAGGTTAACCCCCAGCATTTTTGCCGGTACCCATTTTCAGCTGGGTGGACTGGAGCAATGTGTGGTTAAGTGCCTTGCTCAAGGACACAACACGCTACCCTGGCTGGGGCTCAAACTCACGACCTTCAGATCGCTAGTCCAACACCTTAACCACTTGGCCACGTGCCACAGTGAAGTAGGGTTATGGAATAAATGGGGGAGGGGAGGAGCAGAAAGAGGGGCATCATCTTGCTCTGAAGTTGATTATAATATTAGAAGCCTAGGGCCAGTCGTAATCTAGGTCATGTTCTGCAATCTGAAAAATGAAGAGTAAGTTCATGCAATAGTTATTGGGGAAACCAAGCAAATCCATTTCCACATCAGACACCTAAAGACTGTCACAATTTTTGACCAATTTTTTCTTTTAGCTTTATTCATTATAGCAAATACGTCCTAACACCCATACTCTGCAAGAACTAGAATTATTAGTTGCACAGTCTAAAATTGCCACTCCACTTCAATTTGACACTGACTTCAATGAAAAAAAATTGTAATTGTTTGCTTGTGAGCTGATCAAAGTTATCTTCCTACATCTTGCTCCTGCTAGATTTTCACCATTAATGTCAAAAGTCGCTCTTCATTGGCATTTAACACACACGGAATTCAGTCCAGGGAATTATGACAAAATCTACTTGAAGGCTGCAACAAAATGGCAACAATAACATCAACGCAGCAAAAGTAAATTCCTTGGAATGTTTGATCCATAATTTGTCAAAGGTGAATAAGGTGGATTAAAAGGCAAACGGGATACGCTCTTTTTAGTTGAAAAGTATAAAAACATGATTATACTAGAACTGTATATATTAGAGAATGGCATATTATATCAAATATGCAATTGCATTGCAGAGGGTGTATCGATGATTAAAATGGATGCTGCAGAACTGTAAAATTGTAAAGACAAATAGATTGATAAAATGAACTTGCTATGTTACAACTGTTCCAAATAACGGGAAGAATTCAACAATGTGTATAAAATTATGAGGCGCATGCAGATTAGATAGGACTTTTTTTTTAAAAAAAAATCAGTAGAGGTCAGAAACCAGGGAACATGATTTTAAAGTAATTGCTAAAAGGATTAGATGGGAAATGAGGAAAACATTTCCCCCCCCAGCTGATGGGTAGTGGGGTTCTGCAACTTGCTGACTGAAAGGGCCACAGAAATCCTCACCACATTTAGAACATTGAACAGTACAACATAGGAACAGACCAATCGGTCCACAATGTTGTACCAATCTAATTAAATTAGTAATTGCCTAATTAATCCATTCTGTCTACAAAATATCCATATCATTCCAATTCCTGTGCCCATCTAGGAGCTTCTTGAAAGCCTCTATCGTATTTGCCTCCACCACCACCCTTGGGAGTCCATTCCAAGCACCTACCATTCCTTGGGGGGGGGGGGGGGGGGAGAGAGAGAGAATAAAACTTGCCCAGCGTATCTCATTTCAACCTGCCCTCTCACCTTAAAAGCATGTCAATAAACAATAGACAGTAGGTGCAGGAGTAGGCCATTTGGCCCTTCTAGCCAGCACCGCCATTCACTGTGATCATGGCTGATCATACACAATCAGTACCCCGTTCCTGCCCTCTCCCCATATCCTTTGACCCCGCTATCTATAAGAGCTCTATCTAACTCTCTCTTGAATGCATCCAGAGACTTGGCCTCCACTGCCTTCTGGGGCAGAGCATTCCACATATCCACCGCTCTCTGGGTGAAAAAGTTTTTCCGCATCTCTGTTCTAAATGGCCTACCCCTTATTCTTAAACTGTGGCCTCTAGTTCTGGACTCACCCATCAGGAGGAACATGCTTCCTGCCTCCAGCGTGTCCAATCCCTTAATAATCTTATATGTTTCAATCAGATCCCCTCTCATCCTTCTAAATTCCAGTGTATACAAGCCCAGTTGCTCCAATCTTTCAACATATGACAGTCCCGCCATTCCGGGAATTAACCTTGTGAACCTACGCTGCACTCCCTCAATAGCAAGAATGTCCTTCCTCAAATTTGGAGACCAAAACTGCACACAATACTCCAGGTGGGGTCTCACCAGGGCCCTGTACAGCTGCAGAAGGACCTCTTTACTCCTATACTCAATTCCTCTTGTTATAAAAGTCAGCATGCCATTAGCTTTCTTCACTGCCTGCTGTACCTGCATGCTTGCTTTCATTGACTGATGTACAAGAACACCTGGGTCTCGTTGTACTTCCCTTTTTCCTAACTTGACTCCATTTAGATAGTAATCTGCCTTCCTGTTCTTGCCACCAAAGTGGATAACCTCACATTTATCCACATTAAACTGCATCTGCCATACATTTGCCCACTCACCCAACCTGTCCAAGTCACCCTGCATTCTCATAACATCCTCCTGACATTTCACACTGCCACCCAGCTTTGTGTCATCGGCAAATTTGCTAATGTTACTTTTAATCCCTTCATCTAAATCATTAATGTATATTGTAAACAGCTGCGGTCCCAGCACTGAACCTTGCGGTACCTCACTGGTCACAGCCTGCCATTCCGAAAGGGACCCGTTAATCGCTCTAGTATTAGACATTTCAACCCTCGGGAAAAGATACTAGCTGTAAGATTTCTACAGCCAGGCATTTTTATTTTAGCAGTTTTCTGCAAAAGCAGTATGGCCTGTTACTAATAACGTTTTAGCTTTGACTAAAGATATGAAGCCATGCTGAACAACTTTGGCTGACATAACATTCCTATCAGGATTGCCTTGGTACATAGTGCAACTTTCTGCCCAGTGGAACATCCGAGAGTGCTGGGTGGCAGCAGACTTTTTTTTTTTTTGGACAGTGGTCTGGTTTAGGGTCCTTTTTTCCGTGGGAGCTGTGGAGCAGGGGATAAGGGAAGATGCCCCCATTGTAAGAAATGCTTTGTGCAGATGAATAGCTCCAAGGAGGAAAAGCCAATACTCCTGAGAGCCAGTTTGTTTGAGATGGTCTTCGAGGGAAGTTCGGACTGCAGTGGGTGCCTTTACATAGAATGTGGGTTCAGCATGCAAGCCGACTACTCCAGAAATAAGCCCAAAAGTTGCATATTGAACTGGTTTAACTGTAATGGACCTTTTTATTTTTCTGTAACTTGTTAAAGTTGAAAATTTGGTAAATATACTTTCTTTGCAATTTTATGCCAGTGTATGATCTGTCATTTCCAGGCAAACGATAACTGTGCATGGGACAGTATTTACATAGCATTAGCTACAATCAATGTTCCTCCACGGAACATTCCCACTTTCCTGCTTAGTTGAACCCCTATTAATACTGACCCTAGACATATATTGCTTATGAAAGGTGGCCTTCTCACCACTGAGTCACATGGCTATTAGCGGAGTTAGCTAACGAGCAGTTTGTGCACAAGCCCTGGTGAGAGGGTTACACTTCTAAACTTCTCAGGTAAACTCAAGTGTGTAAGCTCTTTTTTTGATCATCATGGATATGACAGGTCAAATGGCCTCTGTGCTGCATGCCGTTTGTATCTGGGTGCAGAGGGAAATCATTTTTTAATGTTTAGTTTCTAGCGTTTATTCTTTAAACAAGACTTCCAAGATCAAAACAGATGGAGCGGTTATTTGCTTTGCCAGCTGCCAGATTTGGCATTCAACAGAAGACGATTAACAAGCATATTGAACTGGACGCAATTTATGAACCTATGCGTCTGCAAGATCGGGGCCAAGGGGTGAGCCACGGACACCTGAGAAACGAACACTCACAATGGCTGATAACCAGGGTTATAGGCCAGCATGACAGTCAACCAGTCAGAACAAGTTGGATCAATATAAATGCAAGCACTCGGCAGAAACAACACTCAATTGCGCACTGATGATGTCATCTCGACTGGTGATGAAAAGTTTGCAACCTAACTTCCAGGTTCGGTGAACAACCCTACAAACAGGCAGCCAACTGGAGCTACCAATCTTCACTTTCATTTCACATCTTAGCTGTTTCAATTTCTGCACCAGAGAATAATGACACAGGCATCATTATGGAATTTGTGCTGTTTGAAAGCATGGCAATCTTGCCATGCTTCAACTTCAATTAGTAATTTGTTGGTATTGTTTCACTTAAGAGTACAAGTAGAAAGTAAGCTATTGGCTGTGGAAGTGATTTTGTTTAGGTCAGCTGCATAGCACTGGTGAATTTATTTTGCAGTGACATTCCAGAGTGCTTAAAGGTAATTGTAGTTGCCATGGTTGCAGTTGGAATTTAGTGACGATAAGGCCAGATGCACAACTGTTTTGATTAATTTTTAAACTGCTTTTAGCTATCATGAAAGTAGTATAATAAGGTAGATAAAAGACTTTATTTGAACAAGTGGCAGCTACTCATGGCTAATTTTTTTCCCTACACAAATCAGGAAATATTGCATCTTATTTTTCTCTTTGCCACTACAACACTGACATTGCTAGTTTTTTTTAAACCATCAGCACCACTTTTGAATTAACTGAAACTGTTTCTCCATATCTCAGTTGCTACAGACTGCAATGCAGTGGACAGCACAGGAACACATCCTTTAATTTCACTCTCCTCCTCCCTTGCCATGAAGTCAGTCTTCTCTTTGCTGTTTCTAGCACAGTGCAGGTCACATAATTATAAGCTCAAGCCACTGTCCCTCCCACTGCAGTATACTGCATAATTACAAGGGCTCCATGACCATGGACAAAAATCAAATGTACAACCAACTATGAGTGCTCTTTAATCTTTTCTTCTCCAATATCCAATCCTGCAACTCCCCCCAAGCAGACAGAGTGCTGAACCCGATACACCCTACCTTCCAGGATTTTAAAAAAACTTGAGAATTGGAGCAGCTGCAGAAGGTAATGAGTTCAAGTCATTCTCTGGAAATTTGAATGGAAAAAATCTAAATTGATATTCTAATGTACTACCAGAGTGTGCTACATTATCAGAGGTGACGCCTTTCCAATAAAATGTTATAAATGCAAATCTATAAAAGGTATAAGATCTTTTGATACTATTTTGAAGGACAAGGCGCAGGTGCTATCCCCAGTAACTACATTTTATGAATATCCAAAAGTCATACATAAACACTTTCCAGTGGGGAAAGTGTAGTCTTCATTTTAGAACCAAGCAACTTAAGAGTTCATCAAGAACCCAGATTTGCACAAGGGTGAAAAAAATCAGGAATGCTTTCTACAAAGGTAATAGTCTACAAAGTAGAACTTGTCTCTGACTTCACAAATTTTAAAAAGACATGCAGTTGAGGAAGATATCAAGCATTATTTAATGAAATGACCAAACAAGTTCTGAATAGCTAACAAACATTCTGAATTACTGATAATGTGGATGTACAGACCTTGGGAAGTATCAAACTTTAGCAAAATGTACAAAAAATGTCTTACAATACCAGCTTCCCAAAACCTTAGGCAGATACAAGATCATACCTTGCATGGGGCATTTATGGGAAATCCAGGCCTGTTTCTGGTAACTGGAGATTCATAGTGGGAGACTTTGCTATAATGCCGTGCAATGTCAAGGATAGATGCTCAGATGCTTACCTGCTGGAAACTGTCAACACATGGCACTTGTTTCAATTTTTCCCATGTTCAAATGCAGTCTGAGACTTACCACATGTAGACAGGTGCTACTTCATTTGCTAAGGAATTGTGAATGTAATTGAACATTGTCCAATCAACAGCAACACCCCCACCTTTGACCTCATGACGGAAGGAGTTAAGATTGTTCCTTGGACAAGGATGGATAAATTCCAACTACAATCATCTTCTTTTGCACAAGGTAGGGCTCCAAACACGGGAAACTTTATTATGATACCCATTGTCTTCAGCTTTACCAGTGTGCTTGATGTCACATTTTGTCAGTCACAATCACCATTCTTCCAAAACGCAGTTCTTTGGTCCATACATGGGGCCAAGGCAGTGTGGTGCTAGCAAAATGCAAACTAGGCACAAATGAGTAGGCTGATTACAATGAAGCGCTGTTTGACAGAATATTCAACAACTTTATCACGTTGCGAATGAATGAGAGTATTAATATTCTATTTTTGAGAACACAACATACTTAGACAATTTTCCACAATGTTGGGTAGATGCCTGCGTTTTAATTTTACTGGAGCAGCATAGCTTGAAGTACCACAAGTTCTGGGCAGAAGTCTTCAGTCCTGTCGAAGGGCCGTTATCTGGTCCCACAGTCTTTGCTATATCTAATACTCTCACTCATATCTTGATATCACATGGTGTGAATCAAATTGTTTGGGAGACAGACTTCTGTGATGGTAAGGCTCTCAAGTGGAAGCCAAGATGGATAATTTATTCGGCTCTTCTGGCTGAACATAAATCTAAGTATTTTGGGTTTTTCCTCAGAACTCGCATGGTGGGTCGCACCACTACTAAGGATGGGAATGGTCTTGCAGTTAGCTGTGTAATGACCTTTCCCATTCCCTGCCAGATATGCAGAGCTCTGATCCCCTGGTTATGAGATTACTTGGTTTTAATGCTGGGGAGCACATAAACTACGTCATTCCACATTGCAGTTCACCAAGCTGCTCATTTTTATTTATCTCTGCCTGGTGCTGGTCCCAGCATGCACTTCTGAACATTGATTTGTCTACCTTCCAGTAACCACTCCCTGATCTTCCTACCCCTTTTGCTCTTATCCCATTGGCCCCATCACCGCATTTTTCTTCTTCCCCATCCTCCTAATATGCAAATAACCCCCACATTGCTCTCCATTTCCCCTCCTCAACACCTTCCTTTTATTTCATGGTCTACTACCATCCTCTCCTGTCAGATTCTATCTTCTTTAGCCCTTTGTCACTTCCACCTATCATCTCCCATCAGCAGTGATTCATGAGCTCCAGGAACAGCAGTGGTAATCAGTGGTGGTTTTCCTTGCCTGTGTTTGGTCTAATCACGTCACAAAAATACATGGGAACTAGAGTCAACACAGACGACCCCATTGACTACTCTCTCCTACCTGTGTAAAACACTGTTGCCACCAAGATTAGTTGGTCCTGCTGGTAAGACAAGATACACTCAGGGATTGTGATAGTCTGGCACATTGTCTACAAGATTTTCATTCATCAGTACGAGTATAAAAGGCTGTTCTTCGGTTAGTCTATGGGTCTGTGCTTGCAATTTAGGGAACAGTCCCAGATGTCTTTAGGAGAACTTCAGCTGGTCATTTGGGAGGAAACTATTTCGTCAGATCTGAATTCTGTTTCTAGGCCGAGGCCATCTTGTTTGTCCAATTTTACTGCTGCTCCAGCGGTGATGGCACAAATGAGTGGCATCTTCAAAGGGCATCTACAGGAACAGTCAACTACATGGGCCAGGAGTCAGCTACAGGGCAGTCTGGGCAAGAATGGTAGCTTTCCTTTCCTTCCAAATGCTAGCAAACCATTTTTAAAAATTTACCCAATCAACATTTTCAAGGTCTTTGTCACCAAGACAAGTTTGTATCTCAACACCCCTCCAAAATTCAGATAATTAACATTTTAAATTACACTCGTGCCATGCTGAGAATTAACTCTGATCTCTGCATTACTAACCTGACAATAGCTACTGCATGACCACTTCACCTACTTGACATGGGAAAATGCAAGATTATCTACTTCAATGCACAAAACAGAAAAGTAGAGTAGTTACAAATGACAAATTGGGAAATGTTGATGTTTAATGTTCTTGCATACACGTCACTGAAAGCTAATGCGGAAAGACCAATTTGTAAGGCAAATAGTATGCTTGACTTTATTATGAGACAATTTGTTTAAAGTATTAATTACATCTTATTGCAATCCAAATTTATAACATGGGGCATAGTGTAGCTTTGGTTTTTCTTAATAAAGGGCATACAAGAAATATTCATCATACTAGTTTCTAGGCTTGTACTACTGCTGTATGAGGAGAGACTAAGCAAGCTAAGGATTTTTTTGGACTTCAAAAGAATGAATGATCAGATTGTAACTTTCAAAATGCTTCCAGGGCTCAGAATGGATGCAGGAACATTGTTTCCTCAGCTGAGGAGCATAGGGCCGGAGTGGGGATGGGGGAACGGCACCATTATCTCAGACTATAGATGAAGACAACATTTCTTCAGTCACAGGATAATGAATCTTCAGAGTTTTTTCTCCTAGCAGTTGAGGATCAGTCGGAGTTCATTCAACATCAAAAAAATCAATAGATTGCTGGATATTAAGGCAATGAAGCTGAGGTGGAAGATTAGACCTGACCTTGATGAATGGCAGAGCATGCTCAAAGGGCCAGATGGCCAACTCCTGCTCCTAATTCTTATGCTCATGTATTAGTTATACTGAACCAAAAGCAGCAATACTGTACCAGCAATTTATCTGTTGTAAAGCCATTAACCAATGAAAAACAGAAACCCAATCTTGCTGCACTGATCAAATACATATTCATCATCACAAGAAACACCTGCCAGCACCCAAATCCATTAAGTCCATATTTATTACACCATGAGTGAAACACAAATTTATGGTTAATCTGTGTAAAAGAACTGGATAATATACATTATATAGTAAATAAATCTGATTATGTAATGTTTACTTGAGAACTATAATAATCTATAAAGCTTGCTTGAATCCAAATTTTGAAATCAAATGGTTTTGCCCACATTGCTCTCAGAAAAGTTTGATAGGTTATTGAAAGCTCTTACCTCTACTCATTCCCGTAAAGGAACCATAGCAGCAAATTTCATAATTATTTAATAGCTGAGAAATAATTAAAAACAAATATTAGCCAAAACATGATAATTGATCAGAACTAATAGTGTTTCAATATTAAAGATAAATAATACTTGTATACAGTATTTTCATTTGACATTTTATAGAACTGACACCCAAAATGCTCCTAGGCTGTTTTAGGAATTGGGAGGAATATCACACCTGTTCATATAGTTGAATTTCCTTATGAACAACATGATTTGTGAAAGGAATAACAGACCAGATCTGAGGAAGCTAGTTCTTCTGAGAGAGGCATACAAGCTCAGGTTTAAAGGCAAAAGGTAGAAAAGGTAATGCAAAAGAAGTGAAATGCTTACAGAATGTGTGTTGCTGAGTCCAGGAGCGTTAAATCTCTTGCATTGGGCAAGTGGGGAGCCAGTGAGAAAATGGGCAGTGAGTGGCTGTGATTTAGCAGACAAAATACAGGTACCTGAGTTATGATAGAAAGTTTTAGAAGTGAAAACATGATGGGCATGATGATGAGGATATCTGCACTTGTAATCGATAGGTTTCTAAATCAATTGGTTAACATTTTATCATGCAGCCTGCTATATAGAGACATAGTAATATTCTAGTAAATGTAGGATGGTCCTGCAATAAGTGGTACCAACATACAATTTAATCAAGAAACTGTAATAAAATTCTCTGGTTATTTGCTAATAACTTAGTAACCCATTTTATAGCCACAGACTGATTTAAAATTGTTATTCATTAATTAAACTCTTTAGGGAACTTTAGCAATTAGATGCCAACAAGTCATTTTGTCACTGATTAAACTACTAAAATGACATTTGATTTTTTTAAGCTTATATTGGAGCATTGGAGATGATCTTCCATATGCCACATGTCCAAGGTCCATCAGGCTCACAAGGATTCCCTACTGAGTTCTTTACTCACTTGAAAGATGGCAACCAAACTACAATCCCCTATGTACACATTTCACAGTAATGCAAGCAGAACAGTTCATATTATTCCAGATGACAATTAGTTGCTCAGCTATTTCATCAGTAGAAATTAAAGTAATCAATTGACAAGAAGCCGAAGACAAGTCATCCTGGGAATGTAATTATTTTTTAATTGGAAAGGCAAATTCGTGCCTGTTATAAAAAATGTGTTCCCTGGAAAGAGGATGGGGGCGGGGGAAACAAGAAAAAGAGCAGCTGGCATTACAAGTCAGTGATCTTACTTTTCCATCAAATGTTTTTCTTGCTTTTCTTGGACCATTGTGATTTCTTCCATTGATTACATCACCTTGCACCTCAAACTCAAGCTGCAAAATTTCAAATTTCAAATTTTAACACCCATTTTCACGAATAGTACACACATCCAGCCACTAACTTTACAATATCTATGAGACAAAACTATACTAAAGATAATGTGTGGGTAGTGTAGTTTAGAAAATAGTTTCCACCTCTGCACTACATTGCAATGTTTTTTTTCCTCTTAGTAAGAGATCCCGAGGGGAGAATGGACACTGAAGCAGTATAAAGGTTTTATGCTCCATTGAGACCAAGATTGAATCCAATAGCCAAAGGAAATCAGAAAGTAGGAAAATAAACAGTGGCAACATAACATTTACTTGCAAAGTGACAGGGTTCTCTGGAGTGTTGTAGAACAGAGAGGGTACAGGTACCCAGCTCCCTGAAAGCAGCAACACAAGTAGAAAAAGTTGTGAAGGCATATGGTATTGTTACCTTGAATGGACAGGACTGAGTACCAGACTTGGGACACCATGTTACAGCTGTACAGGACATCTGGAACATTGTGTGCCATTCTGACCACCCACCATACTAATAAAAACAACGTGATTAAGCTAGAGTTCATAAGACATTCACAAGCATGTTTCTGGGACTGGCAGCCTCGAGTTACAAGAGGCTAGGGTTGTTTTCCTTGGAGCAAAGGAAGTGGGGGAGGAGGAGAAGAGAAGAAGGGAGAATGGTGTCCTGAGAGATTCACCAAATCATGAGGGGCATAGATAAGGTGGATTACAGTAGATTTTTCGCAGGGTAAGGGAGTCTAAAAAAGAGGGCATATAGTTAAAGTGAGATGGGAAAGATTTACAGGGGACCACAGAACCCCCCACCCCCCACCCCACAAACAAAGGATGGTGGGTATATGAACTGAGCTGCCAGACTGTGTAGAAGTAGGTACAATTATAGCATTTAGAAGACATTTGGACAAATTAACAGATCGGAAAGATTTAGAAGGATAGAAGTCAAATGGAATTAGTTCAGGTAGGTATCTTGGTTGGCATGGAAAAGATGCCTGATTTTGTGTTATGTAACTGACTTACTTACAAGTCAGAATGTTCTGAGCTCAGGCAAATAGATTTTGCATATTTTTAACTATTGCTTTTGGAGAACCGATGGTGGGTGAACAATAAATGTATGCCCAAGTTAGTGATCCACTTCAGTTGGCTTGTTTCTCCCCACTGCAATTGCAGCCTTTCAGATTCTATCATCCTGTTAGCTTATTCTCAACTTGTTCACAAACCTTTGCTTAACAAAAAGAAATTAAGTAGGTTTTATTATATAATATTTCAAATGCACTGGATGGGTAATTTATCACTGTTAGCTGCAAACTATTGATTTTGTGTCTTGAAGAGAAGACAGATGTTCAGATAGCATTTAAGTAGATGACCATAAAAAAGAACCTATTCTGCACAAGTATAAAATAAAGTTTTCCTTAGCTCAGTCATGCAAAGCAAATGGAGTTATGCAAATTGAATGGAAACATCAAAAAGGAATATCAAGATGTACAAAATGACTAAGCAATATACATATATAATATACTTTGTGTAAAAATACAAAATTACAAAGTGATTTACTCTCTTATCACAATGCAACAGCAAGTTTCCCCACTGTAATGGAATTAATCTACAAGGCCAACAGGGAACCATTCAACCTGCATCAAATACTCCAAATTCAGTTCAACCCAGCTTCACACAGACAACACATATGTAAAGGGCATTTGGAGACCAAACTTCAAATCTCTACCGGCACGTTCAATGATGCGCTCAACATCAGCAATATTGTGTTATTCTAATGACCTGTTACCAATTGTACAACATTGCCCTTTGTGGGTGGTTAACTGCTACCCAGTGGACTATGACATTTGAGTTGAGTTTGAGACCTTTTCCTCAGGCTCTCAAAGGCTGCTGGCTCACAGAAGGTAAAGGCAAATTTTGTGAAAATGGCTCCACAGAACTGGAAAGTGGTCTACAACAAGATTCTTGAAAACATCAGCTAAATGTTCAGGAGGATAGATTCTGGACTAATACAAGGCCTGGGCTAGATTAAGTGATATAGTTTTAATTTCACCATGATAGTTTAGCATTAGCTTCAAGCAACTAAATACATCTCTTTGAAGCTGGTGGCAGATTTGGCTATTACAATAGATTGTTCTAAAATTACATGTAATTTACCAATGTTCCTCAGGGAAAGAAGTTCGGCACATTTATCTAGTCTAGCATACAAGTCACTCTAATACAGCTGAGTCATAACCATCCATTGAAATAGCCCAGCATTTAAGATGAGCAATAAAATCTGGCTTTGCCAGCCATATGCAGAACCCACGAATAAAAACTGGTGAAGCAAATTACTAATTACATATAGTACTGTGCAAAAGAATTCTGTAAAGTGAAGATGCTATCAAAAATAATAAAATGAAAAGTTTCTAAATATCCAGAAATTTACTCTGAAGATCAGTAAACAGTAAAAAACTAATCAAATCAATATTTGGTGTGACTACCCTTTGCCTTTAAAACTATCATTCTCTTAGATACACTGTCATGAAGTTTAAGAAGAAAATTGTCTGGTAGGTTGTTCCAAGCATCTTTGAGAATTTGCCACAGTTCTGCAAACTTTGGCTGTTTCACTTGCTTCCGTCTCTCCAGGTAATCCCAGACAGCCTCGATGATGTTGATCAGGGCTCTGTGGAGGCCATACCATCTGTTGTAGAACTCCTCATTTTTCTTTTCACCGAAGATAGTTCTTTATGACTTTGGCCATGTGTTTGGGATCATTGGTCCCAACTTCATTCTGCAGCAGGACAATCAGATGCCTCCCTGATGACACTGCATGATGGATGAAAATCTGTTTGAACTTCTCAGCATTGAAGATTCCATAATTTTCTGACCAGATCACCAACCCCATTTGCAAAAATTCAGCCCCAAACAAGCAATGAACCTCCACCATGCTTCACTGTTGGCCACAGACACTCATCCATGTAGTACTCTCCAGCTCTTCTATGGGCAAACTGCCTCTTGTTTGAGCCAAAAATATCAAATTCTGTCTTGTCAGTCCAGAGCACTTGCTTCCATTGTCCAGCACCCCAGTCCTTGTGTTGTGCGCAGGAGAGTCTCTTGATTTTGCTTCCACTTCAGAGGAACAGCTTTTTGGCAGCAACTCTTCCATGAATATCACTTCTGACAAGAGTTCTCCAGATTGTAGAAGGGTGTACTTAGGTTCCAGTGGTTTCCATGAGTTCAGAGCTGATAGCAGTGCTGGCCTTCTGATTTAGAAAGGACCTCAGTTTGATATCTCTCTCGTCCGCTGCAGTTTCCGTGGCCGACCACTGTGTTTCTGGTCCTCAACCTTGCCAGTTTCTTTGTGCTTCTTCAGAACAGCTTGGACAGCACATCTTGAAATTTCTGTCTGCTGTGAAATTTCTGCCTGGGAGAGACCTTGCTGATGCAGGGGTGTCTCGTTGCTATGCTCACTCTTGCCATGGTGCAAGAATTGATGATTTGAAGATTAAACTGTTACATCTACCACACCCTCACCTTTGGCTGTCCTTTGTCCAGTTTAATTCCTTCTATACGCATTTCTGTTTCAGTTAATCAGTTTAGTTCATTTAACTCATTAGATAGATAGATAGATAGATAGATACTTTATTCATCCTCATGGGGAAATTCAACTTTTTTTCCAATGTCCCATACACTTGTTGTAGCAAAACTAATTACATACAATACTTAACTCAGTAAAAAATATGATATGCATCTAAATCACTATCTCAAAAAGCATTAATAATAGCTTTTAAAAAGTTCTTAAGTCCTGGCGGTAGAATTGTAAAGCCTAATGGCATTGGGGAGTATTGACCTCTTCATCCTGTCTGAGGAGCATTGCATCAATAGTAACCTGTCGCTGAAACTGCTTCTCTGTCTCTGGATGGTGCTATGTAGAGGATGTTCAGAGTTATCTATAATTGACTGTAGCCTACTCAGCGCCCTTCGCTCAGCTACCGATGTTAAACTCTCCAGTACTTTGCTCACGACAGAGCCCGCCTTCCTTACCAGCTTATTAAGACGTGAGGCGTCCCTCTTCTTAATGCTTCCTCCCCAACACGCCACCACAAAGATCAACACATTATGTCATTGATCATTTGTACCGATTTGTTATCCTTGCTTAATCATACACTGGACTATATACCTACAAAATAATCATGTATTTATTTCAAAAGTGGTAACTCGTTAAGATGGAGCTCACTCAGGTTCGCTGATTGAGTACACGAGCCATCAACTCGCAGCAGTTCAGCTTTTTGAGCAGTAGCCCAGTGATTGGGATTGATTGGCAAGAACAAATTATAATAAGGCAGGGGCAATCAGAGTGGCCATTGTTGGAGTGGACAGTGCTAGAGTGGGGATTTTGAGGCTTTAGTGAGGAGAGGCTTGAGTGAGAGAAAGTGAAAAGCTGTAGATAGATTCTCCCCCCACCCCCCCCCCCCCAAAGTTTATTGTTCTTCCTTCTTTATATTTGCTCAGTTAGAACGGTAGAGATGACGGGCAGGATAGTGGAATGCTCCTCTTGCGGGATGTGGGAAAGTACAGTGACTTCCAGTGTCCCTGACAACTACACCTGTGAGAAGTGCACCCAGCTGCAGCTTCTAACACTCCACGTTAAGGAGTTGGAGCTGGAACTGGATAAACTCCAGATCATTCGGGAGACTGAAGGGATGACAGACTGGCCAGATAGAGAGGTAGCTAAGCCCAAGGTGCAGGGCACAGGAAACTGGGTGACAGTCAGGAAGGGAAGAGAGGTTAAACAGTCCTGAGTCTTCCAATCGCAGAGGGCGGCCAGTCCTTGGTGTGTGTGCACACCCAGCTGGTGGCTCTCTGCCCGAGGACCCTGCAGATACCTGTCCTGTGACCACCCTCCGAGATGGCACACGCTGGCGATGCACTTTCTCCACCAGGGATGCTGCCTGCAGGAAAGCATGCAAATACTGGCAGACGGCGTCAGCTGTGCTGCTCTGAGGGAACTACCCTGCTTCTACCAGGAACTGTGGAGGGTATGGGGTCTGGCCTCATCCAGGCAGGGTGCTCCTGCACCGTTGGACAGTGTGCTAGCTGCTGGGGGGACTGGTCCCAATCCTATTATGGTGGGTGTCGGGAAGGCGTGGGGAAGTGGAGGGCTGCACCACCACCCAATGTGCTCGTCGGACCTAGGCCTTGGGACGCTACGTGGGAGAGGGTCTTGCACAACGTGAGCCATCTCGTGGGGATGCCCACTGTGCCATTCCGTAATGCTCCGAAGCATTTCTTGCACGGGCTGCACCTGCACACCTTTCACTTCCTTCCCTTCGTCTGCTGACTGGACTTGCCTCGGTGGTCCACGTTACCATCTGTCATCCCCAGCAGAAGTCTCTTTACGCAGGGTTGCTTTGCCTGTACATTGGGAACCTGGGGTGGAAGGTGTTGCATTGGGCAGTACCATAGATCAGGTTCTTGATGAGGTTCACTGACATCCTGTCCACCTGACCATTCTGTGGGCGGGAAGAGTCAGTGTACTATGCATACATGGAATGTAAGGGGCTGCTGTTGAGGTTCTGGCTGCACTTTAGTCCCATGCTCCTCATCTATGGGCACCCAGTTCAGAAGGGGACGGGATGTGAGGAGGATCTCCTGGTGGGCTTGGTCCTAGGCCTGGACAAGATGGCCATTCACAGGTCTAGGTGGCAGAAAATGGAGGGCCACCTAGACCTGTGAATGCCCCAGCCAAATGCCTGCCCCTTTTCTGAGGATATGTTTGTGCCCGTCTGTCCTTGGGGAGAGAGAGCAACGGTTGCCATGGGCACATTGGGGGATTTGCAAGAGTGGTGGCCTCTGGCTGGTGGGGTATTGACTGTTTCATAGATGGTAGTAACTATATCTTAATTTGGGTATACTTACTGTCTTGTAAATATTGAATGTCTGTATCTTGTGTATTAGTGATGTAAATAAACTTATACTGTTTTATTTAAAAAAAAGGGTTAAACAGCCAGTGCAGAGTACCCCTGTGGCCTCCCCCTCAGCGACAGGCATTTCACTTTGGATAGTAATGGGGGTGGGGGGGGGGGGGGAGGTGCAGGGAGAGAGAGAGAGAGAGAGAAAAGTGACTAGCAGAGGAAAGCCACAGTAGTCTATCTCAGTGACTTGGGGGGGGGGGAAGAGTGTACAAGCTGTGGGATAGCGGATTCTTTAATTAGGAGAACAAATAAAGAGGTTCTGTGGACAAGAACAGGATTCCTGGATTGTACTTTGCCTCCCGGGAGACAGGATCTGGAACAGCTCTGATCAAGTCCTCAGCATTGTTAAGTGGGACGATTGCTACCCATGCCACGTGCTAGTAAGGCTAGAAGTAGGAAGATTATATACAGTATAACATGTGGCTAAGGAGTTGGTGTAGAGGGAGGGCATTAGATTTTTGAATCATTGGGCTCTCTTCCAGAAAATGTGGGACCTTACAGAAGAGATGGTTTGCACCTGAACTGGAGGGGATTAATATCCTTTTAGGAAGGTTTGCTAGTACACACAGGTGGGTTTAAATTAGAGCTGCAGGGGGATGGGAACCAGAACAGATAGCAGAGAGGTTCTGGAAAATGATATTGTTAAGACATCAAAGTCAGGAAAAGGTTGAGCACGGTGCAAGTAATATCCTGAACTGTGTATATTTCAATGCAAGTAGTATTGTAGAAAAGGCAGATGAGCTCAGGGCATGGGTCAAGGCCTGGAATTATGATGTTGTAGCCATTAGTGAGACTTGGCTGCAGGAGGGATTAAAGGAGGAGGGGTGGTGTTACAAATCAGGGAAAATTCATTGGGATTATTAGGATCTCTCTGGGGGAGGTATGACCTGTACAGAAGAGACAGGTTGCACCTGAACCCAAGGGGAACCAATATTCTCACATGCAGCTTTGTTAGAGCTGTTGGGGAGGATATGAACTAATTTGGTAGGGGGATGTGAACCAGAATGAAGGTACTCAGGATAGAATGAATGTTTTTTTTAAAAAAAAGCAAAGATAGCATGCAGTCAGACCATCAGGAAGGGCAGGCAGATGATAGGCAAAATTGCAGCCAGCAGGGCGAGTATCAGTGCATTAGGGAGGCAAAATCTAAAAGGGTAGCAAATACAGCACTCAAAAAGTGTTATATTTCAATGCACAGTGTATAAGAAATAAGGTGAATGATCTTGTTACACTTTTACAGATTGCTGGGTATGATGTTGTGGCCATCACTGAAGCATGGCTGAAGGATGGTTGTAGTTAGAAGCTGAATGTGCAAGGTTACATGTTGTATTGGAGGGTAGGGAGGTCAGCAGCGGGGGTGGGCGTGGCTCTGCTGGTAATGAATTGCATCAAATCAGTAGAAAAATGTGACATAGGATCGGAAGATGTTGAATCCTAGTGGGGTGAGTTAAGAAACTGCAAGGGTAAAAGGACTCTGATGGCCATTATATGCAGGCCTCCCAACAGCAGCTGGGATGTGGACCACAGATTACAACAGGAAATAGAAAAAGCATGTCAAAAGGGCAATGTTATGATGGTCATGGGAGATTTTAAACTTGCAGGTCGATTGGGGAAAATCAGGTTGGTAATGGAACTCAAGAGAGAGTTTGTTGAATGCCTACGAGATGGCTTTTTAGAGCAGTTTGTTGTTGAGCTTACTCGGGGATCAGCTATACTGGATTGGGTGTTATGGAATGAACTGGAGGCAATTAGGGAGCTTAAGGTAAAAGAGCCCTTATGAGCCAGTGATCACAATAGGATTGAGTTCAACTTGAAATTTGATAGAGAGAAAGTAAAGTCTGATGTAGCAGTGGTATGAGAGAGGAGTTGGCCAAAGTAAATTGGAAGGAGATGCTGGTCGGGATGACAGCAGAGCAGAAATGGCACGAGTTTCTGGGGGAAAAATGAGGAAGGCGGAGGACAGATCTATTCCAAAAGTGAAGAAATACTCAAATGGCAAAATAGTACAACTGTGGTTGACAAGGGAAATCAAAGCTAATGCAAAAGCAAAAGAGAGGGCATATAACAAAACAAAAATTAGTGGGAAGTTAGACGATTGGGAAGATTTTAAAAACCTACAGAGAGCAGCTAAAAGAATCATTAGGTGGGGAAAAAATGAAATATGAAAGCAAGATAGCAAACAATATCAAAGTGGATACAGGACAACTAGAAAATGAGGCCGGAGAAATAACGGGTGTCAAGGACATGGCAGATGAACTAAATGTGTATTTTGCATCAGTCTTCACTGTGGAAGACACTAACAGTGTGCCAGATGTTGTACTGTACGAGGGAGAAGTTGAGTGCTGTTACTATTACAATGGAGAAGGCTCTCAAAAAACTGAAAGACCCAAGGGTACACAAGTCACCCAGGCCAGATGAACTGCAGCCTAGGGTTCTGAAAGAGGTAGCATTCGAGCTTGTTGGAGGCATTAGCAATGATCTTTCAAAAATCATTGGACTCTGGCATGGAAAATTGCAAATTCCACTCTTTAAGAACGGAGGAAGGCAGCAGAAAGGAAATTAGTTAACCTGTCCTCAGTGATTGGGAAGATTTTGGAGTCAATTGTTAAGGAGTACTTGGTGACATAGGACAAGATAGGGCAAAGTCAGCATGGTTTCCTTAAGGAAAATCTTGCCTAACAAGCCTGTTTGAATTCTTTGAGGAGATTACACGTAGGTTAGAAAAATGAGATGTAGTGGATATTAAATATTTGGACATTCAGAAGGCCTGTGACAAGGTGCCACACGAGGCTGCTTACCAAGTTAAGGGCTTGGGACTGCTACTTTTTATGCTGTATATCAATGATTTAGATGATGGAATAGGTGGCTTTGTCGACAACTTTGCAGATGATACGAAGATTGGTGGAGGGGCAGATAGTGTTGATGAAACAGGCAGGCTGCAGAAGGATTTAGACAGATTAGGAGAATGAGTAAGAATGTGGCAAATGAAATACAATGTTGGAAAATGTATGGCCATGCACTTTGGTAGTAGAAATAAAAGTGCAGACTATTTTCTAAACGGGGAGAAAATTCAAAAATCTGGGCTGCAAAGGGACCTGGGAGTCCTTGTGCAGAACACCCAAAAAGTTAACTTGCAGGTAGAGTCCATGGTGAGGAAGGCAAATGCAATGTTAGCATTTATTTCAAGAAGTCTTTAATAAAAGAGCAGGGATGTGATGTTGAAGCTTTAAGGCACTGGTGAGGCCTCACCTTGAGTGTTGTGAACAGTTTTGGGCTCATTTAAGAAAAGATGTGCTGGCATTGGAGAGGGTCCACAAAGATGATTCCGGGAGTGAAAGGGTTATCATATGGGTCTATACTTGCTAGAATTTAGAAGGATGAGGGGGATTTCATTGAAACCTTTCAAATATTGAAAGGCCTAGACAGAGTAGATATGGAAAGGATGTTTCCCATGGTGGGGGAGTCTAGGACAGAGGGCACAGCCTCAGGATAGAGGGGTGTCCATAAAACAGATGCAGAGAAATTTCTTTAGCCAGAGGGTAATGAATTTGTGGTATTTATTACCACAGGTAGCTGTGGAGGCCAGGTTGTTGGGTGTATTTAAGGCTGAGATTGATAGATTCTTGACTGGACGTGGCATCAAAGGTTATGGGGAGAAGGCCGGCAACTGGGGTTGAGGAGGAGAAAAAAAAAAGGATCAGCCATGATTGAATGATGGAGCAGACTCGATGGGCCAAAAGGCCTAATTCTGCTCCTATGTCATGGTCTAATGCCATGGCAGGGCTTAATCAGGACAGACTGGAGAACTCTAGTAAGGTGCTATGGATGGAACTAAGGAATAAGAAAGGCATGACCACATTAATGGGTCTATATTACAGACCACCCAATAGACCTCGGGATTTAGAGGGAAAAAATTGTAGAGTGATCGCAGACTGTTGCAAGAAACACAAGGTTGTTATAGTAGGTGATTTTAACTTTCCACATATTGACTGGGAATCCAATACTGTAAAAGAACTAGAAAGAATAGAGTTTGTCAAATAAGTTCAGGAAAGTTTCCTTCATCAGTACATAGAAGCCCCAATGAGAGTATGTGAAACTTTATCTGCTAATAGAGAATGAGACAGGGCAGGTGACAGGAGTTTGTGTAACTTTGTATCTAGTGATCATAATGCCATCAGTTTCAAAGCAAATGTATAGAAAGAGGTCTGGTCTGCAGGTTGAGTTTCTAAACTGGAGAAAAGCTAATTTTGATGGTATGAGAAAGGTTCTGGCAAGTATGGATTGGGACAGGTTGTTTTCTGGCAAAGGTATATTTGGTAAGTGGGAGGCCTTCAAAAGTTATAAAGTTAAAAGTTCAAAAGTTAAGCTTGTATGTGCCTGTCAGAATAAAAGATGAAGATAACAAGTGCACGGAACCTTGGTTTTCAAGAGATATTGAGGCCATGGTTAAGAGAAACAGGGAGGTGCATTGCAGGAATAGGCAGGTAGGAACAAATGAAGCATTTATGGAGTACAAAACACACAAGAGAACACAAAGAAATCAGGAGGGCTAAAAGAAGGCATGAAGTTGCTCTTGCAGAAAAAGTGAAGGAGAATCCTAAGGGAGTCTACAGATATGTTCAGAGCAAAAGGATTGTAAGGAACAAAGCTGTCCCCCTGGAAGATCAGAATGGTAATTCATGTGTGGAGCCAAGAGAGATGGGGGAGATCTTAAATGGATTTTTTGCATCTGCATTTGCTCAGGAGTTTATAGGAGTGAGGCAAAGCAGCATTGACTTAATGGACCCTATACAGATTACAGAGGTGGCATCTTGAGATAACTTAGGGTAGATGAATCCCCAGGGCCTGACAAGGTGTTCCCTCGGACCCTGTGGGAAATGCAGAAATTGCAGGGCCCCTGCAGAGGTATTTAAATCCTTAGTGACAGGTGAGGTACCCGAGAATTGAAGCATAGCCAATTTTGTCCTGCTGTTTAAGAAGTACTTTCAAAATAAACCTGGAAATTATATTCCAGTGAGGTATTGAAAGATATTGTAAGGGACTGGATATACGAGTATTTGGAAAGACGTGGACTGATTAGGGACAGTCAGCATGATTTTGCGCGAGAGTTTTTGAAGGAAGTTACCAGGAAAGTTGAAGGAAAGGCAGCAAATGTTGTCTACATCGACTTCAGCAAGGCACTTGACAAGGTTCTGCATGGGAGGTTGGTCAAGAATTTTGAGTCACTTGGCTTTCAAGATGTGAGAGACCCCAGAGAGTGGATGGTTGCCTATCTGAATGAAGGACTGTGACTCGTGGAGTGCTGCAGGTAGGTCCATTGTTGTTTGTCATCTATGTCAATCGTCTGGATGATAATATGATTAATTGAAGCAGCAAATTTGCAGATGACACCAAGATTTGGGGGTGTGGGTGTAGTGGACAGTGAGGATGACTATTAGAGCTTCCAGTGGGATCTAGTCCATCTGGAAAAATGGCAGATGGAATTTAATGCAAAAGAAAAAGTGTGAGGTGTTGCACTTCAGTGGGACCAACCAGGTCCCACTGTGTCTTACACAGTGAACGGTAAAGCACTGAGGAGTGTGGGAGAGCAAAGGGATCTAGGAATACAGGTCCATTTACAGTGGTGTCACAGGTAAATAGGGTCTTACAGGTGGCTTTTGGTACCTTGGCCTTCAAAAATCAAAGTATGTACAGGAAATGGGATGTCATGTTGAAGTTGTACAAGACGTGGGTGAAGCTTAATTTGGAGTATTGTGTGCAGTTTTGGTCACCTACCTACAGGAAACATGTAAATAAGGTAGAAAGAGTACAGAGAAAATTTACAAGCATGTTGGAGGACCTGAGTTTCAAGGAAAGATTGAATAGGTTAGGACTTTATCAAATCTCTCCTCAATCTTCTACGTTCCAAGGAATAGAGGTATACAAAATTATGAAGGCTATGGACTGGGTAAATGCAAGCAGGTTTTTTCTCCCCACTGAGGTTGAGTGGGAGTACCACATGGGTGAAAGGTGAAAAGTTTAAGGGGAACATGAGGCAAAACTTCTTGACTCAGATGGGAGTGTGGAACGAGCTGCCAGCGCAAATGGTGCACGTGAGCTCAATTTCAACATTTAAAAGCTTGGACAGGTACATGCACCGTAGGGATACGAAGGGCTACAGTTTCGGTGCAGGTTGATGGGAGTAGGCAGCTTAAATAGTTCAGCGCTTACTAGATGGGCCCAAGAGCACATTTCTGTGCTGTACTTTTCTTTGACTCTCTGGTCTATTAAAGTTACTTTTCTTTAAAATACAAAAATTTCTTTAACATTTAATTTTTAGAAAAATGTTTGGAAATCTAAACTTGGCTCTTTTCCACTGGTACACTAATGCAGAAGACAGAAAATAAACATCTGAAACAAAATTTATCTAAAAAATCTAGGGTGCCTAGACGTTTGCACACTACTGTTTCTGTCTCAGCTCCTGTACAAATTGAAACATCCAGGTATTTACCATAGTGCATTAATTTCTGCTTGGCAAGTATTATAATATTCACACCAAATTGCAAAACTGAACAGAGTATGTTTAAAAAGTACTTACCTCATCAATCATTGAGCTTTTGTTAAAACATTCAATGATCCCTGCAAGTAAATTAATGCAATTATTTTTCCCAAGTATTATACAGTATCAGATAAGGTCCCAGCCATGCCAGGTATCTAATGATTTTCAGTTTTCAAGCCAATCGTAGCTTTTCAAAGTTGATCTCATAATGCTCATCCTCCAACAGTTTAAATTTCAGATTCACCACTGTTGCAATATCAAGCTCTACTCTGGAGAAGTGAGTCCATTATCAAGTGTAGCACCACAGATGGGCTATACTGTTAGGGGATGATGTCTCTTAGATGGAAACTTAACACAAGGCTTCATCCACTCTCAAAAAGGCAATGGAGAATTGAATGCAATAATTGCTACCGGTTAAAATGGTCAACCGAAGACCAACAAATAATGAGAGCATCTTCCTTGTCGTAATTTGTAGGCCTTTTCTCTATGTATGATGGAGTACTTCATTAATGGCACAGAGGACGTGAAAGATATTGTATAGATACAAGTTTTCTTTTCTGTACATGCATTCCCTGCTGACAAGTTAATTTCTCAGTGGTTCAGCCAGTAGTCAATTTTTTTCCAGATTAATTACCATCTTCACGTGGTCAATATATCAGTTTCTAATACACGAGTAATCTGTACTTACACTGATAACTTACAACCCATCGTCTCCCTGCAATTCCCATGAAGTACTTCAGTGTCCTCTCACAAACAAAATCTGCATCTGAAATAGCAATGCAAAAATCAAAAATTATACTGACATACCAATATGGATTTGGTAATAAAGTCAAAAGGAATGTTCAAGATCATGTTTTCTGCCTGCACTTCACAGGTGTTAAAAGGGGAAAAACAGGCCAGAAAATGGAGCCAAAGCCAAAGATCAAACATAATCCTAAGTGTGAGGTCATCTAGAGGAACTGTATGGCTTACTACTTTCTTATATAGCTGGCTCACAGATCTCCATTTTTATACATTCTATTTTAACTGCTAGTTTACAATTTGTCCTGTACTGGAATCCTTCAAGCTGTCTGCAGAGATGAACATTAATTAATTATACTGTACAAAACTATCTGAGCAGCTAAGTTGCTCTTTACTGCCTTGACATGCAAATCGGCAACATACGGAGATCCCCAGGAGAATTGGTAATTAAACAAAACTGCAGGTACTCAATTTGGTACAATTGCAATGTAAATCTTGACAAAATTAAGCATTTCAACAAATAGCTTACAAAAATTAAAAATCTTCGTATCAACATGCATTCTTCCCATTCTTAAAAGGTTTTAATTTTAGCCATGCAAGCATCAAATGTGTAAATACTTTACACATTTGTTGCATTCAAAGGAGCATGAATTGGTGAGTAGCTTCAGAAGACATTAATAGAACAGAGGAAGCTCCTGAGCAATGCTAAGCACTGGAATAGTCCATGTGGCAAACTGAACCAGATATGCCTTTCACTGTGATTCTCAGCTCTCTTCATATCTAGAATGCCACATCATTGAAAAGATAAAGCTAGCAAAATAATACTGTACCTGTTTTCATGATGACATGGGTTGTACTAGGTGAAAAGTCACTCTGAAACTCAGCTCCTATTTTTCTTGCAAAAGCTTCAACCAATTGCTGTAATACAATTAACAAGATGAATTTAGATATACAGTGAACTTTTATTTTAAGTTAGTGCAGCAGGTCGTGCTACTTCGTCATAGTACCCTACTACTAATCTGTGTGAGGAATCTGCGTGTTTTGTTTTCCTTGGGACACGTGAATGTTATCCCAATTTGCTCTAGCATTCTCCCCCATCTTCATCAGTCACTGAAGGTGAATGAGCAAGTGCAGCAGACAGTGAAGAAGGCTAATGGAATGTTGGCCTTTATTACAAAGGGAATTGAGTACAAGAGCAAGGAAATCCTCTTGCATTTGTACAGAGCCCTGGTGAGACCACACCTGGAGTATTGTGTACAGTTTTGGTCTCCAGGGTTAAGGAAGGACATCCTGGCTATAGAGGAAGTACAGCGTAGATTCATGAGGTTAATTCCTGGGATGTCTGGACTGTCTTACGCAGAGAGGTTAGAGAGACTGGGCTTGTACACGCTGGAATTAAGGAGATTGAGAGGGGATCTGATTGCAACATATAAGATTATTAAGGGATTGGACAAGATAGAGGCAGGAAATATGTTCCAGATGCTGGGAGAGTCCAGTACCAGAGGGCATGGTTTGAGAATAAGGGGTAGGTCATTTAGGACAGAGTTAAGGAAAAACTTCTTCTCCCAGAGAGTTGTGGGGGTCTGGAATGCACTGCCTCAGAAGGCAGTGGAGGCCAATTCTCTGGATGCTTTCAAGAAGGAGCTAGATAGGTATCTTATGGATAGGGGAATCAAGGGATATGGGGACAAGGCAGGAACCGGGTATTGATAGTAGATGATCAGCCATGATCTCAGAATGGCGGTGCAGGCTCGAGGGCTGAATGGTCTACTTCTGCACCTATTGTCTATTGTCTAAAAGTGAGCTGGTTGGCTGCTCACTGTAATTTACACTGAGTCAAGTAAGCTGATGGGCATGCAGGAGAAAAGGTTACAGGGACATAGTGAGGGAAATGAACTGATAGAATTTTTCGAGAACCAGCACCAACTAATGTCAAAAAGAAACACATTATACAATTAAACCTAGTTACTTCTACAATTTTTTTTTCCAAAAGGATATTCAAGTTCTAAAACATACTGAAACTGTAAAACATGGAAGCAAATCAAAAAATTGTACTTCTGAAAGAAAAACCTCAGTTGATCCATCTGGTTTACATGTATTTTAAAGTAAAGATAATCAGGGGCAACACAATCTGCTGGAAGATCTCAGCAGGTCAAACAGCACTGGTGGGAGGGAAATGTGCACCAGGACTGAGAGCCAAGAGGGGCAGCAGAGGAAAAGGGAAGTGGCAAAAAAGGTAATTGGTGGACTGAAGGGCGTAAGATGACAAGCAGGTAATGGGGTCGATTTGGAAGACCGTGTCAGGTGAACGCAAACAAAGGGAGAGATGGAGAAAAATCATGGGACTAACAAACCTCTCCTCTTACTGATGATAACATTTCAGCACTTGTATTGAAATTCACCTCAAATTTTAATACAATGTTGCTCTAATAAACTTAAATGAACAATGTCGATTTTCTTTTAGAAAAAATCAAAACTAGGAGGAAATCCTGAAACGTCTAAATTGATCAAATTGCTGGTGGCCACTGCAGTTACTTCAAATTTATTTTTGAATGCTAACAGCAAAGACTGGGTGCATTTTGTAAATTGTTACCTCTCAGTCGATCAAAGCCAGATTCCTGTCACAAATGATATTAGCACAAAATGGAGTATTATAATGTCATAGCTGTGAAGTTTTAGAATTTCCCAGTTTTTTGTTGGCTCCAGAAGCAAAAATATCGGTACTGAAGACATCTCAGATGTTTCCAAATTCCACTTTGGCCCATTAGCTTTGGTAGTGAACTTTGTTTTGGGAGAGTGGTGATTGCAAGAGAAGGATGGGCTGTGCGAGAGTCAACAAGTTATATTATAACAAGATGAATTGTATACGCTTCACACGAAGGGCAAAGCTGGAATGTTATCACGTGCAAACTTCAAATACAGTGAAAGCCCGACTCTTTTTTACTTTTCATTTGTTTTGTAATTTCACTGGTTCTATATAGAGACCCTGTAGAATTTTGCATAATGGTGACTACTTGGAATAGATCAGTTCAATCATAGTGTGGACAACAAGTAGAGCAATCCAAGTTACACATTGTACAAGGGAAAAAGACTGAAAAAAAAGTTCATGACGATACATCCCTCCTCAGAATATGTGTTCACATTGTTTCCTTTACTACTACTTTCCTAGTAGAGGATAATTTATTCTAGCTCTCAATGGAAGTAGAGCAGTTAACTCCCGTCTTTACCTCAGAGTTAAATGCTATTACCTTAGATGGTTTAGCACATGGGGTTAGTTGAAAAAACAGGATTGGATCTGACAGTAAACTTCTGGAATAACATAACTATTTTCATAACCAACTTTTGTAAATTATACTGATATTTGCTTAATATAGCTACAAAAAATTGGTTGCTCTAGAAAACAATAAAGTTGTTTTTTTAATACAGAAGTACTTTTAACTTTAATTTTACTTCAATTTACTAAAATTCTGGGCTTCATTCCATATTTTTGTGTTATATACATTTTCAATGTTGAAGCTTAGATACACTATATAAAAATATACAAAGTTTCCTCAGAACTTTGGCAATGTTATTTTAAACATCAAATTTTGTTGAAGCTTGGCAAATGGGCAAAGTCAATTATTAGATTATTTACACAAGTGATAACATTGTTATCACTCTGCAGTTAGTTTCTGTGGAATATCTAACGGGAAATTGGTTTGCAGGGAACTGCTGAGCACAACAGTGAAAGCAGCTGAATTAACATGACAACTGAACTATTTCCAGGCTAAATGATAACCATTAATTCAGCTCCCTCCAATGGTCAGGTTCAGTAATTCATCTGTCAGTAAACACTAGATTTGATCAACAGGCAGCACTAAAAATACAGGAAGGTGAAAAAATTCTTACAGACTTGATATCTAAATTGGACAGATTAGTTGTTCTTTCACTGAAGTATTAAAATCAACTTAATTTAAGCTTACAATTTCACGTTTGTTCAATCCTGAAGCCACAAAAGACATTTTTCTTTGAACTGCCGTGACAGTGCTCCTTGTAGAGGTTGAAGCTTTGTTGAAAACAGGGGAGGAAGCGCGAGAACAGCTATTCTGTTTGAAGTCTCTGCACACTGCCTTTTCGCCGGTTCTCTGGTTTTGTGATTGTGGCAGACTAAGACTGCCAGCCATCCCTTGTGCGTGTTGCAACACTGTCCAGAGGGACCAACCGGGAGTTCTTTCTGCTGGTGCCAAGTTACACTCCTCCTTTCCTTTATTGTCCAATTTCTGAATCAGCATGTCTTTCAGTAACTTCTCATCACTGACAACATTTTCTGAAAGAGTAAACACAATGTTAATGTTTTTTAAACACAAGAACCAACAGGATTTGGACATTTTTACAGAAATCATTACTTAAAGGAATGCACGAGAAGGCAAAACTAGGTAATAAATGAAGTGTCATTTTAGTACTTTAAGATTGTCAAAGTAACTATGAAGTCCGCAGAGTATTTGAAAGGGATTTATGAGAAAAAAAATTCACATGCCTTATACCATTTCCCACACCTTTTTCCATTATACTGAACTTTGTACAATAATTGCGATAAATTAAATAATGTCCTTCAATTAAACTTTGAAAGGCAGGCATCCAACATACAGTAGCTTGGCTGGTTAAGGGAATGGCATTATTTTGGAAAATACAACAATTAAACTTTTTCCAAAGGTAAGCAGCAATAAGAAGTCACTAATGAGAGCTTCTAGTATTATTTATGCTCAAATTTCACTATAAATGGACTGGCTACACTGCACACAAAGAACATTTAAGAGGCACAAGGTGACTTCCTGAAGCATGTCAACTGGGACCTTGCAAAAATAAACAAATCCTATAAATTCAGTATTCATTTTATCCATTAATAAACACTGCTTTTCTATCTACCTTTCAAGTCACTGGTGAAAAAGATCACTGCTTGTGTTATTTCCCATCTAGAGGAATGGCAGGAGAATAGACTGGACAGAGAAAGAGCTGTTAGTGAAGACTGTACAGGGATGATAGGTGGGCACCTTCATTGTGATAAAGACACTGAATGTCAATCAAGGAAATTTGAGCTCTCTCAGAACTATCCTTAAAGATCCCATTGAATGCTAACCTATACAATCCACATATTCAGGCTATGTTTTCATCAATCAGAAAAAATTGCTAACCTTAACTGTTGAGTACTAAACCCATAGTGCAACTGCAGGCATGTTTATTGTGAAAATTATGTCCATTAGATCATAGACTTAAGAGTAGATGCTTAAACAGGCACAACTCATAGCATAGCACCATTTATTGCCCATGTGCTTCCTTTGCTCAAAATATCTAGACATCCAGGTTAGGTCAAAATTTACAGCTCAGATGTTCTTGTGAATAAGACAGTAGTAGCACTTTGACTAAGCCAATTTGCTTCACTCCCAGGCAGAACATTTACAGGCTCTGTGGTCACCTTGCTTTAGCCGATCATGAATGCTGTGACTCTTCATGATATCCTATATAAGAAATACCTTCACTCTCCAAGTCTGCTTGATCTTTTATTTCTTTTTCTCTTTCAGCAATTGAAGGCTCCTTCATTTCCCTTTGAGAGCTTGCCTTAAATTGCAAGGCATTCATTTCTTGAAATCCCTCTGGTATTTGTCCAATTTCCATATCCATTAAAGGTTTTGGGCTGTGCAGAAGAATAAGTTGATAATGGTAACAGTAACTGGATTCCCACAAATTTGTGCAGAGAAAATTAATATAAACTAGATACAACATTTGTGTACTCATTGTTATTCCAAAGCAAAAGAAACATATTAATATGAAAAAAAATTATATATTTTTTAAACCCAAATACATCATTTGCAATACCACGGCAAACATATCATGAAGTACTGCTACCGGCATCTTTGAGATCAAAACCAATAACTATGATAAGGAGATAACAGAACTACCATTCAATTAACCACATTAACTCCACAATTAACACCATATATTGAGCTTTTTCCAGATGCTGAACATTTGCTGTGAATCTTTAGCATTGTATCATTGGGGATTAGTTATATTTACTCTATCTCACTCTAATGGTTAACATTTTGAGCAGTTTTTGCAAATTTTAAATCAAACCTTGGTCAAATAGCAGCCAACCCACTACTGACACAGGACATTTATTTTTAAGAAACAAATTTTGTTGAAATGGGATAATAAACAGCGATCATTCAAATTCAGTAGCTTTCAATATTGGTCTGCATCTGGTGAAAATAAAGATGTCTATAATTGTTATTTGAACACCAATGGCAGGATCAAATTCCAATCAACATTTGAAGCACCTACTCCCATGTTATGATTTGATCCTTTGTTGAAAGCAAACTTCAGAAATATCACTTATTCACATATAACTAAAAAATAAGTTAGAGTACAGGAAAAGGCCACAGGCACAGATGTTACAGAGTTTAATAATAGTGGGGTAGAGAGAAAAGGGAACATTTACATTAAACCTTGAAAATTCAATGCTTGTAAGCTGTTCCTTTAATCAAAAACATGAAAATTTAAAACAGTACCTCAGTTTTAAAACAGTACTATTATATAATTTTGCAAACTGGAATCCTTACCAGCTAGTCTTCTCCTTATTACCATGTGTAAAGGTTATGCTTGTGTTCAGCTGTTGTTGAGGTCTTAAGGCCTCCGTTACTGGAAGACATTTTGATTCGGTCTGCAAAATCTCAGCATCGTCTAGGGGACAGGCAGGAGTAACTGTTAACACAACAATGAGTTCGCAATTATACATTTTTCCACATATATATTCAAGTTTCAATATGTAAACAGATATTTCACTTCAATGCTCTGATATCTGATAGTTTAGATAATATAATTTTTGATTTGTTACTTAAATAATTTCTCTTCAAGAACACATTCTGTTCAGTTTCACTGGACTGATCCAATTAAATACATCCCTTAATACCGCCATCACGAGGAAATCTGCAGATGCTGATAATTCAAACAACACTCAAAATGCTGGTGGAACACAGCAGGCCAGGCAGCATCTATAGGGAGAAGCACTGTCGACGTTTCGGGCCGAGACCCTTCATCAGGACTAACTGAAAGGAAAGATACTAAGAGATTTGAAAGTAGGAGGGGGAGGGGGAAAACACAAAATGATGAGAAGACCAGAGGGGGTGGGGTGAAGCTGAGAGCCAGACAGGTGATTGGCAAAAGGGATACTGAGCTAGAGAAGGGAAAGGATCATGGAGGAGGCCTCGGGAGAAAGAAAGGGGGAGGGGGAGCACCAGAGGGAGATGGAGAACAGGCAGAGTGATGGGCAGGGAGAGGAAAAAAAACCAAACTAAATATTGTCAGGGATGGGGTAAGAAGGGGAGGAGGGGCATTAACAGAAGTTAGAGAAGTCAATGTTCATGCTATCAGGTTGGAGGTTACCCATCCAGTATATAAGGTGTTGTTCCTCCAACCTGAGTGTGGCTTCATCTTGACAGTAGAGGAAGGAGTGAGGTTGGAATTGGAACAGGGTGCAGTGAAGTCGAGATGGTTGATGTCCCGTCGGCAATTAGCAATAAAAAGATCCAGAGCAGGCAGAAGACCAGAGCGGGGTGTCCATGAAGAGGAGGAGGGTTGAAGACAGGAGAAGGGGTAATCAGTGGGGGTAGGAGAGTCCTTGTCAAAGTAGTAAGCTCGGAGATGGAGCCGGCAGAAGAGTTCGGCATCATGGCGTACGTGGAACTCGCTGAGGTGTGGGCGAAGGCGGACAAAGGTGAGGCCCTTACTGAGGACAGAGCGCTCTGCCTCAGAGAGTTGTAGGTCACTACTGTCAAGATGAAGCCACACTCAGGTTGGAGGAACAACACCTTATATACCGGCTGGGTAGCCTCCAACCTGATGGCATGAACATTGACTTCTCTAACTTCCGTTAATGCCCCTCCTCCCCTTCTTACCCCATCCCTGACATATTTAGTTGTTTTTTCTCTCTCTCTCTCTGCCCATCACACTGCCTGTTCTCTATCTCCCTCTGGTGCTCCCCTTCCCCTTTCTTTCTCCCTAGGCCTCCCGTCCCATGATCCTTTCCCTTCTCCAGCTCTGTATCACTTTCGCCAATCACCTTTCCAGCTCTTAGCTTCATCCCACCCCCTCCAGTCTTCTCCTATCATTTCACATTTCCCCCTCCCCCTCCTACTTTCAAATCTCTTAGTTTCTTAGTTAGTCTTGATGAAGGGTCTCGGCCCGAAACGTCGACAGTGCTTCTCCCTATAGATGCTGCCTGGCCTGCTGTGTTCCACCAGCATTTTGTGTGTGTTACTGTTTATGAAGGTTTATCTGAAAAGTTACGTGGTTTCACTGGCATCCATGATGTATTTTCATGCTCATTCTTTAGTTTACATCTTCCACAGGATTTAGTGCCGTTTTCATTTCACCATCATCTTGCCAAAATCATCCACTGTCTGATTAAATGAAGGTGTTGTAAAATAAAGAAAAACACTTGAGCAACACAAGAGGATTTGAACCCTCATCGGAATGCTAATACCTGAAAAACACATGCTATTTTAAAGTAGCAAGCCAACAGTTTTTATAAAGCGCAGATTATGAAAAAGCAATGAGGTGCCAGAACAAATAAATTATATTGTGAAAATATTGAATGCATGAAGCTACAAAAAATTAAAACTAGGAGGCTGGAGAGGTGGGGGATAGAGACAGGAGAGATGAACAAAATGGGAGTAATGGGAAAAAAATTAGTTATTCCAAAAGTTGCAGGATTTTGCCAAGCACTGGATGAAACCATTTAAATAAGTGTTTCCTATATACTCTCAAATTGTATCCTTTCAATGACATGACTCAAAAATAACAATTCTAAAATCAACAACTTACTAAAATTGAACTACTTTAAAATTTATCTTTCATTATCAAAAAACAATTTTGAAAGGAATATCTTTCCTCAAAGAAACTGCCAATTTTGAATCAGATGTCTTGTTGTTAGAATTTCCCAATACTAAACCATCACATTTGCTTTCTTAAAGCCAGTTTTGTCAGTAAGAGAACCTTGTTGAAACTACATTTTGTAAACAATTTTAAGAATACACTAATCAAATCATGTATTCGTGGACACAGACAAGATAAACTTGTGATTCTCCAACTGATGGCAACGGTAGAGCCAAAACCACATGCACAATTATCTGCTTGTAATAATATAATTGATTCCAGATGGAAGTTATCTGAAATTATACAAGTGTTATGTATTAAGTATATTCATCAACTAAACATCTGCTTGACTCTTGTGCAGAATATTTAGAGAAGAACTAAATGACACCAGTTGTATAAAGAAATGATACTCAATACGTTATTAGAATCTGAAAAGGCCACCGGGCAAGGGCAGGTGCATTTGTGGATGTAATCTCCTTATGACTGAAAATTATATAAACTTCTTGTGACTTACACTCAATGTTCACTTAGTCAGAAGTACTGGAGGGCAAATAGCAGCTACAGCACTATATCCAGAAGTCATTTTATAACATAAGTGCATATATAATAAATGGATCCAATTGGTTTATTCACTGCATATACAACCAAGTAGTGAAAACTCAACAGCAGATCAGGTACATTTGAAGACTGGAGTGCAGAGCAAGGTATTTTCCTCTAGTGTCTTGTACAAGTATTACCGATAACCAACGACTTGACCTCTTATCAAGAAGAGCCAGTGCCTGAAGTCCATTTAATGTCCAATCCCACGACTCCCTTCATCTAAGAGTACAGGAGCATCCTTACATATACTCAATGACTGAAACTAGTACCTCTTGGGAATAGAAAAAGAGGAAATACCAAAAAATATTTGATTTCAGTTCAAAATCATATTGTGAGAATATGCTTCCTTGTTAGACTCACTAGCTTCATGAAACAGCTTCTCACCACTGAACCTGTCAACTTCTTTCGGAATGTCTGAGGTGAATCAAAATAATTTACATTCCAATGAATCATACTCAATGACTTAATTTCAATCTAAGGAAATATTAACTATCTCACTTCCATTATATAATGAGAAAGCCCTGACCTTTAGTACATTCTGGTTCTACGTATATCTCCAATTAAATCAACCTGCCCTGCCCAAATTCAGGCCCACTAAGGCACTTAAAGAATAAGGAAATTCAAACACTTCCTGTATCTTTCTTTTTTTTTTTTAAAAAAAAGAGGGCCCTTTATGATCCACAATATTGTCTGCAACTTTGACTTCAGATTACCTCAAAGATGAACACAGAAAATGCTTCAGATATCTGTGATTTATGGGATAAATTTAAATGTCAGAACTAATCATTGAAGAGATTTCTTGAATTTATTCCAAAATACACTTGTGCATATTTTTTTTTTAAAAAATGGAAGTCCCAGAAATATGTCAAGTGTTAAGCTGATCCGCAGAACTTCAATTTATAAATTTGATCATTATATCCTTTTCAGTTTTGCTGAGTCAGCTGTAATCTTTATTAGAGCAAATGAAAATGACATCAAGAAGCTGCAGTTTAACTGAAGAGTACAGTGACTAAACTACGCTTAAATTCTATTCTGTGAAGCAAAATTTCAATTTAACTAGCGTCTAAGCATAATGAACAGCTCTTAATTGTATTATGTTCAATCTTTCTACTATCGTGCACATGATTGCTTTTATCTTGAAGCAATAATGAAACTATTGAAAATAAATGAAGCACATTCAGCAGATTAGATAAAGAGTAATGACATGCACCTAAAACTTCTTTGATTTCAGATCTTGGAAAGCTGAATTTTCAAATTTGGACATTGGTGTGAATTAATTATATCTAAAGCAATCAATCTTCCATTATGTAAAACAAAAAGTTCTCTGAACAAATTTTCTAGTAATCTATAGACTTTTTTCTTTCATTAAGATGATGGATTTTTGCTGAGTTAAATTCATATGCCAGATTTTTAACTGTTAATATTTATGCAAATTGAATATCGGAAATAAGGAACAAAACAAACACAATCTCTAATAAAACTCAACATCTGCCACATTTTTAGTTTTATTTATATTTTAAGAACTTTACCCTTTTTTATCAACAAACTGTTCGTTTTCTCTTCATGTTTGCTCTCTGGACAATCTTCTTGGTGGTTCATTGAGTGTAAATATTCAGCGCCCTGGCTGCTATGTTGACCCAGGACTGCTTCAAGGATAGCCATTTCATGCTCAAGTTTCTTTATGTTATCCTGCATTGCTTTTTTTTGCTTGGGAAGTACAGGGGTTGGGTGGAAAAATAACATTTCAAATTGAAATATGAACTGTTCTAACTGAAAACAGTGTGCTAAATGAAGCTTAATTTTAACTTAAAATATTTTGTACAGTGCAATAGACATTGTATTTTAAAATTACTTTTATGTACAATTTTCATAATATTTTTAAACAATATTACCATGGCACTAGCAGAAATATTTAAAAAATCAAATATTCACCAAAACAAAAATTCTTAGTGGCACTAAATGAGAACATGAAGTAACCCAATTAGATATGTACATTTACTACATGGGAGCTCACTCCTAACCAGTCACAAACAAATTAACCATAGTTGGCTCTATACAAGTTAAAATCAGAAATGATATGAAAAGTTTTAGATCAAATTTCTCTGGAAAATTGCTTTCACTCTTCAAAAGGCAAGGCAATGTAGCAATAATTCGTGGCCACTCATTCAATACAGCAGCTTACGTTATTCTAAAAGAATCTCAGGGTTGTATGCAGTGACATGTACTCTGATAATAAAATTTTACTTTGAACCCCGACCAATTCAATTCCACAAACTTTACAATGTTCTAGTTTCAGAAACTATGTTCCTCATGACAGTAAATTACGTGATTCCAGTTTTATTTATGCAAATTTGTTTTAACCAGGATGTTGCCTCAGATAGCTGTTCTTGTATTCCATCCTATTGATCTGCTTCATGGAAGAATATTGCCTCCAATCCCAAAGCCTTTAGTATTTTAGGTTTTGCATTTTGCTAAACAGTGCAATCTGAGATTATTGCGGCAACTGTATTGTTGAATCAGGTTTGTGGGTCTGGCAAGTGAGACAGGAAGTACACTGACTTCAAATAAGTACATCAATCACTTATTTACAAACAGTAAAAATTCAACCATTCATGTTCCCCAAGTTACAGACACTACAAAGCTGAATATTCAACAAACATAGTTAATTAAAAGTGTATGCAGAGCACACCTTCCCAATCATCTTGTCTTAAAAAAAAGAGCAAGACCCTTCCACATGCTATTTTATATATCCACAATATTTGAAACTGGACACCAGGCAGCTAGCCAATGTGAAAAGTAGCTGCAGTTTCTAAACTAAACTAACCAATCTCAACGGAAGTGACTTTCAACAATTAGAATATTTCATCATTTAAATCTGATATTAGTTGAAAGATTTAGTTTCCAAAAAGTATAAAGATTACCTTGCAGCTATAAACCTAATTCCCGAAAATCCTCTACAATATCAGCCGTCAAATTCTTAACATATTTCCACATGAAGCCCTACCCCAGGAATGCTAAACGTTTGCAGTCAAAACAATGCAGAAAAAGTAACAAAAACAAATGTGCTACGAAGTTTACATTTCTAAAATCAGAAAGACATCTGATAATCTCAAATTCATCTCTTCATTTGCATTCACTGGGCCCAGACTCTCCTAGGCTTTCCTATTTCAAATTCCATGACTTCAACAGACAAAGTATTACATAGGTCATGATCTTAAAAAAAAACAGGTAATAACCCAATCCCACTCAATTACCTATATCAGCACTGCTTGCCGAATTTGTGATTATTTTCTACCCTATAATTTCAGCTCTGTTAATTTTCCCATTTCAATTAAGTCCGATTCTATCTTTAACTGAAGTTCAAGACACTTTTTCCATTGCAATTTGAAGCAGGAACCCCTTAGTCAGGACTAAAGAATAATAACATCTTGTTCTCCATTCTTAATTGCATTGACAATGATCCAATCAGAAATCGTGTCCTTTGTATGGTTTAAAGCCATCTTGTGGCATAATATGTTCTAGAGTATTCCAAATTGGTTAATGAGCAAATTAAGGCTTGTAGCACAAAACAGCTCTTTAGTTCCAAGCAGTCCATACAAATTATGCCCCACAAGTCTGTTTTCAGCCCTCCATCTAATATCATCAAAATGCCTTTTTACTCCTATTTCATAAATACATCCCTTGAGGGATAGCAAACTCAGTAACTACATCACCATTGCCAGTGCCACATTTGAACTATTCTGCATTGAATTCCATGCAAAATTTATTTTGTATTAATAACAAAATGTAGTGAGATTTCTAATCCTAAAAACACACAATAACTGAAAAACAAAACTACTTAAATACTAAGGCCACCTGTGCACCTGACTTATTAACGAGCAAAATAACAAATTTGTTAAAAAAACATTAAAATGTATTTGTTAATCATTCAAAAGACTGAAGAAATATACTCAAATACACAAGAGACTGCAGATGCTAGAGATCTGAATCACACAAAATACTAGATGAACTCAGCAGATCAGGCAGCATCCATTGAAATGAACAAACAGTCAAGACCCTTCACTAGGACTGTAAAGGAAGGGGAAAGATACCAGAAAATGTCGTGGGGGGGGGGGGGGGGGGGAGGAAAGAGAGGAGTGAGGATAGCTGGAAGGTGACAGGTGAACAGGTGAAGCCACAGGTGGGAAAGGCAAGGGCTGTTGAGGAAGGAATCTAACAGGAGAGTGGATCATAGGAGAAAGGCAAGAAGCCAGAGGGGGAATAGAAGAGGAAAGGGATTTTTTTTCCCAACAAGAAGGGGAAGTTGATGTTCATACCATCAGGCTAGGGACTGACATGATGGAATGGGAATTGGAATTAAAACGTTGGGCCACTTTTCCACTCTTGACAGATTGAGTGGAGGTGCGTGACAAAGCGGTACCCAAATTTACAGTGGGTGTCACCAATGTAGAGGAAGCTGCATTGGGAGCACGGGACACAACAGATGACCCTGGCAGGTTCAAAGGTGAACTTCTACACTTGGAAGGACTGTTTGGAACTCTGAATGGAGATTAGCGGGTGGTAAATGGGCAGGTGTAGCACTTCGGCCACGTTCAGGGATAAGTACCAGGAGGGAGATTAGTCGGGAGGAACGAATAGACAAGGGAATCAGAGGGAGTGATTCCTATGGAAAGCAGTGTGCATCAATCAAATACCCACCACCCCCATCCATCTGTCCTGAATAAACCACTATAACACAAGGTTTGAATGGACAGCAAAACAGACACAGTAGAAGCAATATTCTCTGACATAGGGTCAGAGAATGTTGAGTCTTTCTGGTGGAGTTAAGAAACTCAAAGGGTAAAAAAAAATACAATTATGGAAATCACATAGGCCTCCAAATAGTAGCCAAGATGTGGGGTTGAGATTGCAGAGGGAGCTGGAAAGAGCATGTAATAAGGGTAATGTCACAATTGTAATGGGGGACTTCAATATGCAAGGGGACAAAAGCAGGTTGGTGTCAGATCGCAAGAGAAGGAATTTGTTTAATGCCTACGAGATGGCTTTTTGGAGCAGCTTATGCTTGAGCCTACTCGGGGAAAGGCTTTCTTAGATTGGGTATTGTGTAATAACCCAGATCTTATTAGGGAACTTAAGGAAAAGGAACCCTTGGGAGACAGCGATCATTATATGATTGGATCCATACTGCAATTTGAAGGGGAAAAGCACAAGTCAAATGTATTAGTTTTGCAATGGAGAGGTGAGCTTGCCCAGGTGGATTGGATGAGGATACTGGCAGTGATGATGACAGAACAGTGGTGGCTGAAGTTTCTGGGAATACTTCACAAGGCACAGGATAGATATGTTCCACAGTGGTTCTCAAATGGCAGGGGTAGGCAACTGTGGCTGACAAGTTAAGGACTACGTAAAAGCCAAGGAAAGGACATACAATGTAGCAAAAGTGAGTGGGAAGTTGGACAATAGGGAAGTTTTAAAAATCCAACAAAAAGCAACTGAAAAAGCCATAACAGAATGGATGAAATACAAGGGCAAGCTAGCCAATAATATCAAGCAGGATACCAAAAGTTGTTTTTTCCCCCCCAGTTATTTGAAGAGTAAAAGGGAGATGAGAGTTGAAACAACAACACATACAAAATGCTGGTGGAACACAGCAGGCCAGGCAGCATCTATAGGGAGAAGCGCTGTTGACGTTTCAAGCCGAGACCCTTCGTCAGGACTAACCAAAAGGAAAGATAGTAAGAGATTTGAAAGTAGTGGGGGGAGGGGGAAATGCAAAATGATAGAAGACTGGAGGGGGTGGGATGAAGCTAACAGCTGGAAAGGTGATTGGCGAAAGTGATACAGAGCTGGAGAAGGGAAAGGATCATGGGACGGGAGGCCTAGGGAGAAAGAAAGGGGAAGGGGAGCACCAGAGGGAGATAGAGAACAGGCAGTGTGATGGGCAGAGAGAGAGAGAGAAAAAACAACTAAATATGTCAGGGATGGGGTAAGAAGGGGAGGAGGGGCATTAACGGAAGTTAGAGAAGTCAATGTTCATGCCATCAGGTTGGAGGCTACCCAGCCGGTATATAAGGTGTTGTTCAAAATAAATCCAAACTCAGGTTGGAGGAACAGTGGTTCCTCAGTGGTTGGGAAAGTGTTGGAGACCATTATTAAGGATAAGGTTTCAGGGTACTTGGAGACTAATAATAAAACAAGTCACAGTCAGCATGTCTTCTTGTAAAGGGAAATCTTGCCTAACAAATCTGTTAGGAGTTCTTTGGGAAAGTAACAAGCAGGGTGGACAAAGGAGAGGCATTGGAGGCAATTTACTTGGATTTTCATAAGGTATTTGATAAGGTGCCACAGAAGGCTGTTTAACAAGATAAAATCCGATGGCATTACAGGGAATATACTAGCATAGATAGAGGAATGGCTGGGAGACAGGAGCAGCGAGTGGGAATATAGGGGCCTTTTCTGCTTGGCTGCCAGTGACTAATGGTGTTCCTCAGGTGTCAGTATTGGGACCGCTACTTTTCACATTAAGGCCATAAGATATAGGAGCAGAAGAAGGCCATTTGGCTCATCAAGTCTGCTCTGCCACTTAATCATGGGCTGATCCAATTCTTCCAGTCATCCCCACTCCCCTTTCACCCCATACCGTTTGATGCCCTGGCTAATCAAGAACCACCCAATGACTTGGCCTCCACAGCTGCTCGTGGCAACAAATTCCACAGATTTATCACCCTCTGACTAAAGTAATTTAGAAACATAGAAAACCTACTGCACAATACAGGCCCTTCGGCCCACAAAGTTGTGCTGAACATGTCAAATTACTGGGCTTACCTATAGCCTTCTATTTTTCTCAGCTCCATGTACCTATCCAAAAGTCTCTTAAAAGTATCCGCCTCCACCACCGTTGCCGGCAGCCCATTCCACGCACTCACAACTCTGAGCAAAAAAACTTACCCCTGACATCTCCTCTGTACCTGCTCCCCAGCACCTTAAATCTGTGTTCTCTTGTGGCAGCCATTTCAGCCCTGGGAGAAAGCCTCTGACTATCCACATGATCAACGCCTCTCATCATCTTATACACCTCTCTCAGGTCACCTCCCATCCTCCTTCGCTCCAAGGAGAAAAGACCGAGTTCACTCAACCTGCTTTCATAAGGCATGCTTGCCAATCCAGGCAACATTCTTGTAAATCTCCTCTGCACCCTTTCTATGGCTTCCATATCCTTCCTGTAGTGAGGCGACCAGAACTGAGCACAGTACTCCAAGTGGGGTCTGACCAGGGTCCTTTATAGCTGCTACATTACCTCTCGGCTCCTAAATTCAATTCCACAATTGATGAAGGCCAATACACTGTACGCCTTCTTAACCACAGAGTCAACCTGCACAGCTGCTTTGAGCGTATTATGGACTCCAACCCCAAGATCCCTCTGATCCTCCACACTGCCAAAAGTCTTACTATTAATACTATATTTTGCCATCATATTTGGCCGAACAAAATAAACCACCTCACACTGCCATACATATGAAGACAGTGCTTCTCCCTATAGATGCTGCCTGGCCTGCTGTGTTCCACCAGCATTTTGTGTGTGTTGCACCTCACACTTATCTGGGTTGAACTCCATCTGCCACTTCTCAGCCCAGTTTTGCATCTTATCAATGTTCCGCTGTAACCTCTAACAGCCCTCCACACTATCCACAACACCTCCAACCTTTGTGTCATCAGCAAACTTACTAACTCATCCCTCCAGGTCATTTATAAAAATCACAAAGAGTAAGGGTCCTAGAACAGATCCCTGAGGCACTCCACTGGTTTGTCAATAATCTGGATAATGGAATTGATAGCTTTGTGGCAAAGTTTGCAGATGATATGAAGATAGGTTAAGGGGTAGGTAGTACTGAGGAAGCAATGTGATTGCAGCAGGACTTAGACGAGTAGAAGAATGGGCAAAAAAAGTGGCAGATGGAATACAGTGTTGGGCAATGACAATGCATTTTGGTAAAAGGAACAAAAGTGCAGACTATTATCCAAATGGGGTGAAAATTCAAACGTCAGAGGTACAATGGGACGTGGGAGTCCTCGTGCAAGATTCCTAGAAGGTTAACTTTCAGGTCAAGTCTGTGGTAAAGGCTGCAAATGCAATGTTGGCATTTATGTTGGGTTTAGTGGGATCCAGGATCAGCCATGATGAAATGGCAAGCAGACTCGACGGGTTGAATGGCCTAATTCAGCTTCTACGTCTTATGGTCTTAAGGTGCAGAAGTTTTGCCCAATGCAACAGGTAATAGAAAGAGTGGTTTGAGATGTAGTTTGTTACATGTGTGGGTTATGACCAAAGGAAAAATGGCTTAGCACTTTATTGCGAGGGTGTATTAGGTGGATCAAAAGTCAAAATTACAAAAATTAGCGAAAATAAAAGTGCACATTTACAAAAATATATCTACCGGAAAACACAATTATAACTCTGTAATAGTCAGTACAAACTCCTGGCAGCCCCCATCTCTCTCCCATACTGAGTGCAATGAACCTCGTTTATTTAGGCACCAGGACATACCATCTTGAATTACCCACAAAAGTTAACTTAAGAGCACACATGAATTAGAACATGATGCACCCCACAATACAGTTACAATCATTACAAAATAAACAAATATCTACCATAAATATATACATTTACATATCCCCATTACTAAAGAAACGGAATATTCTGCTGTGTATGGTGGGAAAGGCACCATAAAGCCAACCCAAGCGCATCCGTTCGGTTCAGGACCCATTATGAGAATATACCGGGGAAGACACTGAAATATGTACACTCAGCGCAACATCAGTAGAATGACATGGCATTGATACACGCCAGATTTTGAACAAATATATGCAGAGATCATTACTATCTCTAGCGAGATGCCTGCTGGCATTGAGTTATGAATGCTCATGAGTAACAGCTACTAGAGTTACCAGATACAGCCTGTGTGGAAAATAATGGACTGAATCTCCCTAAATTTTCCCATGTGTGGATACATTTGAAGTCCTGGACTCAAGTTGTGTGCTTCCAGACCCATGATATTCAGACAGAGGACAGCCAAGCATTTATTCTAGAGACAAGCAGTTTCTCACATCCTGCAACATTTGAAGCCTTATTGATTTCAATGTGAGGATCCAGGTCTGCAGATAAAGGATATATTAAAATTTTGGAAAGTTTCTTTGCTCTAATTTAATTATTTGATGTAATTCATTTCTTCCATTCCATACTTTAAATTTAAGCTTCAAGTGCCTGTTTTAATCATTGATACGTTTCACTGCAAAGCATCATTGGAGGATCAGTGATTGGATCCAACAGACTGAAGGGCAAGTGAGATACATGGGAAGATGCAGAGGACACAAGCACGGATGGCAGTTCTGGGCAATGGTCCTGGGTCAGCACAATCCTACCCAATATCTTCCAGTCAGCATGGATAGAAAGATAAAATTCATTTGAAACTGGTTCTAAAATACAATATAATTCTGATAATGAAGCATGCTCAGGACTTTGGTGATGTCAGACCAGCAATGATTTCAGACAGTTGGATGTTATTCAAGTTAATATACTAACAGAATTTTATTTCAATTATATAAGCATTATAATATTTAATACAGTATTAAAACAAATTTCCCAATGAACCCCTAAATTTTAAAAGGGAATGCAGGAACCTAGGCTTTGGGAAACATCAACTGGTAAGCCACATACTGAACCACTGAATTTCTAAAGGTCAGATAGTGAATTATTTGCTATTTTAGTGAATGTAACGTATTTAAAATGTTGCTTTATAGAATATGTTGTTAGGCAGAAATAGATGGGGAGAAAAAAAGCAACTCGATCAACAAACTAATTTTATTCCAGAGGTTCCTTCCCATCCAAACATCTTTCAGGCTTAAGTACGTAAAAAGGTAAAAGAAAAAATGTCACCAGAACCTTTATGCAATGCAGATTTTCTCTGCAAAATTTAGGGAATGTCAATTTTTTTGGGTAAATATCATTTGTCCAACAAAAGTATTGTTGAATTCTGTAATTGGAAGTAAACAAATGTAAATCAAGCAAAATGCAAAGTTGAAAGGACAAACTGTAAAAATTCAATTATTAAAATGTTTTGCAATAAATTGGTAATACATGCTGAAGTTATTATATAAAAATGAAATTTTAACAGATTACAAGATAAAAATTAACATCTTACTTGTGTGGTGAGAAATTCACACTCTGGAGAGAAGGAATCACCTGTATGGCTGACATCACTGTCATAATCAGACACGTTTTCAGCTTCTGCAGTCAAACAGAGTTGGATTATCTATCAAGTTCAAGTTTAATTATCATTCAACCATACATGCATATAGCCAAAAGAAGCAGTCGTAATCTGTTATAATCTGAATGCTGACTTCAGGACAGACAAATGTAACAACATTGAAGCAAAACATAGGAAATACTCAGTTAGGCACTTTTGCTCCAGAATTAATGTAAGTAATCAATGTACATGCAGCTGGAATATGTGGCTGAAGTTCATAAAATACATCCCCCCCCCCCAATCTTCATAAACAAAAGGGATGAAGTTAATGCCATACCCAAGGTGAGCAAGTGGAGATACTTGATGGAGAAACAAGTGGAAGCACTGAGCATTTGAGCATATTTGAAAATGAATTAAAAACATATCCCGGCTATTAAAAGTAGCACGGGATAAAATTGCAGATGCTTTGACTGCAATTTTCAATGTTGCCTGGAGGTTGATGTGGTCCAGAGGATTGGAAGACTGCTGATGTTGGATTATTGCTTAAAAAGTAAAGCATATATCAATTACAGGCCAACAGTCATCAGCAAATTAGAACATAGTAGAGTAGAGCACAAGAATAGGCCATTTGGTCTACAATGCACTGAACTAATTACAATAGTAATGAAATGCCCAACTAAATATTCCCTTGACTACACATTGTCCATATCCCGCAGTCATGTGCCTATACGAGAGCCTCCTGAACACCTCCATCACCACTCCAGGTGCCTGCACTGACATTTATCAGACACTTCAACCATGGGAAAAAGATACTGGCTGTCTACACCTCTCAATCTTATAAAACTTCATCAGATCTCCCCTCAGCTTCCACCACTCCAGAGAAAAGAATGCAGGTTTTTCCCGGAGTCTCCTTTTAGCACATGCCCTTCAATGAGCAGCATCCTGGTAAATCTCTTCCACACTCTCTCTAAAGCAACTTTCTTACAATAGAGTGACCAGAGCTGAATGCAATACTCCAGAAGCAGAACTAGAGTTTTATAAAGCTGCAACACAACTTCCCAACTCTTGAAACTCAATGCTTAAACTAATAAAGGCAACTGTGCCATATGCCTTCATTATCACCCTATCAACCTCAGTAGCCACTTTCAGGACCCCAAGATTCTGCATCTCACTGTTCAGGGTCTTGCCATTAACAGCATACTGTCTCTTTATATCTGATCTCCCAAAAGTACACTTCACATTTGACTGAGTTAAACTCCAATCTGCCATTTCTCTGCTCATATCCTGCCATATCTGTTGCCCGTATTCTACTTTGTGCACACCACCACAAATCTTCACATTGTCTGTGAACTTACTAAGCCACCTATTTATATATTCATCAAGACATTTATCTAAGTAACATAGATCAGAGGTCCCAGAAAGGATTTCTGCAGATCACCACTAGTCAAAGACCTCCAACCAATCCTATCAACTGCTACCTTGTCTTCTGTGAATAAGCCAATTCTGATTTCAAACAGCTAGTTCACTGTAGATCCTATCCATCTTAATTTCCTGGCTGAGTCTCCCTTGAGGGACTTCGTAGACAACATCCATAGCTCAACCTTCAATCACCTTTGTCACCACCTTGAAAAACTCAAACTGGTAAGACTGGCTTGCCAAGCACAAAGCCATGTTGATTGTCCTTGTTTAGGTGTCAAAAACAGTGAGTCATAGATTTTAAATAAATGGTAGAAGGATCAGAAGATTATTCACCTGAGATTAACAGGGGTGGCAGAAGACATCACATTGAAAAAGTATTTGGATGTGAAGAGCCATGACCAAATGGGCTACAAACCTAATGCAAATGATAGGATTTGGCTAATTCACTTTTGATGACAGAATAGTCTGTTGTGTTGTAAATATGTTCAAGTCCATGATGGCCTTCCACTAAAAAATTAGCATTAGAGCCTTCTGATGGAAGCTCATCAACATTGAATGTTAACTCACATTTTTGTCTTTCCACAAATGTTTCTTAATATGTTTGATTACCTACATTTGATTTTAATTTCAGATTCCCAACATCTGTATTTTTTTTTAAATGATGAATCTAAATTTTTAGATGTAGTAAATTAATACAACCTACACAATCCCAAGTAGCTATTAGTATTATTGCTCAACTAAATCTTTAATGTTCTAAAAGGTGAGTTTCATAGAGTATTCTCCCTAAAGAGAAATTTTTAAATTTTGTTTAATTTTTAATAACTTGACTGGACATAATTTAAGTGTGAGCAGCGATAAGCAGCATTTTGGCTATTTCATGACTTTAATTCTTCTCTCTGCCATAGGAATATCATTATTTTAATGAATGGTCAATATTTCCCTTATCAGTATGAATCCAGTATCCCCAACCTTAACTTAGAATTCTACATTCAGGGTTTATCTTTTAATTCCCTTTTCACCTTCATCATTGATTACACAGGATTTCTTGTACCTCCAGAAGAAACACATCTTTTAACTGTTATAAGATGTTCTGTTCCATGGAAGTCTTCAAATAAATACAACCCACTGACTTGACTAAATCTCACAAAAGAAAAAAAATCATAGATATTGGTTTAGTTGTTTTAGTTTCCTTCCCTTGCTGTCCTTTCACTATCTGATGGAAATCCCTGAACACTAAACCACATACATTTTTAATATTAGTAGCAATTACCTACAAAATGAGAAACTAAATCAGCAATGCATCATGAATAAGATCAGGTGCAATATGCAGCATGCTGATATCCTTAACAGTTGCCAAAGGAGATTGTTTATATAAATACATTAGTTACTACATTATATATAAAAGACAAATGCTGCATACAACAGCTGGCATGACCAGTTATTTTAAACACCAAAATGACAACGTTTTAAGATCGGACATCTATATTCCTTTGACAATCAGTTTCCCCATCTGGTCTTCAGAATTCCCTGCATGGAAATCTGTCAGAACATGGCTGCATTTACCCTGACAGATTTTTGGCTCGTAGCCTAAATGGAGCTTGTTTGTTACTTTAAGGCTGCAACAAGGATCCAGTGATCTCTGATGTGGCTTTTTTCCTTTCCCAATCAGCTGATGTCAGGTAGCAGTTTGAGGGAATCTACATTGTCTAACCACAAAGAATGCTGACCATGAATCAGCATGAAATGAAAAATACTAGTTTAAGTCTTTATCTTCACACATTTCACAAAGAACAAAGATTGGGATGCATGGAAAAATGAGACAAAATTTGAAATACTAGAGATGAGCACTACCAGTAAAGATCAATTAACAGTTTATAAAATAATTTAAAATAATTGAGGGAACAAAGGCATAATTTTATATGAAGACTGCTACAGACCAAAAAGCTTGTTGAGCAGTAATAGGTGATTTACTAAATCTTTAAAACTCAGTTATGTCTCACCTAACAAGATGTAACATTTCCAGGATTTTAAAAAAATACACACAATATAATGATGGTGTAATGGTTAAACTACTAGAGTAGTACTTCAGAAACCTGGACCAGCAATCTAGAGGTTAGGTTCTAATCCAATTATGGTGGTTGTAGAAGTTTAATTAATTTAATAATCTGACAAGTGAAAGTCATCATTAATGATGAATCAAAACACCCAGGATAAAAACGCAACTGGTTCACCAATCTTTTAATGGAGAAAACCAACCATCCTTCTCCAGACTCTGGTTGACTCTTAAATACCCTCTCAAATAGTCCAGTAATTCTCTCATCTTAATGGCAATTAGGGATGGGCAAAATAAAAATGCCACCTATTATGCTGATGAGCAGATCATGTAAAGTTTTTGTCACATTTTCTCTATTGTTAGTTCTGAGCTATATTTCTTTTCATCATGTAACCTGGAAAATTAACCAGTTCAAATGCTACTTTTGAACCAAATTTAACTTCCAAAATACCATACCTAAAAGTTGTGGCTGCAGATGTGAAGCAGGTGTGCCTTTCCAAGTTTCTTCATTTTTTTTCTCCCGAATTTCAGATGCAGACAAATTTAAAGCTTTTTTGCGCTTGTAATGTACTTTGCGGCATATCTTTAGTTGTTGGCTAGGACTAGGGGATGAACCATCAGAATGAGAAGAAAACAAATCCGGGGATTCTTCAGATTCTTGGCTTGGGGAAAGGGATTCATTTTGTTGACAACTGTTACCTTTGCTCTCATCCAAGTTATCTGTTTCAGTGAAAACTGCCTTTGTAATTTCTGTATTATGATTTGGCAAAGAGTTTTTAAACTGGAAGCCAGTTAAAGACTGACCAATCACTTTTAAGGGACTTTGTGACACTGTCTGAGTTTTTGAATACAATTTGTTGAATCCAAACATCTGAAAACAAGGCAAGTCTTCATCACTTGTTTCAGATTCTGAAGTTGACAATTTCATCGGTCGCTTCCTCCAGCCTCTAGTCCGACGCCCAGAATAGCTTTGCAAACTACTGTTCAGTTCTTCTGCCATTTCTTCATCTGGTTTTAGCTGTGCAATATCCCCTCTCAGTTCACATTCATTCTGCATTTTATTCAGCTCATTGACTGCACTTTCTGCAATATTTTTATGGAAACTTGCCCTGGCAGAGTCAAACAGCTTTTCGGGAGTTGCAGAGATTTGTAAATTCTCACCAATTTTCTTTCCTGTAGCAACGCTTTCATCAGGGAAGACAAAAGGAGAATGGTGACTTGTTCCATCAGCCAATTTCAACAATTCACTTTCTACATCCTTAGGAAATTTTTGAGGTAATTCAATATTTTCACAACCCTCTCTCTTTCTTAGCAATTTATCCGAATCACTCCCTTGGTAAATATCTTTAAGCTGGTCTCCAGCTGGAATGAATTCAATTTCCGATTGGGCATTGGATTCAAGTTCTGAATCCAAAACAGTCTGCTGAACATTTTGATCAATAATTCTATCTTTACCTGGATTTGCAGCTTTAAGACAAGAATTGTTGTATGTGTTGCTATTTAAGTGCGCAGCAGTTTGGCTCAATCTATCAGAATCAAATGCTTCTTTCACTGTAGAGGCCCAAGTACGACTTTTTGATCCTTTTTGTCTGAACAACCTTTTTCCCTTTGTCAAACTTGACAAAGACACCATCTGCTGGCCATAATCTGAAAGTACAGTAGAAAAAGATGAAGATGCCGTTGGAGGAACAATTCCAACAGAAGAATCTCTATCTGTTTCGCTCATTTGCTGCAGGTCATTATCCAGCTCTGGGGAAGAGTGCTTAGCTTTGGCCTTATTGGCATCTAAAGCTTCTTTGAACACAGCAGTTTTACCTAAATTGACTGTTCCAGCTGTTTGCTCTGCAATAAAGTTTCTGTCTTCCTTTCTATTTACTGCAGCTCCTTTATCCTCCTCAGATTTATCAAGGGGTTCACTCTGCGAAACTGCTCGGCAACCACCTTCATTAGACTGTCGACTTGAGGCTGAGAGAATAATGAATGACTTCCGTTTCGCTAGCTTAAATGATTTTAGAAGCTGCTCAGTGTCCACTTCACTATCTCCAGTAGTCTCCTTCAATCCTGTCTGCTTTGTAGATGTTTCACCATTGCTTTCTTCACTGCTCATAGCTTCTACTCTTGAATGACTCCCAGACAAAAACGTGGTATCATTTGAGCTTAGCTTTTCAACTTCTGTACAAATAGAATGCATATTTTGACCATCATGTTCTCTTGCAGGAACATGTTGTGGTGTGAGCAATAGCACACTGGCCTCTGAGATTGAATCTTGTAAGTGTGTGCCAGAAGCAATTGTGACACATGAATGACCAGTAGATGGGGAATGTTTAGCCAGCAGTGCAGTATTTTTCTCTGCTTTATCACACATTAATTGTTTCTCATCTCCCGATAACACATGAAGTTTTTCTACCACACCTCTTCTACAAAAAGCTGTAAGCTTTTCACTTGAACACTTAACATTTGATAACTGCTTATTACGGTCTTTGGCTAAAATATCCTGCATAGTTAAACTTTTAGTTTCTACACATTCCATGTCTTTATCACTGTTTTCTAAACTCTGCTCTGAAGGTGCAATAACTACTCCAGTACTGATTTGTGAATGCACCTTAGCCAATTCAGATTTCTTGTCTGTGTTTTTGCCTTTCATGATTAACTTTTCATCCAGAAACTTCAGCCTATTGCATTTTCTGGTTGTCCTCATTTTTAATTCTGTTTTCATAGGTTCTACACTACTGGAGAAACTACCAATCTTATTTTCATTCACATCTGTTGAGCGGCTTCTGGGACTTGCTGTTCCAAGGTGGTTAACAAGCTTCAAAGGTTTAGTTCTTTTTTCTGTCTGTTTTGCTGATGACATTTTTCTTTTTTTGGCCAAACTTTTGTTCACATTTGTCTTGCTTTCAGTATTAAACTTGTTTACTTTCAAATCGAGATGTTGCAAATTTTGCATAGAGCCTTCCACCAAATGGCCAGTTTCCACTATCTCAGTACAAACAGCAGCTTCTTCTAGAGTGGCAGCAATGGGCTTGTCCTTCCCTTTACTATCAGGTGGTCCCTCTATCATTTCTTCATTTGTCTTAGTTTCAATGTTCTGAGGTACAACAACCTGTTCCCAATCAATTTGGGTGTCTGCATTCCAAACATCATTAATTGGCATCTTTATAAAGTCTCCAGTGCTTCTTCTTTTTCTTTTTTGAGTTTTACCACAACTAACCTCAAAGTCAGGCTCTCTGTGGGATAGTGCCTTATCATTTTTGATTTCAGATCTGAAAGTCCAATTTACAGGAGCACTTTTTCTTTTGTTTCTCTTATAAATTTTCCCAAATACTTTGGTTTCAACATCAGTTACCAATGCTTTTGTTACATTTCTGTAATCTTTTAATGGGGATGCAAGAGGCTCACATTCAACTTCTTCAGTATCATTTGAACTAGAAGCTTCTTCACAAAATGCAAAAGAACCTGATTCTACTAAATAACCTGATTCAGAGTTCTTGTCGATTGGATTTGATTCAACACCAAGCCTTGCAACCTCATTAACATTGATTTTGGATAACCAGTCACTGACTTTTCTGCTAACTCTATGGCTTTTTCTTCTGTAGACTTTTAGAGCCGAAGGATTATTAAATTCATCCCCATCTTTCTCAAACTCAGTTTTATTGCTGACTACCCAATTAGAATCTTTCTGATTTACATCCTCCTGGCTATCCAATAGTTCCAAGTCTTTTTTCATAATATTGTTCTCCAAAGGCAATGGAACCAAATAGTCAGTAAAAACCTCTTTGCCATCAGGGTAGTTTTCTGTATTCAACATTTTTGCAGCATGCAGCATGAGTTTTTTATCGACTTTGTCAACTGGAGACTCAAGCATCTCTCTGGGTGCATCTGGGCTACAGAAGCTACTTTCAGATTTGCTCCCAGCCACTTGTTTTAGTCCTGCCTCAGATTCAGTTGCACAGGAATAATCGCCAGCATCACTCTTTGCAGTATCTTCTGACACTTCATTATCATCTACAAATTAAAGGCATTTTCAAACACAATCAGTAAGGATGAGATTCGATTGGCATTTGGTTTTTAATCTCTTAGTTGCATGTGTATATCCTTAAAATCAAATTCAGAACCTCAAAGGTTATTTTACCCTTCCACTACTTTCAATTTTTAAAAAATTTGGTAATCTGCAAGTTCTCATCTTGATGATCATTTTAATGAGTACAAACAGGAACAAGTCAAAGAATTAACATGAGAAAGTCTGCAGATGGGGAAATCAAAAGCAACACAAAATGCTGGAGGAAGTCAGCAGCTCAGGCAGCATCTATGGAAATAAACTATTAAAAAAAATGATACACTTATATGACCAAATCTGTTCCTGTTCCCCTTGCAGAATTGTGCTCTGATTTGTATGGCTTCTCATTCTTCTTACCAAAATACAGCACTTCATTTTTCTCAGCAATATTTATCTTATCTAGACACTGCCTGGCCTGCTGAGTGTTTCCAGCATTTTCAGTTTTTAGCTCATTTTCACTATTTGCAGTTTTTCTTTTAATTTTCATCCATTGCAGATTATCTTCTTGAAGTCTTACTAATCTGTTTCACAATTTGTTTCACCTTCCAAGTTCTGTATCAACTGCAAATATGGACAATGTACCTTGTACACTTGAGTTCAAGTCATTAAAATATAATTTGTGCACTTGTCCTAGTACCATTTGCTGGGGATCTCCATGGAGCACTTGACCCCTTTGAGCACTACACTTCCTTGACTTCACATCTACCTTGTTATAATCTTGCACTTTTTGTTTACCACTCTGCTCTTTCCCTGTAGCTTTAACCTTTTACTTTGCATTGTTACTGTGTAATGATTTGATCTGTTTGATCAGTATGCATCACAAGTTTTTCACTGTATCTTCGTACATGTAAAATACTAAACCAATTTTCTGACTTGAGTGCTACAACATCTTATTCCATGGGCTTCAATCTTGATGACAATCCTACTGAGGCACCTTATGAAATGTCTTTTGGAAGTCACTATATTTTGCCTTTCACGAACAAATGCTTTCTTCAATCAATACAAACTTATACAAATCAGTGCCAATTTTGTTGTTAACCATGTTTTGTGGGCATGGTTAAACTTTTTGATCCATGTTATCAAGTTTATCTCAACACTCTTTTGCAATTTTCTGGTGCTCCCTCTAAATCTAAAGACATTTCAACACGATGATCCCTGGGTCTGTGCATTTTTCACCACAACTTCCCTGAACAACCTTGGAAGCATTTCACTTGGACAAGAGAAACTGGCCACCTGGTGTCATTTTATTAATTCTTAGCCAATCCAGAAACATATCGACATCTCTTAAGTCTTGTTTATCACTCTTTTTGCCAATCTCAAATTTTTCTAAAAGACCTTTTCTTCAAAGTACCTCCCATTAGCTGGTGACCTACCAGAAAGTCCAAGAAGTGTAACTGTGCCACTACTGTTTCTTCATTCTGAACAGATAAATTTTGTCCCATTTTGGTGCAAGACATTTTTACTTCCTAGCACTGAAATACTCAAACAATATTACCATTGTGCTTTAAACAAAAACTTACCTTCCCTGAATAACTTGCATCTAAGAATATTTAGAACCCTTTCCCCAACCACCAACTTACCCTCTACTAGAAAAATACAGTCTTTTGATACATCATCATGATTAGTAAATTTGAAATGACAGCAATATTGGTAGTTTTGTTGGACAATCAAGAATGCCAACCAGTATTACAACAAAATTTAGATTAACTGGGAAAGTGGGTCAAAGAACAGCAGATGGAATTTAACTTGGACAAATGTGAAATGATACATTTTGGGAGTTAAACAAGGGCAGGACAGCCACAGTGAAGGGCAGGGTCCTGAGGAGTGTTGTAATACAGAGAGCATCTGTAATACTTCAGATGCATTTTGAATTATATTTTATTACTGTATGTGGTAACAATTTGTTTTATATGCTGTGATACATGAACTGTGGGTGCACTGTGGTCTGGAGGAGCGTTGTTTTGTTTGGTCGTATATACAATTGCAAAGTGTTTGTGAACCCTTTACAATTACATGGTTTTCTGCATTAATCATAAAAAGTGGTCCGACCTTCATCTAAGTACCAACAGTACACAAACACAATCTGCCTAATCTAATAACACAAACAATTGTACACTCCATGTCTTTACTGAACACATTGTTTAATCATTCACAATCCAGGCTGGAAAAAGTATGCAAACTCTTGTATTTAATAACTGATAGAACCTCCATTAGCAGCAATAACCTCCACCAAACATTTCCTGTAGCTACTGATCAAATATGCAAAATGGCCAGGAGGAATTTTAGACCATTCTTCCATACAAAACTGTTTCAGTTCATCAATATTCCTGGGATACCTTTCATGAACAGCCTTCTTCAGGTCATGGCACAGTATCTCAATTGGGTTAAGATCTGGAATCTGACTGCCATTATAAAATATGAATTTTCTTCTTTTTAAAACCATTTATTGTTGTTTTACTTGTATTTCAGATCATTGTCCTGTTGCATCATCCAACTTCTATTAAGCTTCAGATGATGGACCGTTACCCTGACATTGTCCTGTAAAATATCTTGAGACAATTTTGAATACATTGTTCCCTCAACGATTGCAAGCTGTTCAGCCCAAGACAGCAAAACAGCCCCAAACCACGATGCTCCTTCCACCATGATTCACAGTAAGGTGGTGGTTTTGGTGCACAGTGCCCCTTTTCCTCGAAACATAGCAGTGTGCATTTCTGCCAAAAAGTTCAACCCTTGTCACATCTGTCCACAGAACATTGTCCCAGAAGTGTTGTAGAACATCCAGGTGGTCTTTTGCAAACTTGAGACGTGCAACAATGTTATTTTTGGAGAGCAGTAGTTCCTTGTTCCTCTCCGCTGTCCTTCCATGTACACCATTCTTGTTCAGTGTTTTTCTTACAGTGGACACATGAACAGAGACTTTAGCAAATTCAAGATTCCTGCAGGTCTTTTGCTGTTTCCCTCGAGTTCTTTTTCACCTCCTTCAGTATTCGTTGATTGAACACCTAACTCCAAATAGCTTTTGTAGAGGGCATTATGCCAGAGTTTCACATATATTTTTGAAGCTAGACTGACTGTTTAAATGGTGTACTTGGTATTGACAAGAAAAAGCACAATTGCTTTTGTGTTAGTAGCTTAGGCAGATTGTGCGTCCATTATTATGACGACTTAGATGAAGATCAGATCACATCTTATGAGTAATTAATGCAGAAACCAGGTAATTGCAAAAGGTTCACAAATTTTCTTGCAACTGTTGTACAGTTAGATGACAAACTTAAACAAGCGGACCAAATGACAAGCAGTGAAATTCTCCAGACCACCAATTGTTCTTTAATGAATACAAAAACACCAATTGCACAAGCTGCCCATTCATTCATTTGTAAACTGATTTTTTTTAAAAAAAGTAAAATATTAGGTTCATGATCCAAGTTATTGAGGGAGCAATGGAGCATTCTATCAAATTAAGGACATACAAGCGGGAATAGCTCACTGACCAAATAGTAGCACTGCCAGTAGATCTGAGGCAGGGGAAATTTATTTCGAAGGCCATTTTGTTGCCTAGTTAAGTTGAAAGAGATGGGTGTTGAATAACAGTGAAATAAACAATGCTAAAGATCATGCTGAAAACTTGAAATTCTTACCAATCTCAATATAAGCAAAAGCATCCATTTTCAGCCTTTTATTTCTTGTGGAACCCCTTCTTACAAATTTAGTTAAAGAGTCGGTACAAATATTCTGTATAAAAGAGCAATTATTTCAGTATTTATGTAACAGTTAAAAAGTTATGATAAGTGATACAGCAATTTACTGCTAAACAACGATATTTATAATGCTGACCTTGGAATGATTACCTCACAAAGATCAGTATTCATAGTAAATATCATATGAAGTCCAGTGGCTGGCATCTGATGCTACACCTGCTTGCCACAAATAAAAAAAACCTCCTAGGCATGCAGAATTCATGATAGATATCGCAAAGCTGTGGTATCAATTCAGTGTTAAAAGGACTCATTAATAGGAAAAACTGCTGAAATGCAAATCAGCAGAGATGGGTTTGTGACTTAACAGCATTTTAAAATATAAATTTGAATCTTT